>NC_057863.1:250176874-250818481 GCF_019393635.1 Dromiciops gliroides | reverse complement strand
TCCACAGCAAGCTTTTGCACTTATTTTTCTGTTTGGCTAATTTTTTCTCTCATTTGGCCAATTGTATTTTTTAAGAAATTGTTTCCCTCAGTTATTTTTTGTGCTTCTTTTTGCTGTGTAGCTCTCATTTCTCTGATTTCTTTTTCCATTTTTTCTTCTACCTCCCTTATTTGGTTTTTAAAAGCCTTTTTGAGCTCTTCAAAAAGGGCTTTTTGGTCTTGAGACAAGATCATCTTCCCTCTTGAGTCTTCACTTATAGGCGTTTTGACTAACTCATCTGTGTTTGAATTTTGGTCTTCCCTTTCACCATAGAAGTTGACAATGCTAAAGGTCCTTTTTTGTTTCTTGCTCATGTTGTAGGCTATTTTAAAACTTATCAAGTTGAAGTCTGCTCCTGGGGCACAGGGTTCAGGGTTGCAAGCTTCTTACTGCTCTCAGCTGCTCCACTCTCAGCTGTGTCAAATTGCAACAGTGTTGAGTTGCCCACTGAGCTGAGCTTTGGTGAGTTGAGCCGCCAGCTGAGATGAGTGGTGCTGAGCTGCACTGAGCCAAGCTTTGCTGAGGTGAGCTGCCAGCTGGGATGCTCAGTCGCCCTCCCCCTTTACCCCAGGTGAGACAAACCTTTTCTGAAGTCTTCTAAATTATTTCATGTAGCAGGATTTTGTCTCTCTTTTTGTAGGTTCTGTAGTTCCAGAATCTGTTTAGAGGCTTGATTTAATGTTTTTGAGGGAAGTACAGGAAAGCTCAGGAAAGTTCCTAGCTTCTCTCCACCATCTTGGCTCCACTGCTAATCCACTGTTGATAGAGTTATGAATAGATCCAACCATTCTGGAAAGTAATTTGGAACTATGCCTAAAAGGCTGTCAAGCAATGCGTACTCTTTGATCCAGCAATGCCACTGCTAGATTTATATTCCAAAGACATCCAAAAAAAGAGAGAAAATTACTTATTTGTACAAAAATATTTATAGCAGTTCTTTTTGTGGTGGCTAAGAATTAGAAATCAAAGGAAGGTCTATCAGTTGAGGAATGGCTAAACAATCGATGCTATGTGATTGCGATGGGATATTATTTTGCTATAAGAAATAACAAGCAGGATGATTTGAGAAAGGCTTAGAAAGACTTATATGAACTCATGTATCATGATGTGAGCAGAACTAAGAGAACATTGTGCACAGTGACAGTAATATTATTTGATGAGAAACTGTGAATGACTTAACTATTCTTAGAAATACAGTGATCCAAGGCAATCCCAAAGGACTAATGATGAAGGATATTATCCACCTCCAAAGAAAGGAATTTGAATATGGACTGAATCATGTTATTCTTTACTTTCTTTCATTTTTCTTCTTTTATTCAAGTTTTCTTATACAAAATAAAATGGTAATGTTTTACATAATTGCACATGTATAACCTATATCTGATTGCTTACTTTCTCAGACAGGGGGGAGGAGAAGGAGGGAAGGAGAGAGAGAATTTGTTTTATATATATGTGTATATATATAATGTATCCAGGAGATATAAATGGAAAATTATTGGACTACCTGAAAACCATGATCAAAAAAAAGAGCTTAGACAACATCTTCCTAGAAATTGTCAGGGAAAATTGCCCTGATATTCTAGAAGAAGAAGGTAAAATAGAAATTGAAAGAATCCACTGATCACCGACTGAAAGAGTTTCCAAAAGGAAAACTTCCAGGAATATTATAGCCAAATTCCACAAGCTCTCAGGCAAGGAGAAAATATTGCAAGCAGCTAGAAAAAAGGAATTCAAATACTGTGGAGCTACAGTCATGATAACACAAGATCTAACAGCTTCTACATTAAAGGACTGGAGGGCATGGAATATGATATTCTGGAGGGCAAAGGAACTGGGATTACAACAAAAAATCACCTACCCAGCAAAACTGATTATAATCTTTTAGGGGGGAAATGGGACTTCAATGAAAAAGAGGACTTTCAGGCATTTGTGATGAAAAGACCTGAACTGAATAGAAAATTTGACTTTCAAATATAAGACCCTAGAGAAGCATAAAAAGGTAAACAGGAAAAATAAATCATGAGGGATATTAAAAAGTGTCGGGAAAATTTTTAAGTCCGACAGAAAAACAAAAACAACAAAGTTTCTAGGCTGAAGCACATAGGTTTATTGAGAGAGGGTTAGTCCCCCAACAAAGCCAATAGGTTTATTGAGAGGGTTTTAGCCTCCCAATAAATGTGGTCATCCAGGCATTGGGCCTGAAAGACCCAGAATTACAAAATCCATGGGTTTATATACCCTTCCAAAGTTACACTTGTACAGTATTATATCATTAGTTGTACTTCTAAAATTAAAACATATTCTTAGGAAATATGAGGTACTACCTAAATGACTATAAATGACAGCATTATGATAACAATAGGGTGGATCATTGTTAGGCCACTGGTCAACAGCGTGAACTCTTATAGGAAAGTATGTCACTCGTGATTATTAAAATATAGTATTGCTGACTACTAGATCTTGTGATATTACTTAATGCTTGACATTGGAAAATTAGGAAATATGAGAAAAGACAACCTTTTGACCTTATGCAATCTATATTAAATAGAACAAATCACAATTTTTTAGTTAATATATTGATTATTATCTTAATCAAATCACTTATAACTATGGTAAATCTCTTATAACTAAGGGGTGGGGAAAATCTCACTCACAAAAGTTAAACTGTTTACATTCCTACATGGGAAGATGACACTTCTAACTCATAAGAACTTTCTCAATATTAGGGCAGCTGAAAAGAATATACTTAGAGGGCACAGGTGTGAATTGAATATGAAAGGATGATATCTGTAAAGCATTTATTTTTTGTATATCCTTGTTTTTGTGGGGTAGGCAGGGTGGGGTGACATGTCTAGGGCCAGATTTGAGCTTGGGGCCTCATGGGTCCAGGGCTGGTGCTTTATCCACTGTGTCACCTATCTGCCCCATGATGACATCTTTAAAATAAAGTTAAGGGGTGAGAGGAATGAACTGGAAGAAAGGGAAAGGGAGAAGCGGGAGGAGGTAAAGTAGCTCACATAAAAGAAGCAAGAAAAAGCTTATAGAGTAGAGGGGGAAATGAGGAAAGAGCAGGGGAGTGAGTGAGCCTTACTCTCATCAGAATTGGCTCAAAGAGGGAACAACATACACACTCAGGTGGGTATAATAATATATTTTGCCCTGAGGAAAAGTGGGAGGGGAAGGGGATAAGGGGCAGGGAAAGGCGAAGGAAGAGAGGGCAGATTGGGGGAGAGGGCAGTAAAAAGCAAAACACTTTTGAGGAGGAATAGGGTGAAAGAAGATAGAAAATAGAGTAAATATCAAGGGAAGAGAATAGGATGGAGGATAATACAGTTAGCAATAGTAACTGAAAGAAATGATGAGCAGGATGCTATCAGAAGGGCTTATGAAAAATGCAATCAATCAAAAGAGAAAGAACTAATGGTATCTGAATACAGATTGAAGGATTTCCAAAATTATTTTGTCTATTTTCTTTCACAACCTAACTAATGTGAAGATGTTTTGCATGATTGCACATGTATGACTTACATTGAATTGCTTGATTTCTTAGGGAGGGTTGAGGAGGGAGGGAGGAAGAAAATTTGGAACATAAAGTTTGAAAAAATCAATGTGAAAAAATTTGGGGTTTTTTTACATATAACTTGGTGAAAATTCTAAATAAATTTTTTTTTAATTTAAAGTGTGGCATTGCTTCTAGGATGCATTGTCCCCAGCTTCAGGGACTCCCAGGTGGTACAGTTTAAGGGCAGACTGGTTCTCAGCTCTTCTGGGCTGTGTTTTTGTCTGTAAATAAAAATGAGCCTGCTTGCTCTTTAATCTAAAAGCAGAAATCTGGCTCACTGTGGTTGAAAGTTTTGAGTGTCCTGTGCTCCTCCCCCACTGGGCCACTGCCACTCAAGTCGGCTTCCTGGTTCCAAACACAGGCAACTCAACAGTGCTCAGCCTCAGCTCCAGCAGAGACCCCTGCTCTCTCCTCCTGGCCAACTGCTAGACCCCCTCAACAGTCTGTGAGCTGAGTTCCAGAAGTAGCAGCTGATGCTGATGATTCCAAGGTTCTGGAGGAGTACCCTGCCTGGGGCTGGATCTGCACAATGAGGCTGCGCTCTCCTATCACCCTGGTACAATAGACCTTCCCTGCTACCTTTTAAGCTGTCTTTCGCTGGAAAATGACCTCACTATGTTCTTTTGTGGGTTCTGTTGCTCCAAGAGTTGTCTTATGGCATTATTTGGAGGTATGTGGATGGATCCTGTAGGGAACTACAGAAATTTACTGCCTTTTCTCTGTCATTTTGGCTCTACCCCCAGGAGAGGGAGAATTTGGAATTCAAAACTTTAAATAAAAACATTTATTAAAAGAAAAATAAATAAATAACAATATTTGTCCACTGGAAAAATGAACTAAAATAAATTGTAAATTCCTTTGGGAGACACAGTTCTTTTAGCTTTCATGCCTGTGTGTGAATACAATTTATTTCTTTTCCTGAAAACAGGAAGACCCAGGTTTAAGACTTGTGCTTCTGGGGCAGCTAGGTGGCGCAGTGGATAAAGCACTGGCCCTGGATTCAAGAGGACCTGAGTTCAAATCTGACCTCATATACTTGACACTAGCTGTGTGACCCTGGCCAAGTCACTTAACCCTCATTGCCCCACCAAAAAAAAAGACTTGTGCTTCTGACATATAGTATCTGTGTGATCTTGGACAAGAAATTTGCCCTCTCCAACTCTGAGCAACTTATGAAGAGTATAAGTTGCAGAGAAATGCTCATCTGTATTGATAGAGAGGGAGTTACCTTGCCTAAAATTTAGTTGTTTAGACCAATGAAATCACAGGTCATGTCTTTATTCCTATCTGAAACTCAGCTGGGAAGTAGAAGTCAGCATAAAAATCTCCTAAATAGCCAAACTAGTTGTCTCAAAGCCTGTGCCCTGAATTGAAGCACATTCCTCTTATTGAAGTCCCTCAGGAATTTGGTATTATTCTTTTATATGTAGCTCAAATCAGTTTACTTATTTGGTTTTCAATACTCAAATAAATTAGAAGTAGCAAATATAAAAGGAGGGAAAGAGGCTCACACAGGCAGACTGAGAAAAAGTAGTAAAAAACAAAAAACCCAAAACAAAACAAAACAAAACAAAAAAACCTAACAGCAGGAGAGGAAGAAGAATAAAAATTAGACACAGTTCTAAAAAGCACAGCAGTCTGAGCCCATTTCCAATGTAATCAGTTTTTTCTTGTGCTATTGTGTCTTCCTTTGTTTCAAATTTTATTCCATTTGTATGGTGTTACCTATTACAGAACAGTTAATCTTTTTGTCTACATATAGTCTAGTAGTAGGAACCCAAAATTATGTAACACTTTGACATTTATGAAGTATTTTCCCCCACAATAACCTTGTGAAGCACGAAAGTGCAAGCATTATTTCCATGCTTTTATAAAAGAGAAAACTGAAGTTCAAGAAGGGAATCAATCGCAGAATCTCAGAAAAGACCCCCAAAAGCCATCTAGTCTACCCTATACCTGAAGAAGGATCCTGTGAGAAATGGTGATGGTTTGATACATGATGAAATCATCTCAGAATAACCTGATACATGAGGAGATCTTCTCAAGGAAAGCATGCCCATATAGAGAACAACGGACAATTATCTAGTGGATTACATCAAACCAGGAAAGAGAAAAATAAGTTTTTCTGGGCTAGAGATAAAAACCAGTTTGAGCTGGCTCTCGCTGGTGTCTTAGAGAAAGTATGTAAAAGGTTAACTCTAGTCTTTACTGTGCTTGCTTAATAGACTTATTAATGTTAATTTCTCCTCCCCTGTCTAAAATCTCCACCCCATTTTTGATCATGTATGGAAGGGATAACCTATTGTAATATGTAAAACTATATATATGGGGGGCAGCTGGTGGTGCAGTGGAGAGAGCACCGGCCCTGGATTCAGGAGGACCTGAGTTCAAATCTGGCCTCAGACACTTAACACTTACTACTAGCTGTGTGACCCTGGGCAAGTCACTTAACCCCAATTGCCTCACCAAAAAGAAAACAAAGTATATATATATATATATATATATATATATATATATATATATATATATATATATATATATATATGTGTGTGTGTGTGTGTGTGTGTGTGTGTGGTCACCTTATTTCTGGCCCAAGCTTGGGGAAAATTAGCTGGGGTTCCTAATATAGTTGTTACTTATAAACCAGAAGCTTTAGCACCAGTTTGGGGGCATTAAGCATTTTTTATTTTTGGTGGGGCAATAAGGGTTAAGTGACTAGCCCAGGGTCACACAGCTAGTAAGTGTCATGTGCCTGAGGTCATATTTGAACTCAGATCTTCCTGAATCCAGGGCCGGTGCTTTATACACTGCGCCACCTAGCTGCCCCCAGCATTAAGCATTTATTAAAGCATATTAGATATTAGTAAAGATAGAGCACATTGCCATGAAAGTTAGGAAAGCCTAGCTAGCCTAGAGGAGAGAATAGAGATCAGCCTGGCCTGCTTCTTCCTCCAAGTCCTCTGCCACCAAGAGCCTGTCTGAGAGCCCAACTGAGAGTGGAAGCTCCCTCTGGGTCTGGAGGAGAGGTGGTCCCTACACACCACTTCAAGCTAATTGGCCGGCATCACCCAAATCTATTGGTTCACTGGACTTGACGGCAGTCCATGAGCAGAACGTGCCAATGTCAGAGGTTCAGAGAACACACCCCCTGAGGGCCAGGCTCTCAGGTAGGTATGGTTTCAATCAAGTCAGTTTTAAGTGAGTCAATCAGCAAAGGCAATCCAATCAATTTCCATATTATCCTCTCAAGCAAGGGTCCTCTGGGCATCCCAAAACCCATTGTTTTCTCACAGCTACCTCTGAAAGAACTTATTTTGAGGTAGTCTGTACCTGTTTCTTACAAACCCCTCTTACTATATTGGACAAAAGTATTCACCATCAAGATTCCCAGTCTTTAATGAAGCATCTTGTCAGATACTCCCACTACCCCTGAGACATCCCATTTTGGACAGTTCTCATTGGCTTAGGAAGTTTTTCCTTACATCTACCTAAAAATCCCCCTCAACAATCCCCCTCACCCTTCTTTTGTACATTATCACCAAACAAAACACTTTACAACAATGATTCATATATTTTGAAGATGGCTATCATGTCTTAGATGAATGAGTTCTTTCACCTAAGTGAATGTTCTAGAAATTGAACACATTCAATGTCAAAGCCTTTTTCTTCACTTAAAAAAATTTGTGGGAATAAAACATTTGTAAAGGTGTATACTTTCCTGCCTTATTAAAGCAGAGCACATAGAATATAGCTTCATCTTTTTCTTCACTCAGTCTCATAATATTACTTCAATATGTCAGTGGCACTATGATTTCATGCCAATATCAGTACTCCCTGTGATGGTGTCAGTTTCAACCCATTAGTGACTTCTCCTATGCAAGTTGTGTTTCATGTCTTCCCTTACCCAGGAGATCTGTCATACATGCTGTGGACTTAACATTCATCATACTATTCCTCACTTTGGCTACATCACAGGCTCATCTCTCTGATGATATCTTTAATGCTACTTCTTTGTAATCTCTGTTGGCAAAATGGGATAACCTAATTCTCCCCAACATGTATTCTTCATTGCCCTTTGAGCAACATTCAACATTAATTCTTCAAAGTCTGTGGTATTCGATGAGCTAGAGCGTATAACATCCCTGGGGAAAAAAATCAATATTTAAAAGATGAACTTTTTAGATAGAAACTTTGGATCACTGAAGTACTAGGTAATTTCCCTATCATTAATAAGAAAACTTTTTTTTTGTACTTAAGGGAGAAAGGGGATAAAGGAGGGAGGGGATGAGAGAGGGGATATTTATGTATATTTACTTGATTGCAGAGCCAGCTCTGATTAAATCTTTGACTTGGCCTTATTGTTTTGCCTGTATTATCTGCCCCTTTTTGTTCAGAAAAGTAGAAGGCCCAGGATTCCAACAATCCATGTCTCTTTCTCCCAGTCTCTTCTCCACCCCTACCCCATCCTATTCTGAAGGAAAAGGAAATAATAGAGTTGAAGATATGCTTACTGAGAACTAAAAGATTTTAGTGATCCTTTCAGGAGGAATATAGGGAAGGTAGCATTCCAGAATTTTACTAGGTCCTATCTAGGCTGCTAGGTGGTGCAGTGGATAGAGCACTGGCCCTGGAGTCAGAAGGACCTGAGTTCAAATCTCACTTCAGACACGTATTAGCTGCACCAACCAGGCAAGTCACTTAACCCTAATTGCCTTAAATGTCCAGGGCCACTCCAATTGTTCTGATGTTTAAAATCTTGTCACTGGACCCTGGAGGAAAGAGGAGAGGTTGGTAACTTTGCAAACCTTGCACAGCCCTCCCTCACTTAAATACAATTCAGTGCAAGTCATGCCATGGTCTTCTCTTTACAGGGAAAGTGCTACTCTTACCAACACAATCCTGGCACAGTCTATCACTTCAGCCACATATATGGTAAGAAACTGACTGGTCCTGACACCCCACCAGAGATGGCAGTTGTTGCATCACCAAGTCAATCCTGTGATCTCAGCCAATCCCTTATATGGAAAAGACATGTGTTTAAGTCACCCTCAGGCAGAGTATAAATAGGGGTTCATTGCAAGTGAAGAGAAGAAGCAGGAAGAAAGCAGACAACTGTGGATCTCCCTATGTCTCTCCAATTCTGAGTGAAGATAGTGTAGGATGAAGGAGGGGGCACATCTCTCTCTTTTCTAAGTGGGGGGATCCCATAAAAATATAATTGTAACTTTTCCTCTTAGAGAAGATTGTATATGAAATTACTCAATAAAGTTATTTTTTAATAAATGAATCCCTGAATATTTAATAACAATAATAGATTAAAGAACTGATAAATAGAAGTATGCATAGTATGGTTTTACACACACACACAGACATGTCTGAGTCAAATGGTGGCCTTCTTTAGTGCAGGGTGTGTGGGGGGGAGACATTTGGAAACTTAAAAATTTAAATTGATTTATAAAAAAGAAAAAACAACAAGGGAGAAGCATGAAGCATACCTAACACACATTATAGATGGGTCTTTCCCAGTACAAAGGAGTAATTACACAGCTATTTTGAAAACTTTATTTGGATGCTATCACATTACCACACCAACATCTGCAGAGATTCTGATTCTCAGTATTAAAGCCTTTTTTGTCTCCAGTTCTTCTAAGGTCTTAGCTATACAGAGTAAAAAGTATTTATTGACCACTTACTATGGGGCACTTGGGCTTAAAAATGGGAGACAGATTAAAAAAAGATTATAAGAATGGGGTATAGAAATTAATAACACACAAGGATATATCTGCCCCTCAAGGATCTCACAATCTAAGACAGAAGACAATGTGCAAAAGCTGCACTAGAGAAAAGGGCATCATTGTAATAATGCCTTGATCCCCTTTTCTCCTCCATAGATGCTGATTTTGCCGCATTCATTCATGTTGGAGGCCTTTAACCAAATGTAGAAATCAAATGAAGGTTCAGAGAAACTCTAATTAATGACCATCCTGGAGCTCATGGACAAAGAGCCCATTTCTTCATATTGCTGCAGTTTGAGTGGGCCCTAATTTAGGAAATCTGAGTGCCTTCCTAGAGGGCTATGGGGAGACTGTCTTTGGAAGGCTGTCCTTGAGAAGAGACCTCTGAGGCTGCTATATCCAGGTACTAATTCAGCCTGGCTTATATTGATTAGCCATCTCTCTGAGGACAGAAGAAACCACCTTATTTTTGGAGCCATGATGTCTACATATTGTTCCCTGCAGTAAGAGATCCTTAGGTCTCAGTTACTACACAACCCTAAAGAAGCAATACTCCATACTTTACAAAAATGAGATAGATCCTTTGGAAGTATTAAAGAGATAGCATTGAGGATATTGTTAGTTGTTTGATCATTTTACTTAAATTATTGTTTAAAAGTTATTACTTGCAAGTCACTTAACCCTCATTGCCCCACCCCCCAAAAAGTTATTGCTTAATATTGTTCAACAAACGTCTTTCTCTTCTCTTAAATTACTTAACATCTGTGGGACCTGTTTCAGCTTCCTTATCTTTAAAACTGAGAATAAGTCAGGCATCCACTTGCTTATCCTGCCATGCTACTTTGACATTTCCTTTTTATTTTAGTTAACAAAGCTCTTTAAATTCAATTTTTCAATTTCAAGTAGTATTTTCAACTTGGCCCCATGTCAGGGAAATGCAGACAAGTAATATTGCCCCAGTTTTTGAGGAAACTAGCCTTAGAAATAGTAAGGACCTCTCTAAGATAAAAGAGTTTTCTGATATTAAAGTGTAGAAGTTGGACACTGCTATATTTCAGCCAATTCTTTTCTTGTTATCTAGAACTAGAAAAAATGCACCTTAGAAATTGTACAACTCTCATTAATGCTACAATAGTGAACCTGAGACCCCAGTGAGTGGTTAGATTTACAGGGTTTGCCCAAATCATGCTTGTCTGTGTGGCATGTTTCAAAAATATCAGTGGGTTCAGAGACCTGGGTGGGACCCAGAACTTGACAAGCTCCCACCTCTCTACCTCTCCCTGACCTTCCCCTCTTCTAGGGATCACAATTTTACAATGGAACTTTGAAGGGAAAAACATGACATACTTCCTCTATTATATCTAGAATTGGTGATACATTTTTTTAACTTCCCCCCAATTTTGGGTTCCATGATTCCCTCACACCTTCATGATTATTTCCCAAGTTATTTGATTCCCCAATCCCACTGTCTTTCATGGAAGCAAAGAATGTAAATATTGCCTTCACTCTTAATGGAATTTCTGAGCTATAAATAAGACCTTTGAAAACACATCCAGTTCTCTAGGTCCTTGGAGAAGACTAGCAAGAAACTCCTTTCTTATTTTTTTTTTTTTTAGTGAGGCAATTGGGGTTAAGTGACTTGCCCAGGGTCACATAGCTAGTAAGTGTTAAGTGTCTGAGGCCGGATTTGAACTCAGGTACTCCTGACTCCAGGGCCGGTGCTCTATCCACTGCGCCACCTAGCTGCCCCTGAAACTCCTTTCTTATTAATCAGCCCTTGCAAGCTTCTCTCAACTCACAATGTTCTTGCATTCTTTAAAGAAAAAAAAATTGGGGGTGGAGCCAAGATGGCAGAGGAAAGGCAGAAACTTTTCAGAGCCCCCACGATCCATCCACATACCTCCAAATAATTCCACAAAACAACTCCTGGAGCAACAGAACCCACAAAAGAACAGAGTGAGATAATTTTCCAGCAAAAGCCAACTTAAAAGAATGGCAGAGAAGGTCTGTTGTACCAGGGTTAGAGGGGAGCACAGCTGTGCTGTGCAGATCCAGCCTGAGGCAGGCCATGCCTCCAGAGCCTCAGAATCATCAGCATCAGCTGCTACTTCTGGAACTCAGCTCAAAGACTGGTGAGGGGGTCCAGCAGTTGGCCAGGGGGAGAGAGCAGGGGTCTCTGCTGGAGCTGAGGCTGAGCGCTGTTGAAATGGCCTGTGTTTGGAACCAAGAAGCTGACTTGAGTGGCAATGTCCCAGTGGGGGAGGGGCACAGGCAACTCCAAGCTTGAAAACATAAAGAACCAGATTTCTGCTTCTGGGTTAAAGAGCAAGCAGGCCCATGGTTACTTACAGCACAGGAAGCCTGAGAACCAGCCTCTCCTTAAATTGTACCCCATGAAGCTTGGGACAGTGTGCCCTGGAAGTAGTGTCCCACTTAAAGAAGGAGTTAAAAGCCAAGAAATAGGCTAGGATAATGAGCAGATTGAAAAAGATGTGGACCATTGAAAGTTTCTTTGGTGACAAGATAGATTAAAATAAACCCTCAGATCAGAAGATAACAAAGGCAAAGCTCCTACATCCAAAACTTCCAAGAAAAATATGAATTGGTCTCAGGCCATAGAAGCACACAAAAAGGACTTTGAAGATACAGTAAGAGAGGTAGAGGGAAAAGTAAAAGAGGTAGAGGAAAAAATGGAAAGAGAAATGAGAATGATGCATGGAGGGTCATGAAAAAAAGTCAACAGCTTGAAAAGCCAAATTGGCCAAATGGAAAAGGAGGTACAAAAGCTCTCTGAAGAAAATCATTGCTTAAAAATTAGGATTGAGCAAATAGAAGCTATTGACTTTATGAGAAATCAAGACACAATAAAGCAAATCCAAATGAATGAAAAAATAGAGGGCAATGAGAAATATCTCCTTGGAAAAACAGGTGACCTGGAAAATAGATACAGGAGAGATAAATTGAAATTTTTCTGGACTACCTGAAAACCATGATCAAAAAAAGAGCTTAGACAACATCTTCCATTAAATTGTCAGGGAAAATTGCCCTGATATTCTAAAAGCAGAAGGTAAAATAGAAATTGAAAGAATCCACTGATCACCTCCTGAAAGAGATCCCAAAAGGAAAACTTCCAGGAATATTATAGCCAAATTCCAGAGCTCCCAGGTGAAGGAGAAAATATTTCAAGCAGCTAGAAAGAAATAATTCAAGTACCATGGAGCCACAGTCAGAATAACACAAGATCTAGCAGCTTCTACATTAAAGGACTAGAGGGCACGGAATATGATATTCTGGAGAGCAAAAGGAACTGGGATTACAACCAAGAATCACCTACCCAGCAAAACTGATTATAATCTTTCAGAGGGGAAAATGGGACTTCAATGAAAAAGAGAACTTTCAGGTACTTGTGATGAAAAGACCTGAACTGAATAGAAAATTTGACTTTCATGAGGGATGTTAAAAGGTCAAACTGCTTACATTCCTACATGGGAAGATGATACTTCTAACTCATAAGAACCTTCTAAGTATTAGGGCAGCTGAAAGGAAAAAAAAATTTAGAGCAAATTAATCTGTTCCAGGAATGTAATTTCTGAAACATTTGATTTTAAAAATCATACTTTTTTTTAAAAAAATCATTTTTTAAAAGTGCAGGGGGAAGGAGGAAAAGAAATGTCATATTTGGAGACTATCTTCCTTCAGGCTTGGGGAAGCTAGGTGAGGCAGTGGATAGAGCACTAGCCCTGGAATCAAAGGATCTGAATTCAAATCCAGTCTCAGACTCTTAGTAGCTATGTGACCCTAGGCAAGTCACTTAACCCTCTCACTTTCCTCATCTGTAAGATGAGCCAGAGAAGAAAATGTCAAACCAACTCCAGTATCTCTGCCAAGAAAACCCCAAATGAGGTCACAAAGATTTGGATATGACTGCAACGACTCAACAAAAACTCTTTCAGGATCTTCCTCTTTGGCAGAATTATTCTTTTCTTGACCTGAAGCAATCTCTTTTTGTTCCTCTCTTCCTTATCCCCCTTTTTTGTCACATTGATGCTACTTTTTAGTAACCTTTTACAACTTAAGTCCCTTGCCTGCTAGAAGTATCCTAGTTGATATCTGATCACCATCATTGCCACCTGATCTGTGGACCCTGCCACTATCCCATCTCCTCCCTCAGTAGGACTTGGTTTATCCATTTTCTTTTTTCCCCTCAATATTAATAGTATTTTTTTCCACTTACATGTAAAGATAGTTCTCAATATTTGTTTTTATAAGATTTTGAGTTCCAAAGTTTTCTCTCTCCTTCCCTTCCCTCCCCCCCTCCCCAAGACAGCAAACAATCTGATATAGGTTATATATGTATAATCACATTAACATATTTCTGCATTAGTCATGTTGTAAAAGAAGAATCAGAGCAAAAGGGGAAAACCTTAAAAAAGAAAACAAAACCAAAAGAGAGTAGAAATAGTATGGTTCAATCTGCATTCAGATTCCACAGTTCTTTTTTCTGGATGTGAAGAGCATTTACCATCATGAGTCTTTGGAATTGTCTTGGATCACTGTATTGCTGAGAAGAGCCAAGTCTATCACAGTTGATCATTGCACAATGTTGCTGTTACCGTGTACAATGTTCTCCTGGTTCTGTTCACTTCACTAAGCATCAGTCCACTTAAGCCTTTTCAGGTTTTTCTGAAATGTGCCTGCTCATCATTTCTTATAGCACAATAGTATTCCATTACATTCATATACCACAACTTGTTCAGTCATTCCCCAATTGATGGGCATCCCATAAATTTCCAGTTCTTTGCCATCACAAAGAAAGCTGCTAAAAATATTTTTGTACATGTTGGTCCTTTTCCCTTTTTTATGATTTCTTTGTGATACAGACCTAGTAGTGGTCTTACTGGGTCAAAGGGTATGCAGAGCCCCATAGCCCTTTGGGCATAGTTCCAAATTGCTCTCCAGAATGGCTGGATATTCATTTTCTTTACAGCTTCCAGTAGGCACCTGGACTCTTTCCAAAGAATTAGCTATCTCCCCAACCACACATGGTGGGCACAGATGGGGCAGAGATGTTACTTATTTAAAATAATGGCATAAGAGTTTTCCAAAATCTTAAAGCATCATATGCACATGTTAAAAATTTAGCACAAGATTGCATGGAAATAGAATTTGTTTTACTAGATGGGAAAACTTAATTAAAATGGAGATAAGGATATTTACACTATTCCTTCCAAGGACCATTGTGAGGAAGGTGCTTTGTAATGAACCTTCAAGAAAAATGTGAGTTGTTATAGCATCATCATGCATGATTTAGGCATGCATTTTATTGAAAGCTTATTGATTGTGAGTATATTAAAGTTCAATAATTATTTTTGTTTGTTTGTTTTGCAGGGCAATGAGGGTTAAGTGTTTTGCCAAGGGTCACACAGCTAGTAAGTGTCAAGTGTCTGAGGCTGGATTTGAACTCAGGTCCTCCTGAAACCAGGGCTGGTGCTTTATATACCACACCACCTAGCTGCCTCAAAAGTTCGATAATTCTTACTAAATATTTGTTTGGGTGGAGCCTTTTGTCCCTTTTGATATTTTAACAGCTACATCTAATTCTATCTATATTACATAGAAGAAGAGCAGAGCCCTCTGGCTTTATTTATTATCTCTCTCACCAAATAGCTAGCTATTTGGCATGAGCATGATTGAACTTAATAAGGATAAAATACACTCCCATCAGTGCAACTCCAATTATGATATATTCCTCACTTGCAGACACAATGAGTTTTTCCTATTTCAGCAAAACATTTAACAAATTGAGTACTCTGATAAGATCTCATTCTTTTCAAAAGGACTCCATTATATTTGAAAATAAATGCCCTGCAAGGACATTTGCTTGCTAGAGAGTAAACAATTAAAGTCAAATTAAAAATCAAACATTAATATATGACCTAAATGGTTTTTGTTGATGAGTATTGTTGATGGGTATCTGAGAAATCTTCATCATATTAAGGGACAGAGAGGAAGGAGACAGCAATGCAATTGGTGTGTATGGTGGAGGGGATTCTGTATTAATGAAATAAATATATGTTACTCTAGTCTTACCAATGCTAAAGCACTTATATAAAAGGTCAGCCATTATTATGGCTTAGAATAAAAGCACCCTGGCTTTGCAACACTTCAACCTGTGTGTTTGATAAATACATACTTCTCTGTGCCTCAGTTTCCTCATCTGTTAAGGAAATTGGCAACTAAGATGATCTTTATAAAAGGGCCCTTTTACCTCTTAAAAGTATGATCCTGGCATCTCTCTCTACATTAACTATATGCTGGAAACACATAAACATGAGCAATGGCTAACAGATAAATTTGGGAACATTGGAGTATTTGTTCATGGAATATCATTGAAACAGAAAGGGGAGAGGAGAGGAGAGGAGAGATGAAAAGAAGACAAATGAAGAGCGGAGAGATGAAGAGAGGAGAGGAGAGGAGTGGAGAGATGAGGAGAGAAGAGGAGAGATGAAGAGAGGAGAGGAATTTTGGGAGGTCACACAGGTAAGTATTTTGTTAACTGGGGCTGTGACTTTAAAAGTTCCATGATCTTTCCACACAGTTAAACACCGGATAAAGACCAGAGGATTATATCTTCAAGCTCTGCCTGGTGCAGCTACTTTAGTTATAATATATGCAACAAGCATTGAAGAGGTCAAGATTTTGGTTCTAACAATAGATCCCACCACTTCTGTGACCCATAAGTTCCTCAGGAACAAGGAACTGTCCTTTGCCTTTCATTGTATCCCCTGTGCTTCAGGCAACAGTGCTTGATATACATGTGCCCTTAATGAAGGCTTATTGACTGACTTTATGACTGTCATTAAACTCTCTGGGTATTTTGTATTATCTATAAAATGGGGCAATAGGTTCTAATAGATAGATAGATAGATAGATAGATAGATAGATAGATAGATAGATAGATAGATAGATAGATAAAATCGTACTTTACCAGGATGTTTGTTAAGGAAGAGAGTGGTTTCATAACCTATAAATTGCTATATAAATGTATCCCATTCTCTGTGAAGGGCACCGTTTGCCACATAATGGTGCTACAAAGATAAAATCAAACAACAGCCCCTGACTTCAAAGATGGAGATTGAAGACAATACAGTCCCTGACTTCAAGGAGGCACCTGCATTTTCTCCAGTTCCTCTGCTCTCATCTAAACACTCAGCAGTCTGCCTTCTGATCCCATTACTCAACTGAAAGAGCTCTCTCCAAATTAACAAGAATCTCTTATTTGCCACATTTAATGGATTCTTCTCTTGACCTCTCTGAAACATCTGATACTGTTGTGTTTCTGTTGATAGCCTTCTCTTCCTTACTACTTTCTTCTGCTTTTCATATCTGGGTTTTCATTTCTGTTTTATATTTCCTCTTCCTTGTCTGTTCCATCTCTTGCCGAATCTTGGCCCATGTCATACCTACTAACTGTGGCTATCATCCCCTACAGCTCTATCCTGGGGCCCTTTTCTCTTTTCTCAATTAACGGGGACTGGTGCATGCCCGGATTTGTTGTTGTTAAGTCATTTTTCAGTCATGTCCTACTCTCCGTGACCCCATTTTGGGGTTTTCTTGGCAGAGATAATGGAGTGGTTTGTCATTTCCTTCTCTAGCTCGTTTTATAGATGAGGAACCTTATAAGGCAAACAGGGTTAAGTGACTTGCCCAGAGTCACACAGCTGGTAAGTGCCTGAGGCCAGATTTGAACTCACAGAATATGAGTCTTCCTGACTCCAAGTCAAGTGCTCTATCTACTGTGAAAAGTTCCTTTCTTGCCTAGGCATTTGCTCTTTTGTTTTTAAATGAAAGGAAGACAAGTATCCCAACATCCTAAGAACTGAATTTTGCAAGATGCTTAGTATTGATTTCTCCAGGAGCCCTTGGAGTAACCTTTTGGAGTTATTTTCAAGACCCAGCCCAAGGACGGGAGGGAGAAAAGGAATAAGCAATTTATTAAGTCTGCCTGTACTATGCTAAGTGCTTTTACAGATATCTCATCTGGCAGCTGAAACAAGAACTCTACATCAGTGGTGATGCAGTATTTAGATATAAACTTGGTAGAACTCATGCTATCTATGTAGGAACTGAGCTAATTTTGAACCCACTTTCTCCAGAGACCAAAGTGGTATCTATAGGGGAGTGAATCCCCAAGGTATTGGGTGGGGGGAAATGTTTGCAATTTTGTTATTGCTATAGTTTTGAGATAAATAACCCTTTCTTAAAAACTAATTGATATTAAGTGCTAAGCAGAGCTAATGGTAAGTGTTGTCATGATTGAAATTAAGATAAACTGAGAGTTCCAAGTACATCCAATTTATTGGTAAGGCTAGCAAGTATCAGTTAAAGGTGACTCTAGACTCCTCAGTCAGCTTACTAGCTAGCCTTCATATAGTTTTGGGAAGTATAAGAGAACAAAGAACAGGAAGTATCAAAGATGGAAAAACAATATGATTGATTACAAAGTCTGAGTAACATAGATGATGGAAAACAATATGATTCAGGAATGCGGGGCTAACAGAAACCCTTCCTTCCATCCTGTTGCTAGGGAAAGCTCATTGGTGACGTCCACCTGCATGATTAGTTCAAGTTATAGAGATAACAGTCTAAACATTCTTGAAGGACCAACAGTGCTACAGAGATAACAGACTTCCTGGCACCCACCTGCATCTTACAAGGCTTGTTAGTGAGATAACTCTTACTTGTACCTGGGCAGTGAGATGTGTAGAGACAAAATAATTCTTTGAATTAAGGTGATTTATGGAACAACATAGCTCAGAGAGGAAAATTGAACCGCTGAACTTAACTCAGAGACAAAGAAGTGTTTGGGCACATTTACAACATATTGGAGGTGAGATACAGAATAGAATCGATTACAAAATGGAATCAGAATCTCTCCCCTTCTCCCTCCCCCAGTTTATTCCTCCTGCACCTCAACCCTATTTTAATGATGTCATTCACGGATTAGTTAGGTGGCACAGTGGACAAAGCACCAGCCCTGGACCCAGGAGGTCCCAAGCCCAAATCCAGCCCCATACTTAAGACACCCCACCCTGTCTGCCCTACAAAGAACAAAACATAAATGCTTTACAGATATCATCCCTTCATATTCAGTTCATCCCTGTCTTCTGTGAATTTCTTACTGAGATAGTTCTTATGATTTCAAAGTATTATCTTCCCATGTAGGAATATAAACGGTTTGATCTTTTAATATCCCTCATGAAGTCTTTTTCCTGTTTACCTTTTTATGCTTCTCCAGGGTCTTGTATTTGAAAGTCAAATTTTTCTATTTAGTTCAGGTCTTTTCATCACAAATGCTTGAAAGACCTCTTTCTCATTGGAATCCCATTTTTGCCTCTGAAAGATTATACTCAGTTTTGCTGGGTACGTGATTTTTGGCTGAAGTCCCAGTTCCTTTGCCCTCTGAAATATCATATTCCATGCCCTTCAGTCCTTTAATGTAGAAGCTGCTAGATCTTGCTTTATCCTTATTGGAGCTCCACAGTATTTGAATTCCTTTTTTGTAGCTGCTTGCACTATTTTCTCCTTCACCTGGGTGTTCTGGAATTTGGCTATAATATTCCTGGAGGTTTTCCTTTTGGGATTTCTTTCAGGAGGTGATTGGTGGATTCTTTCAATTTCTATTTTAGCTTCTGCTTCTAGAATATCAGGGCAATTTCCCCTCACAATCTCTTGGAGGATGGTGTCTAAGCTTTTGTTTTGGTCATGGTTTTCAGGTAGTCCAATGATTTTCAAATGATCTCTCCTAGATTTATTTTCTGGGTCAGCTGCTTTTCCAAGGAGATATTTCACATTGCCCTCTATTTTTTCATTCAATTGGATTTGCTTTACTGTGTCTTGGTTTCTCATAAGGTCACTAGCTTCCATTTGTTCAATCCTAATTCTTAGGCAGTTATTTTCATCAGACAGTTTTTTAATCTCCTTTTCCATTTGGCTTTTCAAACTGTTGACTTTTTTCTCATGACTCTCCTGCATCGCTCTCATTTCCCTTTCCATTCTTTCCTCCTTTTCTCTACATCTTCTTTGATTTTCTGTGTTAAGATGTCAACTGATTATATGGAACCGAGGTGCTAGTTACTGACATCCAATAGTGTGGGGGTGAGTAGTCAGATTTTAGTAGTCTCAAGATGATGGTAGTAGAAAAAAGAAATATCCCAAACCCCTCAGGGTAACCTAGAACCTTAAAGGAAAGATGTAGGTGGCCTGGCTCTGGGAATATATAACCAGAGTAATACTCTCCCTTATAGTCTATAAGATGCCTTCTCTATACTATTTTACTTGGTGAGCTCATCAGGTCTTATGAATTATTGTATCATCTCTACATGGACAAGCCCCAGATTTATTTATCCAGGGTAGGCAACTCAAACTCAACTTGTCCCAAAAAACCCCAAAATTATCTTTTCCCCAAAAACCCTTCCCTCTTTTGAAGTGCTCTATTACTCTATAACATCTTAGATTCCTCTCTCTCTCTCACTCAAAGTCCAATATCCAATGTTTCTGCCAAAAATATATTTTCCTGCAACATTTCTTGCATACATCCCTTTTTCTCCATGTAGTCCATTTACATGCACACTCATTTTCCATCTCTGTGCCTTTGTATTGGCAATGTTTCCCACGCTTGGAATATTCTCCCTTCCAAACTCTGACTCTTAGAATCCTTGGCTTCCTCTAAGACTCATATAACAAGTACCACCTCCTCCAGGAGGTCTTTCCTGGTCTCCCAAGATGCTTGTGTTCTCTCATCTAAGGTTTCCTTTGAAACATCTACACTCCATATTTGTCTTACAGATTTTGATTTTTAGATCTTACAGAAGGGTAATCAGTGTTAAATACAGTTGAATTCAGTTAAATAACTGGTTAATTTTGGTTTAAATTTTAGCTCACATTTTTATGAGTGCTAATTACTACTCTCCACATAACCTTATGGGGGTAGGCAGTGCAGGTATTATTAGTATCATTTTAAAGATGAAGAAACAGTCTCAGAGATGTTAAATGACTTAACCAATTAGTTAATGGCTCAACTACTCTTAGTTGGAACTAGGACTCAGGATCATGATCTTCTGACTCTCTTCTTTCCAAATAGTCCGTTTGACATTTTTTTTTAACCCACCCACATTTCAACCTTGTTTGGTAATGTATTGCAGCCATAGGTTGGTTACTGTAGTCAGGAAAGAAAACCAAACTCCTTTCCTGTTGCCGCTCTTATAGAAAATTTCACCCTCCCCCAAAGGAGTGAAAGAGCCCATCTGTATCCTCAGGAAACAGACTGAGAAACAGGGGTGAAGCTACATTACTTTCAACTAACTTTTTGAGCAGCTAGGTGGTGCAGTGCTGGGCCTGGAGTCAGGAAGGCCTGATTTCAATTCTAGTCTCAGATACTTACTAGCTGTGTGACACTGGGCAAGTCCCTTAACTCTGTTTGCCTTAGTTTCCTCATCGGTAAGATGAGCAGGAGAAGGAAATGGCAAACCAATCCAGTATCTCTGCCAAGGAAACCCCCCCCACAAAAAAGGGGGTGGGGTGGGGTCAAGAAGAGTCTGAAATGACTAAACAACAACAACTTTTTCCCAAAAATCACAGCAGAAAGTCAAACTTGTTTGCCTTCCTACTATGACATTGCAGAAGATTGAGCATTAGGGTTGACTAGAACTAAACTATTTTCTGCCAAAATTACAATGATCAACTTCACCAGAAGGAATATAAAGAGAATTTTATTCCTAAAAATGTTTCAAAGCCCTGAGATGAAAAGTAGATTTAGTGTTTTTGTGAAATCCAGCCATATTTATTGGATTTGTAGTTTTAAGTGTCTAGCTGCCTCTGGCCCAAGAGTTTGGGGAAGGTTGTTTTATTTTGAAAAGACAAATCATTCTTTGCTTCACTCTTGACTCTGCTTTTCTTCCATTGCTGGAAGCAAGAGAAAATGATCTCCCTTGTGGATTATTGCTGTAGAAGGCTCATCAGCCTCACAGCATCTGCTAAGTACATAGTGATACAGAGTAAGACCACCCACCCTTGCCTTCACAGTGATTGAAAGCTGACATGTAATTGCACGCAGCAACTGAATCTGCCATGGATATTCCACATTTAATAATGCAAAGTCTCTTAATAAACCTTAAAATTTCAATACATTATACCTTTGGCTTACACATTTGGGAAGTACACTTAGGTACTCAATGTTTTGTCTAGTGGAGTCCCCTTTGTCCCTTATATTTCACATTGGAGATTTCAATATTACATTTCACATTTTCAGGGAACATATTTTATTTTGGGGGTTTCTCCCCTATATTATACAGATTTTATTTTGTAGCATACCATGGTACCCTCATAGTTTGTAATTTATAATTATCCTAGGGGCAGCTAGGTGGTGCAGTGGATAAAGCATCAACCCTAGATCAGGAGGATCTGAGTTCAAATATGACCTCAGACACTTGATACTTACTACTAGTTGTGTGACTGTGGGCAAGTCACTTAACCCTCATTGACTTGGCAAATAAATAAATAAATAATTTATCCAGTCCCTTCTAGTGAATTATTTTAGGGTATGTTTCATGCCTCATATCTTATGCTTGGGTGTTTACCTTCATACTCCATAAATATGCTTTGAGAGTATACTCCTATTAATCCTTTATGTTTATGGCTATACTATGGTAATATGGGGTACATATACTCTGGGATTCTAGTTAGCTATTTCAAACAGCACATTCTTGCAATATATCCTGGAGTACAATCCACCTTTTAGCATCTTTCCCTTTGGATAGGGGACTTAGAGTGTTTTTAGTATGTCTTGAAGTACTAATATAATGTGGAAAAACTGGGACACATACACTGTTGGTAGAACTGTGAAACGATCCAAGTGCTTTGGGGAACAATCTGGAATTATGCCCAAAGAGTTATAAAACTGTGTATACCCTTTTACTTAGCAATGCCACTATTAGATCTGTTCTCCAAGATGATCATGGAAAAGGAAAGGAACCTCTATGTTCTAAAATATTTATAGCAGCTCTCTTTGTGGTGTCAAAGAACTAGAAATTGAGGGTAAGCCCGTCAATTGAGGAATGGCTGAAGAAATTGTGACATATGATTGTGATAGAATACTACTCTTAACAAATGATAAGCAAGTTGATTTTAGGAAAACATGGAAAGACACATGAAATGATGAAGAGTGGAACATAAATAAAAAAATGTAGGGGTTCATAGGTGTATCCCTAGCCATAAAATGTGGTTTTAAGTATAATTGAGATCTGAAAATGTATACTACATGTAATACCCAATCTTTTGGGTCTGGATGTAGCCCACAGTTGCAGACATTTGTTCATCTCTTTGAAGATGAGTGATTCTCTTTACCGCTCAGCACTATTGTAAGAAAGGAGAAAGCAGTCCTACATATTTAAAGAGAAAAGTCATTTATAAAAGCTTCAGCATAACCAGATTTTCCTTCAATCTATTTGTCAAAATCGACATTTTCTTTTCCCATGGTAGATAATACAATTGGCAAGCTTGAGTTAAGAAAGTCAACATTTTGTTGACAAATATGGAAAAATTCTATCCTGGCATCACAGAGCTAGGTTATAGTCTAGACATTGCTACTAAACATCTGTGTCCCCTTGGACACATCAGTTAGCCTTTGTAAAAAAAATACTTTAAAATGGGAAGGAGGAGTGCTATCGAGTTTCTCCCTTGGGGTATTTTTTTATGTAGCTTTGCTCTTGGTTTTTTTTTATTTTTTTTAATTTTATTTTTTCGAGGTAATCAGAGCTAAGTGATTTGCCCAGGATCACACAGCTAGTAAATGGCTGAGATCGGATTTGAACTCAGGTCCTCCTGACTCCAGCACTGGGCCAGTGCTCTATCCACTGTACCACCTAACTGTCCCAGCTTTACTTTTTTCATCTCGAAAATGAAGTGATTAAGGTAGATGATCTCTAAGGATTCTTCCAGGCTTGAATTCTACAATCTTATTTATAATCTCACTTTCCTTTTCTGTAAAATGAACCTCTTAATTGGTTACCCTGATTCATCTCTCCCACTACAATCCATTCTTCACACAGATTGTCAAAGTGATTTTCCTAAAGCATCATCATCACCACCAACACCACCATCATCACTAGCTTTTACATAATATTTTAAGGTTTTCAAAGCAATTTAGAAATATCTCATTTTTTTTCTCACAACAACCCTAGAAAGTGGATACTATTATGTGCTCTCCTTAATCAGCATCTTGGAATTTCTGGTTTCCTTTGGACACAGAAAAATTGCTATCTTCTACATTACGCTATTCTTGACTCCTCTCCTCCTCCGCCAAACTGGTAGTTTGCTTAATTTTTTTCTTATAAGGGAGAGCTCACTAGAGGAAGACCTGCTCTTCTCATTCTATTTAGAAATTACCATGATATAAAAACTGAAAACATGAATAAAACTTTTTTTTTTTTTGCAGGGCAATGAGGGTTAAGTGACTTGCCCAGGGTCACACAGGTAGTAAGTGTCAAGTGTCTGAGGCTGGCTTTGAATTCAGGTCCTCCTGAATCCAGGGCCAGTGCTTTATCCACTGTGCCACCTAGCTTCCCCAAAACTTTTTTTAAAAAATTAATTTAAATTAACCAGGGATGGGGTATCCTGCCTTAAGGGAACAGAATAGGATTGATTATTTATTTGCCAATCAGACATCCCTTGTTGTTGTTGTTCAGTCGTGTCTGCCTCTTTGTGACCCCATGGACCATACATAGCACACCAATACTGTCCGTGAGGTTTTCTTCACAAAGATACTAGAGAGGTTTGTCATTGACTTTTCCCATAGATTATGGCAAACAGAGGTTAAGTCACTTGCTCAAGACCACACAGCTATGCAAGTGTCTGAGGTCGAATTTGAACTCAGATCTTCCTGACTCCAGACCTAGCACTCTCTATTGACCCATGTAGTTGCCTCAGTTAAATAAGGGTCACCACAAAATGATCATTTTTGAGAAACCCCCATAGGGGGTCTGGCAATGGCTTATTGAAATAGAATTGACATCTGGTACTAAACACACACATATACCCATCTTCATGATCACTCAATCCTATATGAACTAATGGAATACTATTGTGATGTGATAAAAATTGAAAGGGATGGTTTCAGATGCCTAGAAAGACTGATATGAATTGATGCTGAGCTAAGTCAGCAGAACTAAGAGAGCAATTTATACAATAACAAGACAAACAGTTTTGACTTTGGGAGTGGATCTGTTATGTTTTGATCTTAAAAGAAGAATGGAAAGGGAAGAGAAGAGGAAGGGGAGAGGAAGAAGGGAGAAGCAAGTTGGGGAAAATTATTTCACAATCAGGATTCTAAAGTAGATGTCTCTACAAACTAGTGGTGGGGTAAATGAGTGACACTAACTTTATTCTCATCTGAACTGATCATTGTTGTTTGTCCTTTGGAAGAGGACCATGACATTGGGATGATGTCATGATTGGCACTGAATTAGATTTAAGTGAGGGAAGGCAAGGTCACCAACCTTACTCTCTCCTCCAGGGCCATCTGGGTCCAGTGGCAAGATATATATCAGGATGACTGGAGATGGCCCAGAATGTTTAAGGCATTTGCGGGGAAGTGACTTGCTCAGGGTCACACAGCTAGTAAGTTTCTGATGTGGATTTGAACTCAGGTCCTCCCAACTTCAGGACCAATGCTCTATCTACAGGGCCACCCAGCTTCCCCTGAGCTGGTCAAAGGAAGAAGGAATACATACACACATTTGGGTACAGAAATACATTTCACTAAACAAGTAAATGGGAAGAAAATGGGAAAAAGGAAAGAAGGAAATAAGAGAGAAGGTAGATTAAAGGAGGGATTAGTCCAAAGAAAACAAACTCAAACTAAAGACATATGAAAATATTTATAGCAGCTCTTTTTGCATTGACAAAAAAACCCCTGAAAATTGAAGGAGTGCCCATCAATTGGGGAATGGCTAAACAGGTTATGCCATATAAATATGATGGAATATTATTGTGCTATAAGAAATGGTAAGGGGCAGCTAGGTGGCGCAATGGATAGCGCACTGGCCCTGGAATCAGGAGTACCTGAATTCAAATCTGGCCTCAGACACTTAACACTTACTAGCTGTGTGATCCTGGGCAAGTCACTTAACCCCAATTGCCTCACTGAAAAAAAAAAAAAAAGAAATGGTAAAAGGAATGGTTTCAGAGAAACCTGAGAAATCTTGTATGAACTGATGCAAACTTAAATGAGCATAACTAGGAAAACAATTTGTATAATGATGATATTGTAAAGAAAAACAAAAAGAAAGATTTAGGAACTCTGATCAGTGTAACATCCAACTATGATTCCAATGGACTCATGATAAAACAGACCATGGTGAAGGAATCAGAGTTTAGAATGAGACAAATAGTTTTGAACATGACTGAATGGGACAAAATGACCACCTACTCAAAATAAATACTTGAAGTCAGAGAATGAAAGTAGAAAAGAAAACAAAATTTCTTTCTTTCTTGAGAAAGAGCACAAACCTGAATATAGCAAGTGTACCACACAAGCTCAGAAAAGTAAACCTTATATACATTCTGTGAGAAAATAATGGGATTTGGCAGATACTCAAAGGCTCACCTGGAGATTAATATAAACTGATTGAATTAAGTGGGAGTGATTGACTTTGCCGATTAGCCTACTACGAGTTAATTAGATTGTAACCACACATGGCTGGCCCTTAAGGAGATATTGTTCCCAGAAGCTAAGGACTTTGAACTCAACTCGAGACCACCTTCAAGTCCAGTGAGCCAATGGATTTGGATTATGCCTACCAATCAGCTTGAAGCAGTGTGTAAGGACCGCCTTTGCTCCAGACCTATAAAAAGCTTCCACACTCAGTTGGAGAGGCAGTTCGTGGTGGAGGCTTGTGGTGGAGGACTTGAGGAAGAACCAGACCAGGCTGGAACTCTAGGCTAGATAGGCCTTTTCTTAACTTTCTGAACTCCACGTGTTTTCCTTTTTACTAATACCTAGTATGCTTTAATAAATGCTTAATGCCCAAAGACTGGTGCTTAAGCTTCTAATCTAAGGTGACCACACATTTAGATTTTAAACATCACAATTCCTTTTCTTTTTTTTTTCTTTTTTTTTTTTTTAGTGAGGCAATTGGGGTTAAGTGACTTGCCCAGAGTCACACAGCTAGTAAGTGTTAAGTGTCTGAGGCCGGACCTGAACTCAGGTACTCCTGACTCCAGTGCTCTATCCACTGTGCCACCTAGCTGCCCCCACAATTCCTAACACCACACCCCCTCCCACCCCTGTCTGAGACCCATTGGCTGGTCGTTGAGACATACAATCTACACACGACATCTAACCCAATCAGAGAAAAGGGGAGGGAAAGTCATGTAACAACAAAAACAAGACGCAGGCGTCCCTAAAGTCTAAAGTTACATTAAAAAAAAAAACAACACAGGATGATGATGTTACTAAAGTGAAGTAACAAAAACAGTATAAACACAATACAATCTGAGAAAAACACACTACTCCCCCCATCTCTCACAATCCCCCCTCTTGTTTTCTAGGGAATATGTTCTTTTCACCATTTAAATCTCCACTTATCATACATTTGCTCAATTAACTGTTCTTGGTCCGTATCTTATTTTCAGTAACAACTCCTAGATATAACACAGTAATTACCAAGGCTATAATATCAAGCATGGCTAACAGTATTAGCTAATATCAAGTCCCTTTGTAATTTCAGTAATACACTCCCATTGTCCATTCGATTAGCAATTTCATCTTGGATCTCAGATGTCCCATAGAGTTGTCTGGTCTCTGGTACTCCTTTTCCAGAGGCAGTCTGGAAGATGTCTTGTCTCCAAGGCACCTCTGCAGTAGATTTACTTCTCTGGTTTCAAGTTACTTGTAGAGACTCCTCAGATGTCCCTGTTAAAATCTCTTACAAAAAAGATCTCAATACAAATTAATATAGTCTCTCAAATTCTACTTCCCCAATTTGAATCTTATACCTGCATCTCATCCAGATATTAGTGTTAACCTAAGGGATGAAGATCCAATATTGTGTTCATGCTGATCAAGTGACATGACTATAGGAATTTGCCATAAAAGAAGAACAAAGCGGGGCAGCTAGGTGGTGCAGTGGATGGAGCACCGGCCCTGGAGTCAGGAGTGCCTGAGTTCAGGTCCGGCCTCAGACACTTAACACACACTTACTAGCTGTGTGACCCTGGGCAAGTCACTTAACCCCAATTGCCTCACTAAAAAAAAAAAAAAAAGAACAAAGCTCTGAGGGAATAATGCTTCCCAAACTTCATGTCCACTCCAGACAGAAGTTATATAGACAGCAAATGCAGTGTGCCAGGCTTAAAATCAGCCAGATGGGAGAGTTTACATTCCATGTGTAATATTTGGGAAAATTGAGTCAGGCAACACCTACCTCAGCCTTTGCCAAAAGTCAATTCTCCCAGCCTTCCCCAAGAGAACTCCACATGCAGGGCACACACGTAAAAATCCCATGGGGGGGGGGGGTGGGGCAGCTAGGTAGTGTAGTAAATAAAGCACTGGCCCTGGATTCAGGAGTACCTGAGTTCAAGTCCAGCCTCAGACACTTGACACTTAATAGCTGTGTAACCCTGGGCAAGTCACTTAACCCTCATTGCTCCACAAAAACAAAACAAAACAAAACAAAAAAAACAAAAAAACCCCATAGGGTTGCTGGCATCATGGGTCATATGGCTAAACATTCTTTAATGGTCATAATTGGAGTCAGGCTCAAAATAATAACAGTTAATAGTCCCATAATGTCTTTTTTTTTTAGTGAGGCAATTGGGGTTAAGTGACTTGCCCAGGGTCACACAGCTAGTAAGTATTAAGTGTCTGAGGCCGGATTTGAACTCAGGTACTCCTGACTCCAGGGCTGGTGCTCTATCCACTGAGCCACCTAGCTACCCCCCCCCCATAGTGTCTTAAATAGCAAGTTCCAATAATCAGTACTTCAAGTGAATTCACTTCTCAAGGATCATATAACTTGGGTAGCAAGCACTAATCATGATCGTACCTATGTTAAATTGAGGCTTTTCATCCCTAAATTAACACTAAACAAATGGATTTGCTTTGAGATGCTTAATAACAAAAAAGAGTGTAAATAATCTCAAATTGTATGCAGAGAACAGACTAGAAAATGTCTTACATAATAGCAGCCATCAAGCATATAGATATAAACATAGGATACTGCCTTCAGAATTCTTTTAAACAATGGGAACATCTTCAGGATGACTCAGCTAGTTTGCATATGTTTTGTGAGAAAATTATTAATAATAGGGGTTTGGGGACTTCCAGGGCCCCCCCTGCTGAGAGAGCCTGGCAAACCTTTCTTAAGGTCAGTCCAGAGTCAGGAAGTTACCTCACTCAAAACCACACCTACCTTGAAAGCCTTGTTCCCGCCAGAGGATCTGAACTCTGACCTCAGCACATTCTACTCAGGGACTGCCCTCAAATCCAGTGAACCAAAGGATTTGGGTGATGCTGGCCAATTAGCTTGGAGCAGTGTGTAGGGACTGCCTCTCTTCCACACCCACAGGTAGCATCCACTCTGACAAGCACAGGAACTTTCTCTTTTTAGCCTAAGACTCGTAGGTGAAGGTGCCTTTCTCTCTGTCTCTCTGTCTCTCCTCTCTCTCTCCTCTCTCTCTCTCTCTTCCCTAGATCCTAGCTAGGCTTTCCTATCTTTCAGAGCCATGTGCACTCTCTTTACTGAAATCTAATATACTTTAATAAATGTTTAATGCCCTAAAACTGGGACTAAAGCTTCTGATTTATAAGTAACAACTATATGAGAAGCCCCAGCTAATTTTCCCTATACTTGGGACAGAAATAGATGACCACATATAGTTTTACTCGTCACAGTTTCTACACATGTTCTAATTCCAGATTAAATAACAAATATAAGTAAACTCAGATTCCCCATTAAGGTGATATAGGATAGCTCATAAGTTACTATTGTTCATTATCATATCTTATACACATGACAAGTTCAGGCACTAATTTAACTATAGCTAAATACCAATAAATTCAGACCAAAACAGCAAGATCTTTTTCACAGCTTATTGCAGTAATTTAGATGCTTTAGTTCTAGTTTAGTAAACAATTGATTCAGCATTACAATAACAAACTTCCACTTGTCTACCCTGATGATAGAAATACCAAACCTAAGAATGAAACAGAGAAGATTCATGGCCCCAGAAAAGGCTTGCCCTTCAATTAATAAAACCTCACAAATCATAGTAGATTTGGACATAACTGTTATCAATATCAAATTGTCATTGCAACAGAGAAGCATACAAATAAGATAGCAGACCTTCGAACATAACACAGAATCTTTTACTTTTCTTCCTAAAAGCATTTCTCTTTCTTTCTCTTTTCTTTTTTAACAGTATAATTCTTAATCTAATAACATTTAGATTATAAAAAGAAATTGCTTTTCTAACAATTGTTTACCAAATAAGAAAATTTAGAAATATAATACTCCCCTAAACATTATTATATATGTAAAACCTGAAATAAAACCTATTAATTGCCAATCAGGTGACTTTAATTTAGTTGAATGGATTCCCAAATCACCTTGCACAGGAAATCATTTCGATGATCAACATTCACATCTAACAATCCATTATCAAGTATGAAGCGATTAGATCTAATTAAAGAAATAAAAATAGTTAACTTTCATATAGCATTTTTTAAACACTGTGCCAAGCAGTTTACAATCATGTGATCCCCACAACAACATTGGCAGGCAGTTTCCATTATTACAGAATAGTAAACTGAGGCAAATAGAACTTTCTTACAGCTGTAATATATAATGGGCTTTTTTGTCAATGCCCAAAGGACCCAACCAGAGGAGATTAATCTAGACTGAATTAAGTGAAACTGACTGAGAGTGATTCACTTTGCTGATTAGCCTACTTAAAGTTAATTCAATTAAACCGCACCTGTCTCACTCCAAAGAGGGAGTGTTCTCAAAGGTTGTGGACTACCACATCAACAGGAGACCACCCTCAACCAATCAGCTTGAAGGACCGCCCCTTCCAGGGGAAGGAGACAGGAAGTAGAAAGTAAGGCTGGCTCCTTGGCTCTGTCTTTTTTTGGTCCAGCACCTCAAGTTGGTGACTGAAGAGAAGGAGAAGGAGTCCAGTCTGAACCCTAGGGTAGATAGCCTTTACTATCTTTCTGAACTCCATGTGTTCTCTCTTTACTAACCCCTAATATACTTTAATAAATGCTTCATGCCTAAACTGTTGCTGAAGCTTCTAATTTATAAGTAAATCCTAGCTAGTTTCCCCCACACACTGGGGGCAGAAAAAATGGACCACACACATTAGATTTTAAATGTCACACAGCCAATAAATTTCTTAGAGCCAAATAACAAAAATCTTTTCATGTTAGGTCCTAATTTCTTGTAATAATCTTGATACAGAGAGAGAATTCTCGTACCTGTTCTTATTTCCTTCAGGACAGATTTTAGATTAAATCAAATCAAATTTAGATTTATAATCACTAATGGTAATTAATACTCAGTAGTTTAAAATATTATTATTCATAAATTAATATATATTTCCTTTTCTTTCTCTAAACACCACATGGTGACAATTCCCAGCTTTCTATAACCTTGTTTTCTACTTCCTTACACAGCTGGATAAATTCTGAATCCCCTGCCTCCTTTATTTTTCTTTGAGATTTATCTCACACACAAAAATCGCATAAGACTTCACATATCTTTTTCTCTTGTTATTTATCATCATTATCGTTATATTATCATTATTATATTATTTTTCATTTATTATTATATTAGACTCATACAGACCTTAAAATCTCCAAATGGCTTGCTTTTAAATCTTCTGTTTACTGTCAGTGCAAACAGATTACAACTTTCTTTTCTGCCCTTCACTCCTCTCTCAATTCTACATGCTTAAACTTTTTTTCTCTTAAAACTTTCTTTTTAAAACTATGCAGTGTTGTTTCTTTCTTATTCTGCTCTAGCATAGCCCATATACGTATTACTAAAACCTTATCTTTCCAAAGTTAGACTCAGGGGAATTATCTTCATTAATCTGCCTTTTAAAAAATTCATACATTCCTGGGGCAGTTAGGTGGCACAGTGGATAAAGCACTGACCTTGGATTCAGGAGGACCTGAGTTCAAATTCGGCCTCAGACACTTGACACTCACTAACTGTGTGACCCTGGGCAAGTCACTTAACCCTCATTGCCCTAAAAAAGGAAAAAAGAAAAAGAAAAAAAAAATTCATACATTCCCTAGGAAGTCCTTGATTGTTGACTGAACAATTTTTGAAATTAAAGAATCATTCTCATCCTTCCCATTGTCTTTCAGCTCAACTTTGTAGGATTGGAAGGGTTAATTTCATAGATTAAGAGCGTCTTCATCAACATTAATCACTTAAAAACTACCCAATTTTTATGTTCATCCCAGGTTATGAAGGCATAGCAGACAAGTTATATCCCTGTGCCTAATTCAAACTTTGAGTAATTTACAATGCAGACATCATGCAGTCAAATTCTAACCTCCTCCACCTTCAAAGCCCTTCTATCGGAGAAAATTTCTGCTCCTTTTGTCTTTCAGGACAATCTCTTTTCATGTGTCTGGTCTTATCACAATTATAACAGGTTAAGGGAATTTGTGTGGCCCTGTTGCTCTGAGAATCAGTGTCCTTCCCATTCCCTAGACTGCACTCCCCTATTATGAGTCACTCCTCCTGCTTTCTGTTCTTTCTCCCCCCACCACCATTTCCCTTGGCACCTTCTTTCAGGAAAAACTGCCCCCCGCTTCTGGCATCCAAAGGGCAGTATAAATACATTTTTCTTCATCCCTAGGTTCTTTACCATTCACACATAAGTTCAAGAGCTGACATACCCAACCTTCTGAGGGCATCCCCTCAGCATCCCCTCTTGGTGGGGCCTCTGCCCACACTAGACTTAATCATAGTTTTCCTATCTTTGCCCTTATATTTTGGTAAATCCTCCCAATACTCTAATCTAGCACCTAATGGACTATTCTCGAGCACCTCGGGGTAAGTTCTTATTTTTATCTAATTCGTGGCTCTTAGAATTTTCTTGACCCATCCTAGAGTTCCCCCTGTGTCTTGTTCAGGATGTCTATTAGCCAAGCACCATCTCGACAAGCTTTAGGATAATGGAGGGGTTACTGCCCACTCAGCTTTACCTGAGTCCCCCCTCTTGTTTTCCTAAGTCACCCAGATCCTAGATCCTCCCTCCCCTTTCTGCAGGATGATTTGCTTCCTCTGTCTCCAGCCACAGGAACACGGAACTGAGGATCAAGACTCCACACTCACTCTGTGCCCAGGGCCCGTCTCATTCATACATACATACTCTCTCATCGGGAAGAGACACACTGGGCAGTCCGTCCTCTGAGGGCCATCAAAACAGCCGGCTGGACGTCCTGCCGATGGGGAAGGGGGTCAAAGGTCTCTTACCGCTTCTAACTCCCAGGCAATGCATCAATTGAGTGGGATAAAATGACCACCTACTCAAAATAAATACCTGGAGTCAGAGAGTGAAAGTAGAAAAGAAAACAAAATTTATTTCTGTCTCGAGAAAGGTCACAAACCTGAATATGGCAAGTGCACCACACAAGCTTGATGTTGGAGGTGAAAAAAGGGTTAACAGAAAAACCTAGACCCAAGCTTTAATTCAGACATTAGCTCCAAAAGGGAGTTAGATCCCAGTTAATGGATAACTTATAAGTCAGGATGCTAGGTTCTCTTACCCACATAAATCAGTACCCATAACGGGAACAGAGGGAGCTAGGCCAAGGAGACCTAAAGACAACAAAAGAATTGACAGACTATAGAAACCTGGACCAGAAATAAAAGAAAAATGATTATGTTTTGAAACTAACCATGGGAATCAGAAAGAGACATACGCAGAAAAGGCCAAATTTGTCCCCAGATTCACCTTATGATGTGTAAACCCCCCAAACACACCTCCACTGAAAAAGGTACCCGCCTCGGGGGTTGGCTTAGGACCCCAAGAACTCTAAATTAGGATAAACCTGTACCTCCCCAAGGTGGAGATTATTATAATGAGACTGATAATCAATTTATCCATACTATAGATATAACTGTCTTTCCTTTCCTTATTGGAGAGATACCTTTTCACTTTTCTGGTTCTCTCCTTGTGATCACTCACAGTATTGCAATAAAACTTGGTAAACTGAGTCACTGAGTCTTGTAATTCTTTTGAGACAACTCACGATCAATTTGACCCCAAATTTCTGCCCACATCAAGCTGAGAAGAAACCTTATATACATTCCTAATGCAACACCCCTTCCCATGCTATCTGACTCCCATTGGCTGGTCGTCCAGACTTACAATCTTCACACAACATCTAACTCAATCAGAGAAAAGGGGAGGGAAAGTTATATAACAACAAAAACAAGATGCAGGTCCCTAAAGTTACTTTAAAAAAAAAATAAAACAAAAGAGGATGATGATGTTCCTAAAGTTAAGTAATAAAACCAGAATAAACACTTAATACAATCTGAGAAAAACACTGCTCTCCCCATCTCTCTCATGACCAATATAGGTATTTTTTTTTACTTGACTGTACTTGTTTGTAACAGGGAATTTGTTTTTCTTTCTTTATCATTTGGGGTCGAAGGAGGTATAAAGGAGAGGTGGATTTTTGTTGACTAAAAAAATTTAATTAAAAAAAAGAGGCCCTGCCCTTTAGGAAGTTTTTTCTTTTTTCTTTTCTTTTAAATAATAAACATTTTTATTTATAGTTTTGGGTTCCATTTTTATCCCTCTTTCCCTCCCTCCCCTACCCTCTCTCTGAGGCGGCAAACCATCATATATGGGAGGAACGTATTTTCTAATGATGGAGATAACATGTACATGCAGTCATATATACATGATATATGCAAAATGAATTAAAGGTAGTTTTAGAAATAAGAGCACTTATTTGTCCTTTGTTTTCAAAGAAGACTGAAGATAACACAGAGTAATGTCTCAACTTGCATGTGAATTGAATTTAAGTGTAGGTGAGTTGCAAAAAGTCAGCCTCTTCCTGGGTCATTGAAGTCCAATGTGTTAACCTGGAAATTAAGGAAACAGTCAATATAGGAGAAATTAAGCTCTTTAATCAGGGCAGAGGAACTATAGCTTGTGGTATCACAAAGCCAGAATCTAGGAATACCCAAAGATGGGAAGAAAAGACAGGGTTTTTATGAGGTAACACAACAAAGGGAACCAAAAGACTACTCCAGTACAGAAACTACTAACTATTTAATGTAAATGAACTTTTAACAAAAGAAAGTATAGAACTGCTCCGGAGTTAGGTATAGACACTACTTAACTCTAAATAGAAACTACTTAATGTAGGTGGACCCTTTTACATAGTAACAGAGTCCAGGGAGTAAGGAGATGGGGGATCTTTTTGCTTGGGGAAAGGTCCATAAGTCCATCAAGAGTCTGGAATTGGGGGCAGCTAGATGGCGCAGTGGATAATGTACCAGCCCTGGATGCAGGAGGACCTGAGTTCAAATCCAGCCTCAGACACTTGACACTTACAAGCTGTGTAACCCTGGGCAAGTCACTTAACCCCAATTGCCTCACCAAAAAAAAAAAAAAAGACTCTGGAATTGACAGAAACCATAAGCCCCAGACAATTCATCTACCTGGGTAGGGAGATTGGGTGGGGAATCAGTCAGTTCTTAGTAAGTTTGTAGTTATCAAATGTTAGCACAAAAGTCAAAATGACTGGCAATGGCCCAGCATGCAGTGGACAAACTTGGCATATTCGATGTCTGACCAAGCTCTAAGCATTCCACAGAGCCTGTTTTTGACACCTTTATGACCATTGAAACAAATTGTTCTCATCTGCCCATTCTGCCAGGAAAAGTCTTCACATGCCTGGGGTAGGTATCCCCCTAATTCACAGACAGGCTTGAGTACCCCCAACCAGGTTTGATCCATCTGTGAGATGGTTTACCAGGGTATGGCCACTGTACATGCTACAGCTTCTTGGAGCCACAGGTGAGAGTTGGGTAAAGGTAAACACCAATGGTGGATGAGCATCCCTGAAAAGGACTGGGCAAGCCCTCATACTAGAGGTGCTACTCCTCCCTGAATATCCCACATACCACAGGAACAAGAGCATGAGCAGCTAAAAAGGATCAGGAAAGGCTTCAAATGGGGGGGGGGTGTTGGGGGGGTGACCCTCAAGCTAAGTGTTGAAAAAAACTAGGAATGCTAAGACATGGAGGATAGGAGTTAGGACCTTCTAGGGTGTGGGACAGGCAGTATAGAGGCACCAGAGATGGCAGGTGGAAGGTAACAAATATATAATATTTATTTATATAATAACATATAATATAAATATATTATATATATAATATCGAGTATATACATATTGAGAGAAATAAGAAGGCTGCAAAGGTAGGAAAGGGGACAGTTTCTGAATAAATGGTCTCTAAGATAAATGTATTCCCCTAAGACCAGAGTACTATAGAACTCAACACAGTGCCTGGCACAAAGGACACATTTAATAGATGCTAATTGACTTACAGTTCATACAATGTGGATTTCTGTCCTTAGCATCTCAGGAGGGAGTTCTGACCAGACTTACAGGAAGCATTTTGGTCATGTGCAGAGTGCACAAGGAAGGCCCTTTGTTCTTGCTGGCATTTTAACACAATTGTTATACACAGAGTGTTTTTGTTGCCACAGGAAAGTGCAATCTAGTATCCAAACTTTCCTAACTTAAAAACAAAACTTTTGAAACACAGGCCATTTATAAATTGTGATCTTTCTATATTGAGACATCTCCTTTTTTCTATATATAATACCTTCTTCTTATCCCTGGAGACCCTGTCATAGTAATATTATTAGTAGTAATTTAGTACCAATCCTTCTATTTATTTTTTTTTCTAACTTTTTTTTCTAGTTCAGTATTTTTTTATTTTCCAGTTACATATGATAGTTTTCAACGTTTGTTTTCATAGGATTTTGGTTTTTTGTTTGTTTTTTGGTTTTTTTTTGGTTTTTTTGGGTTTTTTTGTTTTTGTTTTTGTAGGCAATGGGGGTTAAGTGACTTGCCCAGGGTCACACAGCTAGTGTCAAGTGTCTGAGGCCAGACTTGAACTCAGGTCCTCCTGATCCAGGGCCAGTGCTTTATCCACTGCACCACCTAGCTGCCCCCCCTTCATAGGATTTTAATTCCAAATTTTTTCCCACCCTCCCTTTCCTCCCTCCTCAAAACAGAAAGCAATCTAATATAGGCCGTACATGTGCAATTGCATTAAACATATTTCTGCATTAGTCATATCTGGAAGGAAGAGTCAGAGCACAAGGGAAAAATCTCAAAAAAGGAGAAAAAAAACAGCCCAAAAGTAGAAACAGTATGGTTCAATCTGCATTCATAAGCCACGAATTTTTTTCTGGATGTTGAGAACATTTTCTATCATGAAGTTCTTTGAAATTGTTTTGAACCATTGCATTGCTAAAAAGAGTCAAGTCTATAACCATTGTTCATCACACAATGTTGCTGTTACTGTGTACAATGTTCTCCTGGTTCTACTCCTTTCAGACAGCATCAGTTCATGTAAGTCCTTCCAGATTTCTCTGAACACCTCTTTCTCATCATTACTTTTCACATTGATTTTTTAAAACTTTGTGTTCTAAATTTTCTTCCTTCCTCCCTCCTTCCTCATCCCTCCCTATGATAAATCATACATGTGCAGCCATGCAAAACATCTTCTCATCAATCAGGTTGTGAAAGAAAATAGACAAAATACATTTAGAAAGAGAAGCTAACAAATAAAATTATACTTCAATCTGTATTCAGATGCCATCAGTTCTTTCTCTGTTGATGGTTTGCATTTTTCATATGTCCTTCTGATATCATCCTGCTCATCATTTCTTTCACAGTTACTATTGCTAACTGTATTACCCTCCATCTTATTCCCTCCCCTTGATATTTACTCTATCTTCCTTCACCCTATCCCTCTTCAAAAGTGTTTTGCTTTTTACTGCCCCTCTCCCAATCTGCCCTTCCTTCCTTCCCCTCTCCCCACCCCCCACCCCATCTCCTTCCTTTCTCACCTCAGGGCACAATATATTACTATATCCACTGAAAGTCCTCTTTTTCATTGAAGTCCCATTTTCCCCCCTGAAAGATTATACACAGTTTTGGTGGGTAGTTGATTTTTGGTTGTAATCCCAGTTCCTTTGCCCTCCAGAATATCATATTCCATGCCCTCTAGCCCTTTAATGTAGAAGCTGCTAGATCTTGCTCCGACAATCCTTCTATTTCAATAAATACAATGTATTTGACATGAACTAAACAAAGTTTTATTGAATATTTTAAGAAAATATAAAGGCACATTAAGCTCTTTTTTTGTGGGGCAGTGAGGGTTAAGTGACTTGTCCAGGGTCACACAGCTAGAACTTATCAAGTGTCTGAGGCTGGATTTGAGCTCAGGTCCTCCTGAATCCAGAGCTGGTGCTTTATCCACTGTACCACCTAGCTGCCCCTCATTAAGCTCATTTTTAACCTTGTTTGAGATTGAAAGTAGGCATTTGGTTTGCATAGATGTTTTCCTATAGTTTTATGTGCATATAAATGTTTATTTTATGACCAGTCTTTATACTAGAGAGTTGATTATGAAATAATCCTCCCTCTTCTTAGGGACAAGGAGTTTGTGTTTGGGGGCAGAGGTAGGTGGGGGGAAGGGAACTGTGTTATGAAGTATGGAATGTGGTATGCAGTATCAGTTTCTATAATTGTGTCAATTTTTTGTGCTTGAATGTTTTTTCTCAGGAAGGGATAATTTGGTGTGGGAAAGAGGGCAAAGGGCAGATACATTTGGTGTAAAAACAAAACAAGAATGCTTTAAAAAACAACACATTTATGAATATTTAAGAAAGCACCCATTTGAGAAAGTACCTGCACCAGCCATCCTACTTCAAACCAGCCTCAGTCCATGATTCTCTGGAGTACTTGTCGACCTTACTTCTGCCGAGGTAGCCCTTCCCACCTCCAACATTCTCTTATTCTCTCAGTACAGTGTGATCACCTTGCAGACAAGGATTAGCTTGCCTTTTTTTTTTTATACTGTATTTGTATCTCCAGTGCTTAGCACAGAGCCTGGAACATAGTAAGGGCTGAATCAATGCTTTCTCTTTCTATCATCTATCTATCTTATCTATCTCATCTGTCTATCTATACTTACCTACCTATCTATCCATCCATCCATCTGTCCACCAATCTATCATCTATCTAGCTATCCATTATCATCTATCTATTCATCCATTAATCCATCCATCCATCCATCATCTATCTACCTACCTACCTAGCTATCTATCCATCCATCTATCCACCCATCTATCATTTATCTAGCTATCCATCTATCTATCCATCCATCCACCCATCTATCCATGTATCTATCAATCCACCTACCTATCATTTATCTTTCTAAAAATTAGGAAGTGTTCTAAGAAGATGAAGTTGGGAGTAAGAATCTTGACATCTGGAAGAGAGAGGGAGCTGTCCCACCAGGCCTCCATGAACCACCTGAGCAACTAAAAGGAAGGATTTCAAAGTTTTATGTTGCTGATTGAACCAGGAGCTTAGGATGAGTCCTACCTCCAACCCCAGAAGAGTGTCTAACAAAATAGGGTGCTCACTAGAGCAAATGGCACCTTGCTTCTCTGTCCCTGTAGAACAGAGCTTCTTAAACTGTGGGTCTCAATTCCACATGGGGTTGCAAAAAATTTGGCAACAGTAAAATGTTATGTATATCTGTTTTATATATCTATAAACCCAGGGTCATGTAAACATTTCTTGGGCAAAAAGGGGGTTGGGAGTGGAAAAAGTTTGAGAAGCACTGTTCCAGAAGAGTAAACTTGTTAACCCTGCACAACCTCAAGGCACAAGTCCCAACCATCATCATAGACTCAAAAAGAAATTCTACCAAGTCCAGCCAGGACATCAGGCCTCTCAGGTTAGTCCTGAGGATAGCTGGCAGTGTGATGTAGTAACAAGAGCTACTTGGAGACAGAGGACTTGGGTTTAAATCCTCATCTTGTTCATTGCAACCTATTGCATCAGAAAAAAATTATATAACAAAATGACTTACCTTGAGCAAGTCACAAGGCCTCTGGGTCCCAATTTCTTTATCTGTCAAAGGAGGGAATGACTAGATGACCTCTAAGCTCCTTTCTAGCTCTAAATACCATGATTCTATAAACAAATACTTGAGCAAACATTTGTGTTGTAGGGCACCACGCTAAGTGCTTGGGAACAAGAAGAGATAGAAGATGGGCTGGCCCTCAAAGAGGCATGGCTGGATACACAGGGAAAGTAATAATGTACGCTGTGACAATATTCCTAAATGTAATTTTTGTATTTAGTGCAATACTAATCAAAATACACAGGGATGTCTTTATCGAATTAGATAAAATCCATAATAAAATTGATATGGGAAAAATAAACAGGAAAAATATTTAAGGGCATGTTGAACAAAAAAAAAGTTTATGAAGGGAGACGTACTCTCAAACCTTAAAACATTTTATAAAGCACTTAATATAAGAAAAATTGTAGTGCTGGAAAAAAATAGAAAAATAGATCAATGGAGCTGAATAAAAACACCAGATTTAGAACCAAATAAGAACAAAAAACAGCCTTTTTATAAACCACAGAATGTAAAAGCTGGTGGAAAGATTTTTATTTAGCAACTGTACATGATAAAATACTGTTTTGCAGTCTGGTGGAAAATCAATTTAGACCCACTTCTCAATCACATACATATCAGTGAATTCCAGATAAAAGATGGACTTAAACATTAAAAATGAACAACAAAAATAGAGGAGAGAAAATGGAATAAATTAAATTTCTCTCAATTATGCAATTGAGATTTCTTTGTTGGACAAATGAAACAAATTGAAGAAACTTAGGGGCAAGATAGATTTACTTGATTACATTAAAATAAAAATTTTTTGTACACACCCAAATAATTATAAATATATATACATATACAAATATACATATATGTATATATACACATTTATTCAAAAAATTCAATCAGATCAAAAGAAAAAGGTATAGCTTACATAAAATATTCATAGCAATTATAACAGATTAACAACTTGACATTTAAAGTAAACAAGGAACTATTAAAAATTTACAAAAGCGACTCCTAGTCCCTAATGAACAAATAGTTAAGGGATATAAAGAGATGGTTTATAAAAGAAAAACAAATGGTGAATAATCACTTGAAAAATGTTTGATTGTACTAAATTAGTAGTAGTCTCACATTTATCAAACTGACAAAATTAATGAAAAGCAATGAAACACTCTTGAGGGATTTTTTTGAAAACATATATTCATTCATTGCTGTTGGAATTGCAAATTAGAAGAATGTTTTTGGAAAGCAAGCTGGCAATGCACAGTAAAAGTAATTAAAATAATTATAGCTTTACTCTATAATTCCATTGCAGGGAAAAAATACACACATATATATATGAATAATCTAATATATATGTATGTATGTATATGTATATACATATGTATGCATATATCTATATCTATATGTGTATATGTACGTGTGTGTGTGTGTGTGTGTGTGTGTGTGTATCCCCCCTCCCCCAGGCAGCTAGGTATCACAATGGATAAAGTAGTAGCCCTGGAGTCAGGAGGACCTGAGTTCAAATACTTCTTCAGATACTTACTAGTTGTGTGACCCTGGGCAAGTCACTTAACCAATTGCCTTAAAAAACATCCCAGACCATCTCCAGTCATTCTGATCTATATCTTGCCACTGGATCCAGATAACTCTGGAGGAGAGAGTGAAGTTGGTGACCTTGCACAGCCCTACCTCACTTAAATCCAATTCAGTGCAAATCATGACATCAGTCATGGTCCTCTTTGAGAATGAAAGACATAGAACAGTTTTTCAAACATACCGCTGTCTGGCTAGGCCTCTCTAATCATATACTTGTAAATTTAATAAACCTAAGGGCAGAGCATTACATTTATCTCTTTTGAATTTCAACTTATTAGATTAAACCCACACAACTAGAGGTTTTAGATCTTTTTAGATACTAATTCTATCATCCATTATCTACAAATTTGATAAATTTGTCTTCATCCAAGTCATTGATAAAAATGTTACTTATCACATGGCCATGGACAAATACCTGGGGAACTACACTAGAAACATTTGTTCATCATAATATCAGTCCATTAATGACTATATTACTGGACACTGGGTCCAGTCATGAAATCAATTTTAAACTCAGAGTTGGATATTACAAGACTTTACATTGATCACTATTGAATTTCATCTCATTAGATTCAGCCCAATATTCTAGCTTGTCTAGGGCCTTTTGGATCCTGATCTTGTCATCCACTGTATTATCTGTCCTTCCTAATGCTTTGTCATCTTGAGGATAAAGAAATAAGCCTATCATATGACTTTATTCAAGTCATAAATAAAAATATTAAACAGCATACAGCCAAGCACAGATCCCTTGTGTATTCCACTAGAAATCTCCTGCCCTGTTGATAGTGAACAATTAGCAAGTACTTTAAAACAAAACAAACCCAAAAACAACAATGAAAGTCCTCTTTGATTCTGGCCATCCAAGCAGTTCTGAATGTTTCTGATTACATAATAATATCAATTCATATCCCTCCATTTTCCCTACCAGAAAAATATGATACTTTATCAAAAGCTGTACCAACAGAAGAGTTCCAGGGAACTCATGATAGAAGAGGATCTCCAAATCCAAGAAAAAAAAAAAGAACTGTGGAGTATAGATGCTGATTGAACCATACTATTTCTTTTGTTTTGGGTGCTGTTGGTTTTTTTTTTTCTATTTTGAGGTTTTGCATCACTGCTCTGATTTTTTCTCTTGTAACAGGATTAATGCAGAAATAGGATTAATGTTATTGTGTGTATATATATGTGTGTGTATATATATGTGTGTGTATATATCTATCTATCTATATGGATATGGATATGATATATAGATATATAGATATAACCTATATCAGATTACCTGCTGTCTAGGGGAGGGGGAGGGAGGGGAGGGAGGGAGAAAAATCTGAAATTGTAAAGCTTGTATAAACAAAAGTTGAGAACTATCTTTACATGTAACGGAAAAAATAAAATACCTTATATGTAAAAAAAAAACTGTACCAAAATCTGAGTAAAACTATATCCGTAATAATTTTTATTACATTAAATTTAAAAGGTTCTACACAAATAAAACCAATGTAACCAAGATTAGAAGGAAAGCAGGAAACTGGGGGAAATTTTTTTTTTATTTGCAGGAAGTATCTCTGATAAAGGCCTCATTTCTCAAATATTTTGAGAACTGAGTCAAATTTATCAGAATAGGAGTCATTTCCCAATTGATAAATGGTTAAAGGATATCAATGGTTTGAGATTTGCTAACGCCCAAAGGTACCACCTGGAGTTTGATTTAGATTGATTGAATTGAGACTGACTGGGAGTGATTGACTAACCCACTTAAAGTTGATTAAATTGAAAACCACACCTGGCCAGCCTTTAAGAGAGTATTGTTCTCAGAAGCTGAGGAATTTGAACTCAACACAAGACCACCTTCAAGTCCTGTGCACCAATGGATTTGGGTGACGATAACCTATCAGCTTGAAGCAATGTGTAGGGACTTTCTCTTCTGGGGGGACACAGGAAGTGCTTCTTCCTCTCTCAGTTCATTGCTGGAATCTCATGTTGGTGACAGAAGGGAAGGAGAAGGAGGCCAGGCTGAACTCTTAGGGTAAATAGGCTTTGCTATCTTTCTGAATTCCATGTGTTCTCTCTTTACTCTTTAATAAATGCTTAATGCCAAACTTGGTGCTAAGGCTTCTAATTTATAAGTAAACCCTAGCTAGTTTTCCCTAAACTAGGGACAGGAAAAAGGTGACCATATACTAGATTTTACTAATCACAATGGGCAGTTTTCAGAAGACAAGATCAAGGCCATCTCTATTCATATAAAAAAATACTATAAATCACTATTGATTACAGAAATACAAATTAAAACTACACTGAGGTATCACCTCACACTTATCAAATTGGCTAATATGAGAAAATAAGAAAATGACAAATGTTGGCAAGGATATGGAAAAATCGGGACACTAATGGTATTGGTGGAATTGTGTGAACTCATCCAACCATTCTGGAGAACAATTTGGAACTATGCTCAAAGGGCTATAAAACTATGCATATATACTCTTTGATCTAGCAATACCACAACTAGGTCTATATCCCAAAGGAATCAAAGGAAAAGGAAAAGGGCCTATATGTACAGAAATATTCATAGCATTTCTCTTTATTGAGGCAAAGATTTGGGAATAGCTGAATAAGTTATGGTGTATGATTGTGATAGAATACTATTGTGCCATAAGAAATGATGAGCAAGATGGTTTCAGAAAAACTGGGAAGACATATATGAACTGATGCAAAGTGAAGTAAGCATAACCAGGAGAACATTATACATAGTAACAGCAATGTTGTTTGTCCTTCATTCTCAAAGAGGAATATGATATAACATCAGGGTGATGTCATGACTTGCACTGAATGAAGGGAGGGCTGTACAAGGTCACCAACCTCACTCTCTCCTCCAGAGCCATCTAGGTGCACTGGCAAGAAATAGATCAGGATGATTAAAGATGGCCCTGGATGTTTAAGACAACTGGGGATGAGTGACTTCCCCAGGGTTACACTAGTAAGTGACTGAGGTGAGATTTGAACTCAGGTCCTCCTAACTCTAGGGCCAGTGCTTTATCCACTGCCCCACCTAGCTGCCCCAGTAACAGCAATATTACACAATAATTATCTGTGAATGACTTAGCTATTCTGATTAATACAATGATCCAAGACAATTCCAAAGGACTTATGATCAAAATGCTTCCACCAATGATGTAGGAAGCAAAAAAGAGGTTAACAGAAAAACCTAAGACCCAAGCTCTAATTTAGATATGATCTCTAAAAGGGATTCAGACCTCAGTTAATGAATAACTTAAGACTTGAGTCTTCATTAATACAAGTCAAGGCCTAGATTCTTGCTACCCCCACATTAATCATAACAAGAACATACAGAGGCAGGTCATAGAGACCTTAACTATAACAATGATACACTGACAGGGTATAGAAATTCAAACTGTTAAATGAAAATATTTTGAAATTAGATATGGGAATCAAAAAGTGACATGCGCAGAAAAGGCCAAATTTGTCCCCAGATTTATCTTATGACTGGTAAACCCCCAAAACACACCTCCACAGAAAAGGGTACCCACCTCGGGAGTTGGCTTAGGACCCCAGGAACTCCAAATTAGGATAGGCCTTCCCCTGTGCCTCCCCAAGGTGGAAATTATTATAATGAGACTGATAATCAATTTATCCATACTATAAATACCTGTCTTTTCTTTCTTTATTCTAGAGATACCCTTCCACTTTTCTGGTTCTCTCCCTGTGTTCATTCACAGTATTGCAATAAAACTTGGGAAACTGAGTCACTGTAATTCTGTGACTGTGAGTCTTATAATTCTTTTGGGATAACTCACTGTCAATTTTTTTTTTGGCAGGGCAATGAGGGTTAAGTGACTTGCCCAGGGTCACACAGCTAGTTGCGTCAAGTGTCTGAGGCTGGATTTGAACTCAAGTCCTCCTGAATCCAAGGCCAGTGCTTTATCCACTGCACCACCTAGCTGCCCCAATTCACTATCAATTTCACCCTAAATCCATCCCACATCACCTCCAGAGAAAGAACTGATGGAATATGAGTGCAGATTGAAGTACATTTTTTTTCAGTTTCTTTATTCTTGCTTTTTTTAAAAAAAAAACATGGCTAATCGGGCTAATTTCAATATTTCAATATGGCTAATGTTTTGTATGATTTCACATGTATAATGAGTATCACACTTCTTGCCTGGGGAGAGAGTGAGGGATTTGGGGGCTCAAAATGAAAAAAAAAAAAAGAATGTTAAAAATAAATAAATAATGCTGACTTTTAAAAATCCTCTATCCATAGTATTTCCTTCATCTACCAGTTTAGTAATTCTGTCAAGAAAGGAAATGAGGTTAGGCTGGTATGACCTGTTCTTGACCAAGCCATGCTGTCTCTTTGTAAACAATACTTGTTGTTGTTGTTGAGTCATGTCCAACTTTCCGTGACCCATTTTGGAGTTTTCTTGGCAAAGACACTGGAGTGGTTTGCCATTTCTTTCTCCAACTCATTTTACAGATGAGCAACCAAAGGAGACAGAAGTTAAGTGACTTGCTCAGGGTCACACAACTAGTAAGTATCTGAGGCCAGGATTTGAACTCAGGGAGATGAGTTTCCCTTGACTCCAGGCCCTGCACCTTATTCACTTCACCACCTAACTACTTTTAGAAAGGATATGAATAACAGGCACACTAAGCAACAATGATTGCTTGATGATAGGTGCTAGATTTATCAATAGATTGATAGAGAATTTGTAAATGTTTACTATGGTGCAATTCATGGAGCTAAAGCACAAAATAAATACAGCAAACAAGCCATTCCTTACCCTGAAGGAGTTCATATTAAAATGGAAGAAAACAACACTTAAAGGGGACCTGGGGAAAGCAGAATTGGGCGTCTGAAGAAGGAAGTCAACAATCCTTTGCTGTTAGGGGCAGGGGAAGCTCAGGGCAAATATTTCTCCAGAATGAGAAGGCAGCTGATGAGATGGCAAAGAAATCTGGAGAGTAAAGTGGAGAGTGAATGAAGTAGACTTGATTGGGGCCTCTATTGAAATGGAGATGGAGAAGGAAAGTTGGCTAGGGAGAGAGGCACCCATTAAAGTTAAGTAGTATAAATTAGACCAAGTAAGCGACTTTCTCTATTCTGGGGGCAGATTTGGATTGGTAAAGACTGACCAGGGAGTTAGTTAGAAAGCTTTTAACCACAGTTCAGCAAAGGATGCAGCCTAGGGCAAATCTTAGAATAAGTAACTTAGAAAGTCTTTTCTGTTAGTATTCCAATGATAATGTTATGGGGAAATCGATAGGGGTTTGGGAGAGGGGTCCTTAGGAATTCCTCTTTAAAGAATTACAGCCTCTTGCACACAAGTCCAATTAGAACAAAATAATATTTTATTTAGGAGCCAGGGAAAGGAAACCAAGAGAGAAGTCCTTGGACTTCTCATGGGGAGAAGGTATGGCACAGAGGCCTATCTCTCTGAGATACCTTTCTCCTCAAGCAGGAGACAGGCAAATACTTTTATAGAGGACTGATGGTCATTCGATGAGGTGATCATCTGACTGGAAATTGTCGTTCCCTTATTGGGAGAGGACCATCCCCCACTGGTGGTGGCTGGGGGAAGTTGGATGAGGGGTGGCTCCAGGTCTCTCAAGCCATTTCTCTCCCCCCTCAAGCCACAAAGGCAGCAGCCACACCTAATCTTATCTCCCTGAGGGGTGGGGAAGACTGGAATGAAGGGTGGTTGTCCAGGAGCTAACTCAATTGGGATCAGGTGCCACTTATCTCTTTAGGCATGTCTGTCCTTTGATTTACCCTGAAAACTTCTGAGATACCCAGGACCCATAGCAATAGTAAATACCCAAGCTCAAGTGCCTACAAGCATAATTAGCTACACTGTCTTTGTAAGAGGACTAGATTCAAATTCTAACTACTGGGGGCAGGATGTATGGGTATTTAAAACAAAACTGAGTTTCATGCATTTCATGTGAGAGCTAGTAGAGGTTGGCTTCTGTAGTTCTGATAGGGTCCTCTAATAGAAAGCAGTGCCTTTGTGTTCACAAATAGGGACTTTGTATTGGATTTTGGGAATCCAGGCCATAGCAATGTTGGGATTTGTCTTCTGCTTTCCACTATAGATTAGTTGTGTGACTCCTTACATGTATTCTCTAAAAAGTTAAAATCATAGAGGGCTAGTCTTTTCTGTTTTTAATTTTTAGGAGGTGTGTTTGTGGGGGGGGGCTTTGGGGAGACCCCTCTCTCTTCAAGTCATCTTGTCTGCCTGCAAAATGAGTGATAGATCAGTTAGTTGCTTTCATCCAAGGGAGGTAGTGAGAAGCTAACCACAAGATTGGTCTAGAAACAACTGTCTGATTTGAAAACGAGGCATTTCTTCCCTGGCCAGTAGGAAATCTGATACCAACATCCTGCTGGAACTTGGGACTTTCCCCACTGAGCCTGGACCTAGAATCCTGAGAGGAGAGGGAGATAGGAGGTGACAATCCAGGACCTCCCCCTTAGGACTCCAAATTCTTGCCTTTATTTTTTTTTAATATGACTACTTGATGTAGGAAGCAAAAAGGGGTTAATAGAAAAACCTAAGATCTAAGCTCTAATTCACATATTAGCTCTAAAAGGGAGTTAAGACCCCAGTTAATGGACAACTTATACTAGGTTATCATACCCACAGTGATCAGTACCCAAAACAGGAACGGAGGGACCTAGGGCAGAGGAGGCCTGACTACAATAAAGGAAATTACAAGGGTATAGAAATTCTAATGAAAAATGGAGATATTTTGAAACTAGCCATGGGAAACAGGGACATTCACAGAAAAGGCCAAATTTGTCCCCAGATTCACCTTATGATGTGTAAACCCCCAAAACACACCTCCATGGAAAAAGGTACCCACCTTGGGGGTTAGCTTAGGACCCTAGGAACTCCGAATTAGGATAAGTCCTCCCCTGGGACACCCCTAAGTGGAGAATATTATAATGAGAAGGACAGGTCCTCCCCTGTATCTCCCCAAGGTAGAGATTATTATAATGAGACTGATAATCAATTAATCCATACTATAAATACAACTGTCTTTCCTTCCCCTACTCGAGAGATACCTTTCCACTTTTCTGGTTCTCTCCCTGTGAGCACTCACAGTATTGCAATAAAACTTGGGAAATTGAGTCACTGAGTCTTGTAATTCTTTTGGGACAACTCATGATCAATTTGACCCTAAATTCCATCCCACATCATACTTACCTTCTGTGAGGGAAAACAATCCTCTTTTCAATAATTCTCAGGAACTCAACAGAGATGTGACAAAGGTTCGTTTATTTCCTTCTTGTTAGAAGGAGGCACCCTAGTGTGCAGCTAATGGGTGTAAAGAAAGGGGGCTCAAAGGCCCTGTTTTAAACCCTAGTCCCTAACGTGAATGGACCCTCCCCTTTTTCATCATTGGTCTGATTACTCAAGGGTTACAATCTCTATGCAAAAACAAGCTAATCAGGATTCAGTATTCCCATCCCTAATCAATTTTTCCTTCCTATATGGGCATAACTCAGGAGTGGACCTTATTCTTCATTATATGGACACAACTCAGGAGCGGACCTTATTGAGACCAGGGCTCCTTGAACCATGTGATTTTGTTAGCCTGAGGGGGAGGAGGGGATCTGAGACCTGTGTCCTAAAAACAGGTCAGGAGGAGTATGATTGACTGTTATATCCCCATTGAGAGGAGACAATTACCTATTTTCTCACACCTTCAAATGCTTCTAAAATGAATGAAACATTATAAATACCCCCAAAATACTTTGTGATTATCCTCTTACAAGATAAACTTATGAAACAAAAGACTCAAATTTACCAGATTTAGCCTGTGTTAACAAGTTCAAAAGGTACCTGGCACAATCCAAGAGCTATTCTATTGTTCCACTATCATCAGAAAACTGGACAGTGGCTCAGGGTTTTCTCCAGCCTGTGAAAAAATGTGGGGTAGGCTAAATTGGTGCTGGACTCCTATCGCTTCTCTTTTCTATCATGTTAATTGTCCTTATGTTCTCATGTGTCTCCCTATTACTTTCAGAATCAAACACAAAATTCTCTGGTGTCTAGAGCCCTTCATAATCGACCCCTTTCTACCTTTCCAGTCTTCTTAACACCTTACCCAATACCATCCAAGTACCACTGGCTGCTTTGCTGTACTAAGAACAAGAGACTCCATCTCTAGGCTCCAGCCAGGCATTTTTTTCTTGTTTTCTGTCATGCCTGTAATGCTTTCTCCTCATCTCTATCTTCTGGCTTCTTCAAGTCTGAACTAAAATTCCATCTTCTACAGGAAGCCTTACCCAATCCCACTTAATTTCTAGTGCCTTCTCTTTGGAGTCACCCGGCCTCCCCTCTCCCCATTTATCCTGTGTATCTTGTTTGTATATATGTCTTTGCTTATTGTGTTCCTTATTAGATTGTGATGCCTTTAAGGTCCAGGACTATCTTGAGAGAGTTTATTTTCTACCAGACTAATTCATTCACTTCAAATAAAGGATGTGACTCAAAGTGTCATCTCTCCTAGAGATATTTGCATTTCAGTTGGGAGTTAAAGCCTTCCACCTAAGAAGCAAAGTTCAGGATTCTATAAGGAGTGTGATGAATGGGGTAGGGGGCTGAGACTGGAAAGACCATCATGGTTGTCCATAACAGCATACCACGTAGGTAGGTCTAATTTTACAATCTGGATTGTAAATAATAACTTTTTATCTGAGTGGAGAATGGGGTTGGGGGGCTGGGGAAGTGGTTTGGCACTTTCTTTGAAAAAGAAAGACATTTCACTAAACTAGATGAACTGAAATTATAGTTTAAAGAAATTGGCATTCTTACAAATACAGATTACAAGAAATAGGATTACCAAACAATGTTCCCTTCACTTGAAGTTCATTATTTAGTGCTGTCCTAAGGCTTTAGAGATGTGGGCCAAATCAGTCATTTTACAAAATGCTCTCTTTGTGTTTTATTCTATGTGTAGGGCCATTTAGGTCTGAGTGTTTGCATAGGAGGTTTTTTGTAGGAAGTTGTTTTTGCAAGAGACCCACAGATAATTTTCACGTGACCGCATTACAGAATCACTGTGAAAGACAGGCTGAGGGGCTAATGAAAGATGTAAATCACTTCCTTAAAAAGTTTGGATCTAACAATCATTTCTAGGAGTTAGATGAAACCCAGGGCTCAGGATTCTCCAGATGCTAGGTTTGATTTACCACTAGAGGAAGATACATTAAATTCCCAAAAGAATGCTGAATATTCCTCTTCTCTAATCCCATACAGAACTCATATTCAGGGTGCTTTTCTACATTCCTACCAGGAAGATTCACACAGAACTATACCTCTTCGTCACCTTTCCTGGATCCCCTTAATGTTCCTGTCTTCTCTCTACGGATTATCTCCAATTTATCCTGTATATATCTTATTTGTACGTAGTGATTTTTCAGTGGAGTCTCTCCATTAGACTGTGAGCTCCTTAAAAGCAGGGCCTGGGGCAGCTAGGTAGCACAGTGGATAAAGCACCAGCCCCGGATTCAGGAGGACCTAAGTCCAAATCCTGCCTCAGAAGCTAGAAACTTACTATTTGTGTGACCCTGGCCAAGTCATTTAACTCTCATTGCCCCGGAAAAAAAAAAAAAAGCAGGGCCTTATTTTTGCCTTTCTTTATATCAGCAGCACTTAGTATAGTGTATGGCACATAGTAGGTGCATAATAAATGCTTATTGACTAACTTCCTCTGTTTGGTCATTTATTTGGCAACTATCTATCACTTACTATCTTTTTTTTTACTTTTTTTTGGTGAGGCAATTGGGGTTAAGTGACTTGCCCAGAGTCACACAGCTAGTGAGTGTCAATGTTCTGAGGCCCGATTTGAACTCAGGTATTCCTGACTCCAGGGCCCATGCTCTATCCACTGCGCCACCTAGCTGCCCCTCTATCACTTACTATCAACAGGACATAGAGTAAAGACCCCTTCTGTGAATAAACCAGGGACAGAAAAGAAAGACATTCGAATGGCTTTAAACTTGCTAACAACTTGGGATGCTTTGCATATTATTTTAAGCAAAGGGTTGGATTAGTCGAGAAACTTGCTAAATACTGCTATTGATGCTAGTTTCTTGTCAGTCTCCTATATCAGTCAGTTTTCACTGCTTCCTTTCTTTCCCATCAGTGCCTTATATTCTAGGCATTGTTATCATGCCCTTTGTAAACTAATCTACTGTACTGTGATAGATTGAGCATTGAACTTGCTGCCAAGAAGACCTGCGTCTAAAATCCTCACTTTGAACTAGCTAATGAGCTGGTAAGTCCCTTGACCTTTCCCTTATCTATAAAAAAAGGGTAATGATAACAGTCTGCACAGAATTCCTATTTTCAAGCTCTGTATCAATGATACTTTTTCTCTTTTATGTTTGCATTGTTGAAGGGGCTTCCAGCTAGCTCCCATTAGAGTACAAACTCCTTGAGGCCTGGGATTATTTTTGTCTTTCTTTGTATCCCCAGGGTTTATCATAGTGCTAGCCACCTCATAAGTTTGTTTGTTTGTTTGTTTGTTTTGGCAGGGCAATGAGGATTAAGTGACTTGCCCAGGGTTACACAGCTAGTAAGTATCAAGTGTCTGAGACTGGATTTGAACTCAGGTCCTCCCAAATCCAGGGCAGGTTCTTTATCTACTGTGTCACCTAGCTGCCACCGTCCCATCAGTTCTTTTTTTTTTTTTAATTTTGTTTTGCAGGGCAATGGGGGTTAAGTGACTTGCCCAGGGTCACACAGCTAGTAAGTATCAAGTGCCTAAGGCCGGATTTGAACTCAGGTACTCCTGAATCCAGGGCCAGTGCTTTATCCACTGCGCCACCTAGCCACCCCTCCATCATCAGTTCTTAATAAATGCTTGTTGCTTGATCAGTCACCCATTTTCTGCTTTTCTTAGTATCCTCAGTGAATGCTTGTTGATTGATTGCTCATCTTGGCTGGTCTCTTGGAAACTATAGTTACTCTGGCAGAGAAGTAGAAGAGGAATGAATGCTACCACTAGGAGCAGGTCATTGTGAGGAAAGAAATTAGGGAACCATGAGATTCAATGAAAAGAAACCACAACTGTGTGGTAAAAGATAATATTCACAGTGAGAAAGTTCCCTAGACATCTCCTGTCATCTGCAAAAGCCAAGAAAATGGTTTTTCTCATTGCTTTAGGAAGAATGAGGATATTATATATTCTTTGATTACTGCCTAAAGTCTTTATTGAAAAGGAGATGTTATTCAGAGATGATGAAAAAAATGATGGGTATTAAAGTGAAACACTTTTTTTGTAGGTGAGGGATGCAGTGCACTGTTATAAGACAGCACTATTTACTCTGAATTCAATAATTCAATTCAATTCAATTCAATAAAGATTTATTGAGTACCTACTATGTACCAGGCATTGTGCTAAGTGCTAGGGATACAAAAAGAGGCAAAAGATAGACCCATCCCTCAAGGAGTTTAAAATCTAATGGAGGAAGAGGGAGACAACAGGCAAATAAATATATACAAAGAAAGCTATATAGAGGATAAATAGGAAATAATAGAGGGAAGGCACTGGAATTAAGAGGGGTTGGGGAATGCTTTCTGTGGGAGGTGGGATTTTAGTTGAGACTTAGAGAAGAGGGGTGTAGTTCAGAGCTGGAGATGAGGAGAAAGAGCATTCCCTACATGGAGAACACCCCAAGGGAAGCTCAGAGCCTAGAGAGTTTTATTTTGTTGGTGGACGAGCTAGGAGGCCAGTGTCACTGGATCGGAGAGTATATGTATTAGACAGTAGGGAAAAAACTAAACCAAACCAAAATTCTATCCAGTATTATTAGATCAGCCTAATACAATTCTTTAGTCACTTGGCCAGCATTCTTTCAATTTGCCAAATCCACCAATTGCTCTCTGACCCCATTATCTGGCAGTAATTCTCCCATGTGAATCTATATCCTTCAGGATATATGGTAGCCCACTCTCCAAAATGTTCTTTCAAGGTATATTCTTTGTTTCTTATTGACGGGCAACTTAAAATTAGCTAGTTTAGAACTGATATGATTAGGAAATTAAAAATGAAAAAAACATATCTTAGTAGGTACTCAGTAACTAACCTATTAAAAAAATTTTTTTTGGTAGGGCAATGAGGGTTAAGTGAATTGCCCAGGGTCACACAGCTAGTAAGTGTCAAGTGTCTGAGGTCGGATTTGAACTCAGGTCCTCCTGAATTCAGGGCCAGTGCTTTATCCACTGCACCACCTAGCTGCCCCACTAACCTATTAAATTGAAGGAGTAAAGTGGTCACTTTCATAGGATCACCAACTTTGAGCTGCAAGGGACTTTAGAAGGTTATCTGATCCAAATCCCTTCTTTTGAAGATGAGGAAACTGAGGTACAAAAAAGTTGAAATGATATGCTCAATAGCATGTTTATTGACTTTGTGCCAAGCATGGTGCTAAGCACCAAGGAAACAAGTGGGTTTGGTTCTGGTTCTGGTATTACTTATTATCTATGTGATTTTTGACAAGTTGTTCCAGGGCTTTAAGGCTATTTTCCCAAATGTAAAATAAATAATTGGACTACCATGGAGCTAGAGAGTGGGGGAGGAGGGGTTCTTCTAGTTCTAAATCTATAATGCTGTGAACTGAGAAATAGAAAAGCCCATGATCATTAGCAACAGATAATTGTATATCCACAACGTGATTAACAGTTTCAGGCACTATATTTAGAGGTAGCAAATGGTGAAGAACTCTTGATTATGTATTAGTGAAATTTGAAAATTTAGCTTCTCAGCCTCTTCAGTTTGTTACAAATATTTGAAAATCAGATTTCAAGGGAAAGTATCAATAGCTCTTGATTATTAATCCTAATGGAGGATTGTTGTTGGGTGAAACAGTCTAGATAATATAAAGTGGATAATTTCACAGCCATTTCTACACATTTAGTTTTAAAATTATGTTTGAATACAAGTCTGGCTGTAATTATGAGTTCATAACCCTTCATACAAACTAATAGAATCACATAATGAAGACCTTATCTAGCAAGAACTGAGAAACTGGACAATATCTTTCCTCGACACGTTAATCAGTTTTGCTTTGTTCTCTGCTCCATGCTGGATAGAGGAACCATCCCTTCTAGGCAGCTCTGTGGTACAGTGGGTAGAGTGGTGGACTTGGAATAAAGAAAACTTGAATTTTACTAGTTGTGTGATCCTGGGCAAATCATGTAACCTCTGACTCAGTTTCCTCATCTGTAAAATGGGGATAATAATAGTGTCTACCTTCCAGGGTTTTTGTGTGGGTAAAATAAATTAATATTTTTAAAGTATTTTTAAAATCTTAAATGACTATACAAATGTTATTATCTTTTATAAGCAATAGTATTTTTTAAAGTTTTCAACATTCATTTTTATAAGATTTTGAGTTCCAAATTTTTCTCCCTCCCTCCCCTTCCCCAAGATAACAAGCATCTGATATAGGTTATGTATGTAACAATCATGTTGAACATATTTCCACATTAGTCATGTTGTGAAAGAGGAATCAAAACAAAAGGGAAGAGGCAGCTAGGCAGCGCAGTAGATAGAGCACTGGCCCTGGATTCAGGAGGACCTGAGTTCAAACCCAGCCTCAGACACTTGACACTTACTAGCTGTGTGACCCTGGGCAAGTCACTTAACCCCCATAGTCCCACAAAAAAGGGGGGGCAGCTAAGTGGCAAAGTGGATAGAGTACTGGCCCTGGATTCAGGAGGATCTGAGTTCAAATCTGGCCTCAGACAATTGACACTTACTAGCTGTGTGACCCTGGGCAAGTCACTTAATCCCAATTGCCTTACCAAAAAAAAGGGAAAAACCACGAGAAAGAAAAAAACAAAGATACAACAAATAAAGTAAAATAGCATGCTTCGGTCTGCATACAGACTCCATAGTTCTTTTTCTGGATGTGGAGATAAATGCTAGTATTAATCTAGAACACCTAAGAATCAGGAAACCTGGATTCTATTCCCATCTCCATTATTAGCTTTCTATTGCTTCCCTTTTATGGACCTCTGTTTCCTCATCTGTAAAATTAAAAGGTTGGACCATCTAGATTGTATTTCCAGCTCTAGAATTTTACAATTCTATGATTCAATATCAATGGTAAATTTTTTTAAAAAAGATCATGAACAATATCTGTAAAAGACACTATGCCTGTACATAATAAGATCTTTGAGGGTAGGGTACCATAACATTTATCTATACCCTCCATAGAGTCTTTGTTTTGTTTTCTGGTTTTTGTTTGTTTGTTTGCAGGGCAATGAGGGTTAAGTGACTTGCCCAGGGTCACACAGCTAGTAAGTGTCAAGTGTCTGAGGTCCTATTTGAACTCAGGTCCTTCTGAATCCAGGGCCTGTGTTTTATCCACTTCGCTACCTAGCTGCCCCGTTCCTCCATAGAGTCTTAAAAAAGTTCTAAGCACATAATAAATGCTCATTGATTAATGATCCATGTTAATGAGCTCTACTTTATTGTGAATACCACTGCCAGTACAATGTAGAGGTATCACAATAGCCACAGAGTACTTTCAAGGTCTAGTCTAAAAAGAAAAAAATAAATGTGGGTAGGGTATGCCAATTACATATCTCCCACTTGAAGTCAAAGATTTGACAGGTTTATAGTTCTAAATTCCATCACATTGCCATGATAAGTATCTAGCTTTTCTTTGTAAACTATTTTTATGTTTAAACACCTGCTTGGGATATGTGAGTTCAACCACTACAAAGTATAGCAGGTACGGAGGGTTTAGAGAGGAGTGAGGAGATTAGGAGAGTTTCTTTTTTTTTTTTTTTTTTTAGTGAGGCAGTTGGGGTTAAGTGACTTGTCCAGGGTCACACGGCTAGTAAGTGTCAAGTGTCTGAGGCCGGATTTGAATTCAGGTACTCCTGACTCCAGGGCCGGTGCTCTTATCCACTGCGCCACCTAGCCGCCCCGAGAGTTTCTAATACATAATTGTACATATTAAAAAATAACCGGGGCAGCTAGGTGGCGCAGTGGATAGAGCACCGGCCCTGGAGTCAGGAGTACCTGAGTTCAAATCCGGCCTCAGACACTTGACACTTACTAGTTGTGTGACCCTGGGCAAGTCACTTAACCCCAACTGCCTCACTAAAAATAAATAAATAAATAAAATAAAAATAACCATGTGTTTGTCACTCCTGTTATGCTATGCTGTACCTGAGTACATACTCATTGCCTAACTTTTCACCAGTAAGCCTATTTAAAACCTACTGATAGATCAGTATGGCTAAAGCAACTAGCATTTCCTCTATTTGTGGTTGGGTGTTTCCCCCACAGGATTGTTGATCCAGCATCTTTCACAAAGGCAAAATTCTCAGAGAAGGAAAATGAAACTGAAAAAAAATTATTCAAATCTCTATTCCTCTGTGTCTATTAAGTACACATTAAATATAATAAAGCTATTAAGCTAGCCTTAATGGTCGCCTAAATCACTTAAGAGGAATGAGGCCTGTCTCAGAGTCTCCTGAATAACTTTGGGTAGAGGATTCTGCTGCTGCACAAGCATTTCTAGCTGCTCTAAAAATGAATTGCGGGTGGTTCATCACCACCAATGAATTTGGGTTGTCTTTTTGTTTAGGGGCTCTCTGAAAGACCAGTGTTGTATCACCTCGATAAGAGAAGTGAACTACAGAAAAACAACCATAATGTTCAAGAGAAGCTTCTCTAAAGTTAGACCAGCATAATCCATTTACATGGTTGCATAACCCTGGTCTGGTCTGGATAGTTTTCATAGGGTAAATCTACCTTACTCGATTTAAATAATTACAGTAAGTGTGAATGGATGGGGAAGGTGGATAGAGGGTAGTTTGTTATTTTGGAGCAGGGAAGGCGCACAGAGTGATGAAAATGAAGGATAGAACCAATTCGGACAATTTAGTCTTGTGCTGGCTTTTACATAATATGAGTCTTACATCTGTAGTTTATAATGAAATGCAGTTTGTGAGATTTTTGTTGCTTATTCTGCCGAAATCATTCTCCCATCAAACTCTGGGGATGAACATTAGGCAAAAAGAGATACATTTGGCAATGGAGTGTAGGTGTTACCAGAAACATTTAAAAACCACTAGGTAGTAAAACCTTTTACTGACTTTTTTAAGGCAACTTTTGACATATTTGGTCATCTATTAGTGGCAAGTCTGTGGACCTAAGGCCATAGAGTATATTATATGATCTAGTTTAGAATTCATATTAATCCAATCCATAGAATCCATATCCTGACTTAAAAAAAGGAACCTTCCCCTTCTAATGAATTCTTGAGTTCAGGATGCTGAACTTAAAACCAAATAGAGTCAAAGGCCATGCTACCAGAAGCATAGCACTTGTTAACAATAAAAAAGAGGACTGTTATTGCTTAACAACTTCATATAATATGATGGGAGAAATAGATAGATGAATCCAAATAAAGATACATAAACAGAGAAAGAGACTAAGAACAGAAAAGATGCTTTTCTATTAAATTCACCATCTCCCCTCTTTCTTCACTATAGTTATTCCTGATTTGTTGGATTTCATAAGGTCTTGAAATAGCCCTGACACGATGTGTCTTCATAGCATTGATGTTAACATATAGCACCTTTACGGGAAACAAGAGTTTGACTTAGTGTAGTCATGGGCAAAATTACACAGAAAATAAAGCTGGGACTCAGTTTGTACTTTTTTTTTTTTAAGCTGAAATCTCTGGCATGGAGAGAGACCAAATCTCATAACCAGAAAGCTTAGAATGTTTGCACTAATTCTATACCTGTAAGCATGTTGGTCATAGCGTACCAAAAGGAAGTCTTATTAATAAAAGGACATCATACACTTTCTCAAGTGAGTTATAGTACTTCAAAATCCCACACTGAGTCTTTTCTAATGTCATTCCATTGTGAGGTCCCTTTCATTCTAAGGTCTTTTCTACAACAAATCTTTATTCCTATCTCTCTAATTATTACCAGTGGTTCTTTGCTACCCTTATGACAAATCATAATCTGTGTAACTTTTACCCTTTTTAATGACTTCAACTGCAAATATATGGTTTATGTGTTCATTCATTTCACAAGTACTTATTAAATACCTATTTTGTTCCAGGGACTGTGGTAAGTGGTGAACTGTGATCCTCTTGTTATGTATACCATAGGGTGCCTTCTTTAAAAAAAGTTTTTTAAAATTGACTTTTATTTTTTCAGTGATCAAAAAGAAGGATATTTCATCCTTCTCACTTTTCCACCCTTCATTGAAAAGAAAAACCTAAACCCTTGCAACAAATATTCATAGTAAAGCAAAACAAATCTTCGTATGTTCAAAAATGTGTTTCTGAATATTAGTCCATATCCTCTCTGTGAGGAGGTGAGTAGCCTTCATCATGGGTCCTCTGGAATCATAGTTGATCCCTGTGCTTATAAGAGTCCTTAAGGCTTTCAAAACTGTTAATTTTTACAATGTTGTTGTTATAGTATAAATTGTTGTTCTGGTTCTGTTCACTTTGTTCTGCACCAGTTTGTATGAGTCTTCCCAGGTTTTCTTGAAACTATCTTTCATCACTTCTGATGGAATTCCATTATATTCATATACCATATTTTGTTAATTGATGAGCAGTGCCTAAGTTTCCAATTCTTTGCTGGTAAAAAAAGAGATGCTATAAATATTTTAGTATACATAGGACATTTTCCTCTTTCTTTGATCGTTTTGATGGTTTAGGCCTACTAGCAGTATCACTGGATCAAGGCATATCTTTTGTGTGTCTTCTTGCAGCAGAACAGCATTTTCTCCCTGACATCTTATTGCAGTCATTAGAGAATCTACTGTTTACTGAAGGTACTCTTGCTACCAGCCTGGGTAGGGAGAGCTGAAGAGATTTCTAGGTTTAGATGTATATGACCCTAAAACAGGACATCAGACTAGGGATTTTCTTTTTGCTAAGACTCTACCTGAAACAAAATCATCTTAGTGTCACTTTGGGCTAACACACTAGGATGTAATAAAACATTGAAATATTGCAAGATATGAATGAGAATTCAGCAAAATTCTAGAAGTACTCCCTGAAAAGCAGGATTTTCTGAAATGTAACAGTTCCCAACAATGAAACACAGGTGTTCAATAAATGTTTGAAATAGAATCTTAATCTTTTGCAGAAAGTCTACATAGACTAAATTAGATAAGGCAACACTTCTTTTGAACCTGGGATAGGAGAGGGGTTCAGAAAGAGACAAATATAGCTGAAAAATGCTATAGAAAAGACACCATAAGGAAGAAGTTCTGTTTCTGTTTGCTTTTTGCCTTATGTTCTAAATTCTGTGATCAACAGTGCCCCTAGGATTTCCTGCCCTTTATTTCTGCGGGTTGTTTTTTTCTTTTTCTAACTTATTTTTGTTCTTTCTACATCACTACCTACCTCAAGGGATTGTGGTGAAGCTCAAATAAGACATTTGGAAAGTTCTTTGTAAGCCTTAAAGCACTATATAAATGTCAGATATTATTAGGTAAGTTATTATTGTTTTCTGAGCTACAGAAAACAAACGTGCTCTCATTAAGAGAATTGGGAGGAAAAATAGAAACAGATCAGTCAGATTTTCTAATGATGACATCTCAAACCTTTCATCAGCTAGCTTGGGCCAAACATAACAACGGGACTGACTGGACTGTGGTGGTTTCTGTCTTTGTATACCCATCACGTAGCATGGTATAACTTAGTTAAGTACAGTGTTTATTGAAATGAAGGAACACTGTAGAAAAGGTCCCTGGACAGTATCAGTCTTCGAAGTAGTTTTTTTAAGACTGCAGAAGGATGCTTCGGATAGTTGGGGGAAGAGAAAATGGGATAAAGGGTCAGAGAATGTGGAACAGGTCCATTTGGGAACATGAGTTAGTCATCGGATCTCAGCTCCGGGATATTTATAATCCCCAGCCGTGAGGTGAGCACGGGTGTGCGATGGGGAGACTTAAGATTCCATTCCTTCCCCACTCCGCACCCTGCTCTCGTTTGGCGACTAAGTCTTTATTTAGACAAGTCACTTCATTCCTCTGGGCCTCAGTTTCCACTTTTGTAAAGAGAGCCGAATGGGATCATTCCATGATCTCAGTAGCCCTCTCCAACTTTGACATTGCGGGAGGCTATTTAGGATGTGTTCGCTGTGGCAGCAGGGAGGGGGGTGGGGGATCAAAGCCAGATGTGCCTAGGGATGCTGAGGATGGAGGACGGGAGATACCCAAGGTGAGCTCCTCTTTGCCCAGGACAGGCCAGAGTAGCGGTACTGAGGACCATGTAATCAACCAATCCCCGTGGCTTCAGCTAGCTCAGTGACAGGTTTAAAAACAACCTCAAAAAAAAAAAAGCCCAAAAAGGAAGGAAAAAAAAGTGGAAGGGGGAAATCTCACGAGAGTGATCTCGCCCGCGAGACGGCACACCTGAGTGACAATTAGGCGGACCAGTGACAGGGGCAGTTTCGAGGGTCTCGGGCTCGGGACTGGTCTGAGGCATGCAGTCGGACGTGCCAATGGGGAGCCGGACCCGGGGAGGGGGCGGGATGGAGGGGGAAGAGCGGTCTCTGGGGGTGTTTCAGCGGAGGGGCGGAGTCTCGAGAAGAGGCGGGGCGGACGCGGATGGGATGTGTGCTGTGGAGAGAGGGAGGGGTGGGGAAACCTAGCGGGCCGCGGCTGCAGCACCAGCAGCAGCACCAGCAGCAGCCGCAACGACAGCAGCCAGATCTGGAGCCGCCGCTGCCGCCGCAGCTGCAGCTGAAAGAGCGTAGTGCCTGGGGCTGGTAAGCGAGACTCGGCGAGCCGGGGAGGGCGCCAGGCGGCTGCGTTGCTAGAGTCGCGCGCGCTCCGAGGCAGCGGTCGGGACTCGAGGCGGCGGCGGCGGCAGCTGATTCACCTGCTGGTGCCGGCGCCCAGCCACCTCCCCCGATTCCTCCGAGCCCGCAGCTCGGTACCGCGGGGGGCGAGCGGCCCGACTTCGGCAGCGGGCTGGGGGTCGGGGGAGAGGCTGGTCGTCGTGGTCGGAGTCTCCCTGCCAACCCCTCAAACCGGGGCGGGGGTGGGGGTGGGGGGCGGCTGCCGCTCCTCGGCTCCGCGGGGCCGGCTCGCTCTGCTTAGTCCCTGCCTGGCGTCGGCTGGGGCTGCCGCGCTTTGCGCAGGGAGAGCGAGCTGCCGGCGCCCGGAGCTGCCGCGGGCCCCGGGGGCTCTCTCGGACTTCCTGGTCCCTTCGCGGATCGGCCGCTCCGTTGCCTTGGCCTTGGGGGACGGAGGGCTGGGGGCGGGAGCCCTGGGTCCCTTCTCTGATTTTAAATGACGGACTCTTGATAGGCTGTCTTTGGTCACCTCGGGGGAGAGGGGCGCGTCGGAGAGGGGGTGGACCTGGATTTGCCGGGAGTGGGGAAAGGGACCCCGAGGTGAACTTTTCTTGGGGAAATCTCGTGCCGAGCTTAGACTTGGGCGCCCGCAGGCTTTCCCCGGGTCTTTCCCTCTACACCGGGGCAGCCACCCTGACGGTGATTTGCGGGCGGTTATCTCTGCTTCGTCTCGCCCTGTCTCTGGCCTCCCTCTCCCTCTTACCTGTTTCCTCTGCCCTCCTCTCTCTCCTTCCTTTCCTCTCTCCTCTTCCTCTCCTCCCCCTCTCTCCTTCCCGTTCTCCCCCACTTCTCTCTTCTCTTTCTGACCTCCCTCCCCCCTTCTCCTTCCCTTCTCTTTTCCTCTCTTCCCCTTTTCTCCCTCTCCCCTCTCCCTTCCTCCTCCCTCTTCTTCCCGTCTCCCTCTCCTGTTTTTCTCCCTCTCTTCTCTTTCCCCAGTCTCTTCTCTTTCTGTCTTCCTCCTCTTCTCTCTCTCTTTTCCCCCCTCCCTCTCAGAATCTTCCACTCCTTTCCCTCTCATCTTTCCCTCTTCCCTTCTCTCTGTCCTTCCTTGTTCCTTTCCTTCTCTTCACTTCTCTCTTCTCATTTCCTCCTCTTTTCTATCTCCTCTTTCCCCTTCTCTCTTTTCCCTTTCCCTTCCCTTCCCTTTCTCTCCTCCCCGTTTACGTCTTTACTTCTTCGTCTCCTGTTTTCTCCCTCTCTTTCTCCTCTCCCTCCTCTCTCTCTATCCTTGTTCTCTCCTTCAACTTCTTTCCCTCTCCTGTTCTCTTCCTTCCTCTCCTGCCTTCTCCCTTTTTTTTCAATCCTTTTCTCGCCCCCATCGATCTTTCCCACCTCCTTCCCTCTTTCTGCCCCCTTTTCATCCTCTCTCCTTCCCTCCTCTCTTTATTTTCCGCTTTTCTTTATTTGTCCCCTCATTTTCTGCTGTTTGAGACCAGTACATTTGCCTTTGACTGAAGACTAAAGACCCTGGTAGATGACGTTGCTTTTTCTTTCCCTGTGGCTTCCCCTTCCCAGTAAACAAAAAGAAAAAAAACCAAAACCTTTGTAACAAATATTCATAGCTGAGCAAAACTAATCACTTCATTGGCCATGTTAAAAAAATAAATTTCTTTTATTCTGCATCTTGAGTAGTCCTGCTGCATCAACCACCCTTTGGAATCTTGGTTGCTCACTGCATCCTTAAATTCTTATTTCAAAGTTATTTACTTTTACATTGTTGTTATTGTATAACTCTTCGCAGTTCTGCTCATTTCACTCTGCATCAGTTCATGCAAGTCCTTCCAGGTTTCTCTGAAACTATTCCTCACATCTTACAACACCATAATCAATTGTATTCATATACCATCATTTGCCCATCACTTCCCCAATTGAGTAATACTCCTTTAATTTTTCCTGCCACTACAAAAAGAGGTGACATATCGATCGATATCTGTCTGTCCTTTTCTCCATTCTTTGATTTATTTGGATTATAGGACTAGTAGTAGTATTGCTGGGGTAAAGTATGCACAGTTGAGTGACTTTTTAGGCAAAGTTCCAAGTTGCTTTCCAGAATGGCTGGATAGATTGCTTTTTTCTCTTCCAAATTATTTGAAGTCATATGAGATCATGAACTGAAGAAGACATAACTTCTAGGTTCTATCTTAATTCCTTCTGTTGAAAATGTAACATATGTTGGAGAGACAGGTTAGACAGAGATGCCTAGCACCAATTAAAAATTTTTTTTAAAATAAAACTTTTTTTCAGTTAAGCATTTTTTTTCTCTCCTCCAAATGAGACAGAACAAACAACGCTTGTAACAGCATCTAGTCCAGCAGAACAGATGCCCATGTTGGTTGGCCATGTCACCTATAAATGAATTGTAACTATTAGATACCTTATTTTCTAAAGTGAATCAGATAACATTAAAAAACTCTATAGTAGGATAAGATGATTTATTAAGAAATAGCTAGTGAATTTCTTGGGTGCTTTCATCTTAGGAGGATAGGGATTTCCACTGAACAAGACTCAAGGTTCCTTTCTGTTTCATAGGGACCATGGACCCAATAATTAAGAAAGTGTCTGGAAAAAAAAGTCTGCACCTGCTCTCCATTGTCATGTCATGGTGGGATAGGAGTGGGGAGATGAAACAGAGATTCACAGCCTATTTTTAGTTCCTTTGGTACATGAAAACAGAAGCTGCATGTTTGACAGAGGGCTTTATGAGGCTTTGGTTAAGTCCGCCTCGGGAGAGATGAAGTATGTGGTTTTTCCTCTAATTGTTTTTTGAATCTCTGAGGAACTGATAGAGCCTTGGTGAGTATCCTGGTACAAGGGACAGCTGGTATCCTTGGATCCCATCTGAGATGGAGAAGTCTTTTTGTAGGATTCCAAGTGACCTGAAGCCAAGGGGAATTGGCACCATTTTGGGGTCCTATTTGGGGGTGGTGGTGAGGGTGGCCTATACTGTCTGCACTTTTTGGAGGAATCACTAGGTATAGAATGCTCCTTACTCACCATCTAGCATCAGCTCAATTACTCCTTTTTAGACCAGGGGGAGAGAAAGCTTTTCAGATCCTTTCCTCCCTCCCCTTCCCAAAACCTTTAGTGCTTGCTCAGATTTGTATTTACTTATCTATATACTTATTTTATTCATTCAGTAGATTGTAAGCTCTTTGAGGGTAGGAACTCTGCTTTTTTGGTTTGTTTTTTTTTACCTTAGACTTAGTACAGTGTCTTGCTTGTAGTTGACATCTAATAAATGCTATTCAGTTGTTTCAGTCGTGTCTGACTTTACAATCCCATTTGGGGGTTTTCTTGGTAGATACTGGAGTGGATTGCCATTTCTTTCTTCAGCTCATTGTACAGATTAGGAAACTGAGACAAATGGGGTGAAGTGACTTGCCCAGGTCATGTAGCTAGTAAGTGTGGCTAGATTTGAACCCAGGAAGATGAATTTTCCTGTCTCTAACCTGGCTCTCTATCCACTGCGCCATCTAGCTGTCTCATTTAATACCTATTTCCTGATTTGAATTGAAGAACACTGGGTTTGGAGTCAGGGGACCTAGGTTCAAACTTGTCTTTGATATTTACGTGACCTTGAGCAAGTGACTTCACATCTCTGAGTCTTGTTTTCCTCAGATCTAAGAAATATACTTTATCACCATTTTATTTGTTGTATTATACAGACTTCACTAGATTTATTATTCACTAGGAGTTTGTAGCCTAAAGGCAACATAGATATAGATGCACAAAATTTCAATTCAAGTCAGCAAATATTAAATATCTACTATGTGCAGTTATTTCTGTGAGAGATAAGAAGTTTAAGAAAGGAATGTGGTTTTTTTTCCTGCCCAAATTAACTATAAAGGGCATTTGAAGAAAGAGGCTACCTGCATCCAGAGAAAGAACTGATAAATATAAGTATGATTAGAATAATTAGATGTGTATGTGTGATACACACACACACACACAGATATACACACACACATACACGCACTCCTATTTCTAATGGTAGCCATATTGGGGGGTGGGGAGGAAGGAAGAAAAAAAATAAGTTTTTATGATAATTTTGTTGTATATTTCAAAGGAATAGCAAGTTGTGCGTAGTAGATTTATAGTTTCTTGTGCAATCATCTTTTTTATTGTGCTATGATATGTAAATGCTTGCTTTATTCCATAAATTAAAAATAAAATTTAAAAGGAAAAAGGAATTCTTGCTTTCATGGAACATTCAGTCTAGTAGGGAGATAAACTCGCAATCATAATTGATATAATATAATTGATATAAATGCATTTAAGAGGTACAAAATAAGGTGCTAAAATCACATTTAAGGGAAAAGATAATAAATTTAGAACTGGAAGGGATACCTTAGAGACCATGAGTTTAACTTCATTTTACAGATGAGATAATAGAGACACAGAGATTAAGTGACTTGCCCACTGTTAAACATTTACCAGATTTTCCTAACTGAAAGTCTAGTGCTCTAGCCTCTATACCATACGACCTGTTGTAAAGTCATTAATGCCTTGCCTTTCCACCACTTCAGTTCTCTAAGAGAGCAGAAAAAAAAAATGCTGGCACCTTTGAGTTCCCAAAAGAGAATTTGATTTGAGCTTTCTAAGATGGATTTAAGATTTCAATAGGCAAAAGGTGAATGAAAACTATTCTAGGCATAAGAAAATATAGTAAAAGGCAAGAGATCTCAGGGTTGGTCGTAGGAAGGATCTAACCCAGCCTAACAAGCATTTAAGTGCCTATGAATGTGCCAGAAATTGGTAGAAAAACGAGAATAAATGGAAAATGGCTCCTGCTTCCCAAGAGCTTACCTTCAATTGGGGAAATGCAACATAAGCAGATGGTGACAATATAGAGGGGGTAAATTTTGCATTAAGGAAGACCTGTATTTGAATCTTGCTTTAGACTCTTAATAGCTCAGTGACCACGGATGAGTCATTGGCTCCTTCTAAGCTTCAGTTTTCTCCTCTGAAAATGGTGATAATAGCAGCACCTCTTTCATAGGGTTATTGAGAGAATAGGTGAAGCACTTTGCAAATATTAAAGCACTATATAAATAATAGCGGTTACAAAATAATTGAAGACAAAAAGGAAGTATAATCCTATGTGACTGGAGTACAGCAGTGGGTGGAAAAGGGCAAATGAGAAATGTAGGATGATATATTGTGGAGGGCTTGTATTTTCATTGTTTTATGTTTTTAAAAGGTCTTTTATAAGGAATATATTTTGTTAAATAACCAAGTGTAAATTTTATTCTTTTTATTGGGGGTAAATGATCTGACAATAACTCTGATAATAACTGGATAATTGAGGTGTGGGTTTATACTTATTGGAAAATCCAGCACCTAGAGAATGAAGTCCAATTTTAAATTTTGTATCTTTAGTCAAAGATTAATCTTGTGATCCTGAAGCCAACTTAATCTGTCATTTTGAATTGCCATATTTTCCAATATAAAATGTTGTTTTTTGAAAGGGTGAAATTGAATTTTTAAAAATGCTCATGTAGAATTACATGGAGACTTTCATTGGAGATTTCATTTTTGTACCTTCAGTTTTATCAGACATTTCTGAAGTATTTTTCCACATTTATCCAAATGCTCTGAGCCATTTTATTTAATAGCATGTTCAAAGGTACTCTCATATACGTTAATAAACACATAAGAGCCCTTAAAGAACTGCTAATTGAACTTTTTAATCCATAGCTTAAGAGTTTAGAGATTCTGGTTTTTGGGTAAAATGTGACAAAGATGCCTTAAGTCAATTTAAATAGCACTTATTTTTTAGACTAGAGATTCATTGTTATCTTGCTATTACTAAGAGTAAGTAGTAATTTGCCATTCACATGTGATGTTAATAAATGATTAAGATTTTACTAAATCATACTTTAAACTTTTATATTGTCCATTTATTTTTTTTAACTTAGCAATTTGTACTTCTGTTCTACTGTAAATCAGATGTCATTAGCAGGACCTTGCCACTTATTACAGGCAAAGGTTCAGTATTCAATTAAATAGCAACAAAATCTGCCAGGTGGTACAGTGGGTAGAATACAGGACTTTATAGTGTGGAAGACTTGAATTCAAATTCTGCCTGAGACACCTTACTATCTGTGTGACCCTGGACAAGAAGTCAGTTAACTCTATGTCTGCGTTAGTTTCCTCATTTGTCAAATGGGCATAATTATATGACTTACCTCACAGGGTTGTTGTGAGGGTAAAATTAGGTAACACATAAAGTGCTTTACAAACCTTAAAGTGCTGTATACATACTAGCTATTATTATATTACTACTCTTATTAACACTTCAGTTCTATAGAATACACTTAGGATAAGTAATTAAACGTCATTAATTTGGACTCACTAAATCTAAGTGATAATGTGTGATGTAAGTGGTCATATGGTAAAAGTTCTAACAGTTTTCCTTCCAAATTTTCAGGGTCTTCGGTGAGGAATTTCCCAGGGGTTTAATAAACCTAAAATTGCTTTAATTGTTACACCCAATAATTAATATGTTTTAAGAAGTTCACCTGTATTTTGTAGGTCTACTTATAACATGTTGTTTTAATTTTTTTCTACTTTTTAGTATTATGTAAACATTTATAATACTGACTTGAAAGTAATAAAAGCACATTTTAAAAAGCAACCCTTTTTTTTTTTTTTGGAGGAGCAAGGAGGGTTAAGTGACTTGCCTAGGGTGACACAGCTAGTAAGTTTCAAGTGTCTGAGGTCGGATTTGAACTCAGGTCCTCCTGAATTCAGGGCTGGTGCTTTATCCACTGTGCCACTTAGCTGCCCCCAAAAAGCAACTTCTAATAAAAGACTTTCCACCTTCATAGATTCATGTTTCCAATTATTATTGAATGTCCACGTGAATAAGATAAAGGATTTTATAAAGGATTCTTCTCTCTTTATTATCCATAGATAATCCTTCTGAAAAAAAAAAAAGGGACAGAAGATGAAAGATAGCAAGAGAGATGGTTTTATGCTTTTAAACTAGGCTTCCCAGTGTTGGAACTAGGTATAAAATTTCATAGTTTCATCTGTCTTTTTAAATCATCCTGATTAAATAATATTTACTAAATACTTATTATATGGAAAATGTATTAAACATTTTGGAAAGCTTAAAGTGATACTGTATTTGAAGCTAGTTTATGTGTGCTGTTGTTAACTTTAGAAATTAAAATAATCCCAGTTACACAAAATGTGTTAACTGAACATTTGCAATAATATATTCAAGAATACTTTACAACCATATAGCACAGTATAAATATAAAACATTTATTATTTCAAGATAGAAATGTTTTTTGAAACCAATAACTTGGTATTCCTAATAGTGAATTTTTGTAAAGTAAAAGAAATTCTGACAACTTTGAGTTTTGTGGAGTAGCTAAGGTAAGGCTTTTTAAAAAAATTATGTACAGATTGCTGACTTAATCAGACAGTCTTCTAGTTTTGTAAATTATTCCCTGGAATCCTTATTTATTTTTTGAGGTGCATTAACAATTTAGTGCCACTGGAGTGATATTTGATAGATTGCTGAAGTACATTTTATGTACTTCATAAAGCATCTTTGTAATACCTAACTTCAAGGGAGAATATATATACTGAACTGATGGTTAACTGAGTAGCTTAGATAACATGTAGTATTGTATTTTCATTACCAACCTTCTTTTTCTTCCCATCAGAAATAAATGCTACTTTAAAAAACTAGAAATTTACTAACCATCAGCAAAACTAAACAAATAAAAAAAAACATGATTTTACATAAAACTATAACCATACTAATTAAAATTTATATATTAAATATTTTTAAAGATAAGTTTTTTGTAATTAAAGAATTTATTTTGCATTCCAAATTCTCTTCCTCTTTGCCCTTTCCTATCCTTCAAGAAGGCATGCAGTATGATACCCATTACATATGTGAAGGCTACCCCGCCCCCCCCCCCCCAATTTCTTATAGTACAGTAGTACTCCATCACATTCACATACCATAACTTGTTCAGCCATTCCCCAATTGATGGGCATCCTCTAAGTTTCTAATTCTTTGCTACTACAAAAAGAACTTCTTATATATATATATTTTAGTTAAGAATCCTTTTCCTTTTTCTTTGATCTCTTTGAAGTACAGATCTAGTAGTGGTATTGTTGGGTCAAATGGTATGCACAGTATGATAGCCTTTTGTACATAGTTCGAAATTGTCCTCCAGAATGGTTGAATCAATTCTCAACGCCACCAGAACTGCATTAGTATACCTATTTTTCCATATGTCCTTCAGTACTTATTATTTTTCTTTTCTGTCATGTTAGGCAATCTGATGGGTGTAAAGTAGTACTTGGAGCTGTTTTAATTTGCAAATTAATAGTGACTTAGAGCATTTTTTCATGTGACTATTGATGGCTTTGATTGCTTCTTCTGAAAACTGCCCATTTATACCTTTGACCATTTATCAATTGGGGAATGGCTCTTATTTTTATAAATTGGCTCAGTTTCCTATACATTTGAGAAATGAGAACTTTATTGGAGAAACTCCCCCCAGTTTTCTGCTTTCCTTCTGATCTTGGATACCTTGGTTTTGTTTGTGCAAAACCTTTTAAACTGAATATAATCAAAGTTCCGTTTCACCCCCAGTGATCTTCTTTCTCTTATTTGGCTGTGAACTCCCTTATCAATAGATCTGTATTTTTTTCCACACTCCCCTAATTTGCTTATGATGTCACATATTTAAATCATAAACCCATTTTTAACTTATCCTTATACAGTAAGATTCTGGTCTGTCTATAATTTCTGTCAGACTGCTTTTCCTAGCAGTTTTTGTAAATTAAGTTCTTGTCTCAATAGCTTGGATCTTTGGATTTATCCAAAACACCTAGGTAACTATGGTCATTTACTTTTGTATAATAATAATCTATTTTCTTTTTCTTTTTTTTTAATTTTTTTTTTAGTGAGGCAATTGGGGTTAAGTGACTTGCCCAGGGTCACACAGCTAGTAAATGTTAAGTGTCTGAGGCCGGATTTGAACTCAGGTACTCCTGACTCCAGGGCCGGTGCTCTATCCACTGCGCCATCTAGCTGCCCCAATAATCTATTTTCTTGCTTAACCACTGTATTTCTTATCCAGTACCAGATTGTTTTGATGATTACTCTTTTGTACAATAATTTGAGATCTAGTACTGCAAGGATGCTTTCCTTCACTTTTTTTATTGATTCCCTTGATATTTTAAACTTTTTGTTCTTCCAATGGATTTTATTATTTTTTCTCACTTTATAAAATAATTCTTTGGTAGTTTGATTGGTATGGCACTGAATAAGTAAATTAGTTTAGGTGGTATTATCATTTTTCTTATATTAGCTTGGCCTACCCTTAATATTTTTCCAGCTGTTTAGACCTGTATTTGTATGAGAAATTTTTTGTAATTGTGTTCATGTAATTACTGTGTGTGTCTTGGCAGGTAGACTCCCAAGTATTTTATACTGTAGTTATATTAAATGGAAATTTTCTTTGTATTTCTTCCTGCTGGATTTGTTGGGGATATACACACACAGACACACACACTTAGAACAATATTGAACAGTAATGGTGATAGTAGACATCCTTGCTTCACCCCCTGATCTTATCGGAGAAGCTTCTAGTTTATACCCATTTCAGAAAGTGCTCCTTGTTTTTCTTGTTTATTCTTTCAATCTTTATCTGACTCTTCATGACCCTGTAGATCCAGGGCTTGGTTTAAAGTAGATACTACTTACCATTTATCATTTTAAGAAAAACTGCATCTATTCCTATGCTTTATAGTGTTTTTAATAGGAATGGGTGTTTTATTTTTGTCAAAAGCTTCTTCTGCATCTATTAATATAATCATATTATTTGGTTGTTGTTTTTTCTTAATATGATCAGTATGCTTATGGTTTTCCTAAAATTGCATTTCTGATAAAAATCTAATAAATCTACTGTATGATCTTTGTGGCATTGCTGTAGTCTCCATGCTAGTATGTTATTTAAAGTGTTTGGATTACTATTCATTAGGAAAATTGGTCTGTAGTTTTTCCTGTCCCTGTTTTAGTTATCAAAACCATATTTGAAGGGGCAGCTAGGTGGCACAGTGGATAAAGCACCAGCCCTGGATTCTGGAGGAACTGTGTTCAAATCTGGCCTGAGTCACTTGACGACACTGGCTTTGGACCCTGGGCAAGTCACTTAACCCTCATTGCCCCAGGGAAAAAACACACAACCCCCCCCCCAAACCCCCAAACCCTATTTGTGTCATAGAACGAATTTGATAGGATTCCTTCTTTACCTATTTTCCCAAACAGTTTATATAATATTGGAATTTATTGTTCTTTAAATGTTTGGTAGAATTCATTTGTAAATCAATCTTATCCAGGGATTTTTTCCCTTAGGAACTTAATTATAGCTTATTCAGTTTCTTTTTCTAAGACAGGGTAATTAAAGTTTTCTAACTCCTCTTAATCTGGGCAATTTATTTTTTGTAAATATTCATCCATTTCATTTAGATTGTTGGTTTTATTGGCACATCATTGGGCAAAAAAAGCTCCTAATAATTTCTTTTTGTTTTTTTTTGCGGGGCAATGGGGGTTAAGTGACTTGCCCAGGGTCACACAGCTAGTAAGTGTCAAGTGTCTGAGACTGGATTTGAACTCAGGTACTCCTGAATCCAGGGCTGGTGCTTTATCCACTGAGCCACCTAGCTGCCCCCTAATAATTTCTTTAATGTCACCTTCATTAATTGTGCATTCACCCTTTTCATTTTTGAGACTGGTAATTTGGTTTTCATCTTTTAGCCAATGGTTTATTAATTTTATTGTTTTTCTCCCTTAAAACCAGCTCCTAGTTTTATTTATTACTTTGAATTATTTTGTTTTGCTTTGAATATTTTTAATCTCTCCTTTGATTTTTTCAGGATTTCTAATTTGGTGTTTAATTGGGGATTTTAAATTTGTTCGTTTTCTTTTATTTGCATGTCCCATTCATTGATCTGCTTTCTCTCTTATTCGTGTAAATGTTTAAGGATAAAAATTTTCTCCTATGCATCCCACAAATTTTGCTATGTTTTTCTATTGTTGTCATTTTCTTCAATAAATTATTGTTTCTATGGTTTTATTCTTTGACCCACTTGTTCTTTAGGATTAAGTTAGGTTCCAATTGATTTTTGGTTTTTTTTTTTTGTTTGTTTTTTGCAGGGTCAATGGGGGTTAAGTGACTTGCCCAGGGTCACATAGCTAGTAAGTGTCAAGTGTCTGAGGCCGGATTTGAACTCAGGTACTCCTGACTCCAGAGCTGGTGCTTTATCCACTGCGCCACCTAGCTGCCCCCCAATTGATTTTTTTTTTTTAAGTGAGGCAATTGGGGTTAAGTGACTTGCCCAGGGTCACACAGCTAGTAAGTGTTAAGTGTCTGAGGCCGGATTTGAACTCAGGTACTCCTGACTCCAGAGCTGGTGCTTTATCCACTGCGCCATCTAGCTGCCCCCCAATTGATTTTTTTTTTTTTTAGTGAGGCAATTGGGGTTAAGTGACTTGCCCAGGGTCACACAGCTAGTAAGTGTTAAGCGTCTGAGGCTGGATTTGAATTCAGGTACTCCTGACTCCAGGGCCGGTGCTCTACCCACTGCGCCACCTAGCTGCCCCCCCCCAATTGATTTTTAATTGGTGCTTCCATTGCTCTTAATTGAATGTGATTTTTATTGCATTATGGCCTGAAAAGGGTGCATTTAATATTTCTGCTTCTCTGAATTTATTTGTGAGATTTTTATGCCCTAAATACATGGTCAGTTTTTATGAAAGTACCATGTACAGTTGAGAAAAAGGTATATTCTTTTCAATTCTTGTTCAGTGTTCGCCAGACAGCTATCATAACTAACTTTTCTAAAATTCTATGCAAGTCCTTTTTCATTTATATTTAGATTTTTCTAGTTCTGAGAGAGGAAAGTTGAGGTTCCCCACTAGTATAGTTTTACTGTCTACTTCCTCTTGCAACCTTTTTAACGCTTCCTTTTTTTTTTTACTAGTAGTAAGAAAATTTTTAAAAACTTAATTCATTTCACTTTTTGAATTTCATTTTAAGTTCTAAACTTTCTCCCTCCTTCCCCTGCACTTGAAAAGACCACCATTTGATGATGATTTAGAAATATATGTAAAACCATACTATGTCTATTTCTATTTACCAGTTCTATCTCTGGAGGTGGATAGCATCTTCCTTCATATATCCTTTATAGTTTTGAGTATTTATTGTAATCAGAATAGCTTGGTTGTTCACAATTATTCTTTGAAAAACATTGCTGTTGTATACAATGTTCTTTTGGTTCTGCTCACTTCACTTTTTATTATTTCATGCAAGTCTTTCCATTTTTTTCTAAAATTGACTAGCTCATCATTTCTTACAGCAAGAGTAGTAATCTATCATAATCATATCCGACTGTTCCCCTAGTTGATGGGCATTCCCTCAATTTCCAGTTCTTTGTCACCACAAAGAGAGCTACTATAAATATTTTAGAACATATAGGATCTTTTCCTTTTTTGCTGATCACTTTGGGAAACAGATCTAATGGTGGTATTGCTGGGTCAAAGGGTATATATACAATTTTATAATTCTTTGGGCATAATTCCAGATTGTTCTCTGAAGTGGTTGGATCAGTTCACAGTTCAACCAATAATGTATTAATGATCCAATTTTTTCCACATCTGCTCCAACATCTGTCATTTTCCCCTTCTGGCATTTAGCCAGTCTGATAGGTGTGAGATGATATCTCAAAGTTGTTTAAATTTGAATTTCTCTAATCAGTAATGATTTAGAGCATTTTTCCTATGGCTATATAGTCTATACTCAGTTTCTGCCAGACTGTTTTCTAGGTTTTCCAACAATTTTTTACCAAATAGTATATTCTTATTCCAAAAGCTAAAATCTTTATATTGGTCAAACACAAGGTTACTATAATAATTTACTGTTGTGTGTTACGGCTAAAATTCTAGCTAAACTATCTAAAATAACTCTGTAATTTAAAATTCTAAATGTGGGTTCTAACCTGTTCCCCCAGTTTTGGGGGAAACTGACTAAAATCACTGATAAAATGGGTTTAGATTTTTAAGGGTTTATTGAAATATAGAAAGAGAAAGATTGAGAACAGAATTCTTACAACCTCGCAAGGAAAGATACCTCAGCTCCTCTCTCCCTTTCCCCGCCGTCACCACCAAGTCAGGAACCAAAAAGACAGTGCTCTTCGTGCAGGCTCCCCTTTCCTCCTTCCTGTCCCCTCCCAGAATGGGGAGGTTCTTCAAGCTGGTTGGTTGCTTGGGCCGGAAGTTCAAAGTTTTTTTAGATTCTGAGAACCATGCTTTCTTAAGTACTCTCAAGTACCAGCCAGATATGCTTAGAATCTAGTCAACTACTAATCCAGTCAAATCAGCCAGTAATCCACTCAGGTGGGCTCCTGAGTATCTGCCAAATCCCATCTATCACATTCCATTATGTGACAGTTTCCCCCCTTTTTTTCTTCTAGGAACAGGGTGTTCCTTGATGAAACACACCCTATGCTAACAAACAATATGGAAATAACAATATAGAAAAGGGAGAGAGAAAAGTTTTGTCCAGAGGGGCGGTCCCTCATAGACGGGATGCTTTGACATTGGTCTTGAAGAGGGAGGGCCTCTGAAAGTATATAATGACAGAAGGAGAAAGCAAGGTCAACAAAATAAAACTGTTCATATAAAGTCTCTGAGTTCTCTTGTCTTCTTGGAGTGGTAAGATGTCATCAGGAGGAAACTGGACTCTGGTCTGGAAAGCTGGATTCTCTTTAACTGTTTGAATTGCTGGACTTTTACTAAACCATAGCATAGCGTTGTCAATGATCAAATTAATACATTCAATTACTTGAGGTAGTTAGTCAATCCATAACACTTCTTACTACCATGTGTCTGGATCAAAACAAAATTTAGCATGTATTCATGACACCTGAAAAATGTTATGGCAAGATTGTCATACCATATCTCATGGTTTTGAGACAGCTAGTGATTGTGCTAGGCCATAGGTGATTAGACTGAGTGAGACAAAAAGAAAACAAGTTCAGTTAAATTAGGTTATTTTAGGAGGGAGAGAGGAAGGAACTGGACTGCTCTACATAGTCGCCATCATATGGAAACCATGGACTTACTTGTACCCGTCTCTCCTCTTCTTGCACACATATTCTCTCCAGGGCCTGCATCAAGCTTACTGTAAGAGTCAGTTATGTCTCTGAAATGATAAGTTTCCATACTTCATAAATCTCATATTAATTTCACCAAAGACAGGATGATGGTAAAAATGCATCTTATGCTGCATAACTGAGGATATACTAGTAATCTATACAATAATTCCAAACCATACCCAGGGTATAATGACATATAAATGATAAATGAATGTAAATAGCTAATTATGTTAGATATTATTACATTATCTTAGCAAGTAAACCAGATCATCTTATACATGAATTCTCTAGTATAACAGTAACAGATACTTAAAGTGGTGATCAATTTATCAAAAAGAAATAAGGCTGGGGCAGCTAGGTGGCACAGTGGATAGAGCACCGGCCCTGGATTCAGGAGTACCTGAGTTCAAATCCGGCCTCAGACACTTAACACTTACTAGCTGTGTGACCCTGGGCAAGTCACTTAACCCCAATTGCCTCACTAAAAAAAAAAAAATAAAAAAAAAAAAATAAATAAGGCTTCAATTAGGAAGATTCAATATTCAGTATGTTCATTGATAGATCAAGCAATAGGGTTCAATAACCCTCTTTTTTTAAAAAAAACAATCACATAAGAGAAAAAAAAACTCATTAAAACTCATGGTTCTCGGGGGCAGCTAGGTGGTGTAGTGGATAGAGCACTGGCCCTGGAGTCAGGAGTACCTGAGTTCAAATCCCGCCTCAGACACATGACACTTACTAGCTGTGTGACCCTGGGCATGTCACTTAACCCCAATTGCCTCACTTAAAAAAACAAAACAAAACAAAAGAACTCATGGTTCTCTCAAAAAGAAAGAGGAAAAAAAAAAAAGAATTCTGGTAGCTTCTGAGGACCAATGGCCCCACCCACAGCATATACTTAAAATGTCTTTGAAAAGTCACTTAGTTTACAAAATTGAATTTAAAAAAGAAACAAAAGTCAAAAAACAAAGAAAAGTCAAAACCAAAACCAAAAAGCAAAAGATTTGCTAAGCACTCTTTTGTGCTCTTAAGAGCAGCAACCAGACTAGTTTGTTCTTTAAAGAACTTAAAGGTGTGGTGAATTCCAGGCCTTTTCAGTGCCTTTCAAAAGCCAAAACAAAACAGGATTAAAGGATAGGTACAGGTAGGGGGAAGTGTGGGGGGGAGATTGAGGTGGGCCAGAAAACCAGGCCATGTGCTTCATATTGTTATTTCCATATTGTTTGTTAGCATAGGGTGTGTTTCATCAAGGAACACCCTGTTCCTAGAAGAAAAAAAGGGGGGAAACTGTCACATAATGGAATGTGATAGATGGGATTTGGCAGATACTCAGGAGCCCACCTGAGTGGATTACTGGCTGATTTGACTGGATTAGTAGTTGACTAGATTCTAAGCATATCTGGCTGGTACTTGAGAGTACTTAAGAAAGCATGGTTCTCAGAATCTAAAAAAACTTTGAACTTCCGGCCCAAGCAACCAACCAGCTTGAAGAACCTCCCCATTCTGGGAGGGGACAGGAAGGAGGAAAGGGGAGCCTGCACGAAGAGCACTGTCTTTTTGGTTCCTGACTTGGTGGTGACGGCGGGGAAAGGGAGAGAGGAGCTGAGGTATCTTTCCTTGCGAGGTTGTAAGAATTCTGTTCTCAATCTTTCTCTTTCTATATTTCAATAAACCCTTAAAAATCTAAACCCATTTTATCAGTGATTTTAGTCAGTTTCCCCCAAAACTGGGGGAACAGGTTAGAACCCACATTTAGAATTTTAAACTACACATGTGTATTATATGTCTTCTGTGTTCCACTGATCCACTGGATAGTTCTGATAATTACTGCTTTTAAAATCTGGCATTGCTAAACTTTCTTTACTTTTTTTTTTCACCAGGTCCTTTGATGTTCTTGACCTTTTGTTTTTACAAATCAATTTTAATATTTTTTCTATTTAACTCTTACTTTAAGAATTTGGATGATGTGCTATTTGGTGCATATTTGTTCAGTATTGATATTACTTTATTGTCTCTGGTACATTTTAGTAAAATGCAGTTTCCCTGAATATAGCTTTTAATTATGTCTCTTTTTGCCTTTGTTTTGTCTGAAATCATGATGGCTATCCTTGCCTTTTTTACTTCAGCTGAAACATAATAGAGTTTGCTTTAGCATCTTATTTTAACTCCGTGTGTCCATTTCAAATGTGTCTCTTAAGAACATATCATTTAATTCTGGTTTCTAATGCATTCTGCTATCCACTTCCATTTTATGGGTAAATTAATTCCATTTGCATTCACACTTATGATTGCTAACTATTAATTTCCCATTCTTTTTTCTGTTTATTCTTTTTTTTACACTGCCCAGTCCTGAAAAATCTGTTTAGCTTTTGATCACTACCTCCCTTAATCTACCATCCCTCTAACATACCTCTCCTCTTTACCCCTTCCCCTTCTTTTTCCATGTTGGATAAGATGAATTTCTATACCCAAATCTCTCTCTCTCTGAGTGTGTGTGCGCATGTGCGTGTTTGTGATTCACTTTGAAACAATTCAGATGAGAGTGAGATTAAGTATTAATCCCTCCCCGTTTCCCCCTCTTCTGAATATTTTTCCTTGCATGCTTCTTTTCTGTGCAATAATTTCTCCATTCTTCCTCTCCCTTTCCCTTTCTGTTGCATCCCTGTTTCTTACCTTTCCATTCTTTATTTTTTTTCTTTGAGATCATTCCTCTGTCATAGCTCATATTGTTATCCTATGTTTAAACTGTAGATTCCTTCTAACAGCCCCAATAATGATAACATTCTTAGGAGTTACATGTATCATCTTCCCATATAGAAATATAGAGTGTAGCCTTAAGTCCCTTTTTTCTCTTTCATGTTTACATTTTTATGCTTTTCTTGAGTTTCATGTTTGAATGTAAAATTATCTATTCAGCTCTGGTCTTTTGATCAGGAATGCTTGAAAGTCCTCTGTTTTATTAAATGTCCATTTTTTCCACTGTAGGATTATACTCAGTTTTGTTGGGTAATATTCTTAGTTCTAATCCTAGTTCCTTTGCCTTCTGAAATATCATTTTAATCCTCTGTTCCTTTATAGTAGTAGCTGCTAAATCTTGTGTGTTCCTCACTATGCCTCTACAGTACTTGAATTGTTTCTTTCTGGCTGCTTGGTATATTTTCCCCTTGATCTAGGAATTCTGGAATTTAGCTGTAATGTTCCTCAGAGTTTTCATTTGTGGGTTTTTTTTTCAGGATGTAACTGGTGAATTCTTTGTTTCACTTTGCCTCCTGGTTCTGTGATTATCTGGGCAATTTTCCCATATAATTTCTTGAAATAGGATATCTTGGCTTTTTTTTTATCATGGCTTTCAGGTAGTTCAATAATTCTTAAATTATCTCTCCTTGATCTTTTTTCAAAGTCACTTGCTTTTTCAGTGAAATAGTTCACATTTTCTAATATATTTTTGTTCTTTTGACCTTGTTTAATTGTTTCTGGATGCCTCATGGAGTCATTAGATTCCATTTGACCAATTCTCTCTCTCTCTCTCTCTCTCTTTTTTTGGTGGGGCAATGAGGGTTAAGTGACTTGCCCAGCTAGTAAGTGTCAAGTGTCTGAAGTCAAATTTGAACTCAGGTCCTTCTGAGTCCAGGGCCGGTGCTCTATCCACTACGCCACCTAGCTGCCCCCCCCCCATTCTCATTTTTAAGGAGTTATTTTCTTTAATGAAATTTTGTGCCTCTCACTAATCTGTTCATTTACTTTTACTGCTCATATCTTTTTCCAATTTTTGCTTTACTATTTATCTTAATTTTTAAAATAATTTTTTGCTCTTTCTAAAAGTCTCTTTAGTTCTTCTAGGAATTCTTTTTCACCTGCTTCCATTTATTTATTTAGCTATCTTGCCATCCATTTATTTCTTTAAATAGATTTCGTTTTCCCCAATTACATGTTTTAAAATTCTTAAAGTTTTTTTTGTTTTGATTTTCAAATTCTGTCCTTCCCTTCTTCCCTCCTTTCTCCTCTCCCTGAGACAATAAGCAGTCATATGTAGGTTATACACATTAAAGGTTTCCATATTAGTCATTTTGTACAAGAAGACTTGAATAAAAGAAAAAGAATGATAGAAAAAAGGTGAAAAATAGCATGCTTCAATCTATTAAAATAATAGCAGTTCTGTCTCTGAAGGCAGATAGTCTACTTCATTATTAGCCCTTTGAGATTGTCTTAGATCATTGCATTGCTGAAAATAGCTAAGCCATTTACAATTCTTCATCGTATAATATTGCTGTTACTGTGTGTACAAAATTCTCCTCATTCTGGTTAGTTCATTTTGCATTAGTTCATGTAAGACTTACCAGGTTTTTCTGAAATCATCCTGCTCTTCCTTCCTTCCTTCCTTCCTCTCTGTCTCTCTCTGTCTCTCTCTCTGCTTGTCATTTTTATAGCAATAATTATTCCATCACCATCATGTCCTACAGCTTGTTTAGTCATTTTCCAATTGATGGGCATCCTCTCAATTTCTAATTCTTAGACACAGAAAAAAGAACTGCTATAAATATTTTTTTTTGTACAAATAGGTCCTTTCCACCTTTTTTTAAAGATATCTTTGGTATAGTAGTGATATTGCTAGATTAAAGGGTATGCACAGTTTTATAGCCCTCTCTGCATAGTTCCAAAACGTTCTCCAAAATGGTTGGATCAATTCTCAACCCCACCAACAGTGTCTTAATTTTCCCATGATGTCCCCTCTAACATCCATTATTTTCCTTTTTTTGTTATATTAGCGACTCTGATAAGTGTGAGTTGGTACCTCAAAGTTGTTTTGAATTGCTCTTCTCTAATCAGCAGTAATATAGAGCATTTTTTCATATGACTATAGATAGCCTCGATTTCTTTATTTGAAAACTGCCTGTTCATAACCTTTGACCATTTATCAATTAGGGAGTGACTTGTATTTTTATATATTTGAATTGGTTCTCTATATATTTGAGAAATGAGGCTTTTATCGGAGATACTCTTTGCAAATTTTTTTAGGTTCACTTTTCTGCTTTCCTTTTAATTTTGTCAACATTGGTTTTGTTTGTACAAAGACTTTTAAATTTTATATAATCAAAATTATCAATTCTAAATTCTGTAATGCTCTCTATAACTTCTTTGGCCTCAAATTCTTCCCTTATCCATAAATCTGATAAACTATTTCATGCTCTCTTAATTTGCTTATGGTATCACCATTTATGTATAAATCATGTACCCATTTTGAACTTATCCTAGTATATGGTGTGAGATGTTGGTCTATACTAAGTTTCTGTCATACTGTTTTCCAGTTTTCCCAGCAGTTTTTGTCAAATAATGAGTTTTTGTTCCAAAAGCTTGTATCTTTGGGTTTGTCATTTATTAGATTATTATGGTCATTTAGTATTGTCTTAGGTGCCTAATCTATTTAATTGATATACCCCTCTATTTCTTAGCTAGTACTAGATTGTTTTGAGGATTATCTCTTTGAGATCTAGTAAAGCTAGACCATCTTCTTTCACATTTTTTTATTGATCCTTGACCTTTTATTCTTCCAAATGAATTTTATTATGATATTTTCTAGTTCTATAAAATAATTTTTGATAGTTTGATTGGTATGACACTGAATAAATAGGTTAATTTAGGTAGAATTGTCATTTTTATTATATTGGCTTGGCCTTGCCTATGAGCAATTAATATTTTCCTAATTGTTTAGATCTGACTTTATTTGTATGAAAAATGTTTTGTAGTTATGTTCATAGAGTTCCTGGGTTTGTCTTGGCAGATAGACTTCCAAATATTTTATATTGTCTTCAGTTATTTTAAATGTAATTTCTCTTTCTATATGTTGCTGCTGGACTTTGTTGCCAATATATAGAAATGTTGATGTTTTGTGTGTGTTTACTTTGTATCCTGCAACTTTGCTAAAGTAGTTAATAACTTCAAGTAGTTTTTTTAGTTGATTCTCTAGGATTCTCTAAGTTTATATAACATCATATCATCAGCAAAAAGTGAGTTTTGTTTCCTCATTTCCTATTCCAATTCCTTTAATTTCTTTTTTTCTTATTGCTTTAGCTAACATTCCTAATACATTATTAAGTAAAAGTGGTGATAATGGGCATCCTTACTTCACTCCTGATTGTACTGGGAAGGCAGAAGCCTTATCCCCAATACAGATAATGCTTGATGATGGTTTTAGATAAACATTACTCATCATTGGTAAAGTAAGGTCCATTTATTCTGTAAGGAATTAATTGGGATTTGGTGTTTTCATAACCCCATCTTTGCTTCATCACAGTCAGACTGAAAAGATGCAAGCTTTAAAAGCCTAAGAGAAGGTGGGTGTGTACTTTAAGAGATTATGAAATAAACAACACAAAAGATATTTATTAAGTCAAAGTATCAAACTAAGTACCTAACCCCAACCTAGGTGTTCCCCCACACCCACATGGGCCTGGCCATATTATAATGGAGACAGCCCAAGGGGTATGTTAAGCCAGTTGGAGACTCAGCCTGGCTATAGAACCACCCTTCCTGTGAGAGAGGCAGGAAGGGGGAGGGAACTCAGAGGGGGTGGGGAAAGGAAGGTAGAGAGAGAGGGAGGAGCTGGTGGTTTTTTGATATTCAGACCTAACCAGGAGAGACTGCACAGCTGACTCTCCTTGGAAATACCGATTCCATGTGGTGGTGAGTTTCTCAGTCCCCTTTCTCATTGTCCCTAGCTTTATTAACTTCACTTGTGTTGTAAATTTTGTTCCCATTAAAAAAACCTGATTTGTAACTGAAAAAGAGGCAGTTTGGAGAAGGGAAAACTCTGGACCTAGAGGTCTCTCATTATTTTCTGAATCCTAATATTACAGCGAGCCGCCCAATTAACTCTCCCCATACTAAATTTGACCCGAACAATTCCTATATTCTCTACTGTTTTTTGGTTTTTGGTTTTGGTTTTGGTTTTGGTTTTTTTTTTTTTTTAGTGAGGCAATTGGGGTTAAGTGACTTGCCCAAGGTCACACAGCTAGTGTTAGGTGTCTGAGGCCGGATTTGAATTCAGGTACTCCTGACTCCAGGGCCGGTGCTCTATCCACTGCGCCACCTAGCTGCCCCTCTACTGTTTTTTAATAGGAATGGGTGCTACAATTTGTCAAAGGCTTTTTCTGCATGTATTGAGATTACCATATGATTATTATTGGTTTTGTTATTGATATGGTCAGTTGTGCTGATAGTTTTCCTCATACTGAACCAGCCCTGCATTCCTAGAACAAATCCTACGTGGCCATAGTATATGATCCTTGTGTTATATTGCTGTTATCTCCTTGCTACTATTTTATTTTAAAATTTTGCATCAACATTCATTAAGGATAGTGGTCTAAATTTTTTTTTTCTGTTTTGGCTTTCCTGGTTTAGGTATCAACACCATATTTATTTCATAAAAGGAATTTGGTAGGACTCCTTCACCTATTTTTCTAAATATTTCATATAGTATTGGGATCAATTGTTTGTTAGAATTTACTTGTGAATCCATTTGGTCCTGGGAATTTTTTCTTAGTAAATTCATTGATAGTTTGTTCAATTTCTCTTTCTAAGATTGGGTTAAGTATTTTATTTCTTCTACTGTTAATTTGGGTAATTTAAATTTTTATAGATATTCATCCATTTTATTTAGATTGTCAAACTTATTGGTATATAATTGGGCAAAATAGCTCCTAGTAATTGTTTCAATTTCTTCTTCATAGGTGTTGAATTCACCCCTTTCATTTTTGATACTAGTAATTTGGTTTTCTTCTTTCCTTTTTAAAATCAAATTAAAACCAGCTTCTAGTTTTATTTATTAGTTCAGTGGTTTTCTTACTTTTAGTTTTATTAATCTCTCTTTGATTTTCTTTTCTTTTCTTTTTTTTCCCAGGGCAATGAGGGTTAAGTGACTTGCCCAGGGTCATACAGCTAGTAAGTTTCAAGTGTCTGAGTCCACATTTGAACTCAGGTCCTCCTGAATCCAGGGCCAGTGCTCTATCCACTGCACCACCTAGCTGTTCTCTCCCTTTGATTTTCACTATTTCCAGTTTGGTGTTTAATTGGGGATTTAAAATTAGTTCTTTTTCAAGTTTTTTTTAGTTGCATGTCCAGTTCATTCATCTGCTTTTTCTGTTTTACTGAAGTGAGCAATTAAAGATATAAATTTTCCCCTAAATATCATTTTAGCTACATCCCATAAATTTTGGTATTGTTAAGGGTTAAAATTCTAGCTAAACTGTCTAAAATATCTAATGAGTGGTCGCCAATAAATTATAAGCTTTAGCAAGAGTTAAACGTTTAAGCATTTATTAAGGAGAATAAGAATTTGGTAAAGAGTGAGAAAAAGGCCTAGATTCCTATCTATTAAAGGGAGAGCACATTTCTAGCTCCGCTCTCCACCAGAGTCCTCAGGAAAGAGAGCGCGCGAGACTGAGCGCCAGTCTCTTCCTTCCTCCTCCCACTAGCCTGCGTCACTTCCTGACTCCTGGTCTTGCCCTCAAAGACCTTCGCTTCATGGGCAGAACTCTTCTACAGTAAGTCTCCAGCAGGTGGCGTCATTCCAATCCTTACAGTATGTTGTCTCATTGTTGTCATTTTCTTTAATAACATCGACTGTTTCTATGATTTGTTCTTTGACCCACTTAATTTTTAGAATTAGATTAATTTCTAATTAATTTTTAATCTATCTTTCCATTGCCCATTATTGAATACAATTTTTATTGTATTAGGATCTGTTTGCTTGTTTTTTGTTTTTTGTTTTTTTTTGCAGGGCAATGGGGGTTAAGTGACTTGCCAAGGGTCACACAGCTAGTAAGTGTCAAGTGTCTGAGGCCGGATTTGAACTCAGGTAGTCCTGAATCCAGGGCCGGTGCTTTATTCACTGCGCCACCTAGCTGCTCTCGTATTAGGATCTGAAAAAGATGGATTTATTATTTCTGCTCTTCTGCATTTGGGTGTGAAGTTCATTTTTTTTTTTTTAATTAAGTAATTTTTTTTGGGGGGGGGTGAGGCAATAGGGGTTAAGCGACTTGCCCAGGGTCACACAGCTAGTAAGTGTTAAGTGTCTGAGGCCAGATTTGAACTCCTGACTCCAGGGCCGGTGCTCTATCCACTGCGCCACCTAGCTGCCCCTCGTTCATTTATTTTTAACATTAATTCCTTTAAATTTTAGGGTCCAAATTATCTCCCTCCTAACACTCCCATTGAGAAAGCAAGCAATGTGATTTCAATTATACATGTGAAGTCATACAAGACCTATTTCCCTCTTAGCCAAAGGAAAATGCAGAAAAAAAAGAAAAAGAAAGTTAAAAAAACCCCAAAACCTGTGTGATTCAATCTGTATTCAGATTCCATCAAGTTTTTTCTCTGGAGGTGGACAGCATCATGTATCCTTTGGAGTTATCTTAGATTATTGTCTTGATTAGAGTAGCTGTCTTCCACAGTTGATCATCCTTAGACTATTACTCTCTGTGTATGATGTTCTCCTGGTTCTGTATACCTCATTTTACATCAGTTCATATAAATCTTCCTATCCTACTCTTCATTTCTTATAGCACATTAGTAGTCCATCAAAATTACATACCACAACTTGTTCAGCCATTCCCCAATTGATGGGCATCTCTCAGTTTCCATTTCTTTGTCACCACAAAAAGAGCAGCTTTAAACATTTTTGTTCAAGTAGGCCTTTTTCTCGTTTTGGGGGATCTCTTTGAGATATAAACCTAGTAGTGGTATTGGTAGGTCAAAGGGTATGCACAATTTGATAGCCTTTTGGGAATACTTCCAAATTATTTTCCAGAATTGTTGGACCAGTTCACAACTCTACCGACAGTACATTAATTAACCTGTTTTTCCATATCACCTTCAGAATTTATCATTTTTCTCTATCATGTTAGCCAATCTGATATGTATGAGGTGGTACCTCAAGGTTGTTTTAATTTGCAGTTCTTCAATCAATAGTGATTTACTACTGATAGCTTTGATTTCTTCTTCTGAAATTTCCTGTTCATATCTGGTGACTTCTTGTTGTTGGTCCTTTGTTCTCGAATAGGATCATGACATCAGGGTGATGTCATGACTTGCACTGAATTGTATTTAAGTGAGGGAAGGCTGTGCAGCATCACCAACTTCACCTTCCTCCAGAGCCATCTACATCCAATGGAAATACACACACACATACACACACATATATCAATGGATGACTGGAGATGACCCCAGATGTTTAAAGCAATTGGTTAAATGATTTGTCCGGGGTCACACAGCTAGTATATCTGAGGTGTGAGATTTAAAATTGGATATACGAGCATTAAACTCCCCCTTTTAACTTATCCCATATATATATATCTATCTATCTATCTATCTCAGACCACTAAGAAAAAGAAGCCTCTGAGCTTTAATCAGTGAGGGATTCATTTTTATTGCTTGGGAATTAGACAACAAAAGGTGATACCAATTAGGGAAATAGGAAAGTAGAAATACAAATGAATAATCTTAGATTTAAGCTTAGTCTATAGTCCTTTATAAAACTCACCGAATCCCAAACTGCCTGCCAGGCCGAGAACCAGCACACCCAAAAGCCGCACACAAAACACATGCGCCGCCACGGCTAAGTTGAAAAGCCAGAGAGAGAGAAAGGCCTACATTCATCTATCTATTAAAGGGAGAGCGCATTTCTAGCTCCCTTCTCCGCTGGAGTCCTCAGGAAAGAGCATGAGTCAGAGCGCCAGGCTCCCCCTTCTTCCTCCCACTAGCAAATGTCACTTCCTGACACCAAAGAAAAGACGCATGGGCTTGCCCTCAGAGACCTTCACCTCATGGCGGAGCTTTTCTACAGTAAGTCTCCAGCAGGTGGCATCATTCCTCGTTACAGAGGTACGATTTGAACTCAGATCCTCCTAACTTCAGGGCCAGTGTTCTGTCTACTGCATCACCTAGCTGCCCCATATCTGTTGATGATCAATTAGGCAGTGGCTGTTAATTTTTATAAATTTGGTCTGGTTTGAGAAATGAGAGCTTTATCAAAGAAACTTTTTGTAAAAGTTTTTTTTCCCCATAGTTTCCTGTTTTCCTTCTAATTTTGATGCTTTTAGTAACTCTTGTTAGGCTTGTGTTCAGTCTAAATTTTTCTTTGAGGTTTTGCTTGTAGACATTTTCAAATTATTTTCTTCTGAATTTGTCTCTTGAGCTTCTTCTATATTCTCCATAGAATGTTTTTATGGTCTGTTTCTTTTTTTTGTTGTTTGCTCATTTTTCCAGATTATTTTTTGACTGGATTTTTTCTTAGAATTGGGCTCAGCTCACCTCTGGAGGAAATGATTAGCTTGGAGTTTCTGTGGCCACATCTGGGGGTGGCACGCAGATTTTTAGTGCTTCCAAGTTGCTGTGATCCAGAGAGAGTTCTGGATACTGTCATTCTGATCTGCGCTATTTTCCTTACTCAGGTAGGGCCCTGTTCCCTTGCACCTGCAGACTGAATGAAACTGCATCATTCTGGTCTGTGTCTGTGACCTGTAACTGGGTAATAGGTAAAAGATGCCAAATGACACTGGTTCTGTGACCAGTGCTAGCGCAGGGGTCCTCTGTACTGAGCTTCTTGGTGCCAGCACTGATGCTTTTTCTGCTGCAGTGGTTCTACTGCCATGGGTGCTGATTCTGCCTTACTGCCTTCAGGACCCACAGCCAGCCCCTACCTAAGTGCTGGCAGACAGACCTCTCTTTCAGCCCTTCCAAGATGTCCTGGTTTGGGGAAAATGAGATATATGACCTTTTTTGGTTCTCCCACTCAGAATTTGATTTGAGGTATTTGTTTTTAAGTTATTTAAAAGGTTGGATTGGGAGAGCTCAGCATATATCCTCAGTTTCCTTGCCATCTTGACTCTGTCCTCTCTTGTACTATGTTTTAAAAATTGCCTATTTTAACACTCGTAACTCCTGATAACCTCTTCCATATTACTCTCCATAAAGAAATTAACAGATTGGATAGAGTTCATGAAACATATTTAAATTGTAGTAATTTTAACTTTTTTATATAATAATTTAAGGTTTGCAAATAACATGTTATCTTACTTTATCCTCACAACAACCCTGTTAGAGAGGTACAGGGACAGTTAAGTGACTTACTCAAAGTCACAGAGCTAGTACATGAGGCATAATTGAGACTCATCTTGATTTCCCAAATTCAGCACTTTATCCACTCATTACTTTATCTTTAACAAAATGTTCTTTTTTATGTCTCCTGTTATTCTGTGAATGTATCCTATTATTATAATATTTTTTACTGTTTTTACATAAAGTCATTTTGTATATCCTGATTCTGCATTCTTCACTTTCATCATCTACTATGTGCAAGACATTAGTTAGTCAGTAAACACTTATTAAGTGCCTATTCTTTGCTAGGTACTGTATGCTGGGGCTATAGATAGACAAAAAGTTCATCTCAGGTAGATGCAACATGTATGCATAGCCAAATGTAAACTACATGCAAAGTTAAAATTAAAAGAAAGGGAGAGCACCAACAACTGAAGGGGATCAGGAAAAGTCTCCTGTAAGAAGTATGTGGTACCTGGGTTGCGGACAGAATGCTAGACTTTTTATCCCTCTTTGACATTCCCTTCTTTCTCAGGCATACAGACCAGTTTGTAGGCTCTTAGAAACAAGGCAGTCCGTGTTGTGAAGAAAAAGCACTGGCTTTGGAGTCAGTGCTGTGCTTATTTGAATATTTGTTATCGAATGCTGTGTTTGATGTAAAATATGAGATTGGTATATTCGCTACATTCATTACTTAATAATGAATGATGGCCTCGTTAAATACTAATAACTAGAATATAATGATTTGAATACTAGCTTAAATGTGAAGTATTGCTGGTAGACTGTTAATTGCAGACTTGTTTTTAGGCTAGTTTGGTTCTAGTTTAACAGTAGATTCTAGTGTCTTTATTATAACCTTTGTTATATAGAGAGTTGTATTTTTAAGAAATTCTGATGCTTAAATGCTCTTGAAGAGTTGAGAGGTATTAGCATGGTGTAGAGCAGTGATGTCAAACTCACATAGAAACAGTGGTTGTCACTAAATAGTACATAAGGATCCCTGCTTCTACAAATTGACTTAGGAAACTACATATTAACATTATTTAAATTTATTGTGTGGGGGGGCGCAATAAAGGTTAAGTGACTTGCCCAGGGTCACATAGCTAGTAAGTGCCAAGTGTCTGAGGCCAGATTTGAACTCAGGTCATCCTGAATCCAGGGCCAGTGCTTTATCTACTGTGCCACCTAGCTGCCCCTTAATTTTTTTTAAATTATTGTAGAGCAATGAGGGTTAAGTGACTTGCCCAGGGTCACACAGGATATATTGTAGTTTTATGTATCTTGTTTAATATTTCCCAGTTACATTTTAATCTTGTTCTGCCTACTTTGGGAGTGGGTTGCTTTTTTTTGATACCTCTTGTGTAGAGGAAAGTGTTTTAGACTTGTCAAGAAATACCTTTGTTCAGATCTTTCCCCCTTGTACTTGGTTGGGCAATTTATATGACCCTTCTGGGCCTCATTTTTCTCATATGTAAAATGGCATCAACAATGCCTGTAAAACATATATTTTTTTTGTTTAATTTTCAGGGTTTTTTTTCCAATTACATGTAAAAACTATTTTTACCTTTCTAAGAAAAAAGGTTTTTTTTCCCCCAACTGCACATAAAAACAATTTTAACATGTTTTTAAAAAAATTTTGAGTTCTAAATTCTCCCCCTCCTTCCTCTTCCCTTTCCCCACCTGAGATCATAAGCAATTTGACACATGTTGTACTTGTGCAATCATGCAAAACATATTTCTATATTCTTGTTGTGAAAGAAAATGGACACCCCACAACCCCCAAAAAGAAAAAATTAAAGAAAGTGAAAAATAGTATGCTTCAACCTGCATTCAGACTCCATTAATTCTTTCTCTGGAGGCGGATTGTATTTTATCATGAGTCCTTCAGAATTGTCTTGGACCATTGTATTGTTGAGGATAGTGAAGTCATTTACTAGATTACTGTGATTATTATAGTATATCATGTACCCAAGTTTTTCAGCCAATCCACTACTCTATTTCTTAGCCAGTACCAGATTGTTTTGATGATTACTGCTTTGTAATACAGTTTGAGATCTGGTATGGCTAGGCCACCTTTCATATTTTTCTCACTGATTCTCGTGATGTTCTTGACCTTTTGTTCTTACATATGAATTTTATTATTTTTTTTGTATATAAAATACTTTTTTCTAGTAGTTTGATTGGTATGGCACTGATAAGTAAAATAATTTAGGTATACTTATCATTTTTACTATTGACAGCCTATTCATGAGCAATTAATATTTTTCCAGTTGTGATTCAGATTTTATATTGTATGAAAGTGTTTTGTAATTGTGTTCATATAGTTCCTGGGTTTGTCTTGGAAGGTAGACTCTAGTATTTTATATTGTCTGCAATTATTTTAAATGGAGTTTCTCTTTCTATGTCTTGATGCTGGCCTTTGTTGGTAATATATAGAAATGCTGATGATTTGTGTGGGTTTATTTTATCTGCAACTTGGCTAAAGTTGTTAATTATTTTAACTAGTTTTTTAGTAGCTTCTCTAGGACTCTACAGGTATACCATCATATCATCCATCTACACTTTCTTTTTTTTAAGTGAGGCAATTGGGGTTAAGTGACTTGCCCAGGGTCAAACAGCTAGTAAGTGTTAAGTGTCTGAGGCCAGATTTGAACTCAGGTACTCCTGACTCCAGGGCCGGTGCTCTATGCACTGCGCCACCTAGCTGCCCCCGATATCATCCATCTACAGAGAGCAATAATTTTTCTTCTCTTATTGCTATAGTTAACATTTCTAGTACAGTATTGAATATCAGTGGTGATAATGGGCATCTTGGCTTCACCCCTGATTTTACTGGGAAGTTTTCTCCGTTACAGATAATGTTTACTGATGGTTTTAGACTATGCTAATTCTAATAGTATTGCAGAAGCTGAAATATTTGTTGTAAAAGGAATTTGGTAGGACTCTTTTCCCTACTTTTCCAGAAAGTTTATATAAAATTAGAATTAATTGTTCTTTAAATGTTTGATAGAATTCACTTATGAATTCATTTGGTCCTAGGGATTTTTTCTTAGGGAGCTCAGTGCTAGTTTGTTCAATTTCTTTTTCTAATATGGTATTATTTAAATATTCTGTTTCCTCATTTGTTAATCTGGCAAGTTATAGTTTGGTAAATATTCATCCATTTTACTTAGATTGTTAGATTTATTGGTATATAATTGGGCAACATAGTTCCTTATAATTGCTTTAATTTAATCTTCATTGGTGGTGAGTTCACCTTTTTCATTTTTTTGATACTGGAAGTTTGGTTTTCTTTTTTTTAAATCAAATTTCCCAGTGGTTTTTCTCATTGGCTTTTTTCCCCCATAAAAGCAGCTCCTACTTTTATTTCTTAGTTAAATGATTTTCTTACTTTCAGTTTTATTAATCTTTCTTAGTATTTTTAGTTTGGTATTTAGGATTTTTAATTTGTTCTTTTTCAATTTTTTAAGTTACATGCCCAATTCATTGATCTTCTCTTTCTCCTCTATTTTATTAATGTAAGAGTTTAGAGATATAAATTTTTCCCTAAGTACCACTTTGGTTGTATCCCCTTTTGGTATGTTATCTCATTGTCATCATGCTCTTTAGTGAAATTATTGATTGTTTCTATGATTTGTTCTTTGACGCACTTATTCTTTAGGATTAGATTATTTAATTTCCCATTCTTAGTCTATGTTTCCATAGTCCTATTGAATGTATTTTTATTACATTATGTATGAAAAGAATGCATTTAATATTTCTACTTTTCTGCATTTGGTTGTGAGGTTTGGATGCCCATGGTCAGTTTTTGTGTAGCTGACAAAAATTCATTTCTATTCCTATTCAGTTTTCTTCAGAAGTTTATCATAGCTAACTTTCCTAAAATTCTATTCATTTCTTTAACTTCTTGTTTATTTTACTTTTTGGTTAGATTTATTTATTTCTGAGATGGGAAAGTTGAGTTCCCCCACTAATATAGTTTCACTATTTCCTCCTGTACCTCATTTGATCTTTCCTTTAAGATTTGGATGCTATACCATCATTTAGTGCATATATGTGTAGTTAGTTACTGGTAATATTTCACTGTCCATGGTACCTTTTTTAGCAAAATATAGTTTCCTTGCTTCTCTCTTTTAAGTAGGTCTATTTGGGGGGACAGCTATGTAGTGCAGTGGATAAAGCACCTGCCCTGGATTCAGGAGGACCTGAGTTCAAATTCGGCCTCAGACATTTGACACTTGCTAGCTGTGTGACCCTGGGCTAGTCACTTAACCCTCATCGCCCTTCCCCTCCCCCCAAATAGGTTTATTTTTGTTTTTGCTTTGTCTGATTACTGCCCCTACTATTTTTCTTCCCTTTATCTCAAATGAAGCATAATAGATTGTGCTCAAGCTCTTATTTTTGTGTCTCACTGTTTCAGGTGTGTTTCTTGTGAATTATATATTGTAGGAATCTGGATTTTAATCAATTCTGCTCTCTGCTTCCATTTTATGAATGAATTCATTCCATTCATTTTCACAGTTATGATTTATGTGTATTTTCTCTCCTCCATCTTATTCTTCTCTTTATCCTTTTCTCTCTTTTTATCCTGCCCCTCCTCAAAAGTCTGTTTTGCTTCGGAGTACAGCCTCCTTTAATCTACCCTCCCTTCTATCAACTCCCAACCCCCTCTCCCTATTCTGTTGTCTTTTTGTTCCTGCTTCCCTATAGGGTAAAATAGATTTCTATAGCGAACTGAGTGTGTTAATTCTTATTTGAGCCAATTCTGACAGTAAGGTTCAGGTGTTGGCTGCTCCCCCTACCCCCACCCCCCAGCCACCATCTTTCCCTCTACTTTAAAAGCTCTTTTGTGCCTCTTTTATATTAAATAATTTACTCCATTCTACCTCTTTTTGTGCATCCCTCTTTTCTTGATTTCATTTTTTTTGGATATCATCCCATCATGGTTTACTCACCCTCAATGTCTTCTGTCTCTGTGTATGCATTCTAACTGCTCTAAAAGTGATAAAATTATTGGAGTTAGAAGCATCATCTTTCCATTTAGGATAGTAAACAGTTTAACTTTATTGAATCCTTTATGATTTCTTTTTCCTGTTTCCCTTTTTTTTTTTTGCTTCTCTTGAGTATTTTATTAGAAAATTATATTTTCTATTCAGCTTTGGTCTTTTCATCAGAAATGCTTAAAAATCATTTATTTCATTAAATTTATTTTTTTTTTCTCCTGAAGGATTATATTCACTTTTGCTGGGTAGGTGATTCTTAGTTGTAATTCTAGCTCTTTTTACCTACAGAATATTTTATTTTAAGCTCTTTGATTCTTTAATATAGAAGCTGGAAATTCTTTTGTTTTCATGACTGTGGCTTCACAATATTTTTTTCTAGATGCTTGAAGTATTTTCTCCTTGACCTGGCAGTTCTGGAATCTGACTATAATAATATTCCTGGGAGTTTCCATTTTGAGATCTCTTTCAGGAGGTGATAGATGGAGTTTTCCCAATATCTATTTTACCCTCTATAGTTTGCCTTGATAAATTCTTGAAATACGATTTCTAAACTCTTTATTTGATATACTTTTAGGTACTTTAATAATTTTGGGGGTGCGGAGCAATGAGGGTTAAGTGACTTGCCCAGCATCACACAGCTAGTAAGTGTCAAGTGTCTGAGGCCGGATTTGAACTCAGGTCCTCCTGAATCCAGGGTCAGTGCTTTATCTACTGTGCCATCTAGCTGCCCTATTTTAATAATTCTTATATTATCTCTCCTTGAACTATTTTCCAGGTCAGTTGTTTTTTTAATTAAATATAACACATTTTTTCTTATTGTTTTGATTTTGTTTTATTGTTTCTTGATGTCTCATAGAGTCATTAGTTTCCACTTGCCCAATTCTGTTTTTTAAGGAATTATTTTCTTTAGTGAAAACTAGGAGATGGGAAGATTAAATGAAATTAAATCAAATTATGTCAGAGGAAAGATTAGAATTCTTAGCTTTTCAAATGAAGATGATTGCTTTGAATTTATAATGACTGAAATTGTCCCCAAAGAACAGGCAAGAGAGGTAAGATGCAACACTATATGTAATGTCAGATTCTTTTGATAGGTTGGAAAGTTATGATGAATTTTCCTTTTTTCCCTCTTTAATAAAGGATAGCTCCTTGGGAGGGGAAAGGATTTATTAGACAATATATATGATATAGAAACCAAAGGCTTTAATATACATTTATTTTAGAAATAAATAAGATACTATCTCCTTTTTCTGTCTCTTCTCTCTTTTTTCTCTGGACTTCTTTTGAAATCTACTAGCTTATTATTTGTTCAGTGAGTCAGGTGCATTCCACCCTTGTGAACCTTTTAGGCAAACTAACACTTGCTGATTTATTTGGGGCTGGTATATCAGGAATATTATTTGAAGTTTCTTCCTTTAAAATAGGGGTTCTTAGCCTGTCATGTACCTCTTTGGCAGTCTGGTGAAACTTATGGACCTTTTTTTCAGAATGTTTTATAATTGCATAAAGTAGAATATATAGCAAATGGAAAATACACTTATTTATTTTGAAATAAAATACATATGGAAATATTTATCAGAATATTTCAGAAAAAAAGAAATTCACAGAACTCAGATGAACCCTTGCCTTAGGGAAAAGGTCGTCTGTCTATGTCTCTCTCTCTGTCTCTGTATATAAAGATGAATAATTAATAGTAGCCAATTTTAGCACTTTTATAAAGTACAGACTTAAGAGTGATAATATAATGTGTAACTGAATGTATTTTCTTTCTGAATAGGAAGAGGAAGCATATGAACCAATATTCACTTATATGAAGACTGTGAAGAAGCACTTGAGTGATAATTTTGAATGCTGTTACAGCTGGACTTGTTTTGTAGAGCGCTTGAAATGAACCTCTCTCATCTCTTGTTATTAGCCTGGAGCCCCTAGTACTGGAATACATTGACTTCAAAACAAAAAGAAATAATACGGATCATCATTGTCATCAAAAACATTTGAACAGTTGTGATGGTGAAATGAGATGAGGCTCCGAAATGGAACTGTGACAACTGTGTTAGTTTTTATCACTTCGTTCCTCAGCTTGTCTTGGTATATTTCATGGCAAAATGGAAAAGGTAAGGAAAAGATCCCTGTGAAAATATACATATAAATTAATATTTTGTTTAGAAGACATGAGAGAAATCAAGTCTGTAATGTCTATTAAGTCAGTGTTTTTATGGGGTGGAAAGGAAGCTGAGTCACTTGATTGTACATACACAGTCCAACACTTACGAGAATGCCTATCTAAATAGAATATTAGAAAGAGGCCTTTTTTATTTGAAGTCTGTACTTCAACACTTATTGGCAAGAGCTACACATATTATTTTGTTAATTTATACTATAATATTTACTCAGTAGGCTAAGTTCAAGAATACCAGTATTTTTGTTTCATTGAATAACAAACATATAACATGTTGAACAGTGCTTATAACATTTAAAGGACACAATCATTCTCATCAAGAAGTTTACTTATAGTCACTTTGATTTTAACTGTACCTGTGGACAAATTGTTCTTTAAGTAAAATTATTGAATGAATGTGTAGAGTTTGAGTTCAGTGTTTTTAAAATTTCATTCTTTTGTTAAGTTTTGGAAATTGTTTCAGAGTGAATTCTGAGTGTCAATTTAGTATATGTTTGTTAGCTGTACTCATGTTTAGAGTAGGTATATTTCTTTTTTACTTAGTCTTCATAAAAAAATTACTTGTAGGTGGCAGCTAGGTAGCGCAGTGGATAAAGCACTGGCCTTGGATTCGAAAGGACCTGAGTTCAAATGTGGCCTCAGACACTTGACACTAGCTGTGTGACCCTGGGCAAGTCACTTAACCCTCATTGCCCCACAAAAAAAAAAAAATGAGATGGATATAATAAATAATAATTTACCTTATTAAAAAATTACTTGTAGTAACTCTCCCTTCTTACTTAACTATTTTTATTTTTCTTTCTTTTTAATGTTATCTTGAGGCAGTAGTTATTAAATTTTTTGTCATAGGGTCCCTTTGGCAGTGTGATGAACTCTATAGACCCCTTCTCAAAATAATATTTTTAATGTATAAAATAAAATAGGATTATAAAAGAAATTATAAAAATATTTTTAAAGTTCATAGTATTTTAAATTAATAATCTTTGTCTAGAGGAAACTTTGTTCATATGCAAGAGTATTAGAAGCATTAAAGTAATGGTTTAATTTGGGTAATGTGACCCACAAACTTGTTATTACAGATTGCTCATCTTTGCCTTTATGTATTTATTTAAAAACTGTATTGGTTGAAATGTTTTTCTCATGAGTTTGAAAGTGGCTGAAGAAGTTGTTAATGACCTGAATTCCTCGTCACCTTTTAATAATATATATATGTTGGAATAGATTTAATATGAATATAAAACATAATAGAGCTACCATATTAAAGTGTTTCTTAAGGATTCTTAAGTGGTAAGTGTTTCTTAAAGGTTTTTTGTTTGTTTGTTTGGTGAGGCAGTTGGGGTTAAGCGACTTGCCTAGGGTCACGCAGCTGGTAATTGTTAAGTGTCTGAGGTCAGATTTGAACTCAGGTCCTCCTGAATCCAGGGCCAGTACTCTACTGTACCACCTAGCTGTTTTTAAAAGACTTATAAAGATTACTTTACTCCATGACCTCTCTTGGGAAAGTAGCATAAAGTATTTTTTTCATTCTTTTTCTTTAACTTTGGTTTCAAGCACCAGGACATTATTTTGTTGATGACCTTTCTTCTAAAATAAAAAATGCTTTCCCAGCACCATCAAAATAACATCCATCATTGAAGGGGGTATATTTATAGGACTTTTTATATTAATCGCATTTCATCAATTTATTGTATATGTAGCTGTGTACATGCTTGGCCTTTCTCTCTTTTTAAAAATAATCAATTTCATTGATATCTTTGTTATTACATCTAGCTGCACATCTTCCCTTTCCCTACCTTGTAATGAAGAAAAGCAGTTACATAATAATTGACAATATCTTTTCTCTTATCATCTGTGAGGTGAAGTACCTGACAGCATATTTTGAAAATCCCCTTGTATATAAAATATAAGAGTGGGCATATGGTTTCTTATGCAAAGGAAACTATCCTTTTCAATAACAATAAGAAATTTGATCATATCTTAGGCTATATAAAGCATTGTTAGGTCTGGAGTCTTAGTGGAATATTGAAAGCTGATTGATTCTCTTACTAACTGAAAATCAAGACATTATAGCATATTCTTCATTTATTTCCTTTCCTTACTGAAAAGGTTAAAAATTCTACTATTTTAAAACATAGCTGTTAGATTTTTTTTCTTTAATATCCTATGAATTGGAGAAATAGTTCTTTTTGGGGGAATTTTGCAGAATTTCCAGAGCAGAAATTAAAATACAGTTTTAAAATGAAGTTAAAAATGCAGACAAAGACAAACTATAGACCTGATGTAGAAGAGTTAAAAATGTGTAATGTTGCAAAGCAGATTCTCTAAAATTCATTGAAACCAAAAATCTACCATGGTAGTCTGTTGTATTTTGAAAGAATTTTGATCTTATTTTCAGAACAAAGCAGAAAGGAGACCTGAATCATGAACATGTTGGTCACAGCAGCATTCCTTTTCTGAAATTAATTTTCAATGTGCTTAAGTAAATTTTTTTGTAACTTAAAGTTGCTTCCTGATTCACAGAGCTGAAAAGAAAAGAAAATGTAGAAGTCCTTTTGAAGAAGTCCTTTAACTGAGGACTTCTTCAAAGGGTAGGTTTACAAGCTAGAAGAGTCTTCAGAGCCATTCAATCTTAGCAACAGCCAAGTCTGGAAGTGGATATTAGGTTTGTATATGCTTGGCAGGAAGAAGAAATTATAATCACATAATGTACCTTGAATATAGTGAATTTTTAGGCCAACTCTTTGGAAATATTTATATTTAATATAGTCTGTCACAAAATAGCTCTTTAATAAGACATAAAACTTAGTAGTCATTCAACAAACAATTAAACATTTAAGCACCAACTTTCCTTCAGACATTGTGCTGAGTGCTGGGTATACAAAAAGTGGCAAAAGACCTTCCTGTTTTCAAACAATTGACCATCTAATGGGGAAGACAACAAGCAAAGGAATCCATATGAATCAGCCCCAGGCTTATAAACAGGCAAAATTAAAATAGAGAAGGGACAAGAATTAAGAGGGGTTGGGAAAGCCTTTCTGTAGAAGATGGTATTTTAGTTGAGACTTAAAGGAAACCATAGAAGCTAGTTGGTAGAGATGAGGTGGGAGAGCATTCCAGGCATGGGGACTGCCAGGAATATGCCCAGAGTTGTGACATGGAGTATTTTGTTCATTGAATAGCAAAATGGGGTAAGATGTAAGAAGTTTTGCAGTGCAGGAAGAGACTAAGTTATGAAGGGCTTTAAACACCAAACAGGATTTTTGCATTTGATCCGAGGCATTAGGGAGCCTTTGGAATTTATTGAGTTGGGAGTGTAAGTGACATGGTTGGATCTGCCCTTTAGGAAAATGAATTTGGTAGCCAATTAGAAGATGAATTAGAGAGGTGAGTGACTCGAGGCAGGCAGATAGACCATCAGATTATTGCTGTAGTCTACACATAAGGTGATGAGGGCCTGCACAAGAATGGTGGCTGCATCAGGGGAGAGGGAGGCATGTTCACTCGATGTAGCCTGAGGGATTGGGAAGATGGTGTTGCCCTTGGCAGTAATAGGAAAGTTAGGAGAGGGAGAAAGATACGAGATAAGTTTGGGATATGTTGAATTTAATTGGACATCAGGTTTGAAATGAGAGATTGGGAGTCAGCAGAGAGTTTGGCACAGGATAGGTAGATTTGAGAATCATCAGCATAGAGATGGTAATTAAATCCATGATAGCTGATGAGATCACCCAGTGACGTAGTATAGAGGGAGAAGGAGAGAGGCCCTGGACAGAATCTTGTGGGACACCCATGGTTAGAAGTCATGATCTGGATAAGGATCCAGCAGAGAAGATTGAGGGATGTTCCAGTAGGTAGAGATGAGAATCAGGATAGAGTGGTTTTTTTTTGAAAACCTAGAGAGAAGAAAGTATCCAAAAAAGGGGGGGTTGCAAATAGTGCCAAAGGCTACACTAAAGGTTGAAGAGAATGAAGAATTGAGGAAAGGCCATTTGGAGAGAGCAATTTTGGTGGAGTCATGTGAACAGAAGCTGAATTGCTTTAGAAATGGTTCAAGCATCTACACAAAGAAAATAAGTCCATTCTACCTACTAAGGCAAGAAGACCAGTCATTAGATTCTCTAAGTGTCCATAGGATGATTTTTCACTGGTGATCACTGGGAGATTTCTTTGAAAAATTTTTCCCTAATATCTAAACTTCTACCTGGGTCAGTGTTTTTGTATTTGCAGAAGGGAAAAGGGGAGAAACTATAAGAAATTATTTTAATGTAGTAGTAACTTCTGAGTGAATTCAAGCAGGTTTGATGTGGTAAAGAATTTGATTTGGAAGTAGAAGTCTCAGTTCTGATACTTAGTGTGTATGATCTTGGGCACATCTTACCTCTTGAATCTGTTGAATCAAATGCAGAATTAGACTGGATCAAATGATTTGACATTATATTGATTCTATGATGTAGTAAGTGTTAAATTATAATTTTTAAATAGTATCTTATTTTATATCACTCTCACTTTATGCTGACTCCTTTTTCTAATCTACCCTCATTAAATTCTGTTTATTAACAAATAGAGTCAAGGTAAATGAATAAATACACTGATCATATAAAAAAAATTCCATGGTTTCCACTGAGAATTAGAGAACATACTTTACTGTAAATCCTCTAAAGTCTGAATGGTCACTGAATTAATCAGAGAGTTGTGAAGCATTTTGCTGTTGTGACCATTATGTGTTCATTGTATAAAGTGTTCTTCTGATTCTGTTTACTTTGTTAAGCATAATTTTTTATAAGCCTTCCTAAGTGTCACTAAAATCTTCAAGTTTTTCAATCAGGAAGGTTTAATTAAATTTTTACTAAATCTTGATGATTATGCTAGGTGCTGGGATTTTAACTACAAAGTAAAGAAATTTATTCACCTAGGTGAGTACCCATATTCCCAGATGAGTAATTAGAGGTGTTATACATAATAAATGTCCAGTGATTGAGGTGGACAGGACTCTAAGGGGGAATCAGGAAAGGCTTCCTGAAGGAAGTGACTTGAGCTGAATTTTGAAAGAAAGCTAAGGGTTCCAATGGGGGAAGGTAGGAAAGCATTCCAGTAAGTAGAAACCGGTTTGTGCAAAGGCATGGAGGCTGGAGATAGAATGCTGTTTGTGGGAAACTGCAAGCAAGCTAGTATAGCTAAAGTATAGGGGCATGTAAGAGAGTAAAATGATTAGATTGATTCTGTGTCTTTTTTTAATTGATCCCATTTACAGTGTTTGACTTTTGTCCTGTAATGGCCTATGTCATGGTTCTTTGTTTCTGAGCTTAATTCTGAGTTCAGCTGACCTGTGATGAGTTAAATTCAGGGATCCAATTCTCTTGTTGATCACTGTTCTGTTGTGTCAAGGATGTCTGATTTATTATCCACTATCTCAGACCTTGCAAGTAGACTGAAAGAATGAAGATTTCTTAGTCATGGGAAGGAAGGAAAGGGTTGTTGTTAGGCCCTCGTTCCCAATTTCCAACCAATCATATTGTCCCCCAATCCTTAGCTCTTGTAACCAGTCATATTGATCTTGCCATTCATGATATTGAACTCTTTTAACCAATCATAACTTGTTCTCCAAGTACAAAGTGCTGTTCATTGTTCTGTACTCTCCAAAACTATTAAAGAGAGCTGTCCCCCCTCATTCAGGGTCTGAACATCTCTGGGGAAGCTGAGATCCTATTTATTGGTAAATTCAGGCTTTGCCAATTTATGCATGAGACAAAAGACATGACCCATACCATTTTTACCTACCTCAGTTCTGTGGTGAGAGGCAAGTGATGAAGTAATAGGTACAGATATACTGGGTTCTGTACACAACTGCACACAGGCAGCCCAGGCCATCAGGTCATTTTCTCATTGGATTGAAGCAGCATTGGGATTTGGCAGCCCCATGGGTGTCTGAGTACCCTTTTTTTTTTTTTTGGTGGGGCAATGGGGGTTAAGTGACTTGCCCAGGGTCACACAGCTAGTAAGTGTCAAGTGTCTGAGGCTGGATTTGAACTCAGGTACTCCTGAATCCAGGGTTGGTGCTTTATCCACTGTGCCACCTAGCTGCTTCCTGAGTACCTTTTTCAATGGACCACACTGCCCACTTCCTGGTGTGAGGAAGAGGCTAGAAAAGATGCCCTGCAATTTCAAGTTCTCTACCACTACAAGAGTATTGATATAAACGTTCCCATTCACACTCAAAGTTATAATTACTATTTATGCATTTCCCTTCATCTTAATTTTACTCACTGATTTCTTTCTCAGCCTCTCTTTTTACCCTTTCCCTGTTAGCTTATCTTCTTCCCACCCTCCCACTCCCCATATCACCCACCCCTCCAAGAGTCCCCTCTCAATCCACACACCCTTCCAGAAGTCCCCATCTTCAGATCAGTTGTTTTTCTAATTAGATGTTTCAGATTCTCTTCTTTTTTTCTAGTTTTATTATTTTTTTTGGGGGTAGGGCAATGAGGGTTAAGTGACTTGCCCAGGGTCACACAGCTAGTTAAGTGTCAAGTGTCTGAGGCTGGATTTGAACTCAAGTCCTCCCGAATCCAAGGCCAGTGCTTTATCCACTGCGCCACCTAGCTTCCCCGTTTTATTATTTTTGTTTTGTTTTGTTTTGCTTTTGTTTTTTGTTTGTTTGTTTGTTTGTTTTTTAGTGAGGCAATTGGGGTTAAGTGACTTGCCCAGGGTCACACAGCTAGTAAGTGTTAAGTGTCTGAGGCCGGATTTGAACTCAGGTACTCCTGACTCCAGGGCCGGTGCTCTATCCGCTGCGCCACCTAGCTGCCCCCGTTTTATTATTTTTAATGTCTTAGAACTTCTTTTGATTCCTCATGCCCAAGTCTAGTTTTTGAGGAATTATTTTTTCCTTAAGATTTTGTATGTCTTTTTCCAGTTGGTTAACTTTCTTTTCATAATTTTCATGGACTGCTTTTATTTTTTTCCTTAATTCTTCCCTGATCTTAATTGATTTTTAAATTCCTTTTAAAGTTCTTCTAAGAACTCTTTTTGGGCTTGTGACCATTTGATGTTACCCTTTGGGGTAGGAGTAGCTTTTTAAAACTATCTTCCTCTGAATATGAACCCAGATCTTTTATACCAAAGTAGCTATCTATGGTCGATTCTTTTTACTTTGTTTACTCATTTTTATTTTGTTTTATTTTTAGCAGTTTATTGTTATAATCAGGTTTTAATTCTGAGTTGTGGGTAATGTATTAGGCCTCAGGTCCTCCTTACTATTATTTTCTGAATTCTGTCCTGGGGCTCAACCTCAGGGACTCCTCTTTTCCCCTAAGCTACAGTTAGGGCTCCCAGCCACATTGTTCCCAAAATATTCCACCCCCCCCCCCACCTTTTTTTTTCCCGGTGGGTCAATAAGGGTTAAGTGACTTGCCCAGGGTCACACAGCTAGTAAGTGTCAAATGCCTGAGACTGGATTTGAACTCAGGATCTCCTGAATCCAGGGCTGGTGCTTTAGCCATTACGCTATCTAGCTGCACCTCCCCCTCCCCCCCCCCCCCAAATGTTCTTGCTCCCTGAAGTACCTCATTTCCTGGTCATGTACTCACTCCTCCACAGCCACAGCCCAGGATTACTTCTGGTCATCACTGCTAGATCTGGGGGCCAGGGGGTGTCTTTCAATCTTCCCCCACTCAGCCTCTGCTGTTCTTTGTGAGGTAAATTTCTTGAAATCTAGTTGGCATTGCCCTCAGGGCCTACTATTTGTTAATTCGGTGGAGTCAGCCTGAAGGTATTTATGCTTCATTTAGACCATACCTCAGCCCCTGGAGGCTATTTCTTTTCTGAGGTCCTTTCAAGGACAACTGCTTTGCCTTTTTTTTTTTTTTTTTTGCTGCTTTACATTCATTTCCTGGCAATTTTCTGTCTGTCTGTGAAGGAAAACTGGAGAGCCTGGAAATTTCTGACCTACTCTGTCACCTTCCCAGAATGCCCCTAATATTCTTGCTAGAGTCCTCCTTAATAGGCTGATCCTTCACCTGGAAGATAGTCATCCAGCCAAGTGCCATTGTGGCTTCAAAGGGCCAAGGAACAGTCGATATGGTGTTTGCTGCCTGTTAACTCCAGGAGAAAAGTCTGGAGCAGAGCAGAGGTCTGTACACATTGTTTGTTGGTCTGACCAAGGCTTTTGATATTGTCAGTCACGAGGGCTTGTGGAAGATCATGTCAAAATTGAGTTGCCTGGAGAAATTCATCAGTATTGTATGACATGTCAATGATAGCATGCTTTCATGGGTTTTGAATAATGGATGACGTTCTCATGCTTTTCCAGTCAATGTTGGAGTGAAACGGGCCTGTGTGCTTGCTCCCATACTTTTTAGCATAATGTTTTCAGCAGTGTTGTCAGACACCTTTGTAACGATTGGCATGATGCCACCTGCTGGAGACTTACTGTAGCAAAGCTCCGCCATGAGGAGAAGGCCCTTGAGGGCAAGCCATGTGGTCAAGGTCCTTAGCGTCAGGAAGTGACAGTTGCTCATGGCTACTGTCTATCAAGGCTACCAGCCAATCAACTTGAGGAGCCTCCCATTTCTGGGAGGAGAACACGAAGTAGGAAGTGGACGCTGGTGGAGGAGTTCTGTCTCTTTTTGGTTCCTGACCTTGCCATGGGGTGTCAGATGATGGGGTCTCTTAGAAATAGTTAGATTTTTACCTTTCTCTCTGATCCTAATGCTCTTTAATAAACACTTAAACATTTAAATACTCTTGCTAAGGCTTATAATTTATTGGCAACCACTCATTAGATTATAGATAGTTCAGCTAGAATTTTAGTCCCTTATACTTTCAGTGAAGATGAAAATAACATCAAGGTCAGCTATCACACTGATGGTAATTATTTAACTTGAAAAGGCTACAAGTCAAGACTAAAGTGGAGAGAGAGTTGGTATGTGACTTTTTGTTCAAAGATTATTGCGCACTCAGTGCAGCCTCTGAGACTGATTGATTCTCTGCTACTTGTGCTAACTTTGGCCTGATAGTTAACACCAATAAAACAGGTTCTTCACCTGCCAGCACTGCATTAGCCATATGTGGAGCCATCAGTTACAGCAGATGGAGAGATTTTAAATGTTGTGGATGGGTTCACAATATAGCAATATACTTTCCAGGGATGTACCACTAGATAATGAGGTTGACCCACACATTGCCAAAGCTAGCTCAATGTTTGGGAGGTTCCAAAGAAAAGTGTGGAAGAGAAGAGGTATTATACTACCTACCAAACTAAAGTCTACAGAGCTGTTGTGCTGACCTCATTGTTGTATGCCTGTGAAACCTCAACAGTCTACCAGTGCCATGCTAGAAAACATAATTGCTTCCATTTGAATTATCTTAGGAAGATTCTGAAGATCACCTGGCAAGATAATATCTTAGACACTAAAGAAGTTCCTTGAGCTGAACTGCCAAGCATTCAAACTCTAGAGAGCACAACTCTGATGGGCTGGCTATGCATTTTATGGAGAACTCACACAATGCAAGCATTCACAGGGAAGTCCAAAGAAGCAATATAAGGACACTCTCAATGTCTTTCTGAAGAACTTTATAATTGATAGTGAGACATGGGAAACATTGGCACAGGGCTGCCTAGCATGACATGCCTGCATCAAAGAAGGTGTTGTGCTCTATGAGCAAATCAGAATTGCAATAGTTCAAAAGAAACATATGGTGCATAAATTTAGAGATATTTCCACTCCAAATATTCATATAAACTATTTATGCCTGATCTGTGATGGAACCTTCCAAGCTTGTTTTGGTCTGGTCTGGCATAATTGGACATACTGTACCTTGACCCCAACATAGTGATGCCATTTCGTTCCTCTTTGAGCACGGAGGACAACAACCAACTCTCCAAAATTGTAAAAGAGCCATCCCCCTCATTTGTGGTCTTAGCTTTGCTGGGGAAGCTGAGATCCTATTTATTTGTAAATTTGTGCTTTACTAATAAATTGATCATACTCAGAACTTTGTGCCTCAAGCTATCTTATGAATTTCTTGACTTTTGCCTTGATGTTAGAACTGGGCCCAGACACTTTTGAAGGGAATGTCTTGGCTGGTCCTACTGCTGCTTTCTTGGGTTATTGAGTATTGTGTTACTCTAATATCTTAGGAACAGCTCAGGATGGGAACCTGCAAACTTTCAGTGTTCTCAAAGTGGTCTGATACAGGGCAAAATTTAATCACTGCCCTCCTGGTCTAAACTCTGCAAATTCCTTATCTGGTTTTGGATCTGAACACCATATCCTTGGGCCTACCATGGTTGGAATTCCTTTATACTACTCCTAGATGGAACACTGATGCATTGTTGGTGGAGCTGTGAGCTGATCCAACCATTCTGGAGAGCAATTTGGAATTATGCCCAAAGGACGATAAAGCTGTGCATACCCTTTGACCCAGCAATCCCACTTTTAGGTCTTTTGCCCAAAGAAATCATGGAAGGGGGAAAGGGACCCACATGTACAAAAATATTTATAGCTGCTCTTTACGTGGTAGCAAGGAATTGGAAGTTGAGAGGGTGCCCATCAATTGGGGAATGGCTGGACAAGTTGTGGTATATGAATACAATGGAATACTATTGTGCTGTAAGAAATGATGAGCAGGAAGAGTTCAGAGAAACCTGGAGGGTCTTACGTGAGCTGATGATGAGTGAGATGAGCAGAACCAGAAGAACATTGTACACAGTATCATCAACATTGAGTGTTGACCTACTGTGATGGACTATATTCTTCTCACCAATGCAATGGTACAGAAGAGTTCCAGGGAACTCATGATAGAAGAGGATCTCCAACAACAAGAAAAAAAAAAGAAAGAAAGAACTGTGGAGTATAGATGCTGATTGAACCATATTATTTCTTTTGTTTTGGGTGCTGTTGTTTTTTTTTCTATTTTGAGGTTTTGCATCACTGCTCTGATTCTTTCTCTTGTAACAGGATTAATGCAGAAATAGGATTAATGTTATTATGTGTATATATATGTGTGTGTGTGTGTGTGTGTATATATATATATATATATATATGTATATGTATAGAGATATATAGATATAACCTATATCAGATTACCTGCTGTCTAGGGGAGGGGGGAGGGAGGGAGAAAAATCTGAAATTGTAAAGCATGTATAAACAAAAGTTGAGAACTATCTTTACATGTAACGGAAAAAATAAAATACCTCATACATTAAAAAAAATAAAAAAAAATATACTACTCCTAGACATAGCTGTATTCAGCCACTGTCAACCATCTGAATAGCTCTGTTTTAGAGTGAGTCAGAGTAAGACTCAGTAAACATTTATGTTGTAGGCATTATGTTAATAAGCCTGGGAATGTGGAGAAAGGCATAGGACAATTTCTGCCCTCAAGGAGCTTACAATTTAATGGAGAAAGACAATACATAAAAAGAAGTTGAAAAGGAGGGGGTGGCAAGGGACCTGACATGGGAGTATGATGAAACCTTGGGCTGGGATGGAAATGATCTGAGGAGGTGTGAGTTACATTGTTGAGTTTCTGGAGATCATGAAGTCTAGGAGAGAAGCTGAGTAGGAAGTGATGAATGACAGAATTGTAGGCTCCCTTTTGTTTTTGTTTTTTTGTTGTTGTTTTGTTGTTTTTTTTTAAGATAGGCAATTGGGATTAAGTGACTTGGTAGGCTCCCTTTTGGTCTAGGATACTTGCCCTGGTTATTCTACAGCAGTCTTGAGATTGGGCTAAAGACCACAACTGAGACCCTTCTCTGTCTTGGCTTCCAGTCTACAGAGGTAATTCTTCTGATCTTACTCCTTGTAAGTACATAGCACAGACTCTGCTGCTTACAACTAGGTATAAATACCCCCCTCAGTCTGTCCTGGATCTGTGACCACAGAGCTGCCAGTTGATACCTGTTTTTGTAGCCAGTGCAAGGTCAGTTTCCTTTATCCTGGGTCTATGACCCCTTCTTACTCTGCACAAGTTGCATAGTTTCTTCTTGTATATTTGAATGCTCTTAATAGCCATTTCTGGCTAGACCCCAGTATTTTCAGATCTCTTTGTCTCCTTTTGTTGCTCTGGGTTGGAAAAATTATTTATCATGATTTTTTCTTGAATTTCCTTTTGAGAATTTGGTCTGATGTGTTTTACAGATCTGTGTGTAGGAGTTGTGGTAGGGAGCTTGGCTGGACTGCTTCCTGCTATTCCGCCATCTTGGCTCTGTTCCTCTTCATCACTTCTTGTCCCAGCTGTTGTAGTAGCCTCATAATTGATTTCTATTCAAGTCTCTCCCCTGTCCACATAGCTGCCAAAATGATTTTCCTAAAGTACAGATCTAAACATGTCAGTCTTTCTCACAGGAAATACCAGTGCTTCCCAATTACCTCTAGAATAAAGTAACAGTATCCTCTGCTATTTAAAACCATTATACCTTGGCTTCAGCTAGTGGTATGTTGGTAAATGTTTAACAACTGGCTGGGGGTGGGGTGGTGAAAGGAGAGAATGTACTCAAGACAGACCTTTAAGTTTAATTTGTGTTATTAACATTTTCTATATAATTTTCTTAAGTCTTGATAGGCAACACAATAAACAAGCACCGATTTATAGCTTGTGCAGATTTCTGAGGTATAAATGCTTTCTTTAAAAACTTAACAATTAGCTCTCACAAGATGGTATGAGCTGGCTCCAGCACAACCCTGGATCCAACCTACCTTTCTGGTCTTATGGTGCAAAGAAGATGCCCTTTTTTCTTTCTCTCACACATAGCACTCCATCTTTGGTACCATACTATTAGATAAGCCCTCGTGCATGCCTGGAATGCACATTCTCCTCACTTTTTCCTATTAGAACTTCTGGTTTTCTTCAAAGCTTAGTTCAAGGTTCACCTTCCACCTATAGTTTCATACTTCCCCCACTTCCCCCAGCTGCTAATCTCTTCCTCTACAAATTATTTTATATTTATTTTGTATATACTTGTCACCCCATCAGAATGTCAAGTATTTGAAGGCAAGGAGTATTTTTTTTTCTTTTCCTGGCACCCAGCATAGTGCTTGATACATAGTTTATAAGTACATATAAGACTGATTGTTAGCTAACCCCAATTGTCAGAGATTTCTTCTATATTTAATTGGTTACATTTAGCTTTTATCATCCCAATTTCATTGAAAGTATCATTACCACTTCTTGATGTGGGACATTGGGAGTATAGGTGAACAGTAGAGTCCAGTGTGGAATTTGGCTTCCAGTATCATCGTCCACCTAAAATTGTTCTCTCCAAAGTTATTGTCTCTTAATTGCCAAATCTAATGACCCTTCCTCAATCTTTATCCTTCTTTGCCTCTCTGCAATTCTTAACATTGCTGATGACCCTTTTCTCTTTGATATTCTCTTCTCTGTAGATTTTTAGGATACTGTTCTTTCCTTGTTCTTCTACCTGCCTGATCACCCTCTTAGTTTCCTTTTCTGGATCCTCATCCAGCTCACTTCCATTAATCTTAAGTGTCCTTCCAAAGCTCTGTCTTGGGCCCTCTTTCTTACTTTTTCTCTCTATTATTTTATCATTGCCCAGGGATTCAATTATCACCTCTCTGCAGATGATTTTAAGATCTACTTATCCAGTCCTAACCTCTCAATACCTTCCTCTAATCTCTCATCTCTGACTTATTGTATGTCTCAAACTGGATATCCTGTAGTCTTTTTTTGTTTGTTTTTGTTTGTTTTGTTTTCGATTGGTTTTTTGCAGGGCAATGAGGGTTAAGTGACTTGCCCAAGCTTACACAGCTAGTAAGTGTCAAGTGTCTGAGGCTGGATTTGAACTCAGGTCCTCCTGAATCCAGGGCCAGTGCTTTATCCACTGCACCACCTAGCTGCCCCCTGGATATTCTATAGTCTTAAATTCAACATGTCCAAAAGTGGACTTATTGTCCCTCCTTTTCCCCACAAGCCTTCACCTGCAGTTAACTATCCTATTTCTATAGAGGATACCACTGTCTTCCCAGTCAATTGAGCTCACAATTTAGGTATCTTCCTTGACTCCTCACTCTATCTCACCTAACCTCTCCCCCATATCCAATCTTTTGCCAAGTGGTGTTAAATTTACTTTCATAACATCTCTTACATACTCCCGCTTTTCTCCTGTGACCCTGGTAGAGGCCCTTCTTTACCCCATGTCTGTACTGTTGAAATAGCTTTCTAGTTGGTCTCCCTTTGTTAAGTCCCTGACACTCCATTCTGTCTAGTTGATTTTTCTGAAGAAGAGAGTCAGGCTGTCTTCCCTCTCTATTCAGTTTTCAATGGCTGCCTATTACCTTCAGGATCAAATATAAAATCCTCACTTTGGAATCTAAAGCCCTTCATAATATGGCCCCTTCTAACTTTCCAATCTTATGCTTTATTCTCCTCCACATGTTCTTATCATCCAGTGATACTGGCCTCTGCTTTTTTTTTTTTTTTGGACACAACACCCCATCTCTTCTCTCTGGGCATTTTCTGTGGCTGTCCTCTAAGCCTGGAGTTCTTTTTCTCTTCATTTCTGCCTTTTGGCTTTCTTCAAGTTCCAGCTAAAATCTCATCTTTTACAAGAAACATTTCTGCTTCTTCTAAATGTTGATGCCTTCCATTATGATTATCTCCAGCTTTGTTCTCTATATCTTATTTGAACATAGTTTTGTTTTAATGTTGTCTCCTCCATTAGACTGTGAGCTCCTTGACAGCAGGGACTGTTTTGTGCTTTTACTTATATCCCTAGTGTTTAGTAAAATACCTGGCATATTGTAGGCTCTTAATGCTTATTGATTTGACTTGTCTAGGTGTGAGAGAATAAGGATCTGAACTAGGATTGAGGGGACCAGAATGGAAAAGGATAGATTTGAAATAAAATAGGCATAATGAAGAAAGAATAAAAAGGGGTTGGGAATGCACGGTTTAGAAAGTAAGGGTAAGAAAATCAAGATAATATATCATTGAAGCCAAGGCAGAAGAGAGTAAAAACAGATTGTAGGAGAACATGGGTAGTGAGAATTAATTTGGGAGAGAGATAAGATGGTGTGAATGGATCTTCTTAAAAGTCATTTTCCCACCAAAAAATGAGAGAACATCTGTATATTTCAAAGCAGAATAGAAGGAACCAGTAGAGAGTGACATAATATGTAAAAATAACATAAATATCCCTGGCTTTTCGTTTTCTCAGAGTTAAAATGGGGCAGTTCAAAAAGATTTTTATGAATTCTGTGATTTGGAGTGTTTTGGGGGGGAGATCATCAATCCAAGACATTTATTCTGGGAGCAGCAGGTATTCTTAATAGAATAAGCAAGGTGGTCTGTTGAGAGGCAGTGTGGAGACAGGTTATTGGCAGAGGGAAAAAGTATAAGGTGGGCAGAGTTTTGAGACTTCAAGAAACTTGTAATTTACACAAATTCTAAAGTAGATAAGATCTAATTCCAGTTCCTTGAATAGGTTGATATTACAAATGGGATTGGGAACTGGTTAGACTAGTATAGCAGGAGTTCAGTGCTACTGTGTGTATGGGAGAAGTAGTAGCACCTAAAGTGGAACAATAACTTTTAAAATGGAGTTTCTCTTTCCATCTCCTCCTGCTGGATTTTGTTGGTAATATATAAACATGCTGATGATTTATATGGGTTTCTTTTATATCCTGCAACTTTGCTAAAGTTGTTCATTATTTCACCTAGTTTTTTAGTTGATTCTCTAGGATTCTCTAAGTACACCATCACAACATCTACAAAGAGTGATATTTTTGTTTCCTCATTTGCCTATTTTAAGTCCTTCATGTTTCTTTTTTTCTTATTGCTATTGCTAGCATTTCTAGTACAATACTGAATATTAGTGATGATAATGTAGATCCTTGCTTCACCCCTTATCTTATTTGAAAGGCTCAGAGTTTATTTCTGTTACAGATACTGCTTCCTGATTATTTTCAATAGATACTTCTTATCATTTTAAGGAAAGCTCCATTTATTCCTATGCGTTTAGTGTTTTTAATAGGAATGAGAATTGTATTTTGTCAAAAGCTTTTTCTGAATCCATTGAGACAATCATGATTTTTATTGTTTTTGTTATTGATATGTTCTATTATGCTCATACAGTTTTCCTAATATTGAACCATCCCTGAATTCCTGATATAAATCCCACCTGGTCATAATGTATGATTTTTGTGATATATTGTGGTATTTTATTTTTAAAAATTTTGCATCAAAATTCATTAAGGAAATTGGTCTTATAGTTTTCTTTCTCTGTTTTTATTCTTCCTGGTTTAGTTATCAAAACTATATTTGTGTTATAAAAGGGGTTTGTTAGGACTGCTTCTTTGCCTATTTTCTCCAAAAGTTATGTAGTGTTGGAATTAATTGTTCTTTATATTTTTAGTAGAATTAACTTGTGAATCCATTTGGTATTAGGTTGTTTTTTTCTTGGGGAGCTTGTTGATGGCTTGCTCAGTTTCTTTTTCTAAGATAATGTTATTCGAGTATTCTGTTTCTTCTGTTAATCTGGTCAATTTATGTTTTTATAAATATTCATCTATTTCCACTTAGATTGTTAGATTTATTGGCATATAATTAGGCACCATAGCTCCTAATAATTGTTTTAATTTCATCTTCATTGGTGGTGAATTCACCCTTTTCATTTTTGATACTGGTAATTTGCTTTTCTTTCTTTAAATCAAATTAACCAATAACCAATAACCTATCTATTTTATTTTTTCATAAAAGAGGCTCCTAGTTTTATCTTAGTTCAATGGTTTTCTTTCAGTTTTATTAATCTCTCCTTTGGATTTCAAGATTTTAAATTTGTTTTTTAAGAGGGGGTTTTTAGTTTGCTTTTTTTTCTAGGTTTTTTTTTTTTTAAGTTTAATGCAAAATTCATTGATGTCCTTTCTCTGTTTTATTGATGTAAGCATTTAGAGATATAAAATTTCCCTTAAGTACCACTTTGGGTGCATCCCAAAATTTTTTGGTATGTTGTCCCATCATCTTTAAGAAAATCATTGATTGGGGGAAGCTAGGTGGTACAGTGGATAAAGCACTGGCCCTGGATTCAGGAGGGCCTGAGTTCAAATACGGCCTCAGACACTTGACACTAGCTGTGTGACCCTGGGCAAGTCACTTAACCCTCATTGCCTCGCCCCCCCCCCCCATACAACTGCAAATATAAATGGGGATAAAATACTTCCCTCGTTCCTAAAATAAGTAAACAAATAAAATAATTGATTGTTTCTATGATTTGTTCTTTAACCCACTTATTCTTTAGGATTAGATTATTTAATTTCCAATTAATTCTTTTTTTTTCCTTTCTTGTGTGTGTGTGTGTGTGTCTGTGAGTTGAGGTTAAGTGACTTACCCAGGGTCACACAGCTAGTTATTGTTAAGTGTATGAAACCGGATTTGAACTCAGGTACTCCTGACTCCAGGGCCGGTGCTCTATCCACTGCGCCACCTAGCTGCCCGGTTTCCAATTAATTCTTGATCTATGTTTCTACAGCCTATTATTGAATATATTTTTATTGCATTATGTATGGAAAGGATACATTTAATATTGCTGCTTTTCTGCATTTGGTTGTAAGGTTTGGATGCCCTAATTCTTGTGTAGGTGTTATTTATTGCTGACAAAAAAAAGAATACTCCTTTCTATTCCTGTTCAGTTTTCTTCAGAGGTCTATCATAGCTAACTTTTCTAAAGTTCTTTTCATTTCTTAACTTCTTTTTTGTTTATTTTTTGGTTAGATTTATCTAATTCTGAGACGGGAAAGTTGAGGTCCTCCACTACTATAGTTTTATTGTCTATTTCTTCCTTTACTTCATTTGACCTTTCCTTTAAGAATTTGGATGCTATATATTATCATTTGGTGCATATATGTGTAGTTATTGATATTACTTCATTGTCTATGGAACCTTTTAGTAAAATGTAGTTTCCTGGCTTATCTCTTTTAATTAGATCTATTTTTGCTGTTGCTTTTTCTGTAATCATGATTGCTACCCCTGCTTTTTTTTCTTACTTCAGCAGAAGTATAATAGATTGTACTCTAGCCCCTTTTTGTTACTGTGTGTGTCTCTCTGTTTCAAGTGTGTTTCTTGTTTAGTTTATTATAGGAATCTGGTTTTTAATCCATTCAGCTATCTGCCCTCTTTGATAATTTCTTGAAATATGTCTAGGCTCTTTTTTGAGTATGTTTTCCAGGTAATCCAGTAATTGTTAAATGATCTCTCCTGAATCTATTTTCCACATCATTTGTTTTCCTAGTGGCTCATTTCATATTTTCTTTTCTTTTTAAATTCTTTTGACTTTGTTTTGTTTTCTTGATGTCTCATGGAGTCATGAGCTTCCACTTGCTCAATTCTGATTTTTAAGGAATTATTTTCTTCAGTGAGCTTTTTGTGCTTCTTTTTCCATTTGGCCAATTCTACTTATTAAGGAGTTCTATTCTTTGGTGACTTTTTGTACCCTTTTTTCCATTTGACCAATTCTTTGTTTTAAGGCATTATTTTCTTTTTTTATTCCAGGTTTTTGTTTTGTTTTGTTTTTGTTTTGTTTTGTTTAGGGGGCGGGGCAATGAGGGTTAAGTGATTTGCCCAGGATCACATTGCTAGTGTCAAATGTCTGAGGCTAGATTTGAACTCAGGTCCTCCTGAGTCCAGGGCCAGTGCTTTATCCACTGTGCCATCTAGCTGCCCCTTAAGGTGTTATTTTCTTAACAAATTATTTTGTGCCTCATTTGCTAAGCTGTTGACTTTCTTTTCAAAATTTTCTTCTATCACTCTTATTTTTTTCCCCTAGTTTTTCCTCTACCTTTTAAATTTGATTTTGAAAATCCTTTTGAATTTTTGCTAGCTCTGGGTCAAATTCACATTTTTCCTTGAGGCTTTGCTTGTACCTCTTTTGACATTGGTTGTTTTTTTAATGAAATAGTGTCTTGATATTCATTGTAACCACAGTAATTTTTAATGGTCAAGTTCTATTTTTGTTCTTTGTTGATTTTTCCAGCCTATTTCTTTCTTTCTCTTCCTTTTTTTTGACAAGACGAACAATATAATTCATTCCTGCATTTTGCTTATTTTCTTTAAATTGTAGTTATAAAATTATAAACACATAAATTATGTATATAATATATATATAAAATTATAAACCTTATAAGTTTTTATAAGTGACCAAATAAAATGCACTTAAAATGGGTCCTAATAACTCAGTATATCTAATAAGAACTATCACACAGTATTTATATTTTATGTGGTTTATGTTAATGGCATCCTAGTTGGTACATTAAGCTATTAATTTAAAATGTAGTTACTTCTAATTTGGTTTGTGGATTATTACATTCTTCCAGTTTATTTTTTACTCTTTCCCCTCCTTCTGACCCTCATTTTGACTGTGTCATTCATAATGAACTTCTTCACCCAAGATCAGGTAGAGAAAATACTTCCCGCAACTATCGTGCTTTACATTAACTACATTTCCTTGCAGTATTTGGAGCAGTTTCTTTTGTTTTGTGTTTCTATTATCCAGAAAATGGTGTTTTCTTTCAAGCCTATTTCTTGAATTTCATCTTTTTTTTTTTTTTTTTTGGTGAAGCAGTTGGGGTTAAGTGACTTGCCCAGAGTCACACAACTAGTAAGTGTCAAGTGTCTGAGGCCGGATTTGAACTCAGGTCCTCCTGAATCCAGGGCCAGTGCTCTATCCACTGCGCCACCTAGCCGCCCCCTCCTGCTGATTTTTAAAGGTGTCTTGGGCTGGAAAATAATTTCATCCGGACCTTTTGTTTGGTTTGCTGCTTCAGAATTTGGTTTGAAGTGTTACTTTAAAGTTGCTTGGAGGGGAATTTGGGAGAGTTCAGGTGAGTACCTGCTTCACCATCGTGACTCCACCCTCAGAACATGAACTTAAAAAAATAAACAATAAATTTTTAACTTGTATGAATGATTTTTAAAGGCAAATTGAATTTTTAAAAATAACATTCAGATTATAGGTTTGCTATAGACAATTTCCCTTCTCACCTATAAGTAAGCCTTTAAAAAAAAATTAGTTACAAGATCTGGAATAAACATCAAAATTATTACCAATTTCAAGATCCACACCTACAACCCAAGTTATCAAAATTATTTTTAACAATAAACATCCATATAAAAGTTCTAGTATGCATTATTTCATTTGATCTTGATGACAACCCTATGAGAGAACTCATGCAAATAGTATCTATATTTTATAGATGAGGAAACTAAGGTAGTACAAATACATTTTACAGATAAGAAAACTGAGGCTTAGAGAGGTTGTAATTGGCCTGCTGTCAAATATTTTGTTAAATGGTAGATCTGGCAATTTCAGGTTCTCTATCCGGTGTTCTTCCATTAAACTGTACAGCTATCCCCTCTTGAGGCATAGTAATCATATATGACACAGTATATTTGTACAGCAGTTGAGTTACTGAATAATGCTTTTCCTAGAAATACATAACCACAGATTGGCTCTATGAAAAGGGCATTTTGACCCTTATTAAAGTTATTTAAATCATTGATAGCACTAAACATAAGTCAGTTTAATTTAAAAAAAAACCCAACCCACTATGTAGTAATGGAAAAAATGTCAAGATTAGATAAATCACATCAGTGCCCTCATGGAACAAAAACAGTCAAATTGGTTGATAAGATAATCAGATTTAGATACCATACATCCCTTGGAGTTATTGCGTGTATTCTTTTGTACAATTCAAGTTACAATTATGTAATATAAAGGCAGTGCTGTCAACCAGATGGAAATATGCAGTGCACTTTAGCTCAGTGCAGCAGACAGGTGCAAAACAAAATGCCTTGTGAGGTTTTAGAAGGGAAGGTTAAGCCTGTCAGGCTTCAGAGAAGGTTTGCTGGAAAAGGTGGCATTTGAATCCTCAGTAGATTAATATCATAGATGATATTACTTGATACTAGCTGGGCTGATTGTAGTGAGGCTTCAGAGGTAGTCTGTGACATAGGATCAGATCCAGTGGAGAACAGTGAAGTGTCATAAAGTTCTTGTTGTAATATAGTTATATAACCCCTTAGAGTTTTTGGTCATGAATGCATTTCTGTAGAGTTGAAATATCCTTCCATAGGATCAATATTCAATAACCTCTTGATTGGTTCCTTGATTATTATACAGATGTGTAGATGGCAGTATGGTCTAGTGGAGAGAACACTGGATGTGGAGTTTGAAAACCTATTCCGTTTGATGCCACTAGGAGTAACCTCAGGGAAATCAAAGAAAGCGGGAAAGGATTTCAGTGTACAAAAATATTTATAGTGGTATTTTTTGTTGTAGTAAAGAACTGGAAACTAAGGAAATGTTCATCAGTTTGGGAATGGCTGAACAATTATGCTATATGAATGTAATATTATTTTATCCTAAAAAATGACAAATGGGACAGATTCAGAGAAATTTGGGAGTACTGGTATGAACTGAGACAGAGTGAAATAAGCAGAGCCAGGAGAACATATAATACTGCAACACTGTAAATGAAAGCAACTGTGAAAGGATCACAATTCTTAGATTACTGAATTGTGAATTATCCTTCTCATGTATTGGAAGAGAGGTGATAGACAATAGAGGTGGAGAATGACATGTTCTTTCTTTTTTTTTCATGTTAATGTCTCCTCTTTAATGTCATTTTCACTGATAGAGGTATACCTCAGAGATAGTGCAGGATCAGGCTACTGAAATAAAGTGAATATCACAATAAAGCAAGTCTTATGAATTTTTTGGTTTCCCAATGCATACCAAAAATTATGTTTACACTACACTTTAGTCTATTAAGTGTGTTGTAGTATTGTCTAAAAAAGGTGCATACCTTAATTTTTAAATACTTTATTGCCAAAAAAAAAGGGCTAACCATTATCTGAGCCTTCGGCCAGTAGTAATCTTTTTGCTTGTGGAGGGTCTTGCTTCTATGTAGATGACTGCTGACTCATAATGGTGGTGGCTATTGAAGGTTAGAGGAGCTGTGGGCACTTCACTGGAAGCATCATTATTTTAAAGGATCTTCGGTTCAGAGTCCTGGGTTGTCTCCACCATTATCTGAAGGGAGATGGTAGTCAGTGTTGTGTTGGTGGTTTGCAGAATGATATTTTCAGACTTAGTCAATATGTGAATTTATTTTGAATGACTGTACCTATTTCTTAAAGGGAAAGCTTTTATTTATTTATTTTTGGGAAAGTGATCGTGATGTTAAAAAGAGGAAGAAAAGAAAGTAGAGATCAATGAATTATTAAAAAATACAGAGGCAGCTAGGTGGTACAGTGGATAGAGCACTGGCCCTGGATTCAGGAGGACCTGAGTTCAAATTTAGCCTCACACATTTAACACTTACTAGCTGTGTGACCCTGGGCAAGTCACTTAACCCGAATTGCCCAGAAAAAAAATACATAGAAGAGAGAGCAGAAAGGAACATGGATGAGCAATATAGGATTGGAACCAGCATCTTAAATTTGATTTTTTTTAAGCTATACATTGTGAATATTCAGAGCTTCACATTCAATGTTTGTTTTTTTCTATCTTTTTATAGGGATCGAGTTCATAATATTAAATAGGACTTTAAAGAAAGGCTTTTCTGAGAGCATCCTGTGCATCATTTCTTTTCTTTTCTTTTTTTTTTTTTGCAGGGCAATGAGGCTTAAGTGACTTGCCCAGGGTCACACAGCTAGTGTCAAGTGTCTGAGGCTAGATTTGAACTTAGGTCCTCCTGAGTCCAGGTCCTGTGCTTTATCCGCCTAGCTCCCCCATGTGCATCATTTCTTATAGCACAATAGTTTTCCATTATAATGATATGCAACAACTTGTTCATCCATTCCCCAATTGATGAACATTCCCTTAATTTCCAGTTCTTTGACACCACAAAAAGAGCTGCTATAAATATTTTTGTACCTATATAGGTCCTTTTCCTTTTTTAATCTGTTTGGGATAGAAACCTAGTAGTGTTATTGCTTGTTCTCAAAGGATATGCATGGTTTTATACCCCTTTGGACATAGTTCCAAATTGCTCTACAGAATGTTGGAATCAGCATATCACTTCACTGACAGTGCATTAATCTCTCAATTTTCCTACGTCCCCCCCAATGAGAGGTTTTAATTAAAACAGAGTGAAATATACTAGTAGTTTGTTGTTTTTTTAACCATGAGTATTCAATAATAGGATAACATTGAACAGATACATAGTTACTGAGTAGTCATCTGAAAATATTGAATTCTGAGGAATTTGCTTCATAGTTAATTGAAGCAAAAATAGAAATTATGCCTGAACTGATAAGGGACCTTTCTGGAACTCTTATGAAATCATTCTTGTAGCTTTGATTATTAATATCTGGGAAATGAGAGTGGAGTGGAATAGATGATAGTAGATGAATCAGTTATAGAATTTAAGGGCAGCATCAGGCATGTGACACTGGAGTCTCACATACAGCTTTGGAATGGGTGTCACATTTCCTTTATCCCTTTTCATCACAGCTGAGAGCTGTGATATTATAACCTGGAAGAAATTTAGATGAGGGTTGGGTGATATAGGACCTGATTCTCTCTACTGGCGACTGGGAAAATTGCTTTGGGGCAGCAACGGAAAAGGTTGAATTTTGTTCTGGTTTGGCAGGAAGAGCTTTTCTGTGAAGTCAAAGGATTAGACTTGATAATCACTAAAGTCTGTTCACAGTACCTCCCACATAGTAGAAGCTTAATACACGTTGAATTGACTTGATTTCTAGCTTTGAAAGACTGTGATTTTAACATTCTCCTACAATTAAGAGTTTTTTTAAAAAAGAGTTTGCTCTTTTTCTAACTAGCTAGGTGGCACAGTGGAGCACTAGATCTGGTGTCAGGAAGATCTGATTTCAAATCTGGCCTCAGACACTTACTAGCTATGTGACCCAGGGCAGATCACTTAATCTCCACCTGTCTCCAACTATAAAATGGAGATGATAATAGCACCTATCTGCAGGGTTGTTGTGAGAGTCAAGATAATACTTGTAAAGCACTTAGCCCGGTGCCTATCACATAGTAGGTACGTAATAAATGCTTGTTCCTTCCAAAAACAGTCATTCCCATTTTGGGTCTAGGTATGACTTTTTTATTCCAACTTGCTTAGTTTAGGTCAAAGTTTTACCATTGCTATCAATTAACAAGCATTTTTTGCTCTCCTACTATGTGCTAGGTACTAAGGATGCAGAGTCTAAGACACTGTTATCTCACTGCCAGTGACTAAACACTAGTCCATGGCAGATTTTTACCAGTTTCCTAAACTTAAAGATTTTCCTTAAAGAGCCTGCAGAAGACAGATATTTTACTAGTCCCCAGAATAGAGACTGGATTTGGTAAATACTTGTCTAAGAAACAATACAGATATAAAAAAGACCTGAAGAAAGATGAAGAAGGGTCCAAACAGCAGATGATCAGATGATCAATGAGACCATGACTTTCTGCAAATTATAGTCTGAAAAAAATATTGCCTTAAGGTCTAAAGTTTTTATTCAAAACAGATTTTTTGAAAATCAAAGACAATTTTATATTCATCAAGGTACTTTTAGTTCCAGAACAAAGGATTGATTACCTTCTATAGAAAGGATGAGATGGAAGACTAGAGCACATAGTAAAGAGGTAGGTTTCAGGAATAGAACTGGGAATGAGAAAAGCAAGAAAAAAACAAAAGGAAGCCAAGAAGTAGTTGGAAGTTAGATTTTTCTGGATGACCTAGGCCAAGAACTGGCTTTAGCTCCTGCTTTGCATTAGGGTGTTGGCCAGAATCTGTTAATTAAAGAACAAATCAAATATAAGCTCAGTATAAAAAAATTTTCCCCCACAGGGAGCTCCTGATTTACGAGCCTATTTATAGCACTAGAAGAGAGGTTAGGTATAAGTTTTAAGAGACATGAAGGGTAAAGTAAACATTCTAGTCAGTAACCTGTAGAAATTTCACTGTTAATGATTGTTCCAGTTTGACAACTGTGGATGTACAAAATACAAGTTTTGATTATCCTCTCAGATATGAGGAAAAGCCTGGAGGAACACCCCAGTACTCTCCAACTTATCAAGAATGAAGTACTCCTTGAAAAAACGGGGGGAAAATACTTTGAGAAGAGTCAGAGATGGCAAAGAGAAATGTGGACCTTTGTCAGGAAGTGCTAGGGTAGAAACATGCCACATTGGAGAAGAAATAGGTCAGGAAAGGATTACTAAGTCATTGGAACTACATAATAGATTCAAAGTTTTCCCCCTATACTACCAATGCAACAGGGACACTGAGGAAGTAGCTTCCTATATTATGTTGAAGGACAGTGAAGACACATATGTACCCCCAGGAGAGAGAGCATCTAATACTCATCAAAGGAAAAAGATGAGTCATAGTGATTGGCGTTTTCAGAAGGGATGAGTGAGAAAAATGGTACATGAACCAGTAGATGTTTAGAGCTGCCTGTTAGCTCTGGATCTGAACACCACTCATTTCTAGTGATTCATTTGGAGACAAATGATACCATTAGAGGGAACCATGGAGGTCTTTGTGGGGATGACTAAGTTCTTGTTAGGAAAAGTCCATAAGAAGCACAAGAAATATTTACTATTGCTATCAGCTGAGGCTTGGCCTTTAGAAGAAGGGAAGGGGAGGTAAATGAAATGAATTAGTACTCAAGATGATGTTGGGGGACAGCTAGGTGGTGCAGTGGATAAAACACAGGCCCTGGATTCAGGAGGAACTGAGTGCAAATGTGACCTCAAACACTTGACACTTAATATCTGTGTGATCCTGGGCAAGTCACTTAACCCTCATTGCCCTTTCCCTCCCACCAAAAAAAAAGAAAAAAAGATGATGTTGGACAAGAGAACTTAGACTTTTAAATAAGGTTTTAAGAAAAAGGAATTACAGGCTCTTTAGCTCTTTACTAAGGATTGAGTGCATCCAACAGTGCTTAGAAAGAATACTTTTGCTTGAAAGTTTGCTGATTTAAGATGGCTTTTAACTGGAAATTGAGGATGAAAAACCTGTTGCATTTAACCATTTGGCCAGATACTGAAGGAAATGATAGGCATCATATGGTTAGAATAGCAGTAAAGATGCCCACTAATTCACCAGAAATAGGAAAAAAGAGCAGTTGGAGGAAATGCTAAATTTCTGTGTTCAGGGTTGACAGTGGCTTAGACTCTATACCCCCAATGCCTAGCACATAGTGAAAATAAAGATATATTTTTTTCCCATCTAAGTTCATGAACCACCTGAAATCTATCCATGGACTCTCCCCCATGGATATCAGCTTAAGAATACCTGTAGTGGGGGCAGCTAGGTGGCGCAGTGGATAGAGCACCGGCCCTGGAGTCAGGAGTACCTGAGTTCAAATCCGGCCTCAGACACTTAACACTGACTAGCTGTGTGACCCTGGGCAAGTCACTTAACCCCAATTGCCTCAGCAAAAAACAAAAACAAAAAACCACCAAAAAACAAAATAAATACACAGTAATTGGGAGGGAGGCACAACTAGGAGAATCAGAAAAGGCTTCTCAAATGAGGCAGCATTTGACTTGAGCCTTAGGGCATCGGGGTTCCAAGAGGCAGATGTGAGAAGGCATTTTGGGCATAATGAAAGCTGAGCAAAGTCAGGTAGGTAGGAAGTAGAATGCTATATACAGTTATGTGCTGTTTATATTCAGTGGTCTTCAAGTAGAGTAGCCTGGCTGGAGCATAGGGTATGTGAGAAGTACCAGGTAATAAGCTGGCAAAGATAGACCAGTGGTATGTGAACCAAACTGACTCCATCTTATAAATACTGACTCCATTTTGTTGTTTTCCTGTAAATCATCTGATTTGGGGGAATTCCACTTGCTCACTCTCTCCCTCCCTATTCAGAAAGTAGCAAATCTCTCCTGCAATAAGAAATCAGATTAGCTAAATCCTACATATTGTTCTATATCCCATGTATTTTCTTTTAATGTGTCAAAATCTGTGCAAAATTCTGTATTCAGGTTCCTTATGCCTGTTGAGGAGCCCTGGATCTGATTTGTTGTGTACCTGCATGCCTTGCAAATAAATTGCATAGTTCAAACTTTGTTTCCTTAGTTATATGAGCCCACTTATGACAGTTGGTGACCCAGATGGGATTTGAGAGGGAACCCTGGCTCTCAGGATGGCCTCTTAGAAAAACTCCCTAGGGGGCAGCTAGATGGCTCAGTGGATAAAGCACCAACCCTGGATTCAGGAGGACCTGAGTTCAAATGTGACTTCAGACATTTGACATTTACTAGCTGTGTGATCCTGGGCAAGTCACTTAACCCTTATTGCCCCGCAAAAAAAAAAAAAAAGAAAAGAAAACCCCCCTAGAACATGCTTTGGTCTATTTTTCATTGAGGGACTTCACAGAAGACTGCCCTGAAGGTAGGACTCCCCCATTATCTTGGATTCTTCCAAGTTAAGGTAAGCCCCCATACTTCTGGGGAAGCTCTCACACTGTTGGGAAAGCTCCCCCTTAGGGGAGCATACCAAAGGGAAAATTTCTTATATCTTGGGACCTGGGGAAGCTCCTGATTCAGCTGAGAATGGCAAAAAAGTGTGATTCTGAAATTTGGTTTAAAGCTGTCTGAGGTTTAGCTTGTGATCTGTTTTGGCCCCAGTATGGTACTTTTCATTACTACAAATTAAAGAAATTAAGGCTATAGAATCTTCATTCATATTGGGTACAATATTGGTTTTGCTGGGCCACTTTATCTGATGGACTGTGCTTGATACCCCTAAAGGGTTTTCTTTATACCCTGTCCTGTCAGTTCTCCTCTAGCCTCTTTCACCTAGCACTACTCTCCCTTCAGCTTCTCCACCTCATGCTGCTAGGCACACTCCTAGACTGGCATACACTTTCCTTTTTCCTCTGCCCCCCTCCTGCTTTAACAGGAGGTTTGGTCTGACTTGCTGTGGGTGTCTTTCCTCTCCTGGAAAGGCTCTTTCCTGATCCAGCTAACCTCTATATTCTGCTATCCATAAAAAGTCACCAACCTTTTAGTCCCTCTGACCTCTCTACTAGAGGAGGGGAGAGAATCTTAAATTTGGTGAGGATTTTGGGACTGTTATAACCCAATTTCAGGCCATATTTAGAGGTTATGATTCAACTGGCGAGATGTAACTGATTTAATGGAGACTTGACTCTACCCCAGGGGAAAGAACTGCCATTCTTGAGGCTACAAATAGACAAACCCTAGTAGCAGGAGTACCTGCTGGCCCTGCAGCTCTTCCTAATTGGCTGGTACAAGACTCTTACTAGAACCTTAACGTTGCAGCTGACTATGCCAGGCTACAGCAATCTAGGGAATCTTTGATCAGGGATATAGGAGCATGTGCCGTCTGCTCTGAACATTAGAATAAGTTCCAAGAAGTTGTCCATGAAGAAAATGAAACCCCAAACCACTTTTATGATAGGCTGTTTAAGAGTGTTAAGCAATATGGATTAAACCCACTCACCCCATAAGATGCACAAATCATTAATACTCATTTTCTTAGTCAATCATAGCCAGAAATCTGAAAATATTTTTATAAGAGTTGCCCTGAATGGCATGAAAAGGGCCTTGGTGAGCTTAAAAGCATTGCTCAATATGTTTATGAAGGGAGAGATAAAGAGGAGGAGAAACTTAAGCCAAAACCTCAAGCTTGGCCCCTTCCCAAACATCTCCGGCTTCCATCCAGGCTTGGGCTTCTTCCCAAGCAGCTCCAGCTCCCATTCAAGCTGTAACAGGGAACTGATACAGGCTGTGTGAGTGCTTTTATTCTCACAAAAAGGGCCATCATGCCAGAGACTGTAGAAAGAAGAAATGGGACTTAAGGAATAGAAGTATGGAGGGCCCTGGGATGAGCCAGAGAGGATCTTCAGCTTGAGGGTGTGGGGGAGAGGCAGGGACCATAGATTCTGAAGAGGATTTTTTTCATTTTTCCTGACCCTGATGTCCTTGCCCCAGTTATGCCAGTCTCTACCCCTCCCCATACTGGTGAATCCCATGTCTCTCTTAAAGTTGGGAACATGATTTATGATTGCTTATTAGATATTAGAGCTTCTAATTTGCTTTTGATGAGCAAACTAGATTCTGACTGTACTTTTCTATTGGATCTCTAAATGTTGCCAAGATCTTGGGGAAGCCCCAAAATGTTCTCAGATTGTCTCCCTGTATGGTAACTGTTGGTCCTCCCTCAGTAAGCATTCCTTTCTCCTTATGCCCAATTCTTCTGTCAACCTGTTTAGGCCATGATCTGCTTTCTAAACTTAGGGCCACTATTTCCTGCTCCCCTGATCAATCTCTGTCCTTGCAACTCCCTGAGGACTCCCTTTTTTTTTTGTTCCCTGTGTTGTTTCAGAATGCCCAACCGGCCCCTGACGAAAGCACTGGCATTCCATCTGACATCCCTGATTCTCTGTGGGTGATTTCATCCTCAGTGTAGGATTGTTAAAATCCACTGTCCCCATCACCATCAAGACTAAGGGAGACCCCCCTCCCCCCATCCATTCCTCAGTATCCTTTGTACAGGGAGTCTGTTGAAGCTATCATGCTCTTAATTGACTCTCTGAGGGATCAGGGTATTATTGTTCCATGTAAATCCCCCTGTAACACTTCTATCCTCCCTGTTAAAAAACAACAAAAAAACCCCAAAACCAGTCCAGGTCTGGATGACAAACCTGTTTATCCCTTTGTGCAAGATTTACATGCTATTCATACTTATGTTGTACCCAGATACCCAGCAGTTTTCAGTCCTGTGACCATCGTCCTCAATTCCTTGTGAGTTTTCTTTTTACTGTGATAGATCTTTGCTCAGCTTTTTTTTTTGGGGGGGGGGGATCCTCATTCACCTAAATCCAGATACTTGCTTGGTGTGAAGGCACACAGGTATTGAGAGCCTGGGTGAATGGGGATTTGCCTTCTACCTGGAAGAACACTCAATAGTGTGTCTCAAGGGTGTATAGAAGGCCTCACTTTGCTTTTTTAAATCTCACAGTAGGACTTGGCTTCCATGACTTTTGAGGGCTCCTTTCTGGTTCAGTGCATTAATAATCTCCTACTAGTGGCACCCAGCATTGAGGTCTGTCAAAATGGCAGCTGCCATCTTCTTTTCCAACTTCATCTGAGGGGTCATAAAGTTTCTAAATCAAAGATGTGATGCCACCTCCCCAAGGTGGAATGCCTTGGCTTAATTCTGTCTGCTTGCATTTGCTTTGTTTCCCCAAAGAGCATGCAGGCTCTTCAACAACTGTCAGTTCCATGACCAAAAGCCAATTATGTGCTATTTTAGGAGCAGCTGGATATTGCTGCCAATGGATTCTGTCATTTGGTGAGATCATTAAACCTCCGTTTTTCCTAACCATAGATAATGTTTCAGGACTTTTGCACCTTGAACCAGAACATCTTTACTGCCCGTGTGGAGCTCAAGAAGCCCTGTTATCAGCTCTATCACTGAGACTTTCAGAGTACAGTAAGCCATTTTCTATTTATATACATGAACACAAAGGGATAACTTCAGGGGTCTTTGTTCAGTCCCTTGGATTCTTTCTTAGCCTTGTAGTATATGACTCCACCCAGATTTAGTAGCTGCAGGTACTTGGTCCTGCTTGTAAGTGGTAGAAGCCACCACCTTTTGATTGAAAAGGCATGTGATTTGGTTTTAGGGGCTTCACTTGTAGTGCAGGGCTCCCATGAGTTTGAGGTTCTCTTGTTGAGACATCACACTCAAGCTTTCTTTGATCAAAGACTTGCTAGATATGAAATCACTTTATTGGACAAAGAAAATGTTCGATTCTCAACCTGGTCACATTACTGCCTGATATACCTCCCTCAGAGGAGCCTCTCCGTGACTATTCCTCTTTGGTTGATTTGGCTGAGAGACCTCGCAGTGACCTTTCTGACACCCTTTTGCAGAACCCTGTCTATAGCTCATATACTGATGGTTCCTCCTTTATGAGAGAGAGCATTTGGTATACAGGTGCAGCCTCTGTCATCTAACCTCAGTGCCCAAGCTGCTAGAATGATTGGATTTACCCAAGCTTGCTGTCTGCCTATGGACAAAAGTGAAACCATCTATACCAGTTCCTGTTATACCTTTAAAATTTGTCATGCTACTGGGGTGCTTTGACTCAGAGTCATTACTTAACTTCTGGTATTGTCATTGCAAATGCACAAAACATCAGTGAACTATATGCTCTACTGTTTCCTGGTGTTCTGGCTGTTGTCCATTGTTTTGCCCACACTAATGATACTGACCCTGTTTCAAGAAGTAACAATCTTGCTGATGCTGCTACAAAATTTGCTACCCTTGAGGGCCCTGTGCATGTGTTTCATCCTTCTGTGTGTCAAGCAGGTATCTTGGGTCTAGGTCACTGCAGAAGGCAAACCACTTCTTCCTTGTAGTTTCTGTCACCAAGTCTGTCTGTCTATTGTGGTGCTATTTTGGGACACAAGGGATTGTTGATATGAATAAAAGGGTGTGGGTTGCCTCAGGTATTACCTCTATTGCTGCACATTTTTGTGCCCCACATCAGGCATTTAAGCAACATGCATTCCAGGTAGCCTCCCCCTAGCTTATCCTCCTTTTGAGTATTTACAGATTGGTTTCATATATTTGCCTAAGTTTGGCCACTGTACATTTTGCCTTGTCGTGCATTGATCATCTCACTAATTGGGTCAAAGCATTTCCCAGTTCCAAGGACATAATGGGCTTTGTGGCTAAAATTATTCCTAAAGAGATTGTGCCCCACTTTGTATTGACTCAGACAGAGGCTCTCATTTCAGTAATAGGGTTTTTGTCTTGGGATAAGTCTCAGGTTTCATACCCTTTATCTCCAGAATTCTAGTTAAGTTGAACATATGAACAAAGAACTTGAGACCATGATTGGCAAACTATGCACTGAGACCCACCTTAAATGGTCTGAAGTACTCCCCACCTTGCTTTATTTCATCTGTGAAGCAGACCAGGGAGGGAATTACATCTTTATCCTTTTGGAATGTTTTTTGGCCATCCTCATAAGCATAACACTTTCTAGTATATACATCATTACTGGGAGAAGATACTTCTTTTGCTTCTTATATACAGAAACTGCAAAATAGAACAAAGGAACTTAATGATTCAGGGTCTGTAGTACAGACTGGGTCCTTGAAACTTTTTGCTACATGATTTTTACCTTGGAGATTAGGTTTACATCAAGAATTTCTAGCTAATCCTCATTGCCCCAACACCCCCCCCCAAAAAAAAAAAAAAGATTTCTAGCTAACCAATGGAACTGAAAAGTGCCTAGGAACACCCATTCCAAGTATTGCTGACCACCCCAAATGCAATCAAAGATCTTTGAAGGGGGCACCTAGGTGGTGCAGTGGATAGAGCACCAGTCCTGGATTCAAGAGGACCTGAGTTCAAATTCAACCTCAGAAACTTGACACTTACTAGCTGTGTGACCCTGAGCAAGTCACTTAATACCAATTGCCTCACCAAAAAAAAAAAAAAAAGATCTTTGAAAAGGCTCTTAGATACACTTAGCCCATGTACAACCTGCTTCTTACTATTTCATGTGAAAACACTGTATCCAAAAATCTTTTTGTTTTGCTTTATCTTAATACTGTTACCTGTTGTTTCTCCTTCCCTAATTAATCTAGAGAATGAAAATTATCAACTATGGGAAAATGGATATTTTTTTACAACCATTTGCTTTATGCTTCACAATCATACTCATCATATGTTTTGAATCTTGATCATTTCCTTGTTGGTGCTTAATTCTGATAGTATTACCAGTTGCTCTTTCCAAATTCTACCCTTAAGAGGACTAGAAAAAACTCAATACTATTAGTAAACTTCATGGTGTTGTAGGGCATGCTTTGTATCATCTTAGAGCAACTGGCTCCATAGGTGTTGGATTTGTCTTCATAATTACTAATGACCCTGATTGATGGGTTGTCCTCCTGGTTACTAAAAACAAAATTCTCCCATAACCAATGGAATACATTGACTCTTGGTATCCTAAAATACCATTTTTGAAAGAAGTTTTTATACCCTTTGCTTTATCCATTTGTAGTATTTATGCCCCCAAAAGGAAAATAGAAGATAACAGGCCAAGATCAATATCACTGGCCCAATTCTATAACAAGCAAATTATTTTCAAATTTAATAGGAGCCTTAATGCCATCATTAGTACTGTATTGCTTGTAGTTGGCACTCACTTTCAGAGTTTTCATTTCTGTGTCAGGAAGGTCATAATGATACTATAGATTTAGGAAATTTAAAGATGTATAGATTGACTTTTGCTCTTCCTGGTATTACAAAAGAACACCCTTTTGTTTGTGCCAAAAGCTACCTCTTTAATGAGAATAAAAACAAGAAATCTCATTGTATTTCTTTGGCCAACCTTATTCATAATGGCTCTAGATGGACAAAGTATAATAAAACCTTCAGGACAAACTTTTACTGTAAGCATAATCAAACCTTTGGGAGAATTAAGTATTTCCCCATAGAAGTTCCTTGGGGACTAGTAGCCCTTGGACAGTTCTTTGGTTGTGGCAGTATTTTTTTCTTCTCCTGAATTAGTTTGGTATACATGGGAATCGTTTATTCGACAATCCCAGTATCTGTCATTAATCATATCATAAGACTAGTAGGAAAGAAAACATAAGTGGTTTAAACATCAAGAAACAGAAGAGACCCTAGCTGGTGGAGATGTAAATACAACCCAAAACCCTGTGAAAGAACATGGGCTAGGGGGTCTTCTGGTCCCTATTTGCAGGGGTTGCAGTAGTAGAATAGGTGGCTAGAAACCACTCACTTGAAATTGAGGCCACAAGCGAGTCCTCCTCCTTCCATATTTTAGGGTAGATTCTTTAGTACAAATGGACTTTAAAAATTGTATGATCTTAGACCTTATTATGGCTTCACAGGGAGGGCCCGGTGCGATGTTCAGGCTTCTTGTTTCTACGTTAACTGATCAGGAAAAGTGGTGACAAATCTTCATAAAATCCAACAGGTTATAGCAGAAACACATTTACCTAAACCAAGTGACGATCCTTGGTAGGATTCTTTCTCTTGCTTCACTTAGTTGCAGGGGAATAGCATGTTAGCCACCATAGGTAAATGGGTTTTCTTTGCTTTATGCATTATAGTTGTGCTTAGACTTTGTTTTAGCTACTGTACTACGTTATGTGAAAGGATGGTTCCTAATTAACTTTTCTTGTTGTGTAATGCTGATAATGAACATATTAAAAAATCATAGGGGGAAATTGTGACAATCAAACTCACTGTCTTGTGAACAGTGATTCCATTTTGTGAACAACCTTCATTATGTTGTTTTAATATTAATCACCCAATTTGGGGGAATTCCTACTCACTCACTCCCATCTCAGAAAGTACCAAATCTCTCCTCCCATAAGGAATCTGATTACCCAATCTAACATCCTATTTTGTATCCTGTTTATTATTTTCTTTTAATGTAGAACAATCTGTGCAGAATTTATATTCAAGGTCTTTGTGCCTGTTGAGGGGCCCTGAACCTGATTTGTTGTGCACCCGCATGCCTTGCAAATAAACCACATAGATTGAACTTTTTTCCCTCAGTTATTATAAATACATTTGTGATAGTCAGACTGTGAACAGCTTTAATGTCGAACAGAAGACTTTGTTTTCTATCCTAAAGGCAGTGGGAAGTTCCTAAAGTTTCTTTGAATAGAAGAGTGACATTATCAGACATGCACTTTAGGAATATTACCTCTGTTTGGCTAAGTATTTCTAATATTTATTATTCTTAATATTATTGCAAATATTTAGCTGGAAAGAGATAATATTCCTAAAGTATTATTTTGAAAGTATTAGGGATATTTAGCTGCACAGAGGGTGTGTTTGAAAAGGGGGAAAGATTGGATTCAAGAAGATCAATTAGAAGGCCATTCCTGTAGATAAGAGAGGTAATGGGGTCCTGAATAACAAGAGTGGCAGTAAATTGATGTGAGTGTGTTGTGGTGGCTGAAATCAATAAGATTTAGCAACTGATTGCACACTGGAGTGAGGGAGAATAAACATGTGAGACTGATTTTGAGGTTTCTAACCTGAGAGACTGGAAGAATGGTTGTCTTGAGAACTACCCAGTGTGCCATAGTTGATAAAAGGCTGCCTTCTGAGTCTGGAAGTCCTGAGTTCAAGTGTGCCTCTAACACTTACTGGCTCTCTGACTCTGGGCAAATTGCTTAACCTCTTGGGCCCCCCAGGCAGTTCCCTAAGACTAAGTTGTAAGGCAGATATGCTGTTCTTCTTTGGTAGAGGGAATTCTTCTCCATCAGATCCCTACACTGATGAAAACAGCAGTTCAGTAAAAGAGAAGAGTGCTGGTAAATGTGGAAATTAGGAGGAAGGCTAGGCTTAGGGCGAAAGATGATGAGGTGTATTTGGGAAACCTGTGGGACTGAGGCTCAGGAGAGAGATGAAGACTGAATACATTGATTTGGGAGTCATCTGCATAAAGATTATAGTTGAAATATGTGGAAGTTAATGGCATCTCCAAGAAAAGGAGGGGCTTAGAACAGAGCACTTGTGCATACCCACAAATGAATGTGGGACTTGGATGATGGTCCTGCAAAGGAGAACCAGAAGGATCAGTCCAAGGTATCAAGGAAACCAGGAGAAAAGTATTATCACAGAAACCCAAGGAAGAGAGAGTATCCAGGAGGTGGATAACAGTATTAAATGGTTCAGAGAAGTAAAAAACACTGCCACCACGAGAGCCAAGAGAAGAAGAGAACAATGAGAACTAAGAAAAAGCCATTGAATTTAGTAATGAAAACATCATTGACCTTGGAGAGACAAGGTTCAGTCAAGTGGTTTGGGTGGAAGCCAGACTATAAGGGATTGAGAAGTGAGTGGGAGGAGGAAGTGGAGACCCCTGAGTTTGGAGACCTTTTCCTAGGAATTTGATTATAGGAGGGGGAAAGGATATGGGGATGATAGCTTGATGAGAGGCTGTGATCAAGTAATTGCTTTTTAAGGATGGGATGGAGTCTTGGGATTATTTAAATAATATTTGAAAATATGAGACAGAGAGAGAGAGAGAGAGGGAGAGAGAGGGAGAGAGAGGATGATGATTAAAGGGACAACCTCAAGAGAAAATAAGAAAATCAAGCATAAACATGGAGGACTTGGCATTGGCAAGATCTGCCTCATTCTTAGAGGCAGAAGGAGGAGAGGACAGGGGATGATGTTGAGGTGATATGAAGTGTGGAATTAGAGAATAAGGAAAAAAGAATAAGCATTTATTAAGCACCTACTATGTACCAAGCACTGTGCTAAGCATTTTACAATTATTTCATTTGATCTGTACAACAACCCTGGGAGGTAGGTGCAATTATTCTCTCTGTTAGGTAGACAGATTGAGGGATTTGCCTGGGGTCATATAGCTATCAAGTGAATTTTACTGTGGAAAGCCATTATCTGGATAAAGGGGAAACATGAGTGGAGCTCATTTTGAGGAGAAAGCAGGAAGGAGTGGAGGTGATAATGTGTGGGTATTCTATGTTTGCCAGCCAGAAAGAAAATCCTGAGTTCCAGAAACAAATCACTAATCTGGTGCTGAGGTAGTATACTATATTGGTGAAAAGGATTATTCATTTGCCACACATCTATCTGATTGAGAAATTGAATAGTGGAGAAATTTTTAACTTAACTTGGTTTATAAGAAGGTAGAGGAATAAAGGAGACTATTATTTTAGGACCTGATTTCTACCGAGAATTGATTAATGATTTGGAAATGATGGAAACTTTTGCAGGAACACACTACCTAATTCTGGAATGTATGACAATAAGGACGATCAGTGAAGGTAAAACTGGACACAATTACCATGTACCTTGTATTTTGGAAGAGTAGATTTCAAAAATTTCAAGGAAAGGACAAGTAGGACCCATGGTCTAACTACAGCAGGAGCTAAGGTCAAGAGGATCATGCTGTACAGACAAGGTATCTCTAGTGCAGATACAGTATGGGAATTAATTTGTTTGCCAACACTCATTTTTATTTTTTAAAAAGTTAAATTTTTATTGCTAGCTCGTTTCTACATTGTCTTTATTTCTAAATATGTACTTCTCTCCCTTACTCAGAGCCATCCATTGTAACAAAGATTAAAAAGGAAAGAGAAAGAAATAGATCAGCAAAAACAACCAGTAGAACAATCAGTTGTGTCAGTATATGAAGTGTTCTACTGCCACAAGCCCTCACATCTGTAGAGGCAGGAAATTGCCAAAGATGCCAAAAGATGACAGTAGTCAGTGTTGGAAGATAGGTACACCTACTGCATTGTTGATGGAGCCGTGAATCAGTTTAACCATTTTGGTAGGCAGTGTGGAGTTCTGGAAATAAAGTGACTAAAATGTCCATACTCTGGCTCAAAGATTCTACTACTAGATTTATATCCCAGTGTGACTATTAATAAGAATAAAGTCCTTATATACACAAAAATATTTATAGCAGTTCTTTTTTTGGTAGTAAAGACTTGCCTATCCACTGGGGAATGACTAAAGAAATTGTGGCACACGAATGTATTGGAATATTGCTGGTCCTGCAAGATGATGAATTTGTCCAATTCAGAGAATTATGAGAAGATCTGTGAATTAAATCAGCAAAGTAAACAGAGTCAAGGAAACAAAAAGCTGGGTGGTGCAGTGGATATAGTGCCTAGCTTGTCATCAGGAAAACTCATCTTTGTGAATTCAAATCTGGCCTCACTTTATATTCTTTGATTCATGGCCCTTATACTTATTTAGTCTTTCTTTAGTCTCAGTATTATTAATGAAATGAAAGTTTCTAATGTACCCATTTTGACTTCTGTGGTAAAATATGAAAGTTTTTAACAGTCGGTTAGGATAAGTGAAAGACGCCAGTTTTTCAGGGACCACCCTTTTGGGGAGGAGATGAGCGGTCTGCCTGCTGCGCATGTCGGACTGCCTGCCGGGTGCAGTCCGCCTGCTGCGCATGTCAGACTGCCTGCCGGGTGCAGTGCGCCTGCTGCGCATGTCAGACTGCCTGCCGGGTTTTTTTTTGACTTCCGGGGTGGAGAGAACGGGAGTAGCCTTTTTTTTGCCGGCTTGGCGGGACTCCGGGCGGCGCGGCACAGACGGTCTGACTCACTCCAAAGGTGGCCTAAATCGGTTTGGTGAGTTTTTATAAGGAATATAGACAGCCTAGATTTAAGACGATTTGTACTGTATTTCTGTTTTCCTATCCTTCTAATCAACAACACCTTATATACAATAAAGGCTCTATCTAGAAAACCAGAAGCTTCTTCCATTTACTAGTCTGGGAGATGAATTAAGGGAAGGGTTAAGTAGGGGAGATTTATGATCTAATATCCAATTTTAAATCTCACAGTTTGGCGACCCCGAAGGGACCTTAAGGACCCTCCCACCCTCCCTAGTTTGGCCATAAGCCGGCTAATTCGGTGGATTTTCCAAATACCCCCCCCCCCCCCCCCCGCGGACTTTCCCTTTGTCTAATCTCCCTTAAAGACTTTAAGCCTCTAAAAGTCTTGCTTTAAACAGAAAAGCCAGCCCAGTTTAAAGGGCAAGATGCTCGAATATTCTACCATCCCTTTGATTTTTCTCATCGGAATGTATTGGGACAGCATAACATCCCGACTTAGAGGAATAGTTTATTCAATGGTCCTTCATAACATTATTGGTTTTTTCCTCATTCAGGCAGCAAAAAGTTTTTTGTATAATAGTATACGTGAGAATCTTTGGGAAAATACGTTTAATATAAGTAGAAATTTTATGCCTGCAATTGAAATACCTTTTAATACCACATCCATAGTTCATACGACTAAGGATTTTATTTTTTTTTGTTGTTTTTTTTTTGTTTTTGTTATTATCATTGTTTTTGTTATTATCATTGTTATGATGTGGGGGAAACTCTCACATATGGAGAGAGACCTCAAAATGGCTGTTTCTACTAGAGATGATCCAAGTTCAGAATCAGATCAGCAGAAACTACTCCCTCTGCAGGAAGCTATAGAACATAGTAAGAAGGGAGTGCCAATTCAAGTCAGAAAATATAGCCCCTTTAGACCAAGTGACTTGAGCGCATGGAAATCAATCATCCCTAGTTTTGAGAAAAATCCAAACACTGTAATTTCACAGTTAAGGACTATATTTAATGCATATCAACCCAGTTGGGCTGATGTTACTTGCCTTTTGGAAACTTTACTGTCCCCAACTGAGATTACAGATATTATCTCAGCAGGAAATGCCCTTGTTGCGAAAGGTAAGGCCGATGTGGAATGGCCTCTAAAGGATCCAGAGTGGAATTATAATGATGATAGGGATTTCCAAAGATTAAAAGATGCTAGAGAAACACTTCTGAAGGGAATGGAATCTTGCTCTAGAAAACCGGAAAACTGGCAGAAATTTTTAAGCCTACCTCAGGAGGCTAATGAAAGACCAAACAGATTTTATGATAGACTTTGTGAGGCCGCTAGACAGTACACCAGATTGGATCCAGTAGATTTAAGAGATTCCTGTATCATTCTCAACACATTTGTTTATAATTCACTGCCAGAAATACGCAGATACTTTCTGAAACAATGTCCAGACTGGAGAAATCTCTCAGTAGATAGAATTAAGGAACTTGCAAATTATGTCTTTGACTCACGTGAGGAAGATCCAGATCACCCTAAACAGAGCATTCTGGCACCAGCGATTCCTAGTCAGCCATGTGGACACCGGAACAAGGACACTAAGGTGTGTTGTTACTGTCGTAAGGAGGGGCATGAATTGAGAGAATGTAGGACTTGGAGAAGAAATTCTAATTCTAATTACAGGCGAAATCAAATAGAAATAGATCTTTTTGGAGGAATACAGAAAGGCAGTACCAGAATAATGGTAACCAAGACCCCCCTCAGAAGAGGACACAGGAATGATGGTGTCTTGGTGAGGAATGGAACATAGATAATGAAAGCCATATATTCCCAGATCCAGATTTTTTGAATGCACTTGTGCCAGTCCATTCACCTCCCCAGAGTAATGAACCACATGTCACCTTAAAAGTGGGGGAGACTTATTATGATTGTCTGCTAGACACAGGAGCCTCTAAATCAGTATTAGTAAGCAAACCAGATGCTGGGTGTAGACCTGTAGGATTTTTGAATGTAGTGGGAGTCTCAGGAAAGAGCCAGAGAGTGGCAAAATTGAATCCTCGCATGGTATCTATGGGGCCCTTAACAGTGGAACATTCATTTTTACTCATGCCTGATGCCCCTGTAAATTTATTAGGTCGTGATCTCCTTTGCAAGCTTAGAGCAACCATATCTTGTGCTCCAGATGGGGCTGTCTCCTTACAATTGCCAGAGGATACTGTTCATTTATTACCAATTTTACTTACAGAAGCTCAAGGAACAGCAGGGGAGGTATCCAAAATCCCCTCTGACATTCCTGAGTCTTTATGGGCCTCATCCCCTAATGAGGTGGGGCTCCTTAAGTCTGCCATGCCTGTTACCTTTAAAGTTAAGGGGGGACCACCCCCCTCCATTCCACAGTATCCATTGTCTAGGGAAGCAATAGAAGGGATCACCCCTATAATTGAGGCTTTGAAAAGCCAGGGTATTATTATTCCATGTCATCACTCTCCATGCAATACTCCCATTTTGCCAGTTAAAAAACCCAAGCCTGGGCCAGATGGTAAACCTGTTTATCGCTTTGTGCAAGATCTTAGAGCGATTAATAATTATGTTATTCCTAGACATTCTATAGTCGCAAATCCGGCTATGATAATTTCCTCAATTCCCTATGAATCTACATGTTTCACAGTGGTAGACCTTTGCTCTGCCTTTTTCTCCATACCAGTACATGAGGACTTCCAATATTTATTTGCTTTTACCTGGAAAAATAGACAGTGGACCTGGACTAGACTCCCACAGGGATTTGTAGACAGTCCCACATTATTTTCCCAAATTTTACAGCAGGATCTGGCCTCTATTACCTTTAAGGGCTCCACACTAGTACAATATGTAGATGACTTACTTTTGGCCTCTCCTAATGCTGAAATTTGTCAGGAAGATAGCCGTCACTTACTGCTGGAGCTGCACAAGAGAGGACACAAGGTTTCCAAGACAAAGGTACAATGGTGTTTGCCCCAGGTAGAATATTTAGGATTTATTTTGGCTGCTGGAACTCGCTCTGTCTCTTCTAAGAGAGTCCAGGCCATTCAACAACTCTCTGCCCCCACTACTAAGAGGCAGTTGAGAGCCATTCTGGGAGCAGCTGGGTACTGTAGACAATGGATACCCTCTTTTGGTGAAATTACTAAACCCCTCATAGCTCTTACAAAAAGTTCTGTTCCAGACAGTTTACAGTTGGATCCCCAGCATCTCTCAGCCATAAAAGAATTAAAACGGGCCTTGTTATCAGCACCTGCCCTAGGACTGCCAGATTATAGTAAGCCTTTCACTCTCTTTGTGCATGAACAAAGGGGGGTGGCTTCTGGAGTCCTGACTCAGTCACTGGGGCCTAACCAACGTCCTATAGCCTACTATTCAATTCAGCTGGACCCTGTAGCGGCTGGAGCGCCACCTTGCCTTAGAGCAGTGGCGGCCACAGCGCTTTTGGTAGAAAAAGCCTCTGATTTGGTCCTAGGTAACCCTCTAACTGTGCAATGCCCTCACGAAGTGGAGGCTCTCTTACTACGTCACAGGACACAAGCCTTTTCAGATCAAAGGCTGGCTAAGTATGAAATAACCCTGTTAGGTAATGAGAATATCACTTTAAAACGCTGCACAGTTCTTAATCCAGCAACACTACTCCCTAACTTACCATTCTCGGGGGAACCGTTGCATGACTGTGCTTCTTTAGTTGATATGGCTGAAAAACCCCGTGATGATCTTTTTGATACACCTTTAGAAAATCCTGATCTTGTCCTCTATACAGATGGTTCCTCATTTATGAGAGAGGGAACCCGTTTTACTGGAGCTGCTGTAGTTTCTGATTATGACACCCTCTGGGCAGCTTCTCTGCCTTCCCATTTTAGTGCACAGGCTGCTGAACTTGTGGCTCTTACACAGGCCTGTAATATAGCTAAAGATAAGAGTGCCACCATTTTTACTGACTCGAAATATGGCTTTGGCATATGCCACTTTATTGGTATGATTTGGCGTCAACGAGGCTTTCTAACATCCTCGGGCAAGGCTATTGCCAATGGGGACCTTATCAAGGACCTCTTAGATGCCCTAAAACTGCCTTCTTCCCTAGCCGTTGTACATTGCCCTGCCCACACAGGGAATAGTGATCCTGTTTCAAAGGGAAATGCACGAGCCGATTCTGCAGCCAAGCTTGCTGCATTAGAAGCTCCTGAACATGTATTTAACCTTTCACCTTCTGAGGATATTCCTTCCAACCTAACCTATGACGATTCTGAAGTAGAAAAGTGGAAAAAGAAATTTAAGGCGAAACAGATCAATGGCATCTGGGTGTCTCCGGAAGGTAAGCCATTTCTTCCCCGGAAATTCTACCACCAGGTATGCCTCTCTGTTCACAGAAAAGGCCATTTTGGTACACAAGGCATTGTAGACTCTATTAAGAGAACCTGGATAGCACCAGGTGTGACTAATACAGCATCTCGAATCTGCTCGGGCTGCTCCACATGTCAGTCTTATAATCAGTATGCTTTTAAGGTCAAAGCTTATGGAGGGCGTCCTCTAGCATATACACCTTTTGAGCACTTACAAATTGATTATATTACTATGCCAAAAGCAGGACATTATAAATTTTGCCTTGTTATAGTTGATCAGCTCACTCGGTGGGTGGAGGCCTTTCCCAGCCCCCGAGCCACAGCTGCCTTTGTTGCCAAAATTCTTCTTAAAGAGATAGTACCTCGTTTTGGCCCACCAGCCCGCATCGATTCTGACAAAGGCACACATTTCACTGATTCGATTTTATCCCAAATCTACTCTTTCTTGGGAGTGACTCCAAAATTCCACACGCCCTACCATCCACAAAGTTCAGGCCAAGTCGAACGTATGAATAAAGAGCTTAAGAGTATGATTGGCAAATTATGTACTGAAACCCATTTGAAATGGCCTGATGTTCTACCATTGGCATTATTCTATCTACGAAGTAGACCAAGAGGAGAACTTCATATATCTCCTTATGAAATGCTTTTTGGTCACCCTCCTATCCAAGCTAAAACTTTTTCCCCAGTTTATACATCACTGGTGGGAGGTGATACTTCTGTTGCTTCCTATATACAGGAATTACAGACCAGGCTACGTGAACTCCATGAGGCAGGAGCTGTGGTCCAGGCAGGACCATTAGACTTTTCATTGCATAACTTCAACCCAGGAGATAAAATATATGTGAAGAATTTTCAGAGAACCAGTGGAACTCAACCTGCCTGGGAAGGACCTTTTCAGGTATTATTGACAACTCCTACCGCCATTAAAATTGGTGAAAAAGACTCATGGATTCATTGCTCTCATATAAAGCCTGCACCATTCATAGGTGAAGAGATTTCAGATAGACCTGAGGTAGACGCTAAAGAGGTAAAAACCCTAACGATAGCAACTGTTAAAGAGCAAAGAAAGTTCAGAGGAAACAGGAAGTTCCCATTTAAGAATCCCACTGATCAGTTAAATGCTTTGGGACTCAGTCTTCGTAAAGTATCAGGAGACGGAAATTGCCTTTTTAGGGCTTTAGCAGACCAGCTAGAAGGTCACTGTAGAAATCATCTCAGACACAGACAAGAAGCTGCTTCTTATATGATTAACCATAGACAAGAGTTTGAGTCTTTTATAGTAAATGACTCCCCTTTTGAAGAATATGTTGATGAATTAAAGAAATTTGGAAAGTGGGGAGGAAATGATACAATTGTAGCATTTGCTAAGCAGCATCAGCTGAATGTTGTGGTTCATCAATTAAATCAGCCTTTATTGAAAATCAGTGGCACAGACAAAACTGATGCTACAGAACTCCACATTTTCTACCATAAAGAACATTATGACAGCATTAGAAAGATCAATGACAATTCAGAAACCCCTGCCACTTTGGCATGCAGAGAATTGGGGAACCAGTTAAAACAATGTGGCATACCCCAAACTCTAGCAGCTTAAATACCTTATAATTTAACAAGCATTTCCTTCTACAGGCAAAAGCACTGAAGTACATGGCCTAGTTTTCTGGCCTACCTCAACTATTTTTTTTTTTTTTTTAATTTATTAATTTTTGGGTTTTTTTGTTTTTGTTTTGACTTTTGAAAGGCACTGAAAAGACCTGGAATTGACTGCACCTTTAAGTTCTTTAAGAGCACAAAAGGGTGCTTAGCGAATCTTTTGCTTTTTATTTTTTATTTTTGGTTTTGCTTTGGTTTTTTTTTTTACTTTTGTTTCTTTTGCTTTTCTTTAAAACTAAATTTTGTAAACTAAGTGATTATTCAAAGACATTTTAAGTATATGCTGTGGGTGAGGCTATCGGGCCTCAGAAGCTACCAGAATTCTTCTTTTTTTTTATTTACTCTTTCTTTTTGAAAGAACCATGAGTTCTAATGAGTTTTGTTTTATTTATTTATTTTTCTCCTTTCTCTTGTATGTTGTTCTGTTTAACTAAAAAGTACCAGAAATTGCTTGATACCTCACTGAAAACATTGAATATTGAATCTTGCTAATTGAAGTCTTATTTCTTTTTGATGAATTAATCACCACTTTAAGTATCTGCTACTGTTATACCAGAGAATTCATGTATAAGATGATGTGGTCTACTTGCTAAAAGAAGATTATGTAATAATGTCTAAAAGAAGATTATGTAACAATGTCTAATATAATCAGCTATTTACATTCGTTTATTATTTATATGTCATTATACTCTGGGTATGGTTTGGAATTATTGTATATATCACTAATATATTCTCAGTTATGCAGCATAGCACACATTTTTACCATCATATTGTCTTTGGTGAAATTAATGAGATTTCAGAAATATGGAAACTTATCATTTCAGAGACTAACTTGCTGTGAACTCTGACGCAGGCCCTGGAGAGAATATATGTGCAACAAAAGGAGAGACAGGTATACGTAAGTCCATGGTTTGCTTATGATGGTGACTATGTAGAGCACAATTACTAGGCACAGTCCAGTATTCATCCTCTCTCCCTCCTAATTTAACCTAATTTAACTGAACTTATTTATCTTTTTATCTCACTCAGTTGAATTCACCTGTGGCCTAGCACAATCACTGGCTGTCTCAGAACCATGAGATATGGTATGATAACCTTTCCATAACATTTTCAGGTGTCATGAACACATACTAAATTTGGCTTTGATCCAGACACATGGTGGTAAAAAGTGTTACACATTGCATAACTACCTCAACCCTCTATTACAAGTCTAACCATATAAAGGAGGGAATGTAATGGAATTTATTAATTTGATCATTGACAATGCTATGCTAAGGTTTTAAAAATACAGCAATTCAAACAGTTAAAGAAGATAATCCAGCTTTCCAGACCAGAGTCCAGAATCCAGTTTTCCAGACCAGAATCCAGTTTCCTCCTGATGACATCTTACCACTTCAAGAAGACAAGAGAACTCAGAGACTTTATATGAACTGTTTTGCTTTATTAGCTTTTACTATCTCCTTTCTGTTATATACTATCTGTGGCATGTACTCTCTGCAGAGGCTCTCCCTTTGCAAGACTAATGTCAAAGCGTCGGTTCATGAGGAAAAAAAAAAAAAATCGCCCCTCTGGACAAAACTTTCCTCTCTTCCTTTTCTGTATTGTTGTTCGCATATTATTAGTCAGCAAAAGTTATTATATTCTTTTTACTGTTCCATCAAGGAAACATTCCGTTTCTTGGGGAAGCAAAGGGGGGAAATGTGGTAAAATATGAAAGTTTTTAACAGTCGGTTAGGATAAGTGAAAGACGCCAGTTTTTCAGGGACCACCCTTTTGGGGAGGAGATGAGCGGTCTGCCTGCTGCGCATGTCGGACTGCCTGCCGGGTGCAGTCCGCCTGCTGCGCATGTCAGACTGCCTGCCGGGTGCAGTGCGCCTGCTGCGCATGTCAGACTGCCTGCCGGGTTTTTTTTGACTTCCGGGGTGGAGAGAACGGGAGTAGCCTTTTTTTTGCCGGCTTGGCGGGACTCCGGGCGGCGCGGCACAGACGGTCTGACTCACTCCAAAGGTGGCCTAAATCGGTTTGGTGAGTTTTTATAAGGAATATAGACAGCCTAGATTTAAGACGATTTGTACTGTATTTCTGTTTTCCTATCCTTCTAATCAACAACACCTTATATACAATAAAGGCTCTATCTAGAAAACCAGAAGCTTCTTCCATTTACTAGTCTGGGAGATGAATTAAGGGAAGGGTTAAGTAGGGGAGATTTATGATCTAATATCCAATTTTAAATCTCACACTTCCCTCTTCTAAATCATTTCTATGTTGTTACCTTGTAGATCTTGTCCTTGACCCCCATTTTCTGTTCTTCTGACTAGTAGAAATACCAAGTTCAACAGGTTATAGAAAGGATCTTGCCCAGTAAGAATTTTCCTATGTTCCTTATTGTACACTTCATTATACCCTCTGCCCTCTCCCATGATTGTTTTTTCCCTGGTTTGCTTTGTCATCTCTTTCCTGAATCTTGACCTCCCCCTCTTCTGGATATCATTTGCTCCCTGGAACTTTGACTTTCTTTCATCTGAGGCAGGGTGCGTGGTCTCTCTAAGCACCAAGCCCTTGCAATTTATATTCCCATTTTAAGGTCCCCATCTCCTTTTATACAATATTAGCATCTCTAATGGTGACATTCGTCAGTAGTGCCCCCCTGCCGCCACTGAAACTAGATTTCCCTGTCTGTTTCTTCCATTTTCATTTCCTACCTTTGCCTCCTTGCCCATTCTCTTTTAGGCTCTCATTTTCCTGAGAGACTACCAGAGTTATTTACCCTTCCTTGTTAACTTTTGACTTGATATGGGTACATTGTATAATCTTGGATTCTGTCTTTTTCTTCCTCTCTCCTATTTTATCCCCTCTCCTATTGTATAATTTAGTCTCACAAAAACATTGATTTACCTGTAGGCAGCATGCAGTGAGGTTTAGTCCATGATGTTTCAGGCTTATTTTTCCATCATCACTAGGTGGCATAGTCAATAGAGCACTGGGCCTGAAGTCAGGAATAACCCGAATTAAAATCTGGCCTTAGATACTTCCTAGCCGTGTGACCTTGGGCAAGTCACTTAACCTTTGCTTGCCTTGGTTTCCTCACCTTTAAAATGGGAATAATAGCGTCTACTTCCCATAGCTGTTGTCAGGATCTAATGAGATAATAATTGTAAAGTGCTTGGCATATAGTAAGTGCTATGTGAGTGTTAGTTGTTATCCTCCTGCATTCTCCTTTGTCTCCTTGGGTACTCTTTGAAACAAAATTGTTATTTTGTCATTCTTGTTCATGTTTGCTGCATTTGTTTACCTTTATTGTATATGTGTTGTCTGAGATGTTTGAAAAACAAATCATTTCTTAGGGTAGGTTTTTTTCCCCTAGAAGTCCATTCCCCCCCCCCCCCATTAATGGTTTTCAGGATATGCCATCTCTGGCTGCATCTTAAGCATGTGTGTATGTGCATGTGTGCATGTATGTATGTATATGTACACCTACAGCTACATATTTCTGTATATTTACACACATGTCATGCTTTTATATAGTTATTTGTATGTTGTCTCCCCTACTAAGACTGAGCTCAACGAACAGGATCAGTCACATAATGCAGACCTAGTAAGTGCTTGTTTTTAACTTTCATTTCATTCAGCTCAAAAGAAATAGGAAGATGAGAATAGGTTGCTTTGCATTTAGGAAATTTTATTTCACAGTTTATTCCCAAGATTTTCCCTGGCCTTTCCTCACCACCCATTTTCTTTTCTTTTCTTTTCTTTTCTTTTCTTTTCTTTTCTTTTCTTTTCAAGTGAGGCAGTTGGGGCTTAAGTGACTTGCCCAGGGTCACACAGCTAGTAAGTGTTAAGTGTCTGAGGTCGGATTTGAACTCAGGTCCTCCTGAATCCAGGGCTGAGGAATAGGTGAACAGAATGGACAGCATGACTGTTAACACTCTATCCACGAAGAGGAAAAGCCTTTAGCATTTTTTGTGTAGTTTTGTTTGGCAACATGGACAAGAATTGTGCATGTTAAAGAGAAGGAAATGGGTTTAGATCTGCCTTTATGGAGGTAAACCATATAGATGAGCTCATGAAATATGGCTTAAATTAGGCTATCAAAACAGGGAAAGAGCCTTTTTTGAACTTTGAGGAAAATTTCTTTATTAAAATGAAGAATGCTTAGACTCTTTTAAATACAAAGAAAGCATTGCAACCATAGTCTCTTAATTTTCTTCTATACTGTCTACCCTCTGATCTGGGTTTATTTTATTTTATTTTTTAACATTTCCTCAAGAGATATAAACATAGCATGTAATGAAACACTTTTTCTTTCAGTTCAATAGTTTATTCTCATAGGGCTAGACCAGGGGCTGCCACTAAGAGCCTTTTTTGGAATTAACTACAATACTTGACGAGGCTGCCTGATCTGGAGGGGATGGTGTGTAGAAGTGATGGGCTATAAAGGCAAGTGCAAGAGGTGGATTGTTTGAGGCAAAAGGATCATTTCTAATACAGGGTAAGAAGCAATCAATAGCCAGATGGAGGATACATGTTTAAGAACTGGAAGTGTGGAACAGGAGAATGGCAATCTCAGGGTCTAAGGACTACTAGGACAACATGTTTGGTACCTGGTGTTAGACAAGTAGATGACTTCTGATTTGCCAGGTATTTAGCATAGTGACTAGTTTGTGGCTAAATATACCTTTTCAATCAGTCATAGCTGTGGACAGTTTGCTATGTGAGAAACAGTTGTGTTTGTGCTATAGTGGACAGTCACTGACAATCAGACAATTAGCAAATATTGATAAAGAGTATGTACTAACATAATATATAATATAATATATAATTTAAGTGTGTGCCAACACAGTCACCTTCATGGCAGAGTGATGCAATGCAAAGAAAGTTAAACTTGGTGTCACATAAAACATGGAATTACATTCTGCTATGTGACTATGGACATTTAAGACAGTTCCTTTACCTGAGCTTGAGTCTCCTCACTGTAAAATTAGAAGACTGCTTCTTGTTTCAAAGGACTTTTGGAAAGCTCTCAGTAAACATGAGGTATTATGCAGAGTTTGGTATGGGCTGAATTTTCCTTGGACTCTGTCACACAGCTAGTAAGTGTCAAGTGTCTGAGGCCAGATTTGAACTCAGGTACTCCTGAATTCAGGGCTACTGCACCACCTAGCTGCCTCTCTCAGCAAGCTTACACAGACACTCACTCTCTTTGGCATGGGAACTGGATGAGAGCAGACGCAGGCCACATGGGTTCCTCATTTTCTCTCTTCTCTCTCTTCTATTTCCAGCTAGGCTTTCCTGTCTTTCAGAGCCATGTGTACTCTCTTTACTAATACTTAATATACTTTAATAAATACTTAGTGCCCCCAAACTGGTACAGTAGCCTCTAATTTCTAAGTAACAAATATATTAGAAACCCCAACTAATTTTCCCCAAACTTCGGACAGAAATAAGGTGGCCACACATACAGTTTTACTCGCCACAACCCCTTAGATCTTCTTCATCCATCTTTGAATGTTTATCTGTAAATAGAATAAGTTGAATAAATGTGGACCTCAATGATAGGTTTTTAAAAAAATCTCATGTGAAATGGTGTAAAACATTATTATATTGAATAATCCACTCCTACAATTGTGTGGTTTCCCTCTCTTCTCTCCAGATACTTGAATTATTACATGCTAAAGAGATTTTACTTTATTTTTCTAAATACTTAGAATTCTATAGTTATTTCATTGTATAATATTGAGTTGTCAACTATGCACTGATGAACTTGTGAAATTTCTTAACTAACATAACCATGATTATTTGGTCTCTATAATTTCTCCGTTTTGGCAACAATGTTTGTTTTTTTGCTTTTAAAAGAAAATAATTAGAAATATATTTCTTTCTAGAAAAATTGATTGCATATCAGCCAGAATTTCATGCCTTGAAACAACGTCTCCGTATAGCTGAACATAGAATCCTGCAACGTTCTTCTGAACTAAATGCAATCTTAGAGCAATTCAGACGTGTAATAGCAGAAACAAATGGAACCAAGGCTGCATCAAGTAATTTTTCAGGTACAATATTTTTTGTAGGTATCTTGAAAAATTTTGGAACAGCTAGCAGGATGTTAAGATTGTGTTTTGAAACAAAATGAATAAAAAATTTGTAGAAAATTAACTTATCTATGTGCTTTAAACATTTATGTGGTGTGTAATGTCACACAAAGTGAACTTTTGTTATTCTTCCCTGGGAACCTAGTACTTAAGAGGGAAAAACAGCAGCATCACAGACTTTCATCCTATTGTGGTGAAGTTTAAAAGCTTGTCCTAATAGTTAGCCAAAACTGTTTAAGAGCTTATAAAATCAAATTATAGGAGTAGCATTTACATTGACTATAACACCTTAAAAAAACAGAGTAGGTCAAATGGTAAAAGAGGTACAGCAATCCAATGAGGAGAGGAATGCCTTGAAAAGCAGAATTGGCTGAATGGGAAAAGAGGCGCAAAAATTCACTGAAGAAAAGAACTACTTAAAAGTAGAATTGGTGGAATTGAAAAGGAGTTACAAAAGCTCATTGAAGAAAATAATTCCTTAAAAACTAGAATTGAGCAAGTGTGAGCTAATGATGTTATGAGACATCAAGAAACAATAAAACAAAATCAAAAGAATGAAAAAATAGAAGACACTGTGACGTATCTCATGGGAAAACCCAACTGACCTGGAAAATAGATCCAGAAGACATAAATTTAAAATTACTGGACTTCCTGAAAGCCATGATCAAAAAAAGAGCCTAGATGACATCTTTCAAGAAATTATCAAATTTATGGGATGCAGCCAAGTGACACTTAAAAAGAAAATTTATCTCTCTTATTGCTTATATCAGTAAAACAGAGAAAAAGCAGATCAATGAATTGGGCATGCAACCAAAAAATTAGAAAATTGAACAAATTAAAAATCCCTAGTTAAACACCAAATTGGAAATCCTGAAAATAAAAAGAGAGATTAATAAAATTGAAAGTAAGAAAACCATGAAACTAATAAATAAAACTAGAGGCTGGTTTTATGGGAAAAACCCAGTAAAATAGATAAATAATTGGTTAATTTGATTTAAAAAAGGAAAGAAGAAAACCAGATTACTAGTATCAAAATGAAAGGGGTGCGGGGGCGGCTAGATGGCACAGTGGATAAAGCACCGGCCTTGGATTCAGGAGTACCTGAGTTCAAATCCGGCCTCAAACACTTGACACTTACCAGCTGTGTGACCCTGGGCAAGTCACTTAACCTCCATTGCCCTGCAAAAAAAAAAAAATGAAAGGGGTGCACTCACCACCAGTGAAGAGGAAATTAAGACAATTGTTAGGCGCTATCTTTCCAATGATATGCCAATAAATTTGACAATCTAAATGAAATGGATAAACATCTAGAAAAATAAATTACCCAGATTAACAGAGGAAAAAATAAAACACTTAAATAACCCAGTCTTAGAAAAAGAAATTAAACAAGCTATCAGTGAACTTCCTGAGAAAAAACCCCCAGGACAAGATGGATTCACAAGCAAATTTTACCACACATTTGAAGAACAATTAATCCCAATACTATATAAAGTATTTGAAAAAATAGGTGGAGTTCTAAAAAATTCCTTTATGACACAAATATGCCGCTGATACCTAAACCAGGAAGAGTCAAAACAGAGAAAGAAAATTATAAAACTAATGATTATTTATGCAAAAAATTTAAATAAAATACTACCAAAACATAACAGCAATATATCACAAGAATCAAACACTGTGACCAGGTAGGATTTATACAAGGAATTCAGGGCTGGTTCAATATTAGGAAAATGATTAGCCTGATTGACTATCTCAATAACAAACTCAACAATAATCATGATTATCTCAATACATGCAGAAAAAGCCTTTGAGAAATTACAGCACCCATTTCTATTAAAAACAATAGAGAACATAGGAATAAATTTACCTTACTTTACCAATGATGGGTGATATTAAAATCCTAGTGTGGAAATATGTTTAATGTCATTGTGTGTGCGTGTGTACATATATATATATATATATATGTATGAATGAATGAAACCTCTATAAGAAGGGAAGGGAGGGAGGGAGAAAAATTGGAACTCAAAATCTTATAAAAATGAATGTTGAAAACTATGCCTGCATGTTATTGGGGAAAAATGAAATAGTATTAAGGGGGAAAAAGAAATAAAGTCAGATCTAAGCAATTGGAAAAATATTAATTGCTCATGGGTAGGCTGAGCTAATATAATAAAAATTACAATTCTACCTAAATTAATCTATTTTTTCATTACCATACCAATCAAACTCAAAAAATTATTTTAATAGAGCTAGAAAAATGATTTAAAAATTTATCTGGAAGAACAAAAGCTCAAGAATATCAAAGGAATAAATAAATGTGAAAGAAAGTGGTCTAAAGTACCAGATCTTAAACTGTATTATAAAGCAGTAATCCTCAAAATAATCTGTTAGTGGCAAAGAAATAGAGTGGTGGATCAATGAAATAGATTAGGTACAAATTACATTATAGTAAATGACCATAGTAATCTAATTTATAATAAACTCAAAGATCTAGGATTCTGGAAAAAAAAACTCATCATTTGACAAACACTGCTGGGAAAACTGGAAAACAGTATGGCAGAAATTAGGTATAGATTAACATTTCACACCAAATAGCAAGATAAGGTCAAAATGGGCACATGATTTACACATAAATAGTGATACCATAAGCAAATTTTAAAAGCATGTAATAGTTTATCAGATTTATGGATAAGGGAAGTATTTAGGACCAAAGAAGTTATAGACAACATTACAGAATTAAAAATAGATAATTTTGATTATATAAAAATTTAAAAGTTTTTGCACAAACTAAACCAATGCAACCAAAATTATAGGGCAAGCAATAAATTGTGGAAATTTTGCAACGAGTATCTCTGATAAAGGCCTCATTTCTCAAATATATAGAGAACTGAGTCAAATTTATAAAAATACAAGTCATTGCCCAATTGATAAATGGTCAAAGGTTATGAACAGTTTTCAGACAAAGAAATCAAAGCTTTCTAGAGTCATATGAATAAAAATGCTCCAAATCACAATTGATCAGAAAAATACAAATGAAAACAACCCTGAGTTACCACCTCACATTTGTTGGAGTGGGTAATATGACAAAAAAGGAAAATGTTGGAGGAGATGTGGGAAAATTGGGACACTAAAGCACTGTCAGAGTTATGAATTGATCCAACCATTTTGGAGAACAATTTGGAATTATGCCCCAAATTATAAAACTCAGCATACCCTTTGCTCTAACAATACCATTGCTAACTATATATCCCAAAGACATCCATAAAAGGGGGCAAAGGGCCTATTTGTACAAAAATATTTATAGCAGCTCCTTTTTTAGTGTTTAAGAATTAGAAATTGTGAGGTTGCCCATCAATTGGGGAATGGCAGAATAAGCTGTGGTATATGATTGAGATAGAATATTATTGTGCTATAAAAAATGATAAGCAGGTTGATTTCAGAAAAACCTGGAAAGACTTACATGAACTGATATATAGTGAAGAGAACAGAAACATCAGAACGTTGTACACAGTAACAACAATATTCTTCCATAAAGAATGGTGAATGAGGGGGCAGCTAGGTGGTGCAGTGGATAAAGCACAGGCCCTGGATTTAGGAGGACCTGAGTTCAAATATGACTCAGACACTTGACACTTAGTAGCTGTGTGACCCTGGGCAAGTCACTTAACCCTCATTTCCAAGAAAGAAAGAAACAAAAGAGAGAGAGAGAGAGAATTGTGAATGACTGAGCTATTCTCAGCAATACAATGATCCAAGATAATACCAAAGGATTAATGATGAAGAATACTATCTGCCTCTAGAGAAAGAACTGATATTGAATATAGACTGAAGCATGTTATTTTTTACTTTCTTTAATTTTTTTTCATTTATTCAAGTCTTGTACAAAATGACTGTTATGGAAATGTTTTACATAATTGCAGATGTATAACCAATATCTGATTGCTTACCATCTCAATGGGGAGGGAGGGATAAAATCTGGAGCTCAAAACTTTAAATAAAAATGTTTTTTAAAAAGAAATTATTGGGGCAGCTTGGTGGTGCAGTGGATAAAGTACCAGGCCTGGATTCAGGAGGACCTGAGTTCAAATCCGGCCTCAGACACTTGACACTTACTAGCTGTGTGACCTTGGGCAAGTCACTTAACCCTCATTGCCCTACCAAAAAAAAAAAGAAAGAAATTATCAAAGAAAACCCCCTTGATATTATAGAGCCAGATAGCAAAGTAGAAATTGAAAGAATCTACCGATCATCTCCTGAAGAAATCCTAAAATGGAAACTTCTAAGAGTATTATAGCTAAATTCCAGAGCTCCTGGACTAAGGAGAAAACATTGCAAGCAGTCAGAAAGAAACAGTTCAAATATTGTGGAACTACTGTCAAAATAACAGAATATTTAGCAGTTTCTACATTAAAAGATAGGAGGACTTGGAATATGATATTCTGGAAGACAGAGGACCTAGGATTACAACCAAGAATCACCTATTCATCAAAACTGTGTATAATCCTTCAGGGGAAAAATTGGACATTCAGTGAAATAGAGGATTTTCAAGCATTCCTGATGAAAAGACAAGAAGAGCTGAATAGAATTTTTACTTTTAAGTAAAAAGCTCAAGAAAAACATAAAAAGGGAAATAGGAAAGAGAAATCATAAGTCCATTCATTGTGGAAATGGTGTCCCGGGGTCCATACATACTCTTGGCATAAATCTCTACTAGGTCTGTACCTCAAAGAAATCAAAGAAAGAGAAAAAGCTTCTATATGCACAAATTATTTATAGCATCTCTTTTCATGGTAGCCAACAAGAGGGTGTCCTCCTATTGGCAACTGGCCAAACAAATTGAATGTCGTGCATTACATCATGCTGGTTTCAGAAGTTCCTTAACATTGCAGAACATCCTGGAAGACATCTATAAGAACTGAGGAGTTTGGCTTGACGGTCCACATAGGGAAAGTTCAAGATCAAATTTTGACATGCAATTGGATGAACAGTCTATAGAGCTTGTCCATAAATATGTATTTCTGTAGCAGATAGCGTAATGGATGAGTTAGGCCCAGAATAAAACAGGAGGAAGAGATGAATAGAAATTATATAGATGGGGGCAGCTAGGTGGCGCAGTGGATAAAGAACTGGCCCTGGATTCAGGAGGACTTGAGTTCAAATCCAGCCTCAGACACTTGACACTTAACTGTGTGACCCTGGGCAAGTCACTTAACCCTCATTGCCCCGCCAAAAAAAAAGAAAAAAGAAATTATATAGGTAATATAGGTACTTGATGCATCCTAAATTTCTTCAGAAACAAAGACCCATCTTTTAATACACATATTATACCATTATCTTTATATTGTTTCAAGACTTGGAATCCTACAGTCTACAAAGAATTAAAAATGAATATTTCTTAGAAAGCAAAGGCTCATGGTGTGCTTCAGCATGTGACTATTAAAGAACTTAAAAGAATAAACCTGAAAAATATCAAGGATGTGTATGATAGAAAAAGGGGATAGGCTGGTCACTAGTTAAGGGCCAGGGATGACATTTGTAGAAACCAGTTCTGCTGGTAGCTTTGTGATTACAGAAGAAATTGAGGAAGAATGCTAGCATGTTGGGGTGTAGTCTGTTGTGAACTTAATGAAGATACTGATAAGTCATGCAGAAAACATAGATGATTTGCAATTTGCATTGTTAGGGAATATTAAAATCAGTGGGCTCCAAATTGATAGGCTCACAGATCCATTTGAGTATTTTAAATAGTCAGTGGTAAGTATTCAAAATTCTATATTCTTTTTCTGTGTTGACCTATATTGCTTCTTCATTTAGTTTGATCAAAAAAATCTTTTAAGTTGGGGCTTCAGTTGGTATGAATTTGGGAATGAAAAGTCTGATTCTGGTGTTTCTAATCATGGGTTTTATTTAAATTTTCACCATCACTCATCCATAAAACTATTAACTTTAAAAAGTGATTTTGAAGATTGATAATTATCTCTATTTTTCAGATAATACCCTAAAACTATTAAAAGACTTAATGAACAGAAAATCTCTTCAAGTGCCAAATATTTATTACCATTTGCCTCATTTATTGGACAATGAAGGAAGCCTTCAACCTGCTGTGCAGATTGGTTTTGGAAGAGCAAGAGGTACACTTTTTTTTTGTAAATTTGTTTTTAAAATTTGGGGGGGGTGGTATAGATCTTAATTTGGCCTTTCAGATATACTATGTTTTTATTTGACAACTCAAAGTTAAGGCTTTCACTTTATTTGTGGTAGTCTCTCTTGAAATCAGTTGCTACAGTCTATGAACTAGGTATGGTAAAAAAAAAATCTCTATTAAGATGAAAGGAATTGGGGCCCTCTGACTTTCTTCACTATAGGATCTGGATTATAGCGAAATTTTAATAAGAGATATTAAAGAGAAATGATTCATAAATTTGGGACATTAAGATTCCACAGCCTTACTTGCAAGCCTATTCCAATGTTTAATAGTTCTTAGGATCATTTCAAGATGGTTGCTCTTATGTCTGTCTTCACTTTCTCTTACTAAAACAGAAACATTTCTTCTCTTTACTTTTCTCTGGAGTTATAAAAGCAATTAGTTTTTATCTCTAAAAACTTTCATGGCTTTATTTAAGCAACTATATTTCCTTTGATAGCTGTTCTCCCTTTCACCCAATTTATTTTTCATTACTTTAATTATTTTAATCAGTTTTCTCTATATCTTCTTTAACTTCACCATTCTTTTCAAAATGTAAAAATAAACCTGGGAAATGTCATTCTAATAAAAATCTAATCTTGACTAAAAGGGTTAATTCTTAACTCTTGCATCCATATTCACTTTTTGAAAATATAATTACTGTTGCTTTCATTTGGTTTGTGATTTATATCTAACTTTTTCTCTTTTATACTTGTATCTTCAATCTTTTTTACCTGTTTCTTATCCAGAACTATATACTACTGTTTTTAATGCCACAAAAATTTATGAAGCACCCATTGTATTGAAGGCAGTGAAGATACAAAAGTTAAAATAAGAAACAAACCCTATCTTGAAGGAATGTTGAGTTATTTTGTTAACCTCTATTGAATTTTATCTGTATTTTTTTGTCAGGCTCTCTCTAATCTACTGAAGTCACAAGTTCTCTTCCCTCTTTAAAACATTTTCAACCCTAATTTAGTGGTGTCTGCAAGTTTAATAGGGATATTCTAATTTCTTTTCAAATGGAACATAGAATGCATAAATTTTTTTGTGCTGAATGTGCTAAATATATCTCAGTAAAGTCCTGTAATTTTTTTTTAGAACTTTTTTTTTGGAGGGGGGCAGGGCAATGAGGGTTAAGTGACTTGGCCAGGGTCACACAGCTAGTGTCAAGTGTCTGAGGTCGGATTTGAACTTAGGTCCTCCTGAATCCAGGGCCAGTGTTTTATCCACTGCACCACCTAGCTGCTCCAAGTCCTGTAATTTTTAAAAAATATCTTTGTGTGCTCTCTTTCTTTCTCTTTCTCTCCTTCATCTCTCCACTCTCCAGACCAGGTTGGTTTTTTGGGTTGGTTATTGTGGGGATTTTTTGGTCTACAGAACTTCTAGTAAAGGAACTTCTCTTACCTGCCAAGATCAGCAACTAGTCTGTAATTTCTAGTCTTAGTTGCCTGAGACTAAGAGGTTAAATGACTTGGTTAGAGTTTAAAAAAAAAAAAGTAGATATCAGAGGAGAGGCTTGTTTAGTGGACTGGGCTTGTCTCAGGCCAGTCCCCTGGTAGTTTAGGTCTGAAATTGGGAAGAAATTAGATAGTAGAAAGGCTTCATAATGGGGAAAAAGATGTTCCTATAGGGTAAAGTGTTGATTCATTTGAGCCCAGCTTCCCAGTGAAGTTCATGCTTCTACTCTGATCATAGGTTTGGTGGAGCCCTTGCTGCTTTTGTCCTTGAATGGTGGCTTAAACCCAGGTCCCTTAATTATTCAAATCTTGAGTTTCCTGTCTTTTAACAAAAAATTTGTTTGTTTTGCATGTGGGTGGGGTAGGAGTAGAGCTTAAGATGTTGGTCCCACTACAGCTGCAACCTAGATCTGATGTGGGCAGAAATTTGGGGTCAAATTGATTGTCCCAAAATAATTACAGGACTCAGTGACTCAGTTTCCCAAGTTTTATTGCAATACTGTGAATGATCACAGGGAGAGAACCAGAAACATGGAAAGGTATCTCTCGAATAGTGAAAGACAGTTATATTTATAGTATAGATAAATTGATTTATCAGTCTCATTATAATAATCTCCACCTTGGGGAGGTATCAGGGAGGGCCTGTCCTACTCATTATAATATTCTCCACCTTGGGGTGTGGCAGGGGAGGGCTTATCCTAATTTGGAGTTCCTGAGGTCCTAAGCCAAGCCCCGAGACGGGTACCTTTTTCAGTGGAGGTGTGTTTTGGGGGTTTACGCATCATAAGGTGAATCTGGGGACAAATTTGGCCTTTTCTGTGCATGTCTCTTTTTGGTTCCCATGACTAGTTTCCAAACAATCATTTTTCTTTTTATTTCTGGTCTGAATTTTCTATAGGCTGTCAATTCCTTTATTGTTATTTGACCTGACCCTTTATGGTCCTGTTAACCTAGCATAAGTTATCCATTAACTGGGATCTGAATCCCTTTTAGAGCTAATATCTGAATTAAAGCTTGGGTCTTAGGTTTTTCTGTTAACCCTTTTTTTACCTCCTATATCAGATCTTAATTTTGAAGCAAGTTCTCTGTTTTGCTCCCCCCCCCCTTTTTTTTTTTTTTGGTGAGGCAATTGGGGTTAAGTGACTTGCCCAGGGTCACACAGCTAGAAAGTGTTAAGTGTCTGAGGTCAGATTTGAACTCAGGTCCTCCTGAATCCAGGGCCGGTGCTCTATCTACTGCGCCGCCTAACTGCCCCAGTTCTGCTCCTTCTTAAACAGGGAAATATATTAAGTATTAAAAAGCTTCAGGACTAAGTTCTATATTTCTCTCTTCATTTTCCTTCTGGCTAGTTTATTATTACTGTTTAAATAAGTAGCTCTAGGAAGTTGGTAGTTGTGTCATTGAAACAATGTTTTTAACTTATGAGAATATCATTTAAACAAATTATAGCCTCTGTAAAATCCATTATATTTACTTATTCCTCTACAAATGAGACCTGTGATTATTTCAAAAGAAAAGTACAATATAATTTTGTTGAACCAACTTTTATATAAGAATTCTAAATTAGGATGCATCTTATTTAAGAGAGCAAAAATTATGGGCAGGAAGAGCTGACAATTCAGGGTCTGTTTTTTTTTTCAAAAGCTACCTGTTTGATTCCTTTAGAAAACAAAAAAGGCTTTAGAACTCTACACAGGGAGGCAGACTGCCCATGTTCCACATTTCTATTCCAGCCAAACCCTCAAATTTGTAGCAGACCAAAAATAATCAAGAATTCCATTGAATCTATAATAAGTGACTTCTTCTACCTTTGAACAGCACAAAAGATAAGTTAGAAGCTCATGAACAATAAGAAAGGACTTGCCATCCCTAGTAAAGGCCAATGCCAATTCCTCCCATTGTGACCAGATAAAGACACATATAGCCTACAAGACTGTCTAGAGATTGCTAGATCTTCATGAACAAGCCATGGGGTGGGGCCTTTGGAAATCAGTGGTAGGTAGTTGCAATGGGCAGTGCCTAGAGTGGTACCAAATTAGCTTGATATATACAACTTTTAGATTGGGACAGTCCAGTGCTATGGGGTCCCAAGCCTCCAAAGCTCTTTTTCTGGAAAGCCAGGGAGGATCTTGAAGATCAAGTTCTGTGATCCTTAAAAACCCTAGGAGAAAGAGATAGGGACAAGAACCTTGTTCATGGGGCAGCTAGGTGGTGCAGTGGATAGAGCACTGGCCTTGGATTCAGGAGGACCTTAGTTCAAATCTGGCTTCAGACACTTAACACTTACTAGCTGTGTGACCCTGGGCAAGTCACTTAAGCCCAATTGCCTCACCAGGAGAAAACAAAAAGAACCATGTTCATTACTGTGAGAATTGGAATGACACTCCTGCTGGAGAGATACTGTAGGGAAGCTCTGCCATGAGGAGAAGCCATGTGAGGACAAACCATGCAGCGTTAGCTTCTGGAAGCTGGCTGGCTTGCAGCTGTAGAGCCGCCTGTTAGTTCTGTCAATCAAAGCTACCAGCCAATTAGCTTGGAGCTCTGTGTGTGTGTATGGCCCTGTTTCCGTTTTCGTGGGAGGCTTCTGGGAGAAGGAAGGGGCAAGGGAGCTTTCTTCAAGATCCTTTTTCTTATCTTCAGTCTTTTCTTATCCACTAGCACCGTCCTACATACATATTTGTTGGTCTCCTATCTTAGAAACAGTCACTTGATTCCATCCCAAGCTATCTTCATGTATCTCTTCTCTCATTCACAACTAAACTCCTAGCAAAAATTATCTATACCAGTTGCCTCCATTTCCTCTACTCCTGTTCACTTCTTTATACTTTTTTTTTTTTAGTGAGGCAATTAGGGTTAAGTAACTTGCCCAGGGTCACACAGCTAGTAAGTGTTAAGTGTCTGAGGCCGGATTTGAACTCAGGTACTCCTGACTTCAGAGCCAGTGCTCTTTCCACTGCGCCATCTAGCTGCCCTCACTTCTTTATACTTTGAAAACTTGTCAGCTCGCCATGATTCAACTGAAACTTCCTTCTCTAAGCTTACCAGTGATCTTATACCTGCTCATGCCAGTAGCCTTAGTAGTTCTTGTGACGCTGCTTTCTCCTAATTCTCTTTCTTCGATATATCTGACTGCTGCTTCTCAGTGTCCCTTGTTAAATCATTATCCGTGGCCCACTCCTTATATGTGGTCATATAGAGAGGCACTGTTTTGGGTCTGTTTGCTTTTTAACTCCTTTTTCTTGATTATATTAGTTCTTATGGACTTAATAATCATTTCTATGCAGAATAATTCTAAAACTATCTATCCAGTCCTTTTCTCCTGAATTCTATATCACCAACTTCCTAGTGAACATTTCTAACCGAATATCCTATAGGTTTTGTGTTGAAAACAGAACTCTCTGTATTAACCCTTATACTACCTTTTTTTTTTTTGTAAGGCAATGAGGGTTAAGTGACTTGCCCAGGGTCACACAGCTAGTAAGTGTCAAGTGTCTGAGACTGGTTTTGAACTCAGGTCCTCCTGAATCCAGGGCCAGTGCTTTATCCACTGCGCCACCTAGCTGCCCCCCCCCCCACTACCTTATTTTTGTCTTTGATTCTTCACTTTCATTCAACCCCCTCCCATACCTAGTCAGTTGCTGAGTCTTAATGGATTCTCCCTACTTGGCATTTTTGCGTGACCACCATCCCAGTCCAGGCCCTTATTGCCTCTAATTTTAATTCTTGAAATAGATTCTTAATTGGTCTCCTTGCTTCATGTCACTTTCTCTCTTGATATCCATTCTCTTTATATCTTCAAAATTGATATTCCTAAACTGTAGGTCTGATCTCATTGCTCTCCTCAAGAAGCTTTATTAGAACACTATTGCCTCTTAAGATAATATACAGGCTTGTCTTTCAGTTAAACTCTTTCAGAGACTGGCCTCAGTTTATCTTTCCGAATGGATTTCACATTACTTTCCTCACATGGCATTTCATCTAACCCATTTTCTTTGCTGTTCTCCATGCATGATATTCCATCTCTTGACCATGTTGTTACAGTAGCTGTGACATATGACTCACATGTTTTTTCTGCTTTGTAGAATTTCTAGTTCTATTTTGGGCTCAGTTTGAGTACCACATCCTAAACAGGTTCTTCCTTATTCCCTCACTTTTTAGTGTTTTTTTCTATCAAGTCCCCCAGATTATTTTACTTTGTGTGTATTTTGTTTTTCTTATGGCATATTTTGCTTTTCTTTGGAATGTGAGTTTTTTGACTGAAGGGATTGTTATCTTTCTCTTTATTTCTCTTCCATTATCACAGTGGATACTTAATTTTAATGGTTATAGAATTGAATTCTATCTCAACATTATTATTATAGACCTGAATCAGATAAGAGGAAACTTGATAAACATAAATATAGGGTTTTACACTTGAGTCAAAACAACAACTGTACAGGCAAAATGGGAAATGCATAAGTAGACAATAGTTTGTTTAATAGCCCTGGGAGTTTTAGTGGGCTGCAAGCTTGATATGGATCAATAGTGTAAGGTGGAAGTCAGGAAAGCTAATAGAATTTGTGGCTACAGTTAAAGAAGTATAATGTTAGAGTAAGGGAGGAGGGTATGGAATCGTTGTACTTTTTCCCCCAAGGCAGACCATGTCCTGAGTATTGTTTTTGGTTCTGGATACTATCTTGGAATTGACATTTCCAAACTAGAACACATCCAGAGGAGGATAAAAAGGAGGGTGAGGGGACTTTAAACCATAAGCTGCTACTAGGTTTGATAAATCATGCCATGTGAAAATGAGTTGGAAAATGTTTTGAGGCTGTATACCCTGGAGAAGAAAAAATGTATTAGGGGAACATAATTCCTGACATCCAATATTTTGAAGCATTATCAGTGCCTGGAGAGTCAGTGGGAGTTACAGGAAAATAGATTTTTTGATCATCATTAGACAATCTTTAAATATGTCCAAAAAAGGATTCTTCTGGCATTTAAGGTAGTGAATCTTGCTTCCCTCCCACAGCCCCAATTGCTTGTGGTGTTTGGCAGATAAATGGTCTTATTAAAGATACTCTTGAGAAATTGTATGCTTTTATATGTAGAATAGATTAGATAAACTAAAATTTCTTTGATTTCTAACTATTCCTGCTCTTAAAACTTTGTTCGTATAGTGGGATGAGATAAGTTGGGTGTGGAAGGACTAGAAAAAATTGTACTCTGTTTGGCAAGCTCTCTTTTTTCTTTATGTGAGTTTCTTTCAGTAATCTGAAAGTCAGTGTTAGAGAGCAAGAACTAAGTATATTAAATTTACCTTTCAAATTTTTTAATGGCAGCAGGGTTTTCTACCTTTAGTCAACTTTAGAGATTAAGTAATTTGTTATATAGCTAAGATTTTGTTTTCTTTTTTTTTTAAGTAAGGCAATTGGGGTTAAGTGACTTGCCCAGGGTCACACAGCTAGTTAAGTGTTAAGTGTCTGAGGCCGGATTTGAACTCAGGTCCTCCTGAATCCAGGGCCGGTGCTCTATCCACTGTGCCATCTAGCTGCCCGATTTTGTTTTCTTTTAAAGAGATATTTCTAACATGTTTTATTTTATTTTTCTCCCATTGTTTTATTTTCCCAAATTACATGTAAATACAGATTTTGACATAAAATTTTTTTTAATACTTTGTGTTCCAAATTCTCTTCCTCCCCTGCCCAAAAACTCAAGCAATTCAATATAAGCCATACATGAATAGTCATGCAAAACATTTCCACATTAGCCAAGTTGTAAAAGAAAAGAGACAAAAACAAAACTTCAGATAAAGGAACTAACACACAAAGAAACAAAAAACATTCTTCAATCTGTAATCAGACACCATCAGTTATCTCTCTGTAGATGGACTGCATTTTTCATAGGACCTTCAGAGTTGTCTTGGATCATTGCATTGCTGAAAATAAGTCCTTCACAGCAGATCATCTTACAGTATTGCTGTTATTTTGTATGCAGTACATTTCACATTGCATCAGCTCATGTAGGTCTTTCCGGGTTTTTCTGAAAACATCCTCCTCATCATTTAAAAATTTTTTTATATATTAAACTACATTTACATAGTACTTTAAAGAGAGATTTCCTTACAATAAACCCATGAGGTTGATTCTTGCAACAACAGTAATAGATAATATTTACATAGTACCTTATACTTGACAAAGAATTTTCTTCACAATAGCCCAGCAAAGTAAATAACCATACATTTTATCATCATCATCAATTCTCATAATCATCAATCCATCCCCAGCTTTATCCAATCATCATCAATCCATCTAATGTAGGAGGCAAAAAAGAGGTTAATAGAAAAACCTAAGACCCAAGCTCTAATTCAGATAGGAGCTCTCAAAGGGAGAAAGACCCCAGTTAATGGATAACTTTACAAGTCAGGATGCTAGGTTATCATACCCACAGTGATCAGTACTCATAATGGGACCATAAAAGGTCAGGTCATATAACAATAAGACACAAGACAGGGTATAGAAATTCTAATGAAAAATGAAGATGTTTTGAAACTAAGCATGGGAATCAGAAAGAGACGTGCAGAAAAGGCTAAATTTGTTCCCAGATTCACCTTATGACATGTAAACTCCCAAAACGCACCTCCACTGAAAAAGGTACCCACCTCAGGGATTGGCTTAGGACCTCAGGAACTCCAAATTAGGATAGGCCCACCCCTGTACCTCCCAAAGGTGGAGAATATTATAATGAGAAGGATAGGCTCTCCCCTGTACCTCCCTAAGGTAGAGATTATTATAATAAATTATTATATAATTATTATATTATATTATTATAGTCAGTTTATCCATACTATAAATATAACTGTCTTTCCTTTCCCTGTTCGAGAGATGCCTTTCCACTTTTCTGGTTCTCTCCCCGTGGTCACTCACAGTATTGCAGTAAAACTTGGGAAACTGAGTCACTGAGTCTTGTAATTCTTTTGGGACGACTCACGATCAATTTGACCCTAAATTCTATCCCATATCACATCTATTAATCAATCACCATCATCATCATCTTACATTACTCTTCCCTGTTTCAAAATGTTTGCACAGTTACTCTTGTTAACTGTTTCCCTCCATCCTATTCCCTTCCCCATGATATTTACTTTATTATCTATCTTCTTTCACTCTATCCCTCCTCAAAAGTGATTTGCTGCTGACTGCCCCCTCCCCCAGTCTGCCCTCCTTTCTTTCACCTCTCCCTCCTTATCCCCTTCCCCTTCTATTTTCCTGCATGGTTAGATAGATGTTATTCCTTCCTTGAGCCAACACTGATGAAATTAAGGTCTTTGAGCCTATTCTGATGAGTGTAAGTTCACTGCCCCATTCCTCCCCCATCCCTCCCCCCCATTCCATAAGCCCTTTCCTGTTTCTTTTATGTGGGATTTCACCCCATTCTACCTCTCCCCTTCCCCCTCCCCCTAACATGTTTTTTTTTTTTAAAGGTAACTATCATCTGTTAATTATTTTGATTTGGTTGTGACATTAAGCACAATCTAAACTTTCTATAAGACCTATGTTTTTTAAAAAACTAGACAGCTAACTAGACTGAGTTTTTATAGTTTCATTAGTAAGCTATCATGTAATTAAGGAAAGTTTTTACAAATATGGTGGAATTCCATTTGTCACATGTTATATATTTTCTAGTGTATGAATAATAGAAGCAAAAAATTATTCAGAATAATAATTTAATATGTGAGGGGTTTTTTTTTCTTTTCAGCTGTATTCAATTTAGCGTACATTTAACAAGTGCCTACTATATGTTTTAATTTTGTAGATGCTGGGAATACAAAAATGAAAAATTATATATTCCTTGCACTAACACTAATAATGTTAACTGATATAATTACTTAGTTATTTCAATGATCTTAACAACCAGGTAGCTTATGGTCTTGCCATCCTTACTCTTTGTTAGACTACATAATGCTTAATGTTTTATTGTAACTTGAGTATTATTTCTAATGCATAGAATAAGATTTTGTTACTTGTTTAGTAATAGTTATTTTTTGTTTTATATTCAAGTAATATTTAAAATAAGTATGTTAAGTGGGATATAATACAATCTTTAAATATTTGTTCTCTGACACTTGTGACTTTGATCCATTATTTATTTCATTTATGTTTTGTATGAGACAATAGCTTTTATAAAATGGACCTATTGAAAAATATAATTTTTCTAATTTGCCCTTATGAGTTTTACACTAATTACTAAATTACTGTTTTTATTTTTATTTTTCAGTTTCAATAGTAATGGGAATTCCCACAGTGAAGAGAAAAGTAAAGTCTTACCTTGTAGAAACTCTTCATTCTCTTATTGATAAGTTATCTCCTGAAGAAATGTTGGACTGTATTATAGTAGTTTACATAGGAGAGGTAATTATTTAATTTTTTATTGTTTTTATATTTTTATGTTGTTTCTGACTTTTTCCTATCACATTTTAACTTGTAATATAGACGTTAAAGCCCAGATTGAATATGCTTTTATAAGGAGTGCTTTAAATGACATGCATTAAGGGTAGGTAGTATTTTACTCATGAGTGTTAAACAAAACATTGTAGTTACATTTTTCTCAGCATCATCTTAAGCCTCAGTTTAAGTGGGGCATACCACTTAAACTTACAAACAGCCCTGCTTTCAAGTTTTATAGGAAAGGAGAGAAACAAGCATTTATTATGAACCTTCTGTGTGTTGAGCACTTTGCAAGTGTGGGAATTTATTGTGATTTGGGGACCCTGACTTTGGGCTGAGATTAAAAAGCCTTAGGCCCTCAGGGTTTTTTTCTGTGTAATAGGGGCTAGTGCCCCTCCCCCTCTGCTTCACCCAAGCAGAGAAGCCCATGGGCCTTAGAGAACACTGGCTGGGCAGACTGCTGGGGAAAGCCCCAGCTCCCTCTGCCCTAAGGGGATCTACCCCAGAGATCCTGGGCTTATCCAGGCCGGTCTCTAGTGTAGCCTGTGTGAAGGTCCCAGGTACGAAGCAGGGGTCATGGGTCCCTTGAGCCCTGGGTGTGGTACGCATGGGACACTCGAGCCCCACTGGCCGCAGCCCTAGCGTGGCCACCAGATTAGCTTGGTGTGTGCGGGGGCACAGGGAACCTGAGGTTTGAGGGGAGAGAAGGAAGATATATACTGGGGACGGACAGAAAGAGGGTGCCAGAGGACAAAGAGACTGCAAGGAGGTCGGTGAGAGAAGGCTAGAGACAATGAGAGGTCAGTGAGAAAGGGATGCTAGAGATGCTGAGGGGGGGGTGGACAGAAGGAGCAAGTAAAGAAAACACAGTGGGGTTGAGAAAGTGAAGGAGGCTTGGAGCTAGAAGAAAGGAGCTGAGCAGTGAAAGCGAAGCAGGGGAGCTGGAGTGAAGGAGAAAAAGAGTGAAAGTTGGACTGGAGGTCCAAACAGCATACCCTCAGGCAAGAGGCGGCAATGGCCCTTATTATATTAAAAGCAGTCAGGTCTTGTATAACTTTGCATTTCTTATCTTACATTTATTTTTATAAATAAAGCCTGCTTTGATTATTTAATTAAGAGGCTTCTTAATCATTTGCTTATCAATTTGGGAGCCGAGCAGTGTGGAGAAATTTTTAAAAGGCCCCTAACAGATTGGCTTTGGAAATTAATAGCAGTCAGATAGCCAGCCAGTCAAACATCCACAGATTAGGCCCCCCAGTTAAATTAGGCCCAAGCAAGTTAGTTAAATATTTCTTACATTTGATTGGCGACCATGAAGGGACTTACGGCCCAATTATAATTTTTCTAAAGTTATACTTGTTCATATAGTCATAATTTTTTAATGTAAATACAGTTATAATTTTTCAGATTAGTAGATATAGTTAATTTTTTTTTACACAAGTATGATCTCATAATAGCCCTTGAGAGGGAGATACTATTACAATCCTCATTTTACAGTTAAGGAGACTGGGGCAGACAGAAGTTAAAGGATTTGCCTGTAGTCAAATAGCTAGTCTCAGACTAGATTTGAACTCAGGTCTCCCAGATTCCAGGCTCAGTTCTCTACTGTACCACCAGCTGCCCCTATGAGGGTAATATTGTAGGATTTGGAGTTCAGTGAGCTAGTTTCTTTATCTCATCATGGGGTTGTATCTTTAGAGCTGGAGGTGATCACAGAGGTCACCAAGAAGAGCCCCTCATTTTATAGATTTGGAAACTCAAGCCCAAGTGATTAAATGACCTGGCTAGTGTCACACAGGTAGCAAATGAGAGGCTTGTACTCAGTGACATCTAAAGTCCTCAGTACTAAATTCTGTACTGCCATCCCTAGAACCTACTTCTTGGCCCTCCTGTCTTTTTGAAGTACTTGTAGTCTAAGGTAAGAGGTATAAGGGGCAGCTAGGTGGCGCAGTGGATAAAGCACCGGCCCTGGATTCAGGAGTACCTGAGTTCAAATTTGACCTCAGACACTTGACACTTAAAAAAAAAAAAAGGTGTAGCTTGGAATTTGATTTTGCCTTCTTCGTTCTGCCTCCCCACCTAACAGAGTCAGTTCATTGTTATCAAGAAAGACAGAGAAATAAATATCTTATTATTGGTAACAACTATCTTAGTTATTTTCCTTTCTTTGCCTCCTTTCAATCTTCTGAGAAGTGGGGTTCATACAGTGATAGACCTCTAGCATTTTTTCCTGCAACTTAAGAAAGACTTCTTGAGCAAATTTTTACTCAATTCATATTTTACATTCCTATGTAGAAGTTCAGTATTTAAAATAGTATGAAGATATATTTTGAATATATATGTGTATGTATATCTGTGGAAAACCAGCCTACAAAATTGTTTCATCAATTTTTATATTCTAATGCACCAAAATAGACTCAAATTTGTTAATCTTAATTTAGTTCCTTTCTTAATATTCAAGTGATTCTATAATTGCAAGTAACTAATAAACTTTGATTCCTATTAACTGCTTTTGATGTTGGTAAAATTTTAAAGTTGTGTATGAACTGTACTTTGCAAAGCAGTTAATGAATTCAAGAAGAGACATTCAGACCTCTTTGAGTTATGTGCCCAGTAATGGTATCAAGTTAAATGATATGAACATTTTGGTAACTTTGGGGTATAGGTTGCAAAAAGTTTTCCAGAATGATTGGAGCAGCAGTGCATATTGTGTCCATCTTCTCCTAACTCCTCTTAAAATTGTAATTTTTCTCTTTTCCTCATTTTTGCCAATCTGATGATTGGTAGGACCTTAGAATTGTTTTAATTTGTTTTTCTTTACTTATTGATTATTTGGAGCATTTATGTGGTTGTTGATAACTTGTAGCTTCTTTTAAGAATGGCCACTATTATCCTTTGACCAATCTTTTGAAGAATGGCTTTTATTTTTATACATTTGTATCAATTGCCTACATATTATTCTGTATTATTAAGTATTAGAGACTTACAAATTAGAAAAACTCTGAAGTTTCACCTCAAGCCCAGCAGATTGGGAAAAAAGCTAAGACAAAAATGGTAATGTTAGACTGTGTGGGAAGATAGACAATTTATATTCTGTTTGTGGAGCTGTGATTTGATCCATTCATTCTGGAAAACAGTTTGAAGTAATGTGATGTCACTAAAGTCTTAATAGCTTTTGATCCAACTACTCACTACTGGGTTATATTCCAAGGTCAAAGACAGAATATTTATTCCAAAATATTTGTAACAACAGATATGCAATGACAAAACACACAAATCTGGAAACAAAGTAGGTACCCATAAATTGTGGAATGCCTGAATGAATTATAGCAGAGCCATAATAAATTGTGATTATGAGGTCTTCAGAGAAATTAGAGGACTTGTATGATCTGATTCAACATGAAATATACATGGTTATTAAAATGATGTTAGCAAAAACAACACTTAAAGGCAGCTAAACTCAGAGTAAATGTCCCTAGGGAATGTGTGATGAAAAACACTTCCTTTTCCTCTTTAAGGAAGGTAGGAAACACTAGGAGTGGAAGTTGATTTTGCTGACATATTTTTCTTTATTGAAAGGAAGAATTCATTGAGGGAGTGACATCAACATATTTCTTGTCTGTGTTTTGCCATGAGTTTGCTTTGGAGAGTCTGTCCAGTTTGCTAGGGACTTGTCTTGCTTTCTCCTGACATTGCAAAGAGTGAAGCACATGGGCCATCTGCCAGTTAATCTCTCACCACATGGACCAGTCCATTTTTTTGATCATACATTTTCCTGATGATATCCTTTATTCTAGTTCTCCTTGAAATGTCTTTGTTATGTGTTGCTGTCTTCTGACAATAGTCACCAAGAACATCTATGTAGTCAGCTGAATAATACTCCCTTTTTTTTTTTTTTGTGAGGCATTTGGGGTTAAGTGACTTGCCCAGGGTCACACAGCTAGTAAGTGTGTAAAGTGTCTGAGGCTAGATATGAACTCAGGTACTCCTGAATCCAGGGCCAGTGCTCTATCCAGTGCGCCACCTAGCTGCCCCCCAATAATACTCCTTTTAACTCTTTGGAGACTAGCGTTTCTTGTCTTGTAGTCACACAGCAACGTTGGTTAAATATTGGTGTTAAGAAGATAGGCTTTTGTTTCTGAAAGAAGTTTGTGATCATTTAAAGTACTTTGAAATTTCAGGAGGCAATCTAGCCCACTCTTCTTGTCCAATAAAACTCTGGGCTCATCTCATCTTTTCATAATGTCTGTCCAAGATATATGTGCTAAAGGATAGGATACATAATTTATAGAAGGAACAGCAAATTGGCCATTTTGTTTGGAACATGGAGTGGGTAAAGGGGAGTAGTGTATAAAATAATTTGGTTAGATTGTGAAAGGCTTTTAATGTCAGATAGAGTCATTTGCATTTTATGCTACAAGCATTATTGGATCAACTGAAGCATCTTGAATAAGAGTGATGTCAGATTTATACTTTACAAATATCAGTTTGGTAGCTGTATGTAAAAGGATTGGAAAGACTGGAGAATAGGATACCCTAATTATGAAGTTGTTGTAGTGGTCCGAGTAAGAGATTATTAGCGCCTGAACTAAGGTAAGGGTCACGTGAGTAGAGAGATGGGGATAGTTGGAGGGGAGTGCTGTCGTCTATCCTTTGTTCCCCAAGAGGACCATGACATTGGGTTGATGTCATGACTGGCACTAAATTGAAGTGTGGGAGGGCTGTGGAAGGTCAACAAACTCACTCTCTCACTCCAAAACCATCTGAGTCCAGTGGTGAGATATATATCAGGACCAGTGATGGCCCCAGATGTTTTTTTTTTCTTTTTACGGGGCAATGGGGTTAAGTGACTTGCCCAGGGTCACACAGCTAGTAAGTGTCAAGTGTCTGAGGCCGGATTTGAACTCAGGAACTCCTGAATCCAGGGCCGGTGCTTTATCCACTGTGCTACCTAGCTGCCCCAGCCCCAGATGTTTTAAGGCAGTTGGGGGTTAAGTGACTTGCCCAGGGTCACACAACTAGTAAGTGTGTTGGAAGACACTTGGTGGAGGTAGAATTGACAAGACTTGGCACCCGATTGGATGTGACACCTGGGTGACTGGAAGAATCATGCTGCCCTTTACAAAAATGAATTTAGAATAAGGACTGGTTATTGGAAAGAAGAAAAACTTTAAAGTATTGGAAACAGTGGAGTGAATGAATATTTTTTTCCAAACCCCGGTAATATTAGTTTAGCAGCTTTCAGGAGTTTGCAAAAGATGGCAGCAAATAGAGCTAACTTTGGCCAGACTTTGAACTTAGCCGGAACACCTAGTATCTTGATTGTAGAAAGTTTTATTTGGAATTATTGAAATTTATTTGGAATTATTGAAAATAGCCATGGCCAGGCCCCTATCCAAAACTTATTTGATTTCTCAATGGATAGTATTATTTTGCCTTTTTTCATCCTGACCTGATGGTGTAAGATGATAAATCAAAAGGCATTGATTTATAAGGCAGACATAGATTGTAGGGGTGAGGGGGCACTACCAACTTTATCATTCAGATACTTTTTTGGTGAGTACTTTCCATTTTATTTGTGGTTGTTCTTCAGCCCTTCAATTGTATCCAACTCTTTTTGACCCAATGGACCACATTTTCCATGGGGTTTTCTTGGCAAAGATACTGGAGTGGTTTGCCATTTCCTTCTTCAGTGGATTAAGACAAACAAAAGTTAAGTGACTTGCCCAGGGTCTTGTAGGTAGTAAGTGTCTGAGGTCAATTTGAACTCAGGTCCTGACTCTAGGCCCAGAGTTCTTTCCACTGAGTGCCACCTAGGTGCCCTAATTCCATTTTATTATTCCTTCCTTCCTTTCTTCCTTCCCTCCTTTCCTCCCTCCCTCCCATTTAGATGCCATATGGTCATAAGGAAAGCAGGAAAGCTCCTTTTAATCATCTGATCTTGTATTATCCATGCTAATGCTTCCTGTTCTTGTTGCAGACTGAATAGAAATTCATATGTAGAAAAAATTGATTAAATATATACACATAACCAGCACATTTCCACTGCTGTCATCAATCAACATACTAAATTAAAATTATACATGGTTTATTTTATATTGTATTTTGCTCTGATGCCAGAAAGTTCTTTTGTAGTATTTGTTTTTTCTTACATAGGAACTGACCTCAAACTATCTGTTTTTATTCCTTAAAACACACTCGATTAACATCCTGTGAGTCATTATAGAAGGTAGTCATTTGGGAGGTATTATTAGAAGAGGAAATAGCTGGGCAGCTAGGTGGTGCAGTGGATAGAGCACCAGCCCTGCATTCAGGAGGACCTGAGTTCAAATCCGGCCTCAGACACTTGGTACTTACTAGCTGTGTGACCCTGGGCAAATCACTTAACCCTCATTGCCCCACATGAATGAATGAATCAATGAATCAATGAATCAATGAATCAATGAAAGAAAAATGCATCTGTCCGTTGAAAAAAGAAATTTCTAAACTAAGTTATCCTGGTGGAATAATTCTGAAAAAATTTGTTATGCTCCCTCATGTAATGTATATTCCTGATATTTCCAGCACAAGTCATTATGCTTCCTTTCTTTAGTAATCAGTATATAACATAGAGAATACCTCTGCCACAAAATATAATCAAATGTAAACAAAATCTATATATTCAAAACTGATAGGATCTTATTTTGCATTTCAGTTAACTGTTCCCAAACAGTTGACTGACTTTGGGGCAGTTTCCTGTCTAACATGCAGTAGTTTCTATACAAAGATCCCTTTTCTTGACAAATAGGACTGTATACAAGGGCAAGAATTCAGTTTAATTAGTATTACTATCATCTGCTATTTGCAAAATTGGTTCTTAATTGAATAAGTCCTATGTGGTTATGCTAAAATTATTGCCCTTTAAGAAACATGCATTTGATAATGCATTGAATTTTTTAAAAATTAAATTTCAGCTTTTTTATCCAGAGAGTAGGTAAATTGAGCAACAGGCGTTGATTAAGGAACTTCTGTATTCCAGGCACCATGCTAGGCACTGGAAATATAGGGGGGGGTAAAAAGAAAATAGTCCTTCCTCTGAAGGTGTTTGTGTATATAAATGCAACGTATGTATACAGTAAATAGAAGGTAGCTTGAGGGGCAGAGGGGACATACTAGGAGTGGGGGGAATGAAGAACAGCCTCCTGTAGAGGGCATGACTTGAACTGAGCTTTGGAGAAAGCTGAGGATTTTAAGCAAAGGTGAGAAGGGCAGGCCCTGACGGCTTTGGTGGGGAGGGAGATGTAATGCCATGTGACACATTGCAAGTAACCTAGTTTGGATGGATCCATGTGATGAAGGACTTTAAAAGTCAAACAGAGAAATATGTATTTGAACTAGAAGCAATAAGGAGCCACTGCAGTTTGGACCTCTGCTTTAGGGCTGTCACTTTTGCACAGTGTAAAGTCAGTAAGCTAACAAAATGCGCTGAACTTCTATTTATCCAGAAAATTTAGGAGAGGGAGTGTTTTGATCACTTGAATATTCTGAAAATAACCTCCCATTTATATAAAGCTTTAAGGTTTACAAAGCACTTCCTCACAGCACACCTGTGAGGTAGATTATGACAAGTGTTATCCCCATTTATAGATGAGGAAAGCTAGATACAGTTTTACCTAGATTCACACATACATCAGTGTATACCTGGCAAGGATCAGAATCAAGATTTTAATTTAGGTCTTAAAATTCCCACAATATTTTCTTTTTATGATGTGTATATGTATACAAATGGCCACAGACACACACACACACACACACACACACACACACGGGTTACCCAAATTCAAGAATCTGGATAACAGAAAATATCCATAGCACTAAAATTCTATTAAATAATTTAATTTTTAATGATTTCAAAATCATTTTAGTATCTTATATTGAATAGAGGGTCAGCATTACAAACATTATCATTGTGCAGTATTATTGGTGTGAGATGTGTAGGCTCTTGGGTTATGACCTGTAGGTAGTCAATCTGGGTTAAGTGACTTGCCCAGGGTCACACAGCTAGTAAGTATCTGAGGTCAGATTTGAACTCAAGTCCTCCTGACTCTAGGCCTGATGCTTCCTTCCTTCCTTCCTTCTTTTTTGTGGGGGCAGTGAGGGTTAAGTAAGTGACTTGCCAAGGATCACACAGCTAGTAAGTATCAAGTGTCTGAGGCCAGTTTTGAACTCAGGTCCTCCTGAATCCAGGGTCAGTGCTTTATCCACTGCACTACCAAGCTGCCCCAAAAGTTGCTTTTTTTTTTTTTCAAGACATGGTTGACATTTATTTACTCATTATTTGTCTGTTAGCACTTTCTTGCTTGTTGAGCTCATCTTTTACTATGGCTTAAACACTAGCTTCTTAAACTGTGGTTGTGACCCCATATAGGGTTGCATAACTGAATGTGGGGGTCACGAAAAATTTGGCAAAATGTATACCTATTTTATATACTCAGGGTCACATAAAAATTTCTTGGGTGAAAAGTGGTTGTGAGTGCAAAAAGTTTAAGAAGCCCTGGCTTAAACCATCATCACTATGCACTTGACTCCTAAATCTCTTTCTGAATATTCCTACATTTTCTTTGTTTCTAGACCCATATCACCACCAGGATATTTTCTGCCATTACTTTTTTTCCCATGCTTTAAATATAACCCTGGACTGTTAGGCCTAGTTATTCATTGTGACATCTCTATTTCTATTACTGACATGACTTTCTCCAAACCACAGAGTCATCTTTGATTCTCTCCTCCCTTCTTCCATATCTAATTAACCATAAAATTATATTGATTGTACCTTCACAAAGGTTCTGGCATGTCCCCCCCCCCTCCCGCCCCCTTTCCGTTCATCTAGTAAACATTTATAAAGATATGCAGATCATTATGTTAGGCACTAGGGGAAAATATACAGTTTAAGACCCAATCCCTGTCTTTATAATGCTTAGCATTTAGCAAGGAAATTTGACACAAAGAAATAACTGTAATACATAATATTCTTTGATAAGTGAAAAGTGAATTAGAGAAGTGTCAAACTAAATCCAATCCAGTCCATACCAGAGGCACTTGTTATATGCAAGGCGTATATATGTGACCAAAGGGAAGATTACTGCTGAAAGGAATGATAAAAATTGGCTTCATGGGGGAGATTCATTTAAGTTGGACCATCAGTGCCTGGTATGTAGTATGCACTTAATAAATGATTTATTGATTGATTTTCTCACATGGAATTATTAATTTTAAGAAGACAGTATGATAGTATAATGTTTTTGGTGACTACCTCCTGGAATACAACAAAATATTGGTATATGTAGTACATTAAATAGGATAGCCGTTACTTTTAAGTTATTTTACTTAACTTTCTACTGGAAACATTTCATGCATTGGATGATGGACATTTATTTTCCTCCCCCTTCCCTTGAATATTAAGGTACAGAATGATACAGAATCTGCTTTTTGTTTTATATATGTTGGAAAATGACTAGATTTTCCATGGCAGTACAAAAACAGATGAATCAAAGTTTGAGATTAGATTGAAAGTTTCAGGGATTGCTCCCAACCCCACCCCCCCACCTTTATTTTGCCTTGTTTTTCATTGAAACATCATATATAGTGGTCACATATATTGCTTGTTATGTACTTGAATTTCCAGGTCTTTTGATCACCATTCATTCAGTATTGATTATTCAAATTCCTTTACTTGTTAGCTGTTAGAGAAAAAGACACCTATTACATCAATTTAAAAGAAAAAATAGTTAATTTAAAAGTTAATATTGGGGCAGCTAGGTGGCATAGTGGATAGAGTACCAGCCCTGGATTCAGGAGGACCTGAGTTCAAATCTGGCCCACTTGATGCTTACTAGCTGTGTGACCCTGGGGAAGTCACTTAACCCCAATTGCTTCACACACACCCCCAAAAGAAGTTAATATTTATTTCCAGAGGCTCTATTTTGTATTTGACTGTTAGCCAAGTTACTAATACATGTGGTCAGAAGTCAATGGTAAATAAAATACTCAACTCATGCCCCATTCTAAGAGATTTCGGGAATGATGTGAGGCTTCTCTGTATGGGTTGAGGGAAGTGCCCAGAAGTGGTATCTCATCCTTTGGAGCCATAGTTGCTAAACATAGTTGTTTCTCATCCCCATTTATGTATCCATCATCTGGAGACTGGCATGAGAAAAATCTCTGGTCCTGCCGTCCCTTTTTCTTGTATGCAGTAGTTGAAAGGGCTGGGGCAGGCGCTCCTTAATTCTCTTGATCATCTTTCTTTGGACCCTGAGCACGAGCTGGTCCTATTCAGGCTTTGTTCTTTAAAGAATAAATTAATCTGTTATTCAGCAAGCAGTTAAGTGCCTACTATGTGCCAGACACTTTGTTTCACACTTTAGGATCCCAACACAAAAATCCCTTTCTTCAAGGAGGTGATGTTCTAGTAGGAGAGAGAGCATTATTCTTATACAGGGTCTTCCAGAAATCTTAGTGCAGCTTTAAGGTATTAAACTTCATGTGTATATTTAATAATAAGCTGTTAAAGCTTAAAACCCAAACTAAATTTTTTAGCATACCCTTTATAAATATGTACGGAATGGACATTAAGTAGAAGGTAGTTGGAATCAAGAAGGCTTTGAAGGGTTTTGTGAGGCAGAGGTGAGGAAGGTTTGCCTTATACACATGGGGCTGGCTGGTACAGAGTCAGGGATACAGAAGATGAGGTGCCATGTACAAAGAAAAGAAAGATCAATTTGGTGGACCATGGCGTGAAACCAGGGAACTAATATGTAATGAAAGTGGAGAGGTAAGTTCAGGCCACATTGTGAAGGGAGCCATTGGAGTTCATTGAATAGTAGATTAACATGGTCAGGTCTGTCTGTGCTTAAAGAAAATCACTTTGGCAGTACTATTCAATATGGTCTGGAGTGGAGAGAGCCTTGAGGTGAGGAGACTAATTATGAGATCTTTGGATTAGTCCAGGGGAGAAGTGACAAAAGCATTAATTAAGGTGGTGACTGTGAGAGTACTGAGAAGGGGGCAGATGACTCCCCTCACCATGTTACTCTACTATTTAATGAACTCCAATGGCTCCCTTCACAGTGTGGCCTGAACTTATTTCTCTACTTTCATAGGAATAGGGGTAGACAGTGTCACACAGAGAAAGGGCAAGATTTGGTAACTGATTGGAGATATGCAGTGATGGGCATTGAAGAGTTAAAGATAATGATAAGATTCTTTATCTTGGACACTAGAAGGATAGTGCCCTTGACAGAAACAGGGAAGTTCAGAAGAAGGGCCCTGGTGGTAGATGGAGAGGGGGCAAGGTAATGAGTTCTATTTCGGATATGTTGCATTTAAGAGGTCTATGGGACATTTGACTGGAGGTGTTGAATTGTCACAGGATGATGTGGGAGTGAATGAAGCTCATGAGACAGACTGGGATTAGATAAATAGATCAGTGAGTCATCTTCTTTCTAGGCCAGCCAGCTCTCTGTTCACTATGCTAAGTTATCACTCATCTCATTATATATAGGAATAAATGTCTAAGAACATGAACATAACTAAACATTTTTTTTTATTTTTCAGACGGATCTAGATTATGTACACAGTGTTGTAGCCATTCTGGAGAAAGAGTAAGTTATTCCTAATTAAAGAATTAGATGATATTTTAATTACCATCTCATTGTCTAATGGCCTTTTTTACTCAAAGAAAAATATAAAATAGTATATCTTTTATGTAGTATCTTTTCTTATGAAGTTCAAAACATGATGTTAAACTTCATATCATTTATCTGAAGTTACTAAGAAGTAGTTCATATGCCCCTATGACAATATAGGACACACATCCAGAAGAGGGTCTGCAAGTAGGGGATCTTAAGGTGCCGTATGTATTGAACTGTCAGTAACAATGTTTAATTCTAAAAGACATGATATTTAGAGAATTCCACCTCTCCCCCAACCCCTTGTCTTACTCATTCAGATTTTGTACACTTGCCTTTATAAAGGCACATTTTTACTCAGTAAAACATTTTCAGTTCAGTAAACATTTATTCATAGCCTATTTTGTGCCAGGCACTATGCTAAGCACTAGGAATACAAGTAAGAAAAAGCCCCAGACATTCACTAGCTGTGTGACCCTGGGTAAGTCACTTGACCTCTGTTTACCTCAGTCCACTGGAGAAGGAAATGGCAAACCACTCCAGTATTGGGGGTGGGGGGCAACTATGTGGTACAGTGGATAGAGTAAGAGGCCTAGAGTCAGAAAGATTCATCTTCCAAGTTTAAATCTGGCCTCATACACTCAACTGCTGTGTGACCCTGCACAAGTCACTTAGCCTTGTTTGGCTCTGTTTCTTCATCTTTAAAATGAGCTGGATAAGGAAATGGCAAATCATTCTAGTATCTTTGCTAAAAAAAAAAACCCCGAGTTGGGTCATGAAGAGTCAGACAGTGGCGCAGTGGATAGAGCACCCGCCCTGGAGTCAGGAGTACCTGAGTTCAAATCTGGCCTCAGACACTTAACGCTTACTTGCTGTGTGACCCTGGGCAAGTCACTTAACCCCAATTGCCTCACCAAAAAAAAAAAAAAAAACCCAGGGGGAAAAAAAAAAGAGTCAGACAGGACTGAGGGCTTTGGGATGAGCTTAGTTTTATATCCACCAGCCCTCTAATCAGAGTGGAGAAGAAGCAAGAAAGTATAGAATATCCAAAACTGCTTCATCAACATGATGATGAATTTCAGATGATCAGCTTAATTGAAAGTAAAGAGGGCAGCTAGGTGGCTCAGTGGATAGAGCACTGGCCCTGGAGTCAGGAGTACCTGAGTTCAAATCCTGCCTCAGACACTTAACACTTACTTGCTGTGTGACCCTGGGCAAGTCACTTTACCTTCATTGCCCCGAAAAAAAGAAAGAAAGAAAGAAAGAAAGAAAGAAGAGAGTTAAATATAAATACTGTAAGAACTCTTCCCTGTGTAACATAAATTATTTCACACTCAGCACTAACTGGAATGTAGCAGTTTCAAAATGAGACTTGCTATCCTTCTGTCTATATATCTCTTTTAAAATGAACTATTGTTTTTAGGGGAACTGGGTTGGAATGTCAATGAAATTATTTTTATTACTCTTTGTACTTTGACCTAAGCAACTTTAATGATATTAACATTAAAACTTATCTTAAGGTTTCTATAATTGGACATACAAGAAGTAGCTCAGTTTCCTTTTTTCTTCCATCAGAGAAATAATGCTATTTTGCTTATTGTCATTCTGATGAATGAGATAAACAAATTCACTTAATTTATTTATTACAATGATTAATGATTTATTTTCTGTCAAATTTAGTAAGAAAGGCAAGAAGACAAATCTCACTTAAATAACTCAGTTGACCTTTATTATGATAGATTTTCTACAGAAATCAATTCTGGTTTGATGGAAATAATATCCCCTCCTGCAACTTATTATCCTGACTTCACAAACTTAAAGAAGACATTTGGAGACTCAAAAGAAAGAGTAAAGTAAGATTTTAAAAAATAATTTGACTTTTGTTTGTAAAATGTTTGAATGTAATTTCTTGGATAGCAATACTTAGGGAGATAATCATATATCTATTGAATAAAAGTAATAATAATGACCAACATTTATAAAGTGTTCCAAGTACTTTATCTAGGTATTTCAAAGCACTTTACATGTACTTTCTGTCAAATATTAAAATATAGCTTTTGTAGCTGCCTGTCTCCTACAAACAGATCAGAGAAATAATGTTTAATCTCTCCTACAAATTAATAAACAGATCAAAGAAATTACAACATCTTATATCTCCTACAATGAACCAGATCAGAGAACATGATATATCTGCCTGTCTGCTACAAACAGAACAGAGAAATGTTTAATTTCTCCTACAAATCAAAGACAGACAGAAAAAATGTAACATCAATTTAATATTTTATTGTCCCAAGAAGAAAGATAACACGACACATGATCATGTGGAGACTTCCCTCCTAAGAGAGAAGCTCGGGGGACTCCCCATTTCTGAGGGTATATAAGGTTTTAGTCCACTGATTACAGGGCATTGTCAGTTTCAATAGTATGATACAGAAATCAACCCAGAAGCAAAAAGTAGCTTAACAATTTCAGTTATAACAAATATGGAGGAAATACAGAAGCATTGTGATAAGACTACAGGATCTTGGCAAGGATGAGGACACCCAGATGTTACCATAAGATAGGAACTTACTATCCTGAGGGAAAAGAAGTCACTAGGTAGGGTCTTTTATCTGCTAGCTATCTGGGTTCGGGTTTGGAGTTCAGTTGAAGGACATTTTGCTCCTATTAATCCTATTAATCCAAGGTTTCATAAAACTCCCCTTGGATAATAAGGTACCTCCATCAAATCCAGGTGATCTATTTATTCATATTAACAGATCTCATTTGATCCTCAAAACAACCCTGTGAGGCAGGTCCTAGAGGTATTATTATCCCCACTTTACAGATAAGAAAACTGAAGCTCACTGAAGTTAAATGACTTGTTGAAGATCAGATAGTAAATGGTTGTTGCCTCTGAACATCAGGACACAATAATAGTTAGGGTATTCTGAAGACTTGTCTTAGCTTAATATCTACCTTTTAATTTACTTTTCAAAAATATGCTGCATCACAAATAATTCTAAAAGCTCAAAATAACATACCTATTAAATACCTACTGAATGCTGAATGTACAGCTAGGTTCTTAAGGAAAATAATAGATTTGGATAACTTGTAGAGTTCCTAACTTTGTGGAGTTTATATACAGTTGATTTATCTAAGATACTGGTCCACTTTTTTATATGTTAATTCACTGAATAGAATTAGGTCATATTTCTGATGTTTGAATTTACTTGCTTGATTAATGTGTTCTGTTGTATTTAGCATTTATTTAGTGTCAACTATGTGCAATACATTGAAATAAGCACTGAAGTTTGATTTTATTGCAGAACTTTAACTGAATATTATGGCCCATTTTGTAAATGAGTACACCCATGAACAGGAGTGTCCTGCCGAGATTCAAACTGGGCTCTATTTTCATGTATCTGTACCTCCTTTCCCTCCCACTCCCCTCAGTGATTATATTGTGTTCACATTGGTGTAGAACTAGTAGAAATGTTATTTGACTTAGGTAAATGTTTTAATACTGTACTTACAAATTTTACTGAAAATTTGCTGTGTTATTGGGTATTTTTGTCTTTTCACTCTAGGAAAATATGAGGGGAAAGACTTTTAGGGGAGAATTTTGTGAAGAAGGGTGAGGAAAGATTAAATTTTGGTGAATTGAACTCAGGTATTTGACTAGCCAAACCAATCTGTACTGTAATATTTTATTTTTAAGTGTTTAGGAGAATATTTGGCATCTGTGGAATAGACGTGATACAAAAGTTAGGCAAACTTTTCCAACACTTATCTGCAGTGGTGTCCCCGCGTGCTGCATTGAAAACATATTTGCTAAGTCAGTGTAAATCTTGGTTTAGGGAAGAGTGCTTCCATAGGAAATTTGACCTAAGGCTTATTTTTTGAGATTAAATTATATTTTTAAAACACTACCAAGCATTTTTTCCTCTCCCCATCTCTCCTTCACCCACTGGAAAGAAAAAAGAAAACCCTTGTAACAAATATGTATAGTTAAGGAAAATACATTTCAACATAGGCCGTGTCCAAAAATTTGTATTTCATGCTTCGTGTCTATCACTTTTCTTTCATGAAGTGGGTAGTGTTCTTCATCATTGTTCATTTGGAATCACCTTTTAATCAGAATTCTTAAGTGTTTCCATGTGGTTCGATTTTACAATGTTGATGTTCATAGTATAAATTCTTCTTCTGGTCCTGCTCACTTCTCTCTGTATCATACCATACAGGTCTTCCCAGGTTTCTTTGAAACCATCTTTCTTACAGAACGATTACATTCATATACCATAATTTGTTCAGCCATTTCCCATTTGATAGGAAGCCCCTTATTTTCTAGTTCATTGCTACCATAAAAGAAATGCTATAAATGTTCTCATACACACACACACACTCTCTCTCTCTCTCTCTCTCTCTCTCTCTCATATAGTGACCATTTGGGCATTGTAACAAATTGCTTTTCAGAATGGCTAGATGAATTCACAGCTTTACCAGTGGTATATCAGTGTCCTCTTTTCCCACAGACCCTACAACGTTTGTCATTTTCCTTTTTTTTTTAAATCCACTTTGCTGATCTAATGGTTGGGAGTTGGAACTTCAGAGTTGTTTTAATTTACATTTCTCTAATCATTAGTGACTTGGAAAATTTTTTTCATATGGCTATAAATAGCTTGGATTTTTTTCCCTTGTGAACTGACTATGTCCTTTGACCATTTATTAGTTGAGGAAAGGCTTTTATTCTTAGAAACTTGATTCTGTTACTTTATCTTTGAAATGAGACTTTTTTTTCTTTTCTTTTTTTTTTTTAGAAAATCTTGCTGCAAAAATATTTTCTCAGTTAATGATTTTTCTCCTAAATTTACCTTCTTTGGTTTTGTTTGTACAAAACCCTTTTAAAATTTTGTTACTAAATCTGTCTGTTTTATCTTTTGTAATACTCTCTATCCCTTGTTTGGTCACAAACTCTTCCTCTTCCATAGATCTGAAAGGAAAATTCTTCCTTGTTCTTCTAGTTTGTTTGGGATGGGACCTTTTATGTTCAGGTCATATATCCATTTAGAACTTATCTTGGAATATAGTGTGAGGTGTTGCTTTAACCCTGTTTTCTGACAGATTGCTTCTACTTTTCCTAGCAGTTTGTCAAATAGTGAGTTCTTACCACAATAGCCAGGATCTTTCTTTGGGTTTGTCAAATACTAGGCTTCTCTTTGTGTTTGCTTTTATATGTTGTATACCTAATCTGTTTCACTGATCTACTTTTCTGTCTTTTTATCAAGTACTTAATTATTTTGATAATTACTGTTTTGAGGTGTAATTTGAGATCTTTCACTGCTAGTCCCTCTTCCTTTTCATCTTTTTTCATTATTTCCCTTGAGTTTGCCAACTTTTTGTTCTTCCAGTTGAATTTTTAAAAATATTTTCTATAATCACCTAAGGCTTATGTTAACCGATACTAATCTTTCTTGACCTTACCCATGCCAGACTAAATATTTTTGGGGCATGATTTTGAAGCCCTTTCCCCCAAAAAACTTATATCAGTCTTGTAGATGTGTAGACAACTTTGAAACCTCATGCGTGTAAATAGTGAACATACTCTGTTCAAGAAAAGAGTCTGAAGATACTGAGCATTGATTAACATTTCAGGAAGTGGGATTGACTATACCTTAATAAACAGGAAATTACTGATTATCAGTGTGCCAGTCATATCTGAATCAGCTGTGCAGGCAAATCATTAACTTATAGAGCAACAATCAAAGTAAATACCACATTTGAAGAAAGGATAAAGATAAGAAGACATGGAGTATAATGAAAACAGCTCTAATCAGACCTATTTAAACTAGTTGTAGACTCAGAAAATTGGAAATTAGATAAACTTTAAATATCTTGATTATCACTGTCTATTAAAGCTTAACTTATAGAAGAAGTCAGTCATGAAAGTGAGAAGTTAGAGCCCAAAAGTCCCGTCAGCATATAAGTGCTATAAATCTCCTTGCTTGATAGACATGCTACAGCTAGGGACAACCCTGGTGTGGAGTACATGTTTATTTACAAGTCATTCCAGAAGAGGATAAGGAAGGGAATCCTGAGGAAGCAGTATTGTTTCACAGAATAATGAAAAGCAGTTGAGGAGAAATTGTGCCTGCACAGATCTTAGCTTAGTGTGAGAGCTAATGAAATCAGATTATCTTGGGGGGGGGGGGAATTAGAAGTAAAACCCAAAGTAGTACATCAGACTTGTAAAGCAGAACTGATCTGTGGATATTTCTTCCATAATCTCCTTTCCTCACCAGCAGTAGTATAATCCTGTCACATTTGAACTCTATCACCTCAGTACCTGCTGTCCATGTGAAAAATTGGAGGTATTGAAAAGACATTTAAGTATCAATTTTCAAGATATCTTGGAAGGGAGCAATTTCATTAAAATCCAAAAAAACTACAGATGGCACTTTTAATACTGCCACACCTTCCCTCCTGCTCTTCTCCCACCCCTGCAACCAAGAAGACATCAGTAACTACTGATATGCCAAATTTCTCATCTCTACAAAATCTTTGAGAACAATCATTATGTGTATCAAGAGTATCCTTGGTGAAAACATAGGAAGGAAATAGGATTTTATAAATGATTTTCTTCAATAAACCACATCCTTCTAGTTATACAGCTGTCTGAGAACTAGAAAAAATATTAATACTCAACTGCATATAGAATCAACTGCTTTAAAAATCAAAATGATGTAGAGTAAAATGCAGTATTATGAAATAGTGATTATATTTGCTACTGGTTACAAAATAGAAAAGTATAATACTGGAACAGACTAGATGAGATAAGGCAGACCTAGCTGGTGAAGCTGGTGAAGATAGTGGCCCAGTATCTGATAACTCCAAGAATGCAAATTCTTGGAGAAAGGAAGGGCTCCTTCTTTGCAGAAGAATTGTTGGGAAAACTGGAAGGTAGCTTGGTAGAACATAGGTTTAGATTAGTGTCTTATATATTAAAGCTCCAAAAGGATTTGTAACCTAAATATAGAAGGGTACACCATTAAAAAAATAGGGAAGTAGCTTGCTTTTACAACTGTAGCTAGGGCAAGAGTTCATAACCAAAAAGATATAGAAAAAATATAAAAGAAAAGAAACAGGCAGTTTCAGTTAGGCAAGAACAAAATTAGTTCAGGTAGAATGCAAAGAGAAGCTGTTAATTGGAAGAAAATCTTTGCATCATTTATCTTTGGCATCACAAGTCAAGGACTAGTGATATGTAGTGAATGGACATAATCTATAAAACTCAGATCCATTACCATGTGAAATAATGTTCCACCTCCCTAACAAGAGAAATGCAAACTGCATATTGGGGGCAGCTAGGTGGCGCAGTGGATAGAGCACCAGCCCTGGAGTCAGGAGTACCTGAGTTCAAATCTGGCCTCAGACACTTAACACTTACTAGCTGTGTGACCCTGGGCAAGTCACTTAACCCCAATTGCCTCACTAAAAAAAAACAAACAAACAACAGCAAACTGCATATTGATGAAGATACTGACTGTTGACATTTTTATAGCTCTTTTAGATCTACAAAGCACTTTACATAGCATATCTTCTTTCATGTTGATAAAACATAGTGTTAGAGAAGCTATGGGAAGTCAGGCATACACATGTACTCTTGGTAGAGCTGTCAGGTGGCTTATCTCCTAGAAATCATTTCAGAATTATATGAAAAGAAACTATTCATACCCTTTGGCCAAGTGATCCTACTAGAGAAGTTCATGACAGGAAAGTCCAATTTATACCAAGATAATTATAACCAGCATTTAAATAGCACTTTCAGGTTTGCAAAGCACTTTACATATATTATTTGATTTGATTTGATTCTCACATCAGCCCTACAAGATAGGTGCTGTTATAACATTCACAAAATATTCATAATAGTACATTTTGTAGTACCAAAGGAAGTGTTAACAGTGGGTTTTTATTAATTGAGGAATGACTGAACAAATTTTGGTACATGACTGTATTGGAATATTCCTGTGCCATAATAAAGGATGAGTATGAGGAATTCAGAGAAACATGGGAAGATGTAGTGACTACAATAATGATAAAAGCAATACTCAAAGAGAACAGAAATCAGGCTGATACTGGGTTCCAAAGGAACAGCAATGAAACATACTTCTCTCTTCCCAAAAGAAAGGTGGTGCATTATGGGTATGCGATGTTACATATGTAATCAGACTTCATCTTTTCCCCCTTTGTTTGGTTTTGCTTGTACAGAACAAAAAAAGACCCTCAAAACAAAGTGTGTACCAAATTTATACTAAACTGACAGTTATGTCTTCTGTGACATTCAGTAACCTTGAGTACCAGTGTCAAATGAGGCTTAAAATAAGGAGATACTATTTAATAATCATTAATACAAATTAGATAGAACTCTGCATATTTAATCACTTTTAAGTGTTAAGTGTCTTAGTGGATGTTCTATGTAGATACCAAACAAAAGAATTCCCTGTTAATAGTTATGGATGTCCATAAATTCCTATTTATAGGTAATATTTTAGTAATTGTTAAGTAGTTTAAAAAAAAAAGCAAAAAAAAAACCCCAAATAATACTTCCTCAGGAGAAATTCATAACTATTCAAATAAATTGACTTAGTCATCCATTATGGAAAATAAAGTAAATTTAAAAGGATTATTTTCCAGACTATGAAAAGCAGATACATTGAGTTAGTCTATTAGGATATATATATACTTTCATCAGGTGCTGAAGATGAGTTGGGCTTGGGATCAAGTGGGCAGAAGAGATCAGTTTGACTGCATTTGGGAAATTGTGTTAGTTATCACTTATTCCAAGACACTTGCTGCCACAGAATCTCTGCCTTCAGCACCACTTTGCTTACAACTATTGCTACAAATCCTGGAACACTGCAGTCACGGAAAAGTCATAAGTGTGTGTGATTTAAAGGGCAATGGAAGACATATGATAGATGTAACAAGGTTTCAGTGTATGTAATGAAAAATTGTCCTCCAAAGTGGTCTAAAAAACATTAGGAGAAAAGTAGGTGGGTCAGTCACATACCAAACATGAGAAATAATAGGTGAACATCTGGGGTGCTACACTGATGCCCTCCAGGCCACCAGTTACAAGAATGAGAGGAAAGCCTCTATCTCATTGTGTAGGACCTCTACAGATAATTATGAAAATACCTAGACAAGAATGGCAGAAAGGTTTGATGGGGGGATGTGTGATTTGTATCAATGGAAGGAAAATTACAGATTTCCTATAAAGGATTTACAGAAAGCCATAGATGAGAATTGTCTAGAAGGAAAAATCATGGAAGTGTTGTGATTGGCACTAGTAAGAAGGAATATTCACTCAAATGAAATCAGATTTGTCTAAATGTACAATTCCCAAACCCATAGGATTCTCAGTGTGGGAAAGGGTATGTTTAGAATAACAGTTTTGTCTTTCTGGAACATAGTTGAAACAGTACAGAATGATATAATAATATAAATTTCTCTCATTGACAAACATGGACAGTTTATATACATCGCTGCAAGAAAAAAGTTCAGATGTACATACAGAGGCTTGTTTTATTCTTGACTCTTAATTCAGTGAATGCTGTTGAGGGTCTTTCATGTGTTTTTTGTTTGTTTGTTTAAATTCCACACAATTTCAACTTTTCCCCAACCTTATTAGGCTTTTGTTATTGTTCAGGTAATCTCTTTCCAAGCCAAAATTTAGAGTTATAATCTTAGTTTTTCCACAGGTCTGTGTACTTTATTTTGGCAGGCTGCTTGTTGTTGGATGAAATTTTCTAATTTGTTTGTTGCCCGTTCTCTTTAGCTCTTTGACTCTCCCCTCCTGAGTACATAAAAGAAGAAAATTATTCATTCATTTAAGCAAAGTAGGTGCACTTCCCCAAGGTATATTAGAGACTATACAGCTCTCATTCCACCCAAAGTTTCCCTCCACTGACTAACCCAGTTATGAAAGAGAAATACTAAATTTTCAAAAAGTTATGAAAGCAAGTCAGAAATGCCACCAAATCCATCTAAACCCACTCATAATTTGAGAACTGATTGTGAATTTATTTGAACCTGCTCAAGTAGGCTCTTTTCCCCTAAAGGAGTGGAACATAAGTATTTTATTAAATTCCATGTTTAATTTCTAATTCATGTTTTTGATGACTTTTTATTTCAGGTGGAGGACAAAGCAAAACTTGGATTATTGTTTTCTTATGATGTATGCTCAGGAAAAAGGCATTTATTACATTCAGGTAGTGTGTTTTTAAAAGAATTATTTGTAGGGTAGTTTTGTAAAGTGAATCTTTTAATGAAAAAAATTTTATAAGCATAATCTTGATAAAGCAAAAAGGTTAAAAAGCCTTCTCAGATGTATAATTTCATTACCATCTTATAAATTCTAAATTTTCCTAAAGAGGTAGGTTTAAACATATAAAAAAAATGAGTCCTCTTTTTATTTGTTAAAATGTCATAAATTTTAAGATATCATTGAAGTAAAATTAAAATTCCTTCAAAAGTACTAGTTTGTAATGTATGATACCATAGACAAGGTCTGGGCTAAAGTTTATTTTTGCTTTAAATTTATATAAATAAAAATGCTTTTTAAGAGCTTATATTCAATATGTTTAAAACACTTAAGAGTGCCAACTTTTATCAGATACCCTCATATACTCTAGAACAAAGATGTCAAACTCTTAGCCTTCTCTCAGCACTCCTGAGTATAGCCAAAACCAGATTAAAATGCAATTGAAGAATGTTTAACAATATAAATGAAATACAATATAACCCAGATAATGTTAATTTCTGGTTTTCAAAGTCAGTATGTGGCCAGCAGGAAACAGCTTCCATTTGAGTTTGACACCAGTGCTCTAGAATTACCAAGATAACCTCATAAGAGATTGAAAACTAGGCTGAAATGTAGATGACTTGGGGTCTAGTTCCAGGGCTTTCACTCACTAATTTGCTTTGTAAGCTACATCAAATGACATAATGTTACTGGGTTTTAATTTTTTCAGTTGTAAAATGAAGGGCCTTGCACTAAGTAGGATTGCAAAAGTAATGAAACTGTTCTCTGCTGTATGTTAGTTCTATTTGTTCTTTAAAGCATGCCTCTGAGGTTCTCAATGAAAACTTTTGTTGTTGTTGTTAGCCAAGTTTGAGGTACACAAATATCTTTTATGGTAATACAATTGCATTTCTTTAAAAATGTTTATTATTTCAATTGGCCTTTCACCAGTAGTGTAAGTTAGTGAAATTTCACTATATGAGGTTATGAAACAAATTCAGCTTAGACTCTTATGTATCCATTAAATTGTGTTGGTGTAACAGAACTTGTGACTGATGAAAAGACTGGGCTGAGGCACATAATGTTCAGCTGTCTTAACCCATGTGAGTAGGTGCTACTGGGGGTTTCCAGGGTATGCTGTCTTTGTCAATAGGGGTACAACCCCCCCCTCCCCGGATGAATCCCTTTGGCACTTGTGACATGCTGGTAGCCGCAGTTATATCGTCATGCTGCCCTCACTATAATGGATAGAAACTCTGTTTTCCTCCTATGATTAACCTTGTTATCATTGCATAGATTTCCCTGGAATGCATAGCTTGTAGGCTGTGATGGTTCATAGCTCAGGTTTATTCTTTGCTTATCATCCTCCACACAGAGAGAATCAGGCCAGTTGAGCCCTCTCCTTTATGCCCCCAGGTTTTTGCAATCATTCTGTTCACCTTCTATATGATAATTGATTACTATATATATATAGAAAGACGATTGCTTTTGGAGTCAGAAGACCTGACTCAAGTTTGGTATTGGTCCCTGTCTGTGTGACTTCAGGCAAGTTGCTTTTGGTAAAGTTTTTGTTTTTATATCATAGTCCTTTCCTCTTGAAACAGCCTCACTGAACCCTTCCTCGTAAAAAAGGAACTCAGTTAAGCAGAACCAAACAACAAGAATAACCACAGATGACAGCATATACCAGATTCCTCATCCATAGTCTCCCAACTCATACTGCGAGAAGGGAGGTGTATTTTGTTATTGGCTCTCTGAGACTGAGATTGCTTGCTTAAAGAAGATACCGTTGCCTTTTGGTGTTACTTTCATTTACATTATTGTAGTCATTGTATGTATTTTCTCTTAGTTCTACTTACTGTACTCTACATCTGTTGGCACAACTCTTAGGATGTTTATTTGAATTTCTTTATTCATAATTTCTTACAACATAGCAATACTTCATTATATTTATATACCACAATCTCTTTTTAGTTATTCTTCAAGGTATGGGCACCTCACTTTGTTTCCAGTATTGTACTATTACAAAACTTTTTATATTAATATTTTGGTATATATGGAACCTTTCTATCTTTGCTTTCCTTGCATATATTATTCACAGCAGTGCAATGGCTAAGTCAATAGATATAAACAGTTTACTGATTTTTCTTACATAATCCCAAATTATTTTCCAGAACAATTGGACCACTTCACAATTCTTCCAATAGTATATGCATGTGCCAGCCTTCCAGAGCCCTTGCAATGTTGACCATTTCTATTTTTTATTACCTTAGGTATTTTGAAGGGTGGGAGATAAAGCCTTAGAATTGCCTTCATTTGAATATTTCTTATGATTGTTGTTGATTTGATATAATTTTTCATATGATTATAGTTCTTTTGAAAACTTATCTTTTAACCATCTATCTCTTAGGGAATGGCTCTTGGTCTTAGATACTTACATGAATTCCTTATATATCTTAGATATTTGACTTTTTCATGGAAAGTTTTTTTTCCCACTCAGTTTTTTTTCTTAGATAAGCTATATTGATTTTATTTGTGGAAAAAGTTTTATAATGTTATATAATTGAAATTGTCTTTTATATTTTATGATCATTTCAATCCCTTGTTTGGTTAAGAATCCTTTGCCTTAAAATTACATCCTTCCATTCTCTAGTTTTTGTCATTGCCTTTGTTTTTTGTTTTTGTTTTTTTTTTTGCCTTTGTTTTATAACATGGCCTTTTAGTTTTGGGTTGCATCTCCATTTGGGAGCTTATTGTTGGTGTATCAGTCAATCAGCAAACTATGTAATTTAAACCAATGCCTAGTTTAAGATGCTGATATAAAACTATTTCTGCCAAATTGCTTTCAGTTCTTGTAGTATTTCTCATCATCAGATGGGGATTGTTAGGTTCGTTGTGTTGGATTGCCTTCTGCATCTTAGTTCTCTAGTCTGTTCCACCTTAGATGAGTGCTCTACACTGTTTATCTCTCATTTTCCACAGGCATCACATGAAGTGTGGTTGTTTTGGGTGAGCTCCAAGGTCTTTCCCAATTCTCATGTCCTATGAAAAGATATATGCTCATATATCACCTTTATCATCTCACTGACCACATATTTTAATGATCATGAACCTTTTCTAAGGACTCATAGATTGAGAGGTGTCGTGATCTGTTGGCTAGTATCTAATTGGACTTGTAGTCAGGAAGATATGTGCTAAGGTCCTGCTTCTGATGCTTATCAGCTGAGTGAACTCAAATCCACTTTTTAGACCTGTCAGGAAATAAGACTTCTCAATTAAGTTAGAAAAGAGTGTGGTCTGCCCCAGGGTGCTCCACCTACAAAATCATAGGTCCTTAACATAGTGACATAATAGGTATTCATGCCAGGTTGTCTGTAAGTATTATAAATGGACACTTATCACGGTCAGTAATCACTGGGAATCTTTGATTCTGTTCTGTGCCTGCATCTGTGTGGAGCAGTGGGCCTTACAATCAGGTTGGGCTCCCCTATCATTCCTTCCTTTATGTTTTGCTGATTTGGGTTTATCTTCCCTTCTTTTTTCAGTGGCAGTTTCCCCTGCTGCTTTCCCTTTCTTTCCCTCATGATTGGCTAGTCAAGATGCCTGAGTTTTTTGGAAAGCACTTTTTCTTACTGTTGTGACACACATAGGGCAACAACAACAAAAACGATACCATTCAGACCTCTGGGCCATTGTTTGGTTCTGGAAACCACAATTTAGAAAGGACAGTAGGAAGTTCGAGTCACCTGAGAAGGGTGACTCAAGGTAGCAAAGGTGCTTTAAACCATGCTATATGGAAGTTGTTTGAAGGAATTAAATAAGTTTTTCCAGGAAAAGAGGAAAGTTAATCATGATCTGAACATGACCTTGAAACATTTAAAGGATTTTTTTTGTGGGGGGGGGGGGCGGATCGGCTTTAGAATTCTGTATTCAAAAAACCAGGAGTAACCAATAGATGAAAGTCATAGAAAGGCAAGTAATTGTTTAACATGAAGAAGAACATTCTAATAATTAGACATATAAAAAAATTGAATGGGCTGCCTCCTACTCAAGCCCTTTTCTGATCCTTCCACCTATTACTGCTCTCTATTTCTTCAAAATACATTTTATTTACTTATCTATGTACATGTTATACATAGTCCTTTAGTGTAAGGTAATCTCTTTGAAAAGAAATTTTTTCATTTTTATCTTTGTAGTAAATAGTATCTTGTATACGAGAAACTTAATAAGTATCTTTAGCTTTGTTTTAAAATTGTATTAATGCCTTTTTTTTTATAAATAATTTCCTATTGTCCATGTGCATATAACTGTCCCTTGTAGCCACAAAGGAATATGGTGGATATTACCTGAGTTGCTTGTTTGTCTCGGTCAGGCTCCTCAGAGGATCTGGTTTTCATTCACTTATTGGATCTGCCCTATGCATTAGTCTAATTACTCTGTATTTGGACATTATTCTAGGGGTAGGTAATGTGTTCATCAGTCATATCATTTACTACTTCACTCCATTCTTTTTCTTTAATAGCTTCAATCAGTCTGTCAACGAGTATATATTAACCACTTACTATATATATGCTGGGCCCTGAGTTAATCCCTGAATCTACAAAGAAAGGCCCTGCCCTCAAGGAGCTAACTTTTTTTTTTTTAACTTTGAATAAACATTTTTATTTAAAATTTTGAGTTCTAAATTCTATCCCTCCTTCCCTCCCTCCCTTTCCCTCTCCTGTGCAATTATGTAAAACATTACCATATTAGTCATTTTATGTAAGAAAAACGAATAAAAGAAAAAATGAAAGAAGGAAAGTGAAAAATAGCACGCCTCAGTCTGTGTTCGGTCAATATCCGTTCTCTCTTTGGAGGTGGGTGATATACTTTATCATTAGTCCTTTGGGATTGTATTGCTGAGCTTAGTTGAGTCATTCATAGTTTTTCATCAAACAATATTGCTTTCACTGTGCACAACATTCTCCTGGTTCTGCTCACTTCATTATAAATCAGTTCATTTAAGTCTTTCCAGGCCTTTCTGAAATCATCCTGCTTGTTATTTCTTATAACACAATAATCCATTACATTCATAGACCACAGCTTGTTTAGCCATTCCTCAATTGATGGGCATCCCTTTGATTTCCAATTCTTAGCCTCCACAAAAAGAGCTGCTGTAAATATTTTTGTACAAAAAGATCTTTTTCTCTTTTTGGGGATAAAGGGGCTCATTCATTTTCAGTTGAGGGAGAAAATATTCAAATACCCATGTCCAGGACAGATACAGTTTAAATAGAAGAGAATCTTGGGGGAAGGTTAAGTTAAGGGGCGGGGGAGGGGGCAAGAAAGATATCCTGCACTTTGCCAGAATCATATACAGTGGTATAGTTGGTGGGAGGGAGAGAAAATAGATTTTTGTTAATTAACAAAATTTAATTAAAAAAAAAAACAAAACCTGAGCTCCAAAGCCAGACTTTGTGGTGCACACCTGTCATCTGAGCCTCTGGGGAGCCTGAAGCTTTTGGATGTCTTGAATTGGGGAGGTCTAAGCTGAAGGGAGCTAAGCTGATTGGGGATCTGCACTATGTCTGGCATCAATACCTGTGGCCTCCAGGTTGCCTAAGGAGAGATAAATCAGCCCTGGTTGGAATTGGAACAGGTCAAAATTCCTGTGCAGATCCAGGGTAGGATCTGGACTGTGAATATTCCCATCACTTCCAGCCTGGATGAGATAGACTCATTTTTTAAAATTAAAAAATAAGGGGCAGCTAGGTGGTGCAGTGGATAAAGCACTGGCCCTGGATTCAGGAGGACCTGAGTTCAAATCCGGCCTCAGACACTTGACACTTACTAGCTGTGTAACCCTGGGCAAGTCACTTAACCCCCATAGCCCTGCAAAAAATAAAGAAGTATTATGGAACATAAGCTGACTATTCTGTTCCATTCCCATATCCAGCCCCTACTGAAGACAAAGTAGGCAGTAGTTCATCTTTCTCCCTCTCCCCTTCCCTTTTATTGACTACTGCCCCACCCCTCCTCCCTTCTCATCTATTCCCCTTTTCTCTTCCTCTTTCCCTCCTCTCAGCCCAGAAGTTGAGTGTCCTAGTTTTAGATTTCTGGTCTCACCATGAAAGCTAGGAGTAGTCATGTAATTAACTGACTATCCTGCAGTTAAAGCTCAGGGTGGGAAGCCTGTGGCGATTCTGATGGTAGCAGTTGTGTGAATTGAGCAACAGGATGCAGGCTCTTGAATCCCTCCTCAGAATCTGGAACTACAGAAGACTATGCCCTACAATTTAAGCAGTGGAAATGGAGCTCAGATAAAATATTCCAGAGGCTATGCCAGTGTGGCACTGGCTTGTTCTAAACCTAATCGTGGCAGCAGCAACAGAATGCTAGTCATGGTCTTGGATGTTTGGTCTTTGGGTCTTTTTAAGTCCCTCTCTTGCCTTCACACATCTCACCCCTTTTTTGTCTACTACCATTGATGCAACCTTGGGAGGCCAAATGGGTTTAGGAAACCATATCAGAATTTCAGTGTGCTGACAAGAGGGGTAGCAAGCTCTTACTGCCTAACAGCTAAAATAGTTAAGCAATATCAACAAACTTAGCAATAGTGTCTTGGTTTTTTGTTGTTGTTTTTGGTTTTTGGTGAAGCAATTGGGGTTAAGTGACTTGCCTAGGGTCACACAGCTAGTAAGTGTTAAGTGTCTGAGGTCGGATTTGAACTCAGGTCCTCCTGACTCCAGGGCCAGTACTCTATCCACCGCGCCACCTGGCTGCCCCAGTAGTGTCTTCTTAACATTTCACATCTGTAGTTCCCTTACCTCTACCAAACAGAGGGATGTGTTTCTTTATCTCTTTTCTGACCCAAGATTAGTCATTACAATTAAGGAGAGTTTGACTGCCTTTTAGAGGACTGTTTATGTACTCTTGATAAATATTGAATTTAATTGTTAGTGAGTTCTCTGCCTCTTAAAGGTATTTAAGCAGAGGTTGGTCTTGTTACTAACATTGTACAAAGATTGCTGTTCTCGTTAGGGGTTGTGCTGGGGTGATCTGTGAGGTTCTTAGTCTAAGATTCTATTATTCCATAAAACCTTAATGAGCTACAGACTGTAGAATTTGTTTAAAGTCATTATAATAACGTATAATTGATGTATGATACATATATAATAATAATCTGATTTAAACATCGCTCTTCTCTGAAGAGCTCAAAGGATTTCTTTCATATTCTCAATAAGACATTTTATTTTAGTATTACCCAGGTATTATATCTGAACCTTGTTCTTTATCCTACTGACAGTGTGCAAGTCTTTGGGTTATGGTCATTGGAGACGTTTGGAAGTTTTTTAGACTTAAGTAGAGAATTTCCTCTTTAAGATGGTCCATTTATTTATCTTTCAATTTCTGTAGTGCTTTCTCTCCAAGAAATTGAAGGCTTATGTAAGTTAATGGAATTTCATAATACTTGCAAGAAAGGGAGAGTGAGAAGAAATGTAGAGAGTGAAGAACACTGAGATTGACAGAGGATGGAAGGGAGGCACCACCACTTAAGTGAAGTTAAAATACTGAAAAATGATGTTGGCAGTCGTGGCCTTGTGAGAAGAGATACGACAATTACTTTTTTCTCTTCCTTTGTCTGGGCCAAAGGTGGACCCCCATCCCCCCCCCCAAAAAAAAAAACAAATCAAAACATTGGCAGCACTTGTGTTAGCCCTTGCTGCCACCTTGTGGAAAGACATATCACTTTCCTCTGTTTTGATTAAAGTCTGCACGATTAATAAAATAAATTGGTGAATTAATTGGTAGGATTTCTGAACCCCCCAAAATGAAATCAAGCCATTGAAATACTATGAAGTCTTTGGACATTTTAGATTTTTGAGTGAAGGAACTATTTTTGAAAGGTTGGTTTAAAAGCTTCCTTAAGTGAAAACACTGGGGAAAGTTGCCTCCTCCCTCACTAAAGTAATAATTCATTATTATTCCATTATTATTATTCTGTGATAGAGACATGAATGGAGGTATCCTGATAAGTTATGTTCCATTTTTTCTTATTTTCCTTTAAATTATTCACATTTTCATATTGGCCATAGATTTTAAAAACCAACATTTCTTTGATAGTTACTAAATTGAACTCCAGGCCACATTTTCTTATTATTAATATAATTACTCTGTTTTTCCTAGCTTGAAGATGATATTGTTGTTAAGCAGAATTACTTCAGTACAATAAAGAATTTTGCACTTCAGGTCTCTTCTGAAGACTGGATGATTTTGGAGTTTTCCCAGCTTGGATTCATTGGTGAGAAAAAATAAAAGTTTATTACATTTTCAAATAATGTTAGTTTGCAGAATATTTCATTGTAATTGTAATTTTACCTTAAAGCTCATCTTTTATTGAACATGGGAAAATAAATTTATTTTTCATATGTAAGGAAAATTGCAGTTTAGAGAGCGGAGAAATAACGGCTTAATGAAATTGAAGAATCCTTTTATGATTTGTGCTTCTATAACAAGGTCTCAAACAAGAAATATGGTGTTGAAGAGAGCCACAAGATTGTAAGATCATAGAAGTAGACCGTGAAGGGACCTTAGAGGACATAAAGTCCAACCCTTTTATTTTACAGAGTTTAAGTAACTCCCCAGGTTGACACAGTACAGTTTTAAGTCAGGTTTTGAGCCCAGGTCTTCCTGATTCCCATTCTATTGCTCTATCCCCTATGACCATTTCTGGTGCTTGCAAGTACACATTTAAACAATGTTTTTGGAGTATAATTTATTCATCTGAATGAGTGGGAATCTCTGGTTTATGGTATTCTTGCACTAAGGCAATTAAGAAGACATATTAAAAATTAAAAATTTGTATTGAGACACAAATTTAAATATGAAATTTAGAAGACCAGGATTTCCTGTTCTCAGTATTCATTTAGTACTCAAATGATTTAGGAGTATAAAAGAAACCCAGAAATAGTGTGACGTTCCTAAAACATCCCCTTTTATGGAGATAGAAAAATGAGCCAAATCCAGCATGTATTTGGCAGTTATACAGTTCTAAAATTTGATTTTTACTTAAACCATTTATGTTCTGTCATTGTGGCAATCAAGTTCAATCAAACAAGCACTTATTAAACCCAAAACTTTGTGCTAGGTGCTAGAGTCTAAGAGAGTGTGGTTTAGTAGATAGAAATGTGGATTTGTAGGCAAAAAGATATGATGAGACCTCACTTCAGTCACTGTCTTTTCGACACTGGGCTAGTAGTTAACCTCTCTGAGCCTTAGTTTCTTACCTGTAAATTGGGAATAATAATAGCATCTACCTCACCAGAGTTTTATGAGAATCAAGAGAGGTAATGTATATAAAGGACTTAACAATAGTACCTACCTCACAGAATTATTCCAAGGATCAAATGAGATAATTAGTATGTTAAGGATTTTGCAGCCTTAAGGTTCTATATAATAATTATTATGGAATGGAGGAATAATTATATGTGGTGCCTCTCTGTGTGATCAGAAGAATGTTATCCAATTTGCTGTGTCTTTTGTGCTCATTATCACTGTAGTGGCTTTACCGTGAGGACACGGGACTAAAATAAAGCTAAGTACTTGAAGTGTTTACTTGGTTTTAGCTGAGGTCAGTATTTGGTTCATACAATTTCCTCTCATAAAACAAAGGAATAATGTTACAAATAAAGAAATGGTAGATTATATCTTTGTAATAGAAAACATAGACTTACCACTAATTTTAGTTCTTTAAACCTAAATCAGAACAACTTCTTGTAATAATTGATATTAGGACTGTCTGTGAGTTTCATGATCTCTTTAAAATGAGAAGACTGAAGTATTTCTTCTGCTCATAGAAATCCCTGATTCTGGTGGCACATACCTTTCCAAATGAGTTATTAAGGTGTAACCCAGAGACAGGAAGAAAAGGCCAGTGCTCATGAACCAGAATTAGTTCTTTGAAGGAGATTTTTTTAAAAGGACTTCTTATATAGTTCTTTTACTTCTTATTGCAGTCCTTATACTTCTTATACAGTCCCTTTTTTTTTTTTTTTTAAGTGAGGCAGTTGGGGTTAAGTGACTTGCCCAGGGTCACACAGCTAGTAGGTGTTAAGTGTCTGAGGCCAGATTTGAACTCAGGTACTCCTGACTCCAGGGCTGGTGCTCTATCCACTGCACCACCTAGCTGCCCCCCTACAGTCCCTTTTTTTTTCTTTTCTTTTTTTTTTTTAGTGAGGCAATTGGGGTTAAGTGACTTGCCCAGGGTCACACAGCTAGTGTTAAGTGTCTGAGGCCAGATTTGAACTCAGATACTCCTGACTCCAGGGCTGGTGCTCTATCCACTGCGCCACCTAGCTGCCCCTACCTACAGTCCCTTTTTAAAGGACTTCTTGTCTGGAAATAGGTGTGAAAAACAGTTATCCTAATTGGCATTCAGATTGGGGTGATGGTGTTGCATTTTTGCTAAGATGATTTTCCCTTTTGTATAGGAAAAGTCCCATGTTATAGATGCTTCCTCCTTTGGGGGAGTTCCATGATGGTGATTGGTGGGGAGCCAAGTGTCATCTCTTCTTTCCACTTTGAGCTTTGAATTCAGCAGTTGGTCGAGGGGCATGAGAATATGGAATTGCAATGTTGTCATTTACTCAAGGTTGACTGAGTGGGGGAAGGGTATACGCAGAGGATATGCTGTGGGTCTACTGGGGCCCTTATAGACACATTGAAAAAGTTATAATTGATAACCTTCTTGACTGCTTTCAGGGGAAAAACAAAAGAAAGCAATTAACAAAACTACATAGATATGCATGAAAGTAGCCAGTTATGTCTGAAGGGTTACTCTCAAGAAAGGATTGGAGGTTTCTAATGGAAAAGCTCATCAGTTTTCCCTTGTGATTTCACTTATGGAAGATAGCTCAGATTTTATAGGGGAGGGGAAATCAACTTTCTGAATTCAAAACCCTTAACAAAGAAAGAAAGGCCTTTCATTATTACAGTGGAGACAGGCATTAGACCTGTGATTCTCTGAGTAAGGAAAACTCTGAATAAGGAAACTTCTTCCACCAGTGTTGGTCAGCCCCTTCTCTGCAGTAGCTATGTATAAATGTATAGATGAGTGTACATATATTTTTAGCAAGTAATATCAACTCACCTGCATTTGCCCCTGAGGATGGCTAGCACTTGGAGTTACAGAATGCCAAGAGACAAACATCTTTATATTTAGAATAAGAACAGTAATAGAAACTACAGATCACACCTTATGAAATAGAGTTCTGGCAGTAATGTTTAAGGCCAGAGATCTTAACTTGGGTTCTATGGACTTGTTTTAAAAATTATTTTGATAACTATCTCAATATAATTGACTTCCTTTGTCAAATGAGATATTTCATAGGAGGTACTTAACAAAGGCTTGTTTCCTTCCCTTTGTAATCCTGTATATTTTCTTCTGTGCATTTAAAAACATTTTTCTGCAAAGAGGGCCTTAGGCTTCACCAGACTGCCCGAGGGGCATGACACAAAGGTTTAAGGGATCTTGTTATAAGGGGCCCTACAACTGAGCTCTGTATTTCATTAACTTAGTGTTGTTCATATCTTTTTAGGTAAAATGTTTCAAGCTTCAGATATCACTTTGATTGTAGAGTTCATATTTATGTTTTATAAAGAGAAACCTATTGATTGGCTCTTAGACCATATACTCTGGGTGAAAGTCTGCAATCCTGAAAAAGATGCAGTAAGTAAAATAACACTTGTTCTGTAATGTGTTTTATTTAAGGATTTTTCACTGGTTTAGAAATGTGATAAATGAAAATTGAGGCTTATTAATAAAGATTGCATGGAGTCCCTGTCTGAACCCACAGCATAGATTGGAATTGAAGTAGATAAAACTGCATTTGCATAGAGGGACTTTTGAGAAGTTCTTTTGTTAAAATTGTGTCATTTAGTAAGGATCCAGGAAATGTGCTTGACTTGCCAAAGCCCTTTTCTTTTCTGTACACTTCCCTCTAGTGGTCATAAGGTGTCATTGTGGCCTTTTCTTTCTTTTTCCCTTTCCCTTTCCTACATCACCAGGTCCAAGGACAGGATATGTATGGTACAGCAGTTCCCAACTTTTTTTTGGTCCTTATATCCCATGGCTTTCAGTAAACCATTTCATAGTCCCTATTACCTGTTTAGCCATATAAGAAATGTTTAAAATCACTTAATTTCAATAGGATAGTGTAGTTATTTACCAAATATTCCCTGTACCGCTTTGGCAAGCTTCTTATATCTTCTAGGGATGCACATACTACAGATGGGGAATCTTTTATAGAATGCAGTTTTGAAGTTTTCAGTTAATTTTTTAAAAAATGCAGACCAATACAACATTAGAATTTGAAGGAACCTTGGTGTTCATCTAGTTCAATAGCCCTCAGTTTACAGATTAGAAAACTAAAGCCCAGAGAGGTTAAGTGATAGTTACCCAGGGTCACAACAGCTGATAGAGAAGAGAGGACTAAAACTTGTGTTTTCTGATTCTCAGTCCAGTATTCTTTTTTTTTTTTTTTTTTTTTTTTTTAGTGAGGCAGTTGGGATTAAGTGACTTGCCCAGGGTCACACAGCTAGTAAGTGTTAAGTGTCTGAGGCCAGATTTGAACTCAGGTACTCCCGACTCCAGGGCTGGTGTTCTATCCACTGTGCCACCTAGCTGCCCCTCAGTCCAGTATTCTTTACACTGTACCATGCTATTTCACATGCCAACAGTTATAGAGTCACTACTTTTAAAGTCCTAACTCTAAACTGTATATTTGTGTGCTTCAAAAAAAACCGTGCTATTTCTGCTTCTTGAAGTTTCAGAGACAGGAGCACCTTATGCTACTTAATTGATGCTAGGAATACTTCTGGTGGTACATAAAGAAATTGAGATAGATTGGTCTAAGTAGTTGTGCTGGGTTCACCTAGTATTTTTAAAGAGAACGCACTCCAATCAACTGCATCCTCTCACTTCTCCCTTTTTGCATGGTTCATTTGTCTCTTCCTCTTGTCCAGAAATGAGGAGGTATATTGGACATGAAATCCCATGAAAATATGGTTTATGTAAAATGTACCCCAAAGCCCATTATTTCTTTTTAATTATATGGTTTTTGCAAGAAATACTTATTGAATAACTTACTTGTAATTTTAGTAATTTAAAAATAATAGTCTAACACAAAATCATCTGGGTTTAAGGGGTAGTGGTAGAGGTGGTAGTGTGTAGAATTGAGGATGACAAAATAAAAGATGTTTATAAAATAATTGGTTACCCTATAATACCCCTTAACCAAGGAATACTTTCTCTCTAGGAGGTCTAGAACCTGAGATTTTAGTCCTACCTTATTTTCTATTTGTGCCTCAAGTCCTATTTCTCCAGTCAGCATCAATTAAGAAGTATCAGGTTAATTATGCTGTATTTGCCTAGTGTAGGAGTTCTTAAACTAGTGTCTGTGAACTTTAAAAAAAATGTTTTGTGACCCTGGGCAAGTCACCTAACCCTCATTGCCCTGCCCCCCACAAAAAAATGTTTTGAAAATTATTTCAATATGATGAGTTTCCTTTGTAATCCTATGTATTTTGTTCAGTGCATCTAAAAACTTATTAAAATTATATTCATTCATGTAATATATTTAGAATAACATATTTATGAAAAAAATATGAAAAATTCTGAGGAGGGCATAGGTTTTGTTAGCCTGTCAGAGGGGCCCATCATACAAAAAAAATTAAGAACTACTACCCGAGTGGGATGAAACAGTGTCTGCTAACACCATGGGAGTTTCTTGGTCAGTATTTTAGCATCTTTGGCTGACCCTACATTGGAAATTTGAGCCAGTGATCGAGCTTTTTAGTCCTCTGAAGTCCATTTATTGGCTGTAGTGTGTCAGTGATTAGTATAATGACTCAAAGTTTGCTTCTTTCGGTTTTCACATTCTTTGTTATCATTTCAAAAATTATATTGTAATTGTTTTTGAAGTGAATCTTTAGGGTTATAATACTTGTATTATAATGATCAAAAACAGAATCTCATGTCTTGAAATATGATTCAAATTAAAAGTAACTTTCACCATGCTCTTTTTTGTTAAGCTAATATTTCTTTCAGAAAATTGCATATATTTACCAGTTAAGTAGCAAATTCAGGAATGCTTTATGTTCAGAAAAATATCCAATAGAATTATGAAACAGTTAGTGGATTTTACTTTAGATATTCTAAAAGGCTCTCCATTATTCAGGTGAGTAAGAGTTCATACTGTCAAGTATACTAACACAAATTTTTTCTTTTGAGAAACATTGTGATAGGCAAAAATCAAATCTACGAATTCGATTCAGGCCTTCCCTTTTCCAGCATGTTGGTTTGCACTCATCACTAGAAGGAAAAATTCAGAAACTCACAGTGAGTCGTTTAATTTCACTACATATATGTGTGTGCTTTCATTATATGTATGTGTGTGTCACTCTTTTCCTCTTATAGCCAATTGCATGTAATACTGTTTATCTTTTAAAAATTTATTATTAGGATAAAGATTTTCTGAAGCCATTACTTCACACAATGCATGTAAACCCACCTGCAGAAGTATCTACTTCTCTGAAGGTCTATCAAGGACACACATTGGAAAAAACTTACATGGGAGAGGATTTCTTCTGGGCTGTTACTCCAATTGCTGGGGACTACATATTATTTAAATTTGATAAGCCAGTTGATGTGGAAAGGTTAGTAATTATTTATATTTGATAGTATACTCCAGACTTCTTATTTTGTCATGTAATTTATTCCAAATGTAATATGAGTTGAGACCCTAGGAATTTGAACCCATGCATTAAATAAAAAATACATATAAAATGTTAAAATGAACATGCTCACTTCATTTGGAAGGTCAGCTTTATTTATCTTCATTGATTAACTCACTGTAATTTGTAAAATTGTATTTAATAAGTTTTTTCTAAATTGTTTTCATCCAGCTTGCTTTACTAAATGCCATTGTAGCTATTTTTATTACCTCTTTACTATTCTGTGACAAATATTCTATGCAGCATATACTCTTCACTTGTATGCAACATATAATTATATGTTTGTGGTCATATATTGATCCTTATTACCTTCAGTGATTGGTACAATATAGCAACCCATTCACTTGATACCATTGGTTATGTGAAGAATGTTACCTTGTATTTTTTTAGTCTGTATTGACTTCCGAAAGAGAAACAAAAATACTAAGAAAAAGCAATAATTGAATAAACTCAATTAACCCATAAGGTCTTATTATATGTAAGGTATTATTTTGTGTTTTGGGGGTTCAGAGATGAAAAACTGCCCCATCTCTCTCCTTGAGTAGCTTTTGAGCCAGTGATGGGGAGGATCACCCATATGTGAAGAATTAAGGTGCTAGATGTGGTTATAGAACACTGGACCTGGAGTCAGCTAGATGTGAGTTCAAATGCTGCCTCAGATACTAGCTGTGTGACCCTGGGCAAGTCACCTAACATGTTTGCCTCAGTTTCCTCACCTGAAAAAATGAAGATAATGATAGCACCTATCTCCCAGTGTTGTTTTGAGAATCAAATAAGATAATTTGTAAAGTGCTTAGTTCAGTGCCTGGCACATAGTAGGCACTTAATACTTTTTTCTTCCCCTGTGGCAGTTATAAGAGTAAAGGAGAGGTCTAGGCTAAGAAATCTGCAGACTGAGAAATCAATTTCAGCTGGGGACTCAGGAAAGGCTTCAAGGAGGAGGTGGTAAATGATTTGGGCTGAAAAGGAATCATAATGTGGGAATGTGTTTCAAACATGGGGGAAGGCCTGCATTCAAGGAGGGTATAGGACAAAATCAAGGAAGGGGCAGGAGGGGGATGACTGTCATCCCGAGAGAGTTGGCATCTGGTTCCTGGTGGAAACTGGGCAATAGGGGTTGGAACAGAGGAAGAGAAAACTACCTTTTGGTATGTGGGATGGCTGGCAAGTTGGGATGGGGAAAGAGAAAGTCAGTTGATTCTGCTGGTGGTCCCTTGGGCCATCCATTGGAGTCATCAAGGTGGAACATTGAAATGAGAGAGGAGGGGTTAAGGAATAAATCTTCAGGGGGACGTCCACAATTAAGGAACAAGAGTGGGACAATGAAACATTATAGGGGACAGGACTTGTCAGACAGGTAGATGAACAGGAAAGGAAAGACCTTGCCACAAAAGCCAGTGAAAGTGAGAGTGCCCCCAAATTGTTTATGCTCTGTGGTTTTATGGAGATTGCAGCCTGGAAAAAAAAGCCATTCCTCTTTGGTGGTGATTGGTGATGTTGGAAAAAGGCAAGTGCTAAGTCTAGAACCTGGATCACAAGCATGACTCCCTTCAGCAGCATTGGGTTACTTGAGGAGGCATATGTGGGTACAGCAACAAGATGGATTATTTAGGTGGGAACAATGGATGGAGAAGCATCTAAGGGATTCTGAGGTGCACGACAGTGTCTTGTTGAAATGGCTGATGATGTGGTTGTGACTGAAGGAAAGGCCAGAAGAGGAACAATAGACTAGAAGAATAAGGAAGGAGCAAGGATTGTGATGAGTATGGAAAGCAATTTCATAGTGAAACAGTAGGAGAGAATTGGAGGGATGAGATGGTGATCAAAAAGAAGAATTTCCAACTTTAGCATCTTGGAGATCGGTAGTTTTGGGTGGTGATAAAGTCTAGGCTGTTATCATCCCCGTAAGCAGCTATGTTGGCCTGAGGAGCAGCTAGTCAGTGCTCAGGTTCAAACTACAAGATATTGTAGTTGGCTACACAAGAGACATATGGTTGCAAGGTTAGAGGTTTTTATTTATGTATATGCAGGCCTAAGTGGAAATCCTATGGCCCATAATCCATTCCTGCTAGCCCTAAAGGGGCAACCTTAATCAGTATCATTTGGGGCTTTAGCCTTCTCAATTCTAATATACGATGCAGGCTTCACCAACACAAAATGTACATAGGAAAATGTAAGATATTGCACCATGCTAAACTAACTCTCTCTCTCGATTGCTTACCCTGCTTACAGTCTTACAGGAGCATGATTGTTGTAGTAGTGATCAGCCACTCTCTAAGAAGGCCCGCATCTGAGCTAGAATGCCCTAGTGCTGCTTTCATATTAGATGTTGTTCCCACACAGGTCACTGAGGAGAGGTGTCTTTCTTAGCCAGTTTGGTACATAATTCAACAAATTCTGCTATTACTAATTAAATGTGATCCCTCTCAGAACTGGGGGGGAAAATCTTATCCCCAAAAAGGGGATTTATTGATTATTTTGTAGGTGCCAGTAAATCTGTCCCTAACCCTAATTCATGATTTATTACTCTTCACATGGACTAAAAGGGTATCTCTGAGGGAAAATAGCAAGATAGGCACTGTGGAAGTGGCTGTGCTTATCTTTACCTCAATTAGTGGGTTATGCTAGAAGCCAGAAGGAAGTTGCTTCCTCAGAAATAGGGATTTCAGGGGCAGCTAGGTGGCACAGTGTATAGAGCACCAGCCCTGGAGTCAGGAGGACCCGAGTTCAAATCCAGCCTCAGACACTTGACACTCACTAGCTGTGTGACCCTGGGCAGGTCACTTAACCCCAATTGCCTCAAAAAAAAAAAAGGAAAAATAGGGATTTCAGCATAAAAGCATAGTCTAAGTCATGTATATGCCTGTGTGTATGTGGCTGTTATATAGGTAGCTGGTGGAATTAATGATAATTGCTTCCTACCACCATTGTTGAGGAAGGTGGGAAAGGAACCTTGAGGTTGGAGCTGAATAGGGTGATAGAATCAAGTAACATCTACTTTAGAGGAGTAGAGGTTAAGTGCTCATGGCAGAACATGTGCATTGATAACATACATTCAACTTAGTGTTATCTTAGTATGGAAATGTTTTACAATAACGGTTAAAGTTTTGGAGGTTATGCTCTTAGATCCTCAAGTAGTCTGGGCAGCCTTTAGGAATACACCAGTGACTACCTACCACTGTCTTAAATAGTCATTGGCCTCTAAGTTATCTTCATTGTTTGATCACTGGCAGTATTGCCTTTTCTCTTCTATGGAAGGGAATTTCTTGTTGGGGTGCTGTTTTTCAGATCATATACTTAAATACTAAAATGAAATCTGTGATGAATGCCTCCAATTATGCAGGTCCAAAGCAATCTACATCTTTCTATCCTTTCTGACTCTTGTCCTTGTCCTCCCATAACTTCACACCAAGGGGTGCACCCTAGATTTTATGTAGATAGGTTATTTAGCACTTAAATCAGTATCAGTTGAGCCATCTGAGTTTTGAAGCCATTGGTCCATGTCATTTACATTCAGTTGTGCACTTCTTTCCTCAAGGGTAGTGGATGAAAGAAAAGTTTTGGCATGATTGATTTGGTAATGTGGTGACAGATATTATTTACATAAGTGTTTTACACATAAAGCATTTTTCTTATAACACCCCTTTGTAAAGGCTAAAATTCTAGCTATACTGTTTAAAATATCCAATGAGTGGTCACCAATAAATTATAAGCTTTAGCAAGAGTTAGACTTTTAAGCATTTATTAAGGAGAATAAGAATTTGGTAAAGAGAGAAAGGCCTAGATTCCTCTATCTATTAAAGGGAGAGAGCATTCCTAGCTCTGCTCTCCGGCAAAGTGCACAGGAAAGAGAGTGAGTCAGAGTGCCAGGTTACCCCTTCTTCCTCCCACAAGCAAGCATCACTTCCTGACGCCAAAGAAAAGACGCATGGTCTTGCCCTCAGAGATCTTCACCTCATGGCAGAGCTTTTCTACAGTAAGTCTCCAGAAGGTGGCGTCATTCCAATCATTACACCTTAGAGGTAGGCAGTAGAAATCTTTAAAACCATGAAAACAGTTTGGTCTGAAAAAAATATCAATTTATTAATGGCATATATTGCTATAGCAAAAAAGAGAACTAATTCAAAAGGAGAGAAGGGTTGATTTCTTATATTTTGAAAAATAGGTAATTTGGTTTTCTAATAGATCCTTGTGTATTTTTTTTAGGCAAAAAGCTTAAGAGCTTAAAGCTTTAAAAAATTTTTTTCATCTAGTACATGTACATACTCAAGCTAAATGTCTGTGAAGACGAATACCAAGGTTAAAATTAAGTTCCTTGGTTGTTAAACTCAGGGAAAAAAATTTAAATATTCTGCATTAACATGACTAATGTAGAAATGTTTAATGTGATTGCACATATAGAACCTATATCTGATTGCTTTCTGTCTTGGGGGGAGGGAAGGGAGGAAGAGAGAAAAATTTGGAATTCAAAATCTTATAAAAACAAATGTCGAAAATTATTTTTACATGTAACTGGAAAATAATAAAATACTTTTATGATTTAAAAATATTCTGTATTTTAGAAGCTCATCATTATCAAAGTAAAAATGTCACAGTATTTATTAAGCTCAAATTTGTGTTATGGTTATGTCACTATCCTGGTATTATTTTCCACAGCTCATAGTTCAAAGTCAACTTGATATAATGGATAGAGGGGAGGTGGTTTTGTAGTCAAAAAGGCCTGAGTTCTGGTATTGCTCCTGGTGGAGCTATACAGGCTATTTGAGAGAATAGGCAGCATTTGCTTAATGTCCCAAGTGCTCCCAGCCAACTTTCTATAACAAGTTGCTGATCTGGTTGGTGGAGTTTCCACACTGGGAGTTTATTATACTAATGAAATCCCAGGTCCACTCCCACCCTCCACCAAGATGAATTTATTTTGAAGGGCAGCATTAATTTAAGTAAACAAATTTTCATATAAAATCTGATGATAACCTTAGGATGTATACAGTACAAAGGTAATTTTCATTAGAGCTAATGGGAAAGTGCCAGAATTAGTATAATAATAATAATAAAACATTAAATCAAGCCCATTTATGCCAATTGTCACAAAATTTCTACCAAACAAAGCTTGTCTTTAAAGTCTTTATCCTTAAACACCTAGAATTTTAATAAATGAGAATTCTGCTACATGAGAAATAAGTTTTGGGGTATTCAGATGAGAAACAACACTTCTGGCATGAGAAATCAGGAATATTTCCCCTTGAAAACTGAGGTAAAGATCTCAGAGGTTCTCAAAAACGTAATAATAAAATTCATATCTATATAATATCTTAAGTGTTATTCTCGAGCTCTAGATAGGATTTCAAATGCTTAGAGTGACAAATTATGGCAAAGTTTCTAATGCAGGGATTTGAATTTTCAAAGAAGAGCAATGTTAGTTGATTAAAAGAGCTTTCCTTTGTGATTTTAAGCTGGTGATAACAATTGTTTCAGATTTATAAACAGAAAAAGGTTGTGTGTTTACATGTAGCATTTAATATTTGTAAAAATGTATTCTGGAAGACTTGTCTGTGTTGTCTTCTGAGAATTAAATAGTTACTAATGCTCTTTAGAACTGAGTAACAAGGTAGTAAACTACCTATAAAAATACAACTGCAGGGGGTAGCTAGGTGGCACAGTGAATAAAGCACTGGCCCTGGATTCAAGAGGACTGCCTGAGTTCAAATCTGGCCTCAGACACTTGAGACGCTTACTAGTGGTATGACCCTGGGCAAGTCACTGAACCCGCCCCCCACAAATACAACTGCAGATATAAATGGGGATAAAATACTTCCCTCATTCCTAGTTTCTAGTGAATGTAAAAAATACAGTCAAGTCAAATCAACTAGTATTTATTAAACAAGTACTACATGCCAGACACCACGGTAAGCCCTAAATATATGAGAAGAGAAAACAAAAAATAAACCTCAAACCAGTCCCTATTCTCAAGGAGTTTATAGAATAATGGGAGAGACAACACACAAATAGCTACGTATAAACAAACTATATACTAGTTAAATTGGAGACACAAAATTAATAAACAGGCTCCAGGGCTTACTTAGTACAAGGTCCTACAATTTTTCCAATTATTGGGAAAGATGAGTTCAATTCCATTTTACTTCATTTGGTACTAACATTACTTGACTTATATAAAACCAGCCTTGAAAGTACCTTAACCAGGTGTCAGATGTAGCGTGATATTCATGTTGAGTAAGACTTGGGAGTGTTACTGCTATCAACTTCTTTACTGACCTTGTTAATACCAGTTGATATATTTCTTAAGTCATTCCCAAGCTCTCTCAATCCCCTCAAGTTTTACTCTTATGAAAGTTATCCAACATAAAATCAGCAGGTTTGCTGCTGCTGCTTCTTTTTTTTTTTTTTTTGTGAAGCAATTGGGGTTAAGTGACTTGCCTAGGATCACACAGCTAGTAAGTGTTAAGTGTCTGAAGCCAGATTTGAACTCAGGTCCTCCTGAATCCAGGGCTGGTGCTCTATCCACTGTGCCACCTAGCTGCCACAGCAGGTTTGCTTTTACATTAAACAGCAAACATTTCCCTTTTCAGTGACAGGAATTATTAAAATGTCTGTCCTCAGGTCTTACACCTATGAATCTGAAATAATTAAAATACATAATTTATAGTTTATTACTTGTGTATAATATTATCCCTGACATACAGCTCATTTCTTTCCTAAAATCTTTATTTATTAGTTAACCTTTTGTAATCCCTAGTATATCCCAAAATACTACATTCTTTTATTTTTCTAATAGCTACTTGTTCCAGAGTGGTAATCCAGAACATCCAGGAGATATATTGATAAATACAACTGTGGAAGTTTTGCCTTTTAAGGTATGACTTGATTTTTTTTTTCTACTCAACCTTAAGAACCAAAAATGATAGCAGAGATTTGATTCATAGGAGACTATTGGCAGAAGATAAAACAAGTTGTTTCTTTTGATTTGAAAATCTCAGTGGTGATCATTGTTGACCTTTTAAACTATAGAGTATATCTATTTTCCTTATTTATGAAAAATAAGGGCCTTAAGTTTTGCTCAAAAGAAAGGAGCCTGGAACTTCCTATATAAAATTAGAGTGGATCTTCCTTTTTGTTTAGTTTAGTTTACCTGGCTGTATATAGTTTTAATGATTGTTACACATGATAAAGGGACCTGTGTCCTCACCCTTTCTCCCTTCTATGGAAGTTATCATTGGGGATTCCATTTGGGAGAGATTGTCAGCAGTAGGCTGCTTCACCTCAGGGACTTTCCCTCCTCTAATTAACTAAGGGGGCTCCCACCTGAGACACTCACAGAATCTTGGAATTTTTTCTCCCACCTTTTTGTGCCAACTGATCCTTTTCTTAAACCCCTGGCACACTGGGCCATTCTCCTGATTCTCTTATTTGCCCTTTCCAGACCCTCACTCTTTGCCAGTCATGTATCACTCTTTTCTCCTTTGAAGATTGTACTGTCAAACTTTATCAGTCACTTTTGTAATCAGAGATCCTTCCTTTATGATTTGTGATTTCATCATTCACATCTGTGACCCTTCCAACACCCTGGCCTTTGCCTCTGCTTATAGATTCCCATCGAAGATTTACTACCACTCAAAACTGTTCTAACTCCAGTACTTTGAACTTTGAGGTTCACTTCTCAGATCACAGCCTCCTGCCCTTCTATTTGTCCTTTTTTCTCATTCCTTTTAAATCAGTTCTTTGGCCTCACCATAATCTCTGGTTCTTCACTCTCTTCTTGTTTTGTTTTTAGTACATAATGCCTGTTTTGATCTTTTCTCCTCTTTCCACAGTCTGAAACCAATACTAGTGAAAGCCCCTTATCCTTACATTCTTCATGCCCTGATAATTCTTAGTTTGGGGTCACCCTCAACATCTACCTTAGTGACTTCAATTTCAGCATAACACTTCTGGAAAAAGTCACAAACTATATTAATTGGGACCATTAGAACCAATTGATGTTATCTACCCTCAGCTGGGCTCATGCTCATGCACGGGAATTCTTTTTGTTCTCTCTAACCAACTGCTCAACTTTTGCTACTCCCTAGCCTCCTGCTCTGCTCATCTAGAATTGGCACCAACCATTCTAAGTTTCCCTTTATCTCTGCTTTTCCAACCCATCACCTATATTTTTCCATGCTCAGATGATGAGATAGCCCTTCTTCTTGCCAAGGCTAATCCTAATACTTTTGTCCTCAGTACTCTGCCTAGCTCAATCTCTCGCAACCAACATGTTAGGTTCCATCTCTCCTAAAAACAAACAAAAACTTAGTGTCCCCATTATTCCCATAAGCTGTCACAGAACCTAAGCTACTTCTTACAATTCTCTCACTCCCTCTTGCAATGTGGCCTGAAACTGCTTTCTCAAAAGTCACTAGTGACCTTTTCATTAATCTGGTTGAGTTTTTCTTAGTTCTAGTGCTTCCTGATCTTTATAAAAATATACCTCCTGGGCTTCCTTAGCCTGTCCTTGTGGGCAAGCACTGTCATCACAATTGTATTTGTATCCCTTGCACATACCATAGTGTACATATAAATATAGAGGGCCTTGATCCTTTTCCACCTATTAATTCATCATAAAAGCATTATTTGTCATTTTAATGTTTCTATGTTCCAAATTAATTATACAAGATGTGGAAGTTTTTGCTTTTTAGGTTTGGACTAGTTGTTTTAAAAGCCTCATAAAGATAAAAGCCATTTAATGAAGCCTTTTTTTTTAATATGGGGGATCTTTATATACTTTTAGTATATGGCAATTAGTACTCTGGTTTTCTTTTGCTTAAGTAATTATTTTCATGATAAATATTTCTGTTTTAGGGTGAAGAGCTGGAAATAAGCAAAGAAACCAAAGATAATCAATTAGAAGACGGTTATGTCAGAATAGGTAACAAATAGCTTTAATTAGTAAAAGCTCATTTTCTTACATAAACTTCTTGAGTACAAATACTATCAAACTTCTGTATTTTTATTTGTATTTATTTTAATTTTTATTCCCAACAAGCACATAGCGAGTACCTAAAAATGTTTATTACGTAGAATTATTTTTGGGGCAGCTAGGTGGCACAGTGGACAAAGCACCGGCCCTGGATTCAGGAGAACCTGAGTTCAAATGTGGCCTCAGACACTTCATACTTACTACCTGTGTGACCCTGGGCAAGTCACTTAACCCTCATTGCCCCGCCCCCCCAAAAAAAAGAAAGAAAGAATTATTTTTTAACTATAACTTAATTCCTTTGGGGCAATACTTTCATTATAAACAGAATAATTATTAATAATTATAAACAGAATAATCTTAGACAGGATTCAGTCACGTATAAAAACTGTAGGGTTATGCATCTTTTATGAATGCTATTTTGGTTTTCATTTTGTTTTGGGCTTTTTGCTTTCTAGTAAAAATTTCAGATGCAAAGTCAAAATTCTGGTAAATTAGCATCGTATACTTAGGCAATTTAGAATTTTAAAAGAAGCAAATTCATGGTCTTAATTTTGTTGGCATGATAATGAACCCATTCATTCAGTTAAATTTTCAGTCCTATTTTGTGTTTTAGTTCATCATAGTCTACTTGCTGATGATACTTTTTATTTTAAAGGAAAATTTGAAGGTGGTGTGGCAGAAGGGATGGTGGATCCCAGTTTAAACCCCATTTCAGCCTTCCGTCTTTCAGTTATACAGAATTCTGCTGTCTGGGCTGTTCTTAATGAGGTGAGATCCTTCTTTAGTTAGTGAAATCAGTAGGAGTGTTGCATCTTTTAAAAAAGATTTCAAACTCCTTTTCCCTTTGATACTGTACTGCATTTAAAGAATTTGGAATTTATTGCTTTTACAAATTAACTAAAAATTCTCTATTTCAGATTCATATTAAAAAGGTTCCAAACTGACCAAGTTCTCTTAGGACATCGATGTCAAGGTCATTTCAGACAAATGATCTCAAAGGGACTTTTCAGCTGTGAAGTTGGTTCCCTAAAAGATTGTTCTTTAAGACAGAAAATGTTAGAACAAATTCAAGACAATGAAGCATGTTTCTATTCTTTTGTATTTCACTTGAACACTACCTCTTGTGAAATCTGCTGTAGATAAGATTGTATTAAGCCTTTTTGTCAGATCAATTCAGAAAATTAATCCTCCATCCATAATATTCACATGAAGCCTAAGTCCTTTATTTGAACATCATTTGTACAATTTACAGTCACATTGTGTTAGTATTGTCTTAGATTATTTTGGTATTTTCCTAATACATAAGGTGTACATATTGTTACATTCCTTCAATATAAGAATAATGTCAAATACATTTTATGAAGGGGGTACTTTGGGATTTCATTTATTTTACTATTGCAAACCCCCTTTTATAGATTATCAGGGATATATGTATAAATATAAATAGACAGAAAAGCATTAAGTTAATTTATTGAAATTATTTGAGGAGTAAATATTTTGGTGCATAAATTTTGAATTACTTTTTAAAAACAGATTACACCTTGCTTTTTTTAAGTTTTATGTGTTTTTCTTTGAAAATGAAAACATTTCAAATGGTTAATACCATCTTTTCAAATGTACTGCCAGTATAAATAATTCCAGATGGATTTCCTAAATGAAGTACTTTTGTATCCTAAAGGATCTGAAATAGTGTATTTTCAAAGGCATCATCATTCCTTAAATCCCCTTGCTTTGAAAAATCACTTTCTGTGTGGGCTATAACTGTACTGTGTACAGGAGTAAGGCTATATACAAAGCAGTTTGATAAATTTTAGCATACAAATGTGATACATTAAAAATAAAATGACAGGCTTAATGTTTTCCTGTAATGCATTGAAATAACAGGTTATATTTCCTTTTTGATCTTTGTAACCAACACAATACTCCTTTCATTAAATATCACCGGGATATATAGCTTCATGTTTTCTAAGTTTGGACAAATTTCTTGGTAACGATTGTATCAAATTTTTTCCTAAGAAATGTTATTGTATTTGCAAATTTAAAGACAAATGATGTGAGATTTTTAGTGAAAGGTACTGTTGCAGCCATGTTGTATTGCTCCACTGATTTAATTTGTATCTTCAAGTTATAAACCTAGTGTTTAAGAAAATGCCATTGCATAATTGACTTACATGTAATTCCAAAAATACTATTTAGTGTAGGTTTTTTCAGTCAATTTCAGAAATTATCTTTGTAAAGCTTTTGCTTTTATTTAAGAAGCTAAAAATCTAAGGATAATGCAAGATAGATTCATTTCTTTTGGTTTTCTTGATCATAACTTGCCAAAAATTTTTTGATTTTTTTTTTAAAGATACTAATGTCCAAGTTCACTTTAAATTTTGTCTTTGGGTTTAGTGATCATTTCTGAGTCAGTTTGGCCAAAATTCCTAAAGCAGTATTTAAAAAGGGAAGATTTTCAAAAATTTCTGGCATAAGAATATTGTTATTTGACTGTTACAGCAGTTGATATAATCATTCCAAGTGCCAAGAGCTCCTTACATGCAGCCTCCACCAGCTGAATTAACTATCTTGGGACAAGATTGGGGAACTTAAATGGGAGCACTGTATGGTTGCTATTGCACCTTTCCATGTGGAAATTCATTCCAGTCAGTGTGGTGGTCCTCCCCATCTCCTTTCTTGGAATCCTACTGGTTAAATCACAGCTCAGAACCCACCTCCTTCTCCATGAAGACTTTAGCAAGCAATTAGTTCCCTTTTCTGAACTCCTAGTAGCTATACTATGCCACATATTTGTATATATGTTTAATTCCGAAGTTTTAAGTTGCATCATTTCAGACATGTTAAAGTGAAAGTCTTTTCAAGCAGATTTTTAGCTCTTGGAGAGTATCTACACACATTTTCTTTTCTTTCTTCTTCCACCCCCTAGAGAGTGATGGTGCAGATATGCAGGGGTAGAGGGAGTTTTCTTACCTCAGGGCTCCCTATACCAATGAAATCACAGGTCCTGGTCCCAAATCCTTATCCCTAATTTGTTCCTGCATATCCCACAATGCCTAGCACAGCCCTAGGCACAAAGGTGCTCAATAAATACTTGGTTGGTATGTTCATTGTTTCTCCTACTTCTAGTGCAGGTCAAACACCCTCACAAATTTAAGGGCTCCAGCATGGCACAAAGATCCCTGTAAAAGAATTACAGTTTAGTTCTTCAGAGTGAGGTTAGGTTTTAAAGTGTAAAAGGCAGAATTATGTTGTCATAAGAGATATCTTGAAGGAAAGATATTAGGGTTTTGAATAGATGAAGAAGTTTCTCATGACTCCAAACCTACTTTTGTTTATTTTGAGTAATGGTATATTTAGTTTTATATTCAGAACAAGTATCACATTTGTGATGTTTTCACATTTGTTAATCAGAAAATATTTAGATATGCTCAATGTGTTGATGTGAACATTTTTGTTGCATTGATAACTCAAGGTCAAAGCACATGACCACATATGATTTGTATCTGAGAATTATCCAATGGTGAGCTATATCAAAATTGTATTAAATGTGTTTTAAAGTAAAAAAGCTTCCCATAAAGTATTTGGTTTTGTAAAGAATTAGATTTTGTGTGTGTGTGTGTGTGTGTGTGTAAAGTAAAACTCTGAAGGCTGCCTTACAGGATTTAAAAATCTCTAGCTTTCACAAAGAAAGCTGTTCATTTGATACCAACATCTACCGGAAGGTTACTAAGATTGGTCACTCAGAAATAGTAGTTTTAAAACTGTTGTAAAAGTGAGGTAAAAAAGGAAAGATGTCCTACTGGCCTATATTTGTTGGATATTCAGACATGTGAACATCTTATGACCTAGCAATCATACCCCTAAGGCCTTATCTTGTACATTCTCTCCCATGAACATTCTATAGGCTTAATTGGAAGATCAGTGATCAGAAATTAAAGTGCTGGAGCCATAGTGTAGTTACAGGATCCCAAAGTTTGTGTTAATCAGAGTGACAGGTAAAAAGGTATACTATATCTTTTTTTTCTGGAAAGGATAGTGTATGATTAAATTTTTAGAGTTATAGTTAACCATTAACTAATTAAGACTACTCTTGAGTTGGAACAATTATTACCTAAACCCATTTTAGAATTTTTAATTAGACACCCACATTTGGAGTAGTAAAAAGTATGTCACTATGGAGCATTCAGACTATGTTGAAGGACTTGGAGGGAAGAACAAAGATTTGGTTATTATGTATTTGTCTTTATAATCTAGTACAAAATGGTTGTACCAATTTCTGTATTTTGTATATTGGAATCTATTCAAAATACACATCAATTACTTCATATTTCTAATGATCTTAATTTTGTTCTATCCATTATTTTTGTGCTTGTCTAATATTGCCATGCCCTCTAAATTAATATAGCAAGGCAAACAGAAATAAAGGAAAGAAAATAAAAGAATAACTATGAATGTGGCCAGAAATGCTATTCAAAAAATCCACTCAGTTTCTCTAGAAATAAACTTGTTTTAATTTATTGCTTTAAAAATGGTTTGAAATGACCAAATCTATATGATAAAATGCTACAGTAACCAATGCTTTTTTGCTGTATTCATGCATGTGCCCATTAATGCTACAAGAGAATAATGCAACCATGCACTTAAGAAGTAGGATTTTAATTTGTCACATACATCAGTGACATTATGGTCCATTTCAAAGGAAGAATGTCTGTTATATTAGATCACACTATGAGAAAATTCTCCATCTTCTTAATGTTTAGAGAATACATTGTGTCAAGAAAAGTAAATAAAAACATTTCAATGCAAAGTATTCCCAAAGTATTATATTTTCTTGATGATTGTAAGCTCTGTAAAAGCAGAAAATGTTATATATTTTTTAATGTTTTGATTCTAGGCCCTAGCATTGTACCTCTTTCCTAAGAATTATTTAAATTGGGACATGCTGCTTTTAAAGTTTGTGTACAGTATGGATGCTTGCTGCAAAGAAATGTTTTTAATGTCCTTGATAGGATACTTGAGTATTACCACCTTCTACAGTTATGCCCTTGTATTATTATTAGCAGCCATTGCTAGAATTAATGGTTCAATTGGGTTGACATTACATTTTATTTTCCCCTTATAAAGCGCAGTGTTTGCCAAGATTTGGTGAAGACACTTTTTGAGGAAATACTTTTTCTGAGCCTTAAAAATGGCCAATAGTGACTGTACTGTAAGATGCACTGCCAGCAAATAACTTTGTTTGGACACAAGTTTTCCGTAGAAGGATATAAAATGATCTTTATTTAGACACAATTGTTCATTGTGGTTTTTTTCATATTAAAAAAAAATTAAATGTGGATCTTCATTCAGTTCTTAATTTGGAGAAGTTTTTCCTTTTTTAAGAGAAGATAACATTTAGAGAGATCTTCCCTATGGAATCTTTACCTGACAGGTTCTGCAAGAAGCTTTTCTTCAAAAATCCAATCCATGTTTCCCTTAAATGTCCTCACTATTCAATTGTGCAGTATCTGCAGTAATCCTTTTGAGTACCTGTTGAATTTTTATAGGTAGTCGGATCTTTGTTTGAAATCTTGCTGCTATAAATTGAAAACCTGTTGATAGGTTATGTCGATTGTGCCTTTCATCACTGTTCTTTCTGTGCCACAGCTGTCCATGTGTATTTGAAATAAAGAATTTTTTAAAAATTCAAGGAGAATTCAAGATTCATTCTAATAAAACACTGTAATAGGAAACATACATTACATAGCATTTTATGGTCACAAAATCACATACATTAATCTCATTTGATTGCCACAACAAGAAGAAGAGATGCAGAGTATTATATCCCAGAGTGGTTAAGTGGCAGAGATGGAACTTAAGGTATAGAGGCAAGAGGACTAGACCAAAAGGCTTTAGTTCTAATCTTTATTCTTCTATTACCTTTCTTAAGGACCCTGGAAGGGCCTATCACAATCAGTCACTCTAGGCCAATTTCCTCATCTATGAAATTAATTCCTCTCTACTTGTAGAACACTCTCAATGACTCACATCACAAAAAATACTGCCGCATTATTTTAATGTAACACCCTATTTTGGGTTATAAAAACAAATGTGGCTATCAATACGTGCTACCATGCCATCTTTAGATTTTGGTGATGAATAAATTTTTCAGAAAAATCCTTGTTATGTATTTAATGTCAATATTATAACTGGTTAACATTTGTGTTTATTCCTTTATGAAAACTGAATTCACAAGAGGACAAATGGATACTCTTAAAGTTAATATACATATGCATCTTGCATGGTGGGACCAACAATCAGAAAATGTTAGAAACATTTACAGTTTACATTCTTTTTTGTTTCAGATTACATGTTATTTTGTATTTTTGTTTATATTTTAATAGCTGTACATGTAAATGGAAACACAAAATTTATGTTTTTAAAAACAAACTGATACAGAGTTCCCAAAATATAAACAGCTAAATTACAGATGTCCTTTTCATAGGAATAGTTCATAAGGCCTGGTTGAGAGTCCCACACTGGAAACATAAACACATTTTTCCTATAGAAATGTTCATGTTTTAGTTTGGGCAAATGTTTCAGTCACAGAACAGGTCCACAAAAACCTAGGCAAGTTCACAAAAATCTACCTACCCATTTACTTAGTATTGTTTCTATGGGAAAATGCACAATGGAACTAGGGTTTAAAAAAAAAAAAGGATTCATACTGCAGAATAATGGTCCTTTATTTTATCCAAGCATTTCACACCTCCCATGTATTTACCATAAATAATTATTTTTCTAATTGTCTTTTCTGGATTCTATTCACATCATAAAAAGACATACATATAATGTACCCTTAAAATCTGGATGTTCTTTGGGGTGGGCGGGCAGAGAAGCAGGGTGATGAAGATTTAGAACATGACATTTGTCATCAATTACGTCCTTTCTAAAATAGTGACAATCACTCATCTCATTTAGTTTCAAAGAATAAAATAGGAAACTTTCCATAAGCAGAGATTAATTTTCTAGCAGTGCTTCCTTGGCATTCGGTTCTTTGATGTTACTCAGTCCTGTCAAGTACAGTGTAGGAGAACAAATGCTTCCTACCAATTCAAATTTCTCAGGTAACACCAATCCCAGGTTCATCCCCTCTTCTGTCCAAGCTTGCAGAGATATGCCCTGTTTGCTTTTACCACTGCCACAACCCTATCTTCCAAGTTCCTTAGCAAAAGGTACACAGATTCACATTCTCCCCTACTTCAAAAAAACAAGCATACCATTCTCCAGGTGATTTTAAAGGATTGTCCTGCCCAGATAGAGAAAAACAGACGAGGATTTTAAAATGGTAAGGAGAGTTATGTAATTCTAAATCTTCCTGAACAGATTTTGTACCCTAAGGAAACTAGTCTAGTCTCAGGTAGAAGTAGCTGACAGAGCTGATATTTTTAAAATACATTTTTTTTGCCCCAAATGTGTAGGGATTAGAAGCCAGATTAGGTTTGGGTTGTTAACAACATTAGACAAATAGGTTCCTCAGTGTCCATCCAAATCTGCTATTTAGTTGTCTCTGGACTTTCAGGTATTAAATGAGATGGCAGGTTTGCTATACAACTTACTCCCTTGCACCTTGCAGTGTCTCTGGTTTTCCATGCATGAAGGTAGACTTCTCATGGGCTTTCAGACTATTCTGCATTGACTTTAAAGGTCCCTTCACCTTTGTCCTACTTCTGTTTTGCCTAAAGGATATTCACCCAGCAAGTCAAGACAATTTTTGATGTACATGAAATTCTACTTTTTTTTGCTTACTGTGCTGAAATAATGGTTTGCACTTCAAGGTTTCCAAAGGGCTTTAAATATATCTCATCCTCATTCCATTCTATAAAGGTTTGATGATTTTCATTTTGCAGATGAGGAAATAGGTTAAATGCCTTGCCCAGGGTCACAAAACTACTAAAGGTCTGAGGAGGGATGTGAACACAGGTCTTCCTGACTCCCAACCCAGCACTTTTATCACTCTGCACCTAGCTGCTTATGTTTTCTATGATCTCTAGTTTTTTCACTCCTGAAGCCTGTTTCCATTTCAAGGGATTCCACATTTACTGTCTATTCCCATTTCAGAAATTATATTCCATCTGAATTTCCAGATCATTCATTCCTGAACCAGGTGACATGATGACAACTGTGACTGGAGGAAGCTAATAGTTTTGCCCCTAAGTAGAATCATTGCAATCTCTCAATATAATACTTCAAAAAAAGGCCCAGAGGTCTTTAGTAGGCTACTAAACAGATATGGAGCCCAAAACAGAGAATGGAATCAGAAAGTTCATTAACTAGATGTATAGTGTATAAAATGAGGTAGATGTCGCTAGGATTCAGGCTTTGGTCAGGGTCATACTAGATGACAGGTCCTTTTGACCAGATAAGAAAATGGCCATCATGTCCTCCCACTGAATTTCCTCTTTTCCAGGTCAAATACCATGGGTTCCTTCAATGCTCACATAGCATGGTCTCCATTCTTTCCAACATGCACTATAGCATAGAAAAGTCCTTTCTAAAATGTAGTTTCGGGGCAACTAGGTGGCACAGTAGATAAAGCACTGCCTTGGATTCAGGAGGACCTGAGTTCAAATCCAGCCTCAGACACTTGACACTTACTAGCTGTGTGACCCTAGGCAAGTCACTTAACCCTCATTGCCCCACAAAACAAAAACAAAAACAAAAAAAATAAAATGTGGTTTCCAGATCTAGTTACCGTCTGCAACAAGTGGTCTGAATCACAGTCAGAACTAGAAGACACCAATGATCCCATATCAGTTATCCCACCCAGACTTCTCCCCAGATTCCAGACACTGTATGTCTATATCTACAAGGGACTAAAACCGCATCAGTTATTTTGGCTGCCAAAAACCAGTTAACTCCTATTGAGCTTGCAGTTCACTAAAGCCGCAACATCTTTTTCACAGGAGCCACTGTCTAGCCACATCTCCTTCATCCTAGAGTTGACTTTTAAACACTCAGGTGCTAGATTTGTCAATATTCGAATCAACCGAATAGTAACTAGCCATTTGTAAGGTGCTAAATGCTAGGGATATAAATAAAATCCAATTCATCCCTTTCGGCTAATCCTAGCACTACATTTTTTTGTTTGTTTGTTTTGTGGGGCAATGAGGGTTAAGTGACTTGCCCAGGGTCACACAGCTTCAAGTGTCTGAGGCCAGATTTGAACACAGGTCCTCCTGAATCCAGGGCTGGTGCTTTATCCACTGCGCCACCTAGCTGGCCCAGGTTAATCTAAATAGTAGAAAATGAGGGTGTCAAAAGGGAAGTCAGCTAAAACACTCTAAGTAAGTTGGAGGTGAGAGAGAGGTGAAGTGTGGGGGTACTGGGTATGGCCTCTGGAGGGGGTACCTGAGCTGCACCTTGAGATAAGGAAGAAGGGACAACCTATACTAATATACATTGGTAAGAAATTAAATGCTAAATTGAAGAACAGAAGGTCCTCCTCCCCTTTGGCTGGAACATATAAGTACATGATGGGCAACTAGTGTGAAATAGGACTGGAGAACTAGACTGAAGCAAGATTCTGATGGGCTTTAAATGCCAGGCCAAGGAGTTTGATTTTATTCTGGAGATGATAGGGTACCACCAAAAGTTTTTGAGCAGGGAAATGATACGGTCAGTTCTGTGCCCTATAATTTTTTGCAGCTTGAGAGGAAGATAAATTAGAGACAATGGTGGCAGGAAGACCAATTATGACATTCTAACAATAGCCCAAGCAGCGAAGAATATGGGTTTGCGTAATAACTGTATTAGTAGAAAAAACAAACCAACAAATGCAATGTTTTTGGAACCCAATTCTGTCTTCTAACACATTGGCTGTGCCTCCTAGCTTGATGGTATTTGTATATTTGGTACCAATGCCATCAAATACTCTTTCCCTCCTTAACTTTTCTAAGAGTCCTTTGTTAGAATCTATTCATTGCTCTCAACCCCAACTTCTGAACTCCTTTAAAACAGGGACTATGGGGCAGCTAGGTGGCGTAGTGGATAGAGCACCAGCCCTGGAATCAGAAGGACCTGAGTTCAAATCCGACCTCAGACACTTTAACACTTACTAGCTGTGTGACCCTGGGCAAGTCACTTGACCCCAATTGCACCGCAAAAATAAATAAACATAAACATGGAAAAAACAACAACAACAAAAACAAAACAAAACAGGGACTATGAAAACACATAACACCTGGTTTTCAATGCCGCCCCAGACACTTAAATTTGCTGAGCCTGTTTTCCTCATCTGTAAATTGAAGAGTCTGTTAGAATCAATGGTCTTCAAGGGCCTTTCCAGCTTATAAATCTATGATCTTTTTTATATTCCCAGTACCAATCCTACCTTGCAAATAGTAGACATCTGACATTTATTGAAAACACTGATAAAAATACTGGACACACATCCCTACAACATTCCATTAGAGACCTCTATCCAGCCTGACACTGATTCATTACAATTCGACCAGTCTTTGGGTCAGTATTTCCAATTAAGCCTGGAATTGTGTCCTGGCAGTGTACAACCATCAGCTATTACTCACATCTCTCCATCCCGTACATAAGTATAATGTCCATGAGGGACTTTGTCAAAAAACCTTGCTAAAATCCAGATATTACAACAGTATTTATTACTCTGACCTATCAATCTAGTAATACCGGCAAAAAAAGTCTAGCATGATATGCATTTAATGAAATAATGCTGCCTCGTAACGATTATCCCCTTCTGTAATGTGCTTACCAAACATTCTCTAACAGCAAGCTATCTGAGAATTTTCCCAGGAATCAAATTCATGCTCACCACCAAATACTTTGAAGAATCTACTTTCTTCCCCATTTTGAAAATCAAGACATTTACCTGTCCTCATTCCCATGCACGTTTCCTATTCTTCATGATTCCTCAAAGAAGTCCAACCCTCTTATTTTACAGAAGAGGAAGCTGAGGCACAGAGGTTAAATAACTTGCCCAACGTCACATGATAAGTGGCAGAGCTTGGAAAAGGCTTCTTTGACTTTAAAAAAGTTGATTACCTTGCTGAAATGAATTAACCACCTTACTAGACAGAAAAAAACAAAAAACAAAAACAATTATTGCTATGACAACATCAATTTCTTAAATAACATACTTTAAAAATTTAAACATTGTAAAGTATTCAGGGCAGGTGTTTTCCCCTAGTATACAAAAGAATGATCTGAGATTCCACCCAAACTGCTAGCAGGCCAAAATCAATCGTTTCAAAGCGGTCCCCTAAGTGTTAGTGGGCTTAGCTGCATTCATTAGAAAGCACCAACTCTTAATGAAATAACATTTGGCCTCTACTGAATAATGACATTTTATGTGCCTATTTTAATGCCTTGTGGCATGTTGGTAACTGGGTTCTGGAAGGCCAGGCCAGCAGAGTACAAAGCTCTACCAAGTCTTAACCTGCCTTCCTTAAGCTAAAAAGGCTTGAAGTAAACAAATAATATATCTATTTCTCATGGGCTAGTCTAGCTCGCTACATTATAAGGCTCAAAACCAAGGGTTAAGCCACCAGGTTAATAAAAGATTTTGATCTCAGTGCCTATTAAGGCAGAGTTGTTTGCTCTGTGATAGAGATCACCAATAAAATCAAGGATCCTTGAAATTCTGAAGTACGGAGATTACTGTTAAGCAAGGGTAAAAATCAAAATGCTTCCCAAAAAATAACTTAAAATTACTGCTTAGTCAAAACCGAAAAGGCTTACACTTTGGTTTAAAAATATTTATTACACAAATGTACATGAGGTTTTAAAGAATGTACTGTGAGTGGAGTCAACATGAAGTTGTAAATATTTCCAAAAATTCACAAAAACTTTACATTTTTCAAGATATCTACAATTAAAATTTATTTACACTTTTTACAAGAAATCTCAGCCACTTTAACAATACTGTTGACAGCTAACAGTCACATTTTTTTATTTCACTCTATATTTGTAGAAAGAGCACAGTGTGTGTGTGAAGTTCCATCCCAGTGCTAACGACAATCCGTAGAGCAGAATGAGAGGTGCAAATGGATACAAAAGAATTACCGTGTTTTTCAAAAATGGCAGGGCTGGAAAGCAAGTAAACAAATCCAGATGAATTTTAAAAGTAAACAAAATATTAATTCCTAATTACAAATCTTAAAAGTGAGTTTGGGTTGTACAAAAATAATCAATACTTTGCTAACAACCATATGAAAAAAGGATTCCAAAATCATGAGTAAGAAAAATGCAAATTAAAAACACTGAGTTTCTACCTTATACTACCTTACACTTATTGACAAAGATGATAAAAAGGAAAATGGTCATTGTTGGAGAGGCTGTCAGAGGACCACACAGTGAATGCACTGTCTGTAGGGCTGTGAATCAGTCTAACCATTCTGGGAAGTATTTGAAAGTACAACCAAAAGTCTTTGAACAGTACATGCCCTTTGGCCCAGAAATACCATTACTAGTAATATACCACAAAGAAATCTAAGAAAGGAAAGGCCTCGTGTACAAAAATGTTTATAACAGGTTTTTTTTAGTACAAGGAAAGAATTAGAAACAAATTGGGAGTCCTGTAATCAAGGGATGGCTGAATATATTATGGTATATGAAAGACTCCAGAACTCTGGTGCATGCAAGTGACCAGCTGGAAGCATGCTTCTACAAGCTAAAGGGCTGACTGTGGTGTAGCTAACATACATTTTTAAGCACAACCAATGAGTGTTCACAAGTTTTGATGAATTACACTTATTTCAAGGAAGGGCTTTTATTCTAAGAGAGAAAATTGTAGGGAGATATATGGTGGGGGTAGAGAGAGTGATGCAAAAACAGAGAACATCAATATTTTTAAATACCCCCAAAATAACAGAAAAAAATTGTAGAAGAGGGCAAATAACTACAAGGAGGGGAGTATTGGGACTACCTGCTAAACTGCATGCTTTTATAGACAAGGTTTCCTGGCTTGACAATGACCCCCCCCATCCCCCAGTTCCACCTCTGACAGAAGGAATCCCAAGTCTCCACCCCACTGCCAGCTACCCTATGGTGCTGAGTTGGTACCCTCCAGGTTCCTTGCCAAGCAGCATATATAAGGACCCCTGGGCCTGGTCATCAGACTTGCCACTGAATCCTAAGAACTTCTAGACCTTTTTGCCCACCCTATAGCCTGAATCCTCCTCCTATGTGTTATCTCTTACACAATAATTACACAAGAGCTCCTTGAGTTCAGGGACTGTCTTTTCCTATTTGTATCCTTAGCATTTAGCACAATGCTTATCTTTGTCCATAAAACTAGAACTGCCATAATGTCTATTTGTAGCTCATATTTGTTTGTGGCTACAGTGGTGACAGCAATTATAGAGTACTGGGACTAGCTAAGAGAAAGTTAAAAGAAAGAAAAAAAACGGATATTATCTCAGAACACTTACTGAACCTAAAACATGCCAAGCCAGTTAAGAAATAACAAAAACATATTGCTATGCTGTTTTATAAGTAAATATCCTAAAAGTACCACAAAATGGAGATGTTTCAAAAAGCAAATATGCTTAGTAAAATAAAGCAGAGACATTCACACCAAATGAGATAAATTAGAATACCATCTAATACAAATTCTAACAGTGCCTACACAGAAGGGTAATTTTTAAGACAAAGTATATATGAAAGCCCCAATTCTAGCATTATTTGCAATGAGGGAACATTAGAAGCTTTACCCACAAATCCAGGATTAAAATAAGGATGCTCCTTACCACTACTGTTAGCTGACAAAGTTCTAAAAATGCTATTGATACCACTAAGAGAAATTAAAGGCATAAAGAGTCAAAGTCATTTCTGTTTCCTGACATGATGGTTTATACCGTGAAACCCTCAAAGAATCAGCAAAGAAACAAATTCAGACAGTTAATTGCTTTGCTCCAATAGCAAAATACATCATAAATGTTCCCAAACAAATTCTAGCAATTTTTCTCTTGGTGTTTCTAATACAGAAAGTTTACAGTTTTTGGAAAAAAGCAACATCCCTCCATCACCCTGCCAAATCCTTTGCCTCTCAGGGCTTTAGCCAACAAATGAAAATTCCAAACACTAAGGATACTGATACAATGGCTAATGATTTTATCCCCCAAAACATCCCTCTGCATAAAAACACAACTTAATTTTAGGGGTTTTATTGGGGGTGAAATTATACTAAGGAACTTAGGATCCTTAGGGAATCTTATTTATTGAGTATGTGCTAAATAGATATCTGCTGAACTAAGAAATGCAGAAATTAATTAACAGTAGTTAATTCCAAGCAGCTGAATATTTGTGTGGCTTCAGCTAGATACTGCATCTGGCTTGAAGAATTGGGTGAGAAAAAGGCCATAAAGTTATTGCAAGTGATATATGTAAAGCAATGGATGTGGAAGACAATAAATAATTTAATTCGTTTCCTTGCTTTCTAACATTAGATACATTTACTTAAATTTCAACTCTTGGTTATACTTACCACTGTATCCTAGGAATGTTACATAGATATAATAACCAACAGCAATCAACCATAACGTATTTCCAACAAAGTAGCCAATAAATGTATCTGTCATGATAACATCTGTAAGAAAAGAAGAAAACTTTAATATTATGTACAAAGATGATGACAATACTATCTTGAAATTGATTTGCTACTTACAGTTAATGAAAAAAAGCTGGATAAAATGCAAAATGACAAGTAGCGGATAGAAAGCATTCAAATGAACGTCAAAGGCATATCCCCATTCTACATCATAGTCCCTGCTCTGTCGTTTCACTAGGTATTTGTTAGAGATAAACCTAATGGAAAACAAATTCAAAGGAATAAATTAGGCAATATGAACATATGAAATTATTTTAAAAGGTGACAAGTGATATAAATATCCATCTATCACAGTAACCACAGTATACTAACAATAGCAACTATATTATAATATAGTATTTATATAGTAACATTAATTATCAAAACATTTATTAAATACATGTTCTGTATGTAATGCAAACTAAATTTGGGCTACAAATTCAATTTTATACCTTCATATCAACTCCACAATAGTGACAGCTGTTAACATATTAATATAATCAAAGAAATCCGTCCTCCCAAGAACTTTTCAATTTTATTATGAAAATGTGAGAGTTCATTTCCTATGTCTGTTTCAATGAAAATTTCAAAAGAATGAAAAGAAGAAACTGGAAGACATACAGGAAAACAATGGCCTTGCTATCACAGACTCGGTAGTCTGAAAATGAAAGTAATATAATAATTAAGAGAAGGCAATACTTTAAGACATTACTCATTTACAGAGGCAGCTTGTTCCAATTTTTCCCTAGGAATATTTTTTCTACATTCATAGCCTAAATAAATATAGCATATTATCATACAACAAGATTGCTGACTTAACAGTCACAAACTAAATAATATAACTATTTTAAATGTTAATTTAAATAATTTTAAATAATATTAATTACAATATTAAATAATCTAAGTATTAAATTATATGTAAGGCTCTGTCAGATACTGAAGATACAAGGAAAAAAAATATTTATCCTCCACATGTAAAGAAGATAATTTGAGGATGGAGACAGCATTAGCAACTGGAGGAAGCAATATGATCATTCTGTGTCTTCACAAGATATTTTGGCAGCCAGCTATGTGATGAGTGAATATGGGAAAGACTGAAATAGTCTAGATGAAAGGTGATATGGTCCTAAAGAAGGTGATAATGGAAAGAAAAGCTGTGTAAACAAACATTACAAGGATTAGCAATTCATCGACTATAGAGAGTAAAGTCAGCAGATCATCTATTTTTCACAGCTTATACAGGATAAATTCTTAACTAAAGAAGGAATAAAAACAATTACAAGCGATAAAAATAGCTAATTTTGATTAAATTGAAAAGCTTTTTTTGCACAAACAAAATTATGTCTAGCATAAGAAGGGAAATAGTAGAATGGCGGAGGGAGGGGGAGGGATATCATTTATTTCTGATAAGGAAGGGTTTGGAATCCAAGATGCAAAGACAATCAAGAGAAATATAAAAGACCAAAAACCACTTCCAAGATAAGAGGTCCAAGGATATGAAAACAGTTCCCAAAAGAACTGAAAACTCTTAGCTACTATCTGGAAGAATGCTACAAACCACAAATAGTAAAAGAAATGCAAACCAAAACCCTGAGGTTTCATCTCATTCCCTGCAAATTGGCAAAAATGAAAAAAAGGTAGGAATAAGTCATGTTGGAGGGATTGTTGGTGGAGCTGTAAACTGATACAACCATACAAAGCAATCAATGGTTATGCAAATGAAGTGACTAAAATGTCCACTCCTTTGACTCAAGAGATGCCACTGCTAGGCTTATATACAACAATGTGAATGACAATAAGCCAGACCCCAGGTACACCAAAACATTTAAAGCAACATTTTTTGTGGGAGCAAAGAACTGGATATGAAGCAAATGCCCACTGGGAAATGTCTCGATTGTAGTCCGTGAATGTAATGGAGTATTACTGTACTGTAATGAACATGATGAATACAAAGAATAGAAAGACATATGAAAAGATGCAAAGGCAATTAAGTAGAACAAGGAAAACATTTCCATTGCTGTAGAAAGTACAACAAAATAAAAGAAACTCAATACTGTGAAATTATAACATTAAAACTCTGTCCTGGGCGGCTAGGTGGCACAGTGGATAAAGCACTGGCCCTGGATTCAGGAGTACCTGAGTTCAAATGCGGCCTCAGACACTTGACACTTACTAGCTGTGTGACCCTGGGCAAGTCACTTAACTCCCATTGCCCCGCCAAAAAAAAAAACCAACAACTTTGTCCCAAAGAAAGTATTATAAGAAAACACCTCTGCAGATAAAGCAACAGCAACAGCAAAAATAAACTTAATCAAGAGGGAAACTATATTTTTTAAAGGTAACATTGACAAGTTGATTTGAATACTTAACATATATTCACTAATATATATTCACTGTAACTACATGAAGGAAAAGGTAAATGAAATACAAGGAGAAATACAGTCAAATACAGTAAATACTGTAAAACTACAATGGTGAGGGACCTCCATTTACCACAATTAGCTCTAGATTTTTAAAAAAAAGGCAAGAAAGAAGTTAAGGACCCAAATAAAATTTTAGAAATATTAGATATGATACACACCTGACAATTACAGAATGAAAATAGAAAGGAGTATATATTTCTCAGGTGTACATGGCACACATACAAGAATTATGTGTTCAGACAGAAATCTCAAAAACAATCACAGATACCATTTTCACTTTTTTTTCTGTTTTGTTTCTTCTTTCATAATGATTTAATGTGGAAATATGTTTTAACATATTTCCCCGTCTTGGAGAGAGAAAAATTTGGAACTCAAAATCTTTGTAAAAAATGAATGTTGAAAACTAAATAAAATAAAATAAGGGGGAAAAACAAATGTAGCAAGAAGTTACTAGCACTAAGGTGAAATCTAGAAAGGCTTTTTTGTATTAGGTAGAATTTGGGGTCAGACCTAAAGGAAACATTTTTGTGAGCTTCCATCATTTCCATACTAACTGCTGATCAGACATACCCTCCTCATCCCAGGGATCCTAAACTCCCTTAGTCATTGTACAAATCCCATTGCCCACTGACTACCACCTTATTCTTGTCTTCCTCAACCCAACCCCTTTTAAGCCCTGCCAAATTCTACTCTAAACCATCTCTTCCATGGTGCTCTCTAAAATGCCTGTTCCACAAGAGGAAAAGGCCAACAAGTGTCAAAAACTGCAAAAAGGATAAGGCAGATAAATCAGAAAAAGCCAATGTTTCTAGCAATTAAGATCTTTCATAATCTTGGAGAAAGCAGTTTTAGGAGTCGAACTGGTGAATGTGTGGTAAGGAAGTAGAGGCAGCAAGAAATGATTAGGAGCTTGGCCAAAGCAAGGCAGGAACTATTTACTTTTTTCTTTGTATCTCTATCCATAAGACAATACCTAGTTCACAACAGGCTTTATCAAATTAAGGTAGAATTGAAAGGAAAGATGTAGGATAGTTTTAGGGCATGGCAGGGATATATATATATATATTTATTAATGTTCTTTTTTAAAAAATGTGTCAGTCCCACTGAATTCTCCCATTTAACACAGATAATCAATTAAGCTAAGAAACCACTTCTAACATATCCAAAAATCCACAGCTTTCATACCTCACACCTCTCTGCCAAAAAGGTATGTTTTATTCTGTTTTCTGGGACTAAGACTGTTCACTGGAATTAACATAAGATTACCAGCCTTAGTGTTTTCATGTCCAATATTGTTATAATTTTGTATCTTGATTAACCCGAGTCTGCTTTTTTTCATTCTAGGTAGCTAAGTGGTACACTAGAGCCAGCACTGGGTCTGATTAGAGGAAGAACCAAGTTCGACCCTTCCTAGCTGTGGGATCCTGGGCAATTCACTTAACCTCTCTTTGATTGTTTCCTCAACTGTAAAAATAGCAACCACCTTACAGGTTATTCTGAGGATAAAATAGTATCTGCAAGGTGCTTAGCACAGTACCTGGTACACAGGAGGTTTTTAATAAACATTTATTTCCTTCCCTCTATGCCACTCTCCACGTTTCCCCTTATTTCTAAGTCCTCAGCAAAATAATATTCAATTACATTTACATATTCCCCAAATAATGTCAACATTTTGTTTCCTTTTTGGAGGGCTACTTACAAAGAGTGGTTATTAATATTTTGTCATACATGAAATCTTTGTCTCTGACTTCCTTGGGATGTGAATTAAATGAATGAAAAAGTATTCATTAAGGGCTTGTTAAGTGCTAAGCAATGTAGATGAGCTAATAAGATGGCTGACTAAAGGTTTATGAATAGGGTACTTTCCTTGAATAATTCCTATTTGTTTTCCAATTCACACTCTACCAAAGGCATAACTATTATGTCTCTCTTCCTATAGACCCTCCAATATTTGTTATTTCCATCCTTTATCATTTTTGCTAATTTGATTTTTGGTTTCATTTTTCCCCAAACCACCCAAGCTTTACCTATTTTAACTATTCTATTAATATAAAAGCTTTTAAATATTTGTGACTGATATTGCTTACTTACCTTTTATGATTACCTCTATCTTTTGTTTAAGAAATTATAAGGTACTGCCTTTTATTCGCCTATATTTAAATATTACCTTTTTATATTTAGATCATATATTCATTTGGAGTTTATGATATATCATGTAAGATGCTAGTCAAAACCTAACTTATACCAATTTGCTTTCTCCCCATCTCTAGTTGTTCTTGCCAAATGGGGGCAGGAGTTTTCTTCTGGTGATTTATGTTTGTGAGTTTAATCAAATATTTAGCTACTGTGTTCAACTGTTTTTGTGTTTTGTTTATCTGGTGTTTTGCTGACAGACTTTTCTATTTTTTGTTTTAGGACCAAGTTTTGATGATTACTACATACCAGATCTCAAACGATATTGTTAATCCATCATTCCCACTTTTGTTCATTAGATTCTTGACCTTTTGTTCCTCTAAATGTTTCTATTATGCTGTCTATAAAGCAAGCCCTTTATAGGCTGATATAGTAATCTTAAATTATTTTAGATCACCAGAATTTTTGTTAAAACGCTATGATCAGGGGGCAGCTAGGTGGCACAGTGGATAAAGCACCGGCCCTGGATTCAGGAGTACCTGAGTTCAAATCCGGCCTCAGACACTTGACACTTACTAGCTGTGTGACCCTGGGCAAGTCACTTAACCCCCACTGCTCCACAAAAAAACCAAAAACCAAAAAGAAAACACCAAAACCAAAAATACAAAAAAACCTCACTATGGTCTAACCTTACCAATAAATGTCTGTCCAATTGTCTTTCTTACTTCTGAAAAGTATTTTAGGGCTATTTTAATTTAACCTAACACAACACACTGGGATATTTTATTGAGCTGGCAGTTATTTTGAACACAAGTTTCCCTTACTCTTCTACAGTTTTATTAGTAACATGCAGAAAAGACTGATTTCTGTGGGTTTATCTTATACACTACATTACTAGAGCTATTTCCATGAATTATGCCCCCCCCCCCAATTCTGGGTTTCATTAGCAAGATTTTTTTTTTTGGCAGGGCAGTGAGTGTTGTGACTTGCCCAGGGTCACACAGCTAGTAAGTATCAAGTGTCTGAGGCCAGATTTGAACTCAGGTCCTCTTGAATCCAGGGCCGGTGCTTTATCCACTGCACCACCTAGCTGCCCCCATTCCTATATTTTAAACCACAGTCGAGAAACCCAAGTCCCATTCTCGATGATCTTTTTAACTAAGTTTACACTCTTCGGATCTGTTTTCCCAAATCCTCACCTAAAATTGGCAGCAGAGAAGAAAACACTGCCTGTACCTCTAAAATCTTGTTGGTTGCATTTCTTTAAAATCTTTGGTGAAACTTTTTAGGGTCATTTTGGCAGTATCATTTATGCACCAGTGAATCATCAGAAGTGGGTAGAATTTTTGTGGTTTGATAAATGTTGGGAAGTCCTCTATTACATCTTGGATACATAGCCCAGGTAAGACATAAGACTTCTACATTGTTATCAAGTCAGCAGGGAGCTAAAAACTATCACTTCTTGTCACTTCTGAGCTATGATCTCAACCAAAAGTACCTGTGGATCCACATAATCATTCCTCTTTTTTGGAAAGAGCCTCATATTTCTTACTTAGCTCCAAGAGTTCAGTGGTCTCTTTTTTCTCCTCAGGCTGCCACTCTTCTGTACTCTGATCTCTTGACACCAGTCATAATTTCTCTCTGCTACTTAGGTTTCTTTATCTTCTTTGTTTTCACATATAAGCCTTTCCTTCATTCTTGTCACTGAGCTACCATTTGCCAGTGGTAGAAATACAAGTATTTCACACTCAGTACGGATCACTTCAAATTTCTTTCTTATTTTCATGGCAAAAGTGGCAATCTCCAGTATTATTTCATCTTTGCTAATAAATTCCCAGGCAGATCTTCAACTTAAAAAGTTGTCAGTTTTCTTTTCACTTCCATATCTCTAAGTCCTTCTCCACTTTCAGTCTTTCAAATCCTCTCATACTTTCCAGCCCTTTAAATTCAGTCTCCTGCCTTCTTTACAATTCTAACCCCCACCCCCAATTCACCTTCATATTTCCTTTTCCTCCTTCATTAGTTCAAGTCTTTTTTTATGGCTTCTTTGGGAGGAGCAGGAGAGTTGTAAGGCCTACTCTCACTTTTGATTTTTAAGAAAAAATATATTTAATATAGAATGTTTTATATTGTGAGAATCACTTAACCAACCAACATTTATCAAATAACTACTTTGTGCCAGTGACTCTGGATACAAAGATAAAAATAAAACATTCTCTGCTCTCAAGTTGCTCATATTCTATAGAGGGAGAAAATATCCATATATTTGTATACACATGTATATATAAGATGTATATAAAACAAAAATAAGGTAATTTGGGTGAGAAAAGTTCTAGCATTTGTGGGCATCAGGAGAAGCTTTATGGAGGATGCAGCACTTAAACTGCACATTGAAGAAAACTGGACTTCCAAGAGGCAGACATAACAAGGGAGTACATTTTAAGCATGCAGGACAACTTGAGTGAGAGCACAGAGATGGGAGATAGAATGTTGTGTGTGAGGAGCAGAAAAAAAGCCAGTGTGGTTAGACTAGCTTCAACTGTATAAGAAAAATAGCAGTAATGATTATTGTCTTAAACCTTATCATTCATGTTACATATTCAAAGGCCTTTTCCAAGTTAAGTATTTTATAAATCTTAAATATATTATTTCCGCATCTTTATGGACAGAATCATAGATTCAGAGCCAGTCATCTAGTTCAAACTCACTTTACAATTTAATAACAATAATGATGATTATAGATAACATTTATATAGCATTTACTATGTGCTACTTTACGATTATCTCATTTGATCCTGACAACAACCCTGGAAAGCAGGTATTATTATTAATTCCATTTTACAGATGAGGAAACTGAGGCAAACAAAGGTTAACTGACTTGCTCCAAAATCATACAAGTATCAATTAGTAAAGTCAGGATTTAAACTCAGGTCTTGTGACTCAATCAATCAAGTTCAGCAATCCAGGTTCAGGGCTCTTTCCACTGTTCTGCCCTATCCATATCAACTTTTTTATTATAAATGAATAAAATTGATCACAATGGATAAAGTATTTTGAGGAAATAAAATGTGAGATTACTAACAGCAATATCTTTTTCTGGAAGGCATCTAACATGAAATATATGGTATATATAGGTATGGCAAAACAAGAAAGGCAGGGCAGCATAAACATGATTTGCCCCTAACAAAAAAATTTTTAGAAACAAAACAAAACAAAAAGCTGGATAAAAAGACCACACAGTAGTAGACAGGAATGACAAAACAATGCCTGGAGGAATATAAACCCCTCGCAACCATTATTCTAACTCAGAAATTTTTAACATGGTATCTGTGAACATATGTGTTATTAAAAAAATGTTTAATAACTATGTCAATATGACTAGGTTCTGTTGTAATAACACACATTTAATTCTATGCATTTAAAAACACTATTCTGAGAAAGGATCCATAGGCTTCATAAGAATGTCAAAAGAGGTCCATGGCACAAAGAAGGTTAAGAACTCCTATTCTCACTAAACTTTAGGGAAGAAGATCATACATTTCCATTGTCTTAATATTAAAAATAACACATCTATCGGGTATAGAGCAAAACTGAACAGAATAATTCAGGAAGCAATTAAAACTTGGGTCCTGGATTTTAGCTTTCTATGGTTCACTGACTCAAAGCAATGTGCTTAGTAGATACTGAACTTTAATGGGTATATTAAAGTTTTAAAATTTAAAGTGTTTACAATATCGCAGCTTTGTTCACCACCAGTCTTTTGGGGGGAAAACATTTGCCATAACTATTTACTCTCAGTCAAAATGTCAAGAGAGAGCAACATAAGAATAAATCTGGAATTCATACTTACATCTGTTTCAAAACAGACATAAATTTAAAAACAAGATAGAATGATGAAATTTGGGCCCAGAAAGGACACATGTGAATGTACCTCCCCACTTTCTCAGAGGCAGGAGACTATGGTACAGAGTTCTGCACGTTACCTTACATTTGATGTGTTACTTCGTTGTGCTAAATTGATCTTTTTTCCTCTTTTAAATTCCTTTTTATAAGAATTGGAATTCTGGGATAGGAATATGGTAGGGATACATTGGGAAATGTAAGTGATATAAAAATAAGAGATATTAATCATTTTAATTTAATAGGAAAATCAGACACTGAGAATCCTTTCAGTAAAGCATCATTGTGCATTCTTTAAGGCACTAAAGTTAAAAAGTCCTTTCCTTTTCAAACACATTTCATTAATGATAAAGGCTTAAGGAAAAAAAAAATTAAGATTGTAGCAGTTATACACATATATTTAGCTAAATGCCATTGAAAAGATTGCTTCGGGGCAGCTAGGTGGCGCAGTGGATAGAGCACTGGCTCTGGATTCAAGAGGACCTGAGTTCAAATCCAGCCTCAGGCACTTAACAATTACTAGCTGTCACTTAACCCCAATTGCCTCACCAAAAAAAACAAAAACAAAAACCAAAAAAACAAGAAAATATATATATAAAAAAAAGATTGCTTCAAGTAAAGGGAGGCTAACATGGAAATTCATGTAAAATTAGTTATTTTGTTTGAATTACTAATTGTTGTATTGACTCAATTCTTGGCTACTACTCTTTGACAATATAGTCCTTACCCTGGATTATTTACTAAAGCTGAAAATGGTTGAGATTGTTTATATGAAATCTTGACTACCCTAATTAATTCTTTTCAATTAGTCTTGTGACCTCTGGTTTCAATTTTTATCAGCTTCCATATTTTAGAAACATATAACTAAAGGGTCTACAGTAGTGCCTAAAAAACCCCAAAAGGTATGATACTTACCACATCAGAGTTGATATTAAAAGGCCAACACCTACACAGTCTATAAACACAACCCAAAGGAGAAGCTTTATAGTTTCAAAAAATCCCATGTCCAAAACAAATCCAAATCCTATAGTGGACACTGAAAGGAAAATTAAAAATACATGAATTAAATCTTGTATCTCTGACTTCAGATGATTCTCTAAGGCAACAAATCAGTATTTTAAGTAAATTCAGCATTAATTCACCTTACAGAAAAATCCTCAATGTCAATAAACAAGAACTTTATGCTGGAATCACAATGAAATAGTTGGACAATGTCCTTTTATTTAATTTTCTTTCTTTTTTTTTTTTGTGGGGCAATGAGGGGTAAGTGACTTGCCCAGGGTCACACAGCTATTAAGTATAAAGTATCTGAGACCACATTTGAATTCAGGTCCTCCTGAATCCAGGGCCAGTGCTTTATCCACTGTGTGTCACCTGGATGCCCCCTAGGTCCTTTTATTTAAATTCATATTAGGACTTCCAAAATTTTAACTTCTGCTTCACTAAATTGTGTTAAAATTCCTAATCTTAATATTTTGCTTATTATAAAACATCACAGCAAAACCCAGATTCAATTGTTCCCTGTTCAACAAGCTTTAATGTGATCATTTCCTCAGATGAAACCATTATCTGATCTTATTTAATTTGAGGGAATAAAGTTATTTCCTACAGCAAGATCTTTTGACAGCTCCAGAAAAGTTTATTTTTAAAAGTGTTCCCAAATTCCAGTTCACAATTTGTATTCGAACCTTCCATATTAAAGGGCACAACCTTCAGGATCAATCTTCTGAGCTGACACATTTGACTTGTTAATAAATTTTAATGTACATTAAGACACTTACCACAGAGCCAGATACTCAGCAATACCAAGAAGGCAGGATCATCTCTTGCCCACTGGTCCTTCGTTTGTTTTCTGTAATGAAAGTTTCTGTAAACTCTTTGTGGGGAAGTGAAAAGATAGAGCATCTGCCAGGCGGCAAACTCAAAGTCCATCTGCCTGAATCGGAAGAGCCTCCGAAGATACTTGTAGCGCTTTGCTCCCGCTGTGTGCCTTGCTGCATCCCTGGAGCTCAAGGCACCATTCCCCTGTAATCGGGAATTCATTGACGTGGTTGGTAACATCTTTCTGGATTAAAAACAAAATGAATGTCTTATAGAAAACAGCATGATACTAAGAGATAAGCAAACTTTTTTTTTTGGGGGGGGGTGCAGTATGCCTTCTTCCAGTTATTATACCTAAGAATGAAAGAGGTAAAAAAATCTTTTAAATTGCTACCTGAAAATTCTAGGTAGGGTCAGCGGTGGACATTCATAGAAGAGTCTTGACACATTGTGTTTGGCCCCTTGTGCTAGAGTCCCCACTAATTAATACCAATGACTAGTGAGTGAGTCTGAGTTATTGTAGCCTTTAAAAATATTCATAGCACAGTATCTGTACTGTACTCAGTACTCTGAGAATCACCGCAATGGGCCCTTTATTTGGGGGGAAAACATTCACGCATATCTGAGTACCACATAGATGCCAATTTAGTCCAGTAATACCAAATGTTTTCTCAGACCAGCTAAAACGAAATTTACAGGCTTTCTGACTTTGTTAGTGCTACTTCTTCCTTCTTTTAGAATCAGAGTTAAATTGTCATGTTACTTTTCTTATTGTCACTTACTAGCAAATTTCACAAGGTCTCTTACTTTTAAAAAGCCATTTCCTTCTGTTTCTAGCTGTTGACAATTACTTCACAATAATAAAGCTGGAGGAAAAAAGAGAAGAAAACTTGTAAACAGTAGCCAAGAAAGGAACTCACTGTACCTGAGGTTAAGTGCAACAACATAACCGTTTAACAATATAAAATTACTTTCGGTGTATTGGCAATATGTGAAAACATGCAGGTTTAATGAAGAAATTCCACCACCTAAACCTGAACTCCTAAACTATCTATCTGTATTTAGTTAAAGCATGATCACATCAGTCAGTGAAATTTTACACGAGGAAAGCAAATGGCCATGCCACACACAACCACAATGACATTATTGGAGGAGGTACAAAATCCTAATCCTAACCAACCAACTAGGTCAACAGGAAGAATGATAACAATGCAGTTTATTTATCATGTCCTTTCGATGAGTTTTAGTTTCATAAAAAGACAGAAATGTTACACAGATATCCAGGAAACTAGTATTGGAGTCAAGAGTAATCCACATACTATGCCCTTTTGGAAAACTGTATCAGTTGCCCAAATAATTACAACTTTGATCAACATCAATCTCCAAAGACAGGTTAAGTATAGTCTAGTAACAAGTAAACTTGAAAGTGTGGTGCTTTATTTGTTTATCTTTGTATCACCAGCACTTGTGGCTGTGCCTCCTGAATAGTGCTTAATACATGTTTGTTGAATAACTGAAATGATCTTCGGAGTACTCTTCCTTATATCAAAATCTAATAAGCATTTGTAAACACCTGTTATGCGAAGAATACTTAGGCGTTTATGGAGTTGACCATTTAATAGAGGAAAATAGCTATCACAAAATACATAACTGCCTTAGAAATATAAGCAAAGTGTCCCAAGGATTCTCAATTTGGATTTCTATACACCTATTATACTCAATGGCAGAGGAGATGGGAGGACAGGTTCACCCACCACTTTTCAATAATTACTAGATGTGACTGACTATAGGCAAGTCAACTCAAAACTTGACTCAGTTTCCTAATCTGTGAAATAGGAAACATAATTCCTTTAGGACTCACTTAACAGGGTGCCTGTGAAGTTCAAATGAGAGCAGTAAAGCCCTTTGTAAAATGCATCTTATAAGAGTATTTGTAAATATTCATGGATTGCCCCAACCCTGCACTCTGTAGATCCCTATTAAATCATTTACCACGTGACTGTCTTATCTAACCCTTACATCTAATAAAGCCACAGCTAGGAACTTTGTAACCCAGGGTAAATTCAGTTGAGGTAGGGGGATATAAGGTTGTCGCCAAGGCAAATCTATCTGGGTCTAACATAGGAACACACTTCTGTCTGGCTAATGAAGAATGGAGACAGAGGTAATGGGAGTTGAAGATGATAAAATAAGTGAAAAATCAGGGTTTGGGAAAGGTATAACAGTGAGAGGGGAACGGTTGGATGGAGAAAAAGACAGACTCTTGAACTGAGCTCATTCAGGAGGAAAGAAGACCAATGTGGTCAGCCTGGATTAGGCTTTAAAGGAGGAAAGGTAACTGCTGAATGACAGCAGGTGAGAGGCACTCTGTAAGCTGCGGTGACTATGCCCACCCTTCCTGGCCTTGGAGAGGGGTGTCTTCAGAAGAAAGCTAGGTAATCGTGAAGACTACAAAATGAAAGATGTAAAAGGAACCGAGGATCGACGGCTCATTTACAATTGGGATGGACCTGGGAGACCTCGTTTTATAGACAGGAAACTGAAGCCCGGAGAGATGGCGTGACTGGCCCTTGTTTATACAAGTAGAAGCCACAGAACCGGGATTCCGAGTCAGGTCCTCTGCTAAATGCAGGAGGGCGGCATGAAGGTGACGGGGCGACCGGCTAATAAGGCATCGCCTTGATTACACACCAATGCAACTCACCCCGCACTCTGTGGGGTTCCTTAGCCAGGTAGCAAGGGGGCTCCCAGGAATGGAGAGGGGAGGGAGTAGCCGCAGGAGGCCCGCTCCCGAGCCCCGCCCCCCCCGTAAGTGCACCAGGGCTCTAATCGCCCCTGGCTCCGCCTCCGATTCTGTTCCGGGGTGGGCGTGGCCGAGCTCGAGCCCCGGGGCTCCGGGGGCGCCCCAGGCCCCGAGCCGCCTGCCTCCTCTGCAGGCCGAGGCCCCGACAGGCGGACTAACGCGCCTGACAACCGTCACTTCCCGATAATTAATGACACCATCGGAGCCTCCCCCAGGGTCGCCGCGATCCTACCCCACTCTCCCGCCGGACCTGAGGAGTCTCGGGGCCCCGCTGGGGACGCGGGGTGGGGGCGCTGCAGGCGCGGGGGTTCCTTGTGACGTCGCGAGACGCGAAGCCAAAGGAAGCCGGGAGAAAAGGCGCTCGAATTGCGGGGCGCGTGCGCGGGGCGCTCCCGACGGGGGAGGGGCAGTGATGACGGGGCGGAGGATGGGGAAGCCCTCGGTACTCACCTGGAGCCCGGCTGGGGCCTCGGCCCGGATCCGTAATCCCCCCCGCCACCTCGGTTGAGTAGCCGAGCCAGGCGCCCGCCCCGGCTCCGGTTCCCCTTCCTTCCTGCTACGTAGTTGCTCTTCGTCACTCCCAGAGCAAGGCAAATCACGTGCTTCTCCCACTTCCGCTGAGCTTCCTGCCGGAGGGCTTTCGGAGTCTTGGATTCCGGCTGCGACTCCGCCGCCGGAAGGAGCTTATCCCTACTTCCTGCCTCTTCCTCTCCAACGCCCTCCTCCGCCCCCTCCGCCATCACCGGTGCTGGCGTCCAGAAGGTTGCTTCTGCCGGAAGTAGAGGCAGCCCCGGGCGGGTGGGGGCGGTGTCGAGAACGCCGCACGCGGTGTTTGTTGAAGGCGCTGAGCTTGGCTCGGGGGGTGGCTCTCGGTCCTCTGAGTCGGAGGCTGCCTCGGTGGCAGCGGCAAGGGGGAGGTGATGCCCCGTTACTATGAGGACAAGCCGGAGGATGACGGCGCATGCGCCGGGGTGAAGGAGGATCTGGGGGCGTGCCTACTGCAGTCGGACTGTGTGCTCAAGGTAGCCCCAACCAACCGACGACCGCGGGGGAGGGGGTGTCGGGCCCCTCCAAGACGAACTGCGCACCACCATCCCCCCAACCCTCCTAGGGAAAGGGGGGGGCAGAGCTTCCCGGGTTCTCTGCCTGTTAGCGAAGCTTCTCTCTGGGCTCCTTAGGCTGGCCGAGCCCCAACCCCATCTTTGTGTCTATAAGTATTTGGGTGAGCTGGCATGGCATAATCAATCAGAAATTAGTCCTAGAATTATAGGCTTGGAGCTGCAAAGGACCTTAAAGATGATCCAGGCCAACCGCTTTTTTAAATTTCCAGGAGGGCCACGGGATTTAGCGAGGCAGTGACTTGTCCAAGTTCAGGCAGAAACATAATTTGAACCCAGGTCTTCTGACTACAAATTGGCCTTTAACACTCGCGCCCCCCCCCTTCCCACCCCGTTACACGTTGCCGAAGTTCTTGACGGCACATACTCCTTCTCAAACCTTAATACCCTCCCATAATGATAACACTCTTCAGCAAACATTAAATGTGGCACTCTGTTGGGATCAAGGTGAAAGATGGATAATTTAGATAATGAATTCAGTAGGACAAAGCTTACAGTATGGTGGGGGATATTTTAAGACATTTAATCTTTGTAGATGCTCCTACTAACACAACTCTCATTTTTTCTATACTTTCTTTAGTAAATGGTTTCAGTGTTGTGAATGTGAATTTTGATTGCCTAATGGCTGGTTTTCTGGCAATTAGCGTTTCAATCCTTTAGCTGGGGTGGTAATTGATATTCCCTCTATGGACCTGGTTCTTTCTTGAACTCTCTCAGGCTAGTGTCACCTTCTGGAGCTTGTACTCAGCTATCATAGCCTTTGCAAATCCAGAGCCACCTCTCTCATTAAGCATTGGAGGGATGTGTTAGCTAAAGACTCAGCTGTGATAGATAGATAGATAGATAGATAGATAGATAGATAGACAGACAGACACACAGACAGACACACATACGCATATATGCATATATATAATGCATAAGAATTTTAAGCATAGTGCTGTATGAGGTCCATGGGGGTGAAAGATCTTGCTGCTCCCTTGGGAGGATCAGGAAAGGTTTACTGGCTGTAAATGTTAAGTGGAATAGAGGTCACATGACCTCTGTACTGGTTGCAAACCATAGTACATAGTCTTAGAGAATAGTCAAAATTTACTGAAGGGAAATCTTGCTTTCTCAGTGACCATGCAGAGCACGTGGAACTTTGGTTAACTTCTCCCCAGTATATTAAAGCACCACTTATGTTGAAATAAAAGAAAGAAACCTCACATAAAAATATTCAGTAGCACATCTTAAATACTTCGTGCTTCCAAGGCATCTGCTACTGATTAGTTGAGCCTTAAAAGTGATACTAGATGGGGGCAGCTAGGTGGCTCGGTGGATAAAGCACCAGCCCTGGATTCAGGAGGACCTGAGTTCAAAATAGGCCTCAGACACTTGACACTTGCTAGCTGTGTGACCCTGGGCAAGTGAACCCCCATTCCACCCCCCCCCAAGTGATGCTAGAGGGCAGCTAGGTGGCCCAGTGGATAGAGCACCAGCCCTGGATTCAAGAGGACCTGAGTTCAAATGTGGCCTCAGACACTTAACACTTAACTAGCTGTGTGACCCTGGACAAATCACTTAACCCCAATTGCCTCACCCAAAAAAAAAAAAAAAAGTGATACTAGACATGGTTAACAGACCAAATAGCATATGAATCCTTTTCTTTTTAAATCAGGTCTCAAAGGTTAGAGCTGGAAGGGACCTAAGGAATTATGTAGTCCATTTGACTGAGGAGGAACCAAGGTGAATTGATATGTTCAAGGTCACAAAAGGTCACATAGCTACTAAGTGGGAGATCCAGAACCTGAACCTGGGTCTAGTTGTTCCCTTGTCTAGTAATTTTTCTGCTATGCTATACAAGCTTCCATTCAACAAACTTACAAAGTGCAAATGCACAATGTGCTAGATTGGAGAAGATACAGGTAGAGTGATGCCCTCTAGCTTAATTACAGATTAATAACTAACATTTATTCCGTTATAATTACATAAAAGTTCAACTAGTATTTCATGAGTTTAGATGAAGGAGCACACCCTGGGAAAATCAGGAAAGGGTTACATGGAGGTGGCATTTGAGCCGAGTCTTGTTCTTGTTTTTGCAGCCTTTTAGATTTCACAGCAAAATTTGAAGGGAATTATGTTAAATACATACATTACAATAATGGTAGAGACTGATTTTACAAACGTAATTTATACTCCAAACATCGACAAACGTAAAAGTGTTCCAGAAAGCAGTGTTGTCTTCTGTGTTTAAGATGTCTTAAATAACTATACCTGTGTCCTACATTAATAATTTGTATATTTAACATAACTTATCTAGCTTTATACATCTCCTAGTGCCTAACACAGTACTCTCTGTGGAGCAGGTGCTTAAATAAAACTTTAATGAACGAATGATGTGTACAAAGAATAGCATGTATGAATTCATAGGACAAAGTTATGTTAAATATACAAATTATTAATGTAGGGCACAGGTATAGTTATTTAAGACATCATAAACACAGAAGACAACACTGCTTTCTGGAACACTTTTACGTTTGTCGATGTTTGGAGTATAAATTATGCTTGTAAAATCAGCCTCTACTTAATGATAATTAGATTATTATTGTAATGTATGTATTTAACACTCATAGTCTATGTATTTAACACAATTCCCTTCAAATTTTGCTGTGAAATCGAAAAGGCTGCAAAAATACTAAATGTTAACAATACAACTTGAAAAATTATAACAAGCTATTTGTCATAGCTTTTTTGTTTGTTTGTTTTGGGTTTTTTGCAGGGAAATGAGGGTTAAGTGACTTGCCCAGGGTCACACAGCTAGTAAGTGTCAAGTGTCTGAGACTGGATTTGAACTCGGGTCCTCCTGAATCCAGGGTCAGTGCTTTATCTACTACACCACCTAGCTGCCCCCTGTTATAGCTTTTTAAACTTTTTTTACCTGTATCTATTATGTTTCATAATGACAAGAATTATAAAGGGCTTGCGCTTACAAAGCCAACTTTACTCACATTTGTGACGGAGGTAATGCAAATGTATTGCATCCAGGTTCCCATTGGTGCCCTTAATGAATCTGGTAAAACGATCACTTATACTTAAATTGTCATTATTTGAAGCTATAATTATAAAAAAAATGATAATTCATTTCAGCCCGATGAAAATATGCTATAAAATGTATTATTCCTGTTTTGGGAGGATGAAACAGGCTCAGGGAGGCAAATTGATTCGCCTAGTCACACAGCTACTTAGTGTCAGAATTGACATTTGAACACTCACTCTAAGTCCATTGTGCTTTCCTGTACGTCAACAAGTATTCTCTTCATAATATCATTAAGTAGTTCTGTGAAAACACAATGTGAGGGAAAATGATATTACACAGGGCAGTTCCATACTATGAGTCATTGAGACTTCCAGCCAAAATGGCTGCCTGGTAGAGGCAGACAGTCCAACTCCCACATACTGCCTCCAGCAAAAACCTAAAAATAGTTCCAGACTGAATAATTCAATGAAAACAATAAGTGACTTCTGTCATGTCAAAACTACACAAAAAGTTAGAATCCCACAAGCAAAGCCTACCATATAAAACAGAACCTACCATATAAAATAGTGCTCATGCCCAGGCATATAAGCCCGAAGCATCGCTGACAATTACAGTTGGGCCAGAGACACTTGTAGCATTCAAGTATCTGTATCCTGAGGAATTAAGAGTAGGGTTTTTCCAGAAGGGTTCAGGGTGTCCAGAAATTCACTGTGTGTACTGGAAGCCCCTGGGAATAGCAGTGACAGTCATAGCAGTTGCTCAGACTGGGATACCCCAGGTCCAAGGACTCCAAGGTCCCTAGCACTCTGTTATAAGACACCAAGGAGGACTTTGAAGGTTAAGTGCTCAGGATCTCAAATATCAATGTGGAGATTGTTACAAGAACCGAGATGACCCATGTTAAGACCAAGCAGGACCAGTCACAACATCTGGACATACCAGAGGGTATAGAGCCTAATTCTGACACAAAGCCCCAAGTCAAGAAGTGACATTCAAAAAGAAGTGTAGACAAGAGGACAATTTTGAAAATAGGTTAGATTTATTATGTGTGGGCTTTTTGGTTTTTAAGCAAGTGGTATGTATGATAAATTCAGTTTCATCTGCAATCATCTTTTTTTCTTATCTTTTCTTTGGAAATGCTCATTTTTTTGCAAAAAGTTTTAAATTTAAAATTTTGGGGAGGAAAGGGCCATTGACCAAACAATATTACAGTGAAGTTTGGTGAGATTAGTGTTGTGGCAGAATGACATTAGTGAGGACAAATTTAAGCTTGCAGATTCTGTACTGCTTTGTCTCTCCCATCCCTACCCCATCTGTACATATAGGACTATCTGATTCTTATTTATTGATTTATTGGCAGGGCAGTGAGGTTTAAGTGACTTGCCCAGGGTCACACAGCTAGTGTCAAGTGTCTGAGGCCGGATTTGAACTCAGGTCCTCCTGAATCCAGGGCCAGTGCTTTATCCACCGTGCCACCTACCTACCCCGACGTAGGACTATCTAGCAAAATACTTACTAATTGAATTCATAATTGCATTAGTCAGGGTTAGTTGCTAAGTAGACTAGGACAAAGCTTTTAATAACAGAAAAGATCACTGCTCTAAATGCTTTAATTCAAACTGTAAACTTTTAGACCTGATTCTTGTGTATAATGTCAATTATTCCCCACAGTGTTTCCTGTAGCTTTCCATATGGTTAAGCTACTTCAGTTATTTAAATAGATAAGATAAGAAAAACCTAACATACTCATTAAAGAAGGTATGTATATCTTAATTTCATCATGTAATTTGGAAAAAAGCATTCTGCCTCACCATTTAGTTGTGTATGTATTGCTCAGTCATGTTTTTTTGTTTGTTTGTTTTGGCAAAGATACGGGAATGGTTTGTCCTTTCCTTCTCCAGCTCATTTTATAGAAGAGGAAACTGAGGCAAACAGAGTTAACTGACTTGCTCAGGGTCACATGGGCTAGTAAATATCTGAGGCTGGATTTGAACTCTTCTTTTCCTGACTCGAGGCCTGGCACTCATACTGTGTCACCTAGCTGCCCTTATTTTTTGTGTACTAAATTGTGAACTTAGGAGTAGGGATTGTGTCTAACTGATACTCTTTTATCTGGCTGAATCTTCAGCAGTCTTCTGATTACCATAGGTTCCTAATAAACATTTTTAATGTCAAATTTCATTTTAAATTTTATTATAAACTTAATAACCCTTTTCCAGGGTGTTTCAGTGGACAGTACTTGCCCTAGAATTGGAGAATCTGAGTTTGAATCTTGCCTCTGACACTTAATATGTGTGTGATATTGGGCAAGTCATTTAAACTTTCTTGGGCCTCCATTTTCTCATCTGTAAAATGAAAGGGATACACTAGATGGCTTCTGAAGTCCCTTCCTGCTCTAGATTTATTGTCCTATGACAAAAAACAATCAGAAAAACAGACAAAATGAAGAATAAAATCTTCTCACTGTTATTTTGAGAGATAGAATTTACAAACAAAAAAAGACATTTTTTAGTTCCTTTTCAGGTCTGTATGAAGTTCTATCTCTGGCATAGTTTCTTTCTTTCTTTCTTTTTTTTTTTTTGCAGGTCAGTGAGGGTTAAGTGACTTGCCCAGGGTCACACAGCTAGTAAGTGTCAAGTGTCTGAGGCCGGATTCGAACTTAGGTCCTCCTGAATCCAGGGCTGGTGCTCTATCCACTGTGCCACCTAGATGCCCCCATCTTTGTTTTTTAAATATATAATTTTTGTCAATGTTTATATAATTTTGGTTCTGCTGATCTCATTTTGCATTGTCATTCAGTCAGCAAGTTATTAAATGCTTAATATGTGTTAAGTACTCTGCTAGGCACTGGAGATATAAGCACAGTAAATGGAAAGGAGGTTAACTTTTAGAGGAGGTGATGTGGGATGGCAAATAGTTGATCAGATTGATTGTGAGGTGTCTCAAAAGAATTACAAGACTCAGTAACTCAATTTCCTAAGTTGAATTGAAAGACTGATGACCACAGGGAGACTACCATAAAAATGGGAAAGGTATATCAAATAGAAAAAAGAAAGATGGTTATATTTATAATCAGAAAATAATTAATCATCTCATTATCCTAATCTCCACCTTAGGGAGGTACAGGGGAAGGCCTATCCTAATTTGGAGTTTCTGGGGGCTTAAACCAACCCCCAAGGCGGGTACCTTTTTCTGTGGGGGGTGTTTTGGGGGTTTACCGTCATAAGGTGAATCTAATGACAAATTTGGCCCTTTCTGCACGTTCCTAAAAAAATGCTTAAACTTGTCAGACCCAGAGGGTCTTTGTGTTAATGATATCTCTTTATTTAAGATCTGGTCTCTAGGTGTCCTGTCATCTAGGAATATTAATGGCTATTAATGGTTAATGGTCGCTAGTTGAGGTCTTTGTTGATGGTAAGGGTTGATAGGGACAAACCCTCTTGGTTACAGTAAGAACACAAACCTTAGTTTCTCTGTTAACCCTTTTAGGTACCATTGATAAGGATTCAAGTCTCAGTGTATCTGTTAACCCCTTATTGCCTCCTCCATCAGAGGAGACATAGATACTTTAAAAAAAGAAACATGTAGGTATTTCCTCATTTCCTTGTATAAGTCATAGTTCCTTTTTTTTTTGCATTATAATCCATTATGTTAACATAGCATAATTTATCTTTTCCACAGTTTTGGACATATTGATTGACTAATTTTTGTTACATATAGGTCACTTTTGTGTATTTTTATAAACAGGTCTGTTATTGGGCGGGGGTGGGGGTGGGGGGTGGAGTAGAGGTTCTTGGGAATTCCTCTTTAAAGAATTACACGGGGGGCAGCTAGGTGGCACAGTGGATAGAGCACTGGCCCTGGATTCAGGAGGACCTGAGTTCAAATCCGGCCTCAGACCCTTGACACTTACTAGCTGTGTGACCCTGGGCAAGTCACTTGGCCCCAATTGCCTCACCAAAAAAAAAGAATTACACGGGGCAGCTAGGTGGTGCAGTGGATGGAGCACTGGCCCTGGATTCAGGAGTACCTGAGTTCAAATCCAGCCTCAGACACTTAACACTTACTAGCTGTGTGACCCTGGGCAAGTCACTTAACCCCAATTGCCTCACTAAAAAAAAAAAAAAACAACAACAAAGCAAAAACAATAAAGAATTACACCCTGTTGCACATAAATCCAATTAGAGTAAAATAATAGTTTATTTAGGCGCTAGGAAAAGGAAACCAAGAGAGAAGTCCTTATCTCATGGGGAGAAAGCATGGCACAGAGGTGTAGTTCTCTGAGATACTGATCTCCTTGAGCAGGAGACAGGCAGATACTTTTATAGAGGACCGATAGTGGTCCCAATGATGTAGGGTGGGTTTAATTGATTAGATTGATTATGAGGTGTCCCAAAGAATTACAAGACTCAGTGACTCAGTTTCCCAAGTTTTATTGCAATACTGTAAGTGACCACAGGGCGAGACACCATGGAGTTTTCTCTCCAATAGGGAGAGAGAAGACATAGTATGAATAAATTATAATAATCTCCACTTTAAGGAGGTACAGGGGAGGGCCTGTCCTAATTTGGAGTTCCTGGGGGCTTAAGCCAACCCCTGAGTCGAGTACCTTTTTCTGAGGAGGAGTGTTTTGGGGGTTTACATCATAAGGTGAACTGGGGACAAATTTGGCCTTTTCTGTACATGTTACCTCAACTTGCCACGGTCAGAGTGTCCCTGTGTTTTTCATTCTCAGGCCTAGTTTCTGGATATTAACATTTATCTATTAGGATTTCTATAACCTGTCTCTTTATGTTTTTGTTGTAGTTAAGGTCTCTGTGACCTGCCTTTTTATGTTTTTGTTGTGGGTGGTGATTAATGGGGGTAATTAATAGGAGCCAGAACTCCAGGTACCAGTTAACCAGAATCTAGGCCCTGACTTTGATGGGGGCCCAAGTCTTAAGTTATCCATTAATCCCTTTCAGAGCTCAGATCTAAATTAGAGCTCTGGTGTTAGGTTTGTCTGTTAACCCCTTTTAGGTACTATTGATAGGTTATCTGTTAGCCTTTTATTCTCCTCCATCACCATGAGGTGATCATCTGACTATGGAAAGTTGCCTTATTGGGGGAGGACCATCCCTGACTGGTGGTGGTGATGTAGGAGATGAAAAAAGGGTTAACAGAAAAACCTAAGACCCAAGCTCTAATTCAGATATGAGCTCTAAGAGGGATTCAAACCCCAGTTAATGGATAACTTACAAGTCGGGATGCTAAATTCTCTTACCCGTAGTAATCAGTACCCATAATGGGAACAGAGGGAGCTAGGCCGTGAAGATCTTAAATAAAATGACAGGCTATAAAAATTCTAATGAAAAATGAAGATGTTTTGAAACTAAGCATGGGAATCAGAAAGAGACATGCGCAGAAAAGGCCAAATTTGGGGGTGGCTAGGTGGCGCAGTGGATAAAGCACCGGCCCTGGATTCAGGAGTTCCTGAGTTCAAATCTGGCCTCAGACAGTTGACACTTACTGGCTGTGTGACCCTGGGCAAGTCACTTAACCCCCATTGTTCCCCCCCCCCAAAAAAAAAAGAAAAGGCCAAATTTGTCCCCAGATTCACCTTATGACAGGTAAACCCCAAAAACACACCACAGAAAAAGGTACCCACCTTGTGGTTTGGCTTCGGACCCCAGGAAATCCAAATTAGGATAAGCCCTCCCCTGTACCTCCCAAAGGTGGAGATTATTATAATAAGACTGATAATCAATTTATCCATACTTTAACTATAACTTGTCTTTCACTATTCGAGAGATACCTTTCCACTATTATGGTTCTCTCCCTGTGGTCACTCACAGTATTGCAATAAAACTTGGGAAACAGAGTCACTGAGTCTTGTAATTCTTTTGGGACGACTCACAATCAATTTGACCCCAAATTCCACCCACATCATTGGCTGAAGGAAATTGGGTGAGAGGCAACTCCAGAATCTCTCAAGCCATCTCTGTCCCCCTCACACCACAAAGGGGTGGAATGAAGGGTGTTGGTCCTGGAGTTATCTCAGTTTTTGTGATATTTTAAGGATAAAGGGTCTAACGATAAAATTTTGGTGTTGAAGGGTTTGTGACTCATGGTATATTGTATATTGTTTTCTAGAATGTATGCCAGTCCTATCAATATATTGGAGTGTTTACTTCCCCAAAGACCTATAAACATTTAGTTTGAGCATTTTTTGCTATTGAAACATGTTTTATAATGGACTGAGAGCCAGTTACAAAGATGTTCCCTAAGATATGAATATTTACCTTATGAACTGAGTTTATCAATGAAGATTATTCTGTAACCCTTAATTCAAACTGTCTTAGGTTTTATGGTATATCATTTAGTGGCAATTGATAGCAAGTGTTTTAACCCAGCCCTCCTTTCTTGACTCTCTTACTTATTCAAGAAGATAGTACAAAGTAATTCTTTTGTCTCCCCTCACCCAACTTCTGTTGGTTTTTTATTTTTCATGGATTAGTTCATTCTACTCTAGGTTCATGTCTTTTCTACTCATATATACACATAACTTTTAATTCCTTTATTTCCTACTCTTACCTAATTCACTAAGGAAAATTTCTCTCCTTGTCTCTCCTTTCCAGATTTATCTAAGATTTTTTTTTAATTTAATTTATTTTTTTTTTAGTGAGGCAATTGGGGTTAAGTGACTTGCCTAGGGTCACACAGCTAGTAAGTGTTAAGTATCTGAGGTCGGATTTGAAGTCAGGTCCTACTGACTCCGGGGCCAGTGCTCTATCCACTGCACCACCTAGCTACCCCTACCTAAGATATTTATTTTTAACTGTCCCCAAAACCTAGTGCCTTTAATTTACTTCTCTGAACCTCTTTATCCTTATCTGGAAGAGATTGAATTAGATGATTTACAAGGTCCTGCCTTAGCTCTAAGACTCTTTGATCTTATGATATTAAAAACATTTCAGGTCCTTTTCAGAATCTTAAAAGTTTTCATCAACCTCTCCAAATTTGCTTTCTTCCAAGTACCAACATTTAACATAAAGCATAATTTTTTAAAAAGAGGATGGAGGGGAGCAGCTAGGTGGCACAGTGGATAGAGCACTGGCCCTGGATTCAGGAGGACCTGAGTTCAAATCCAGCCTCAGACACTTAACAATTACTAGCTGTGTGACCCTAGGCAAGTCACTTAACCCCAATTGCCTCATCAGAAAAAAAAAAAAAAGATAAAGAGGATGGAGGGTATAATGAAAAGGACACTAGTCTTGAGGTAAGAAGACCTGGGTTTTTGTTCCATCTTTGATGCTTACTAATTTTACCCTGAAGAGATCATTGCTTTTTTGTGCCTCAGGTCTTTATTAGTGAAAATAGGGAGAACAAAGCAATACTTAAATCACAGGAGTATTTTGAGGAAAGCACTTTGTAAACCTAAAAGCACTATAAAGATGGGAACTATTTTTATTAATTTTTTCTTTGGTATTGTAACTATTGTTTTCCACTGAAAGCCATAGGTAAATGTACAATATTTATAATAGTACATTATAGATTAAACAGGTTTTATGGTCCTCCTTGTGAACCTAACCACAATTTAGAACATTGTTTCTGTGGGAAAATATATTTTCTTGTGCTCAGGAGATACTGAATTTAGTTTGTTGAATTAAAGTTGTAAATCAGGGACTGCTTGTATTCATTCATCAGTAGAAAGAATGATAAGTTTAACATCTTAGAACCTGGCTTCCAGTTCCCATTTTTGCCATTTGCTACTTGTGAGACTTGGGGCAAATACCTTAACTTTGGGGGGGCCATAGTTTCCTCATCTGGAAAATGAGGTAGTTGCCTCTTGATGACCTCTGAATCTTTAATCCTATAATTTAAATTTAGCCTTTGTATTTTTTTAGTGTTATATAGTTAGAAGATGAGAATCTCATCACCAAAAGACTGCCCACCAATGATTATGTTGACCACAGCAGCTCATGAAATCATTTACTAAAATGCACAGGGATTGTAGCTAGAGCCAGTTATCAAAGGTTTGTGAGAGCCCATTGTTAAATTGCCAGTGTGAGAAGTTTATACCTCAAACTTTGGCAATTGCTACAATTCAGGGCTTGATTTACTGCTCTCTTCATCGTCCACATAAGAAAGGATTAGTAATGCAGATTATACTGGAAAAAATAGTCTTATCTCATTCTTTCCTCTCCCCAAGCTGGTTTTCAAGTATTTGTTAGTACGTCCCTGAGTTGTAATATATTTTTCTGCACCCACTGAGAAGATTAAGATTGATCCTATATAATTTTCTTATTGATCCTATTTATAATTGAGTTTCTCCTGTAATTGCTTAAGTTGAAGTTGTTTGTCTCAAAACTTAATTTAGAATTCAGTTAGCCTATAATGGGTTAATTTTAGAAATCCAAGTCTCCTAATCGCTGATCTATTCTTGCATCTAGGAATTTAGCTGTCCTTTGAGGGGGTGTGTGTGTGTGTGTGTGTGTGTGCGTGTGTGTGTCTTGAGCACTAGGGAGTTGGGTCTAGTATCTTTACACCATGAAGCCATCCTTCAGGGATGTCTGGTTTGCTGTCCAAAAGGGGCTAGTCTGTTATCTTTTGATCTTGCACCTGGAGTCAAACAACAGGTACTTCTTAGGTACTAGGGGAAAAAGACAATGTTGTTGCTAGCTCCCATTATCAAACTTCTAACTAGTTATGGTGTTCCCTGGGGCTTGACTCTGTAGCCAGTCATATTGTGCTCAATCTCATGATGGTCATCTACCCTGTTTTTTGTTCTGTATTCCCCAAAATCTATAAAAAGGGAACTGTCCTTTTCCTTGGGGAGCTCTTTGGCATAAATGAAGGTAAATCATTGATCCATTTATTGACTGGCAGCATGCCCCTGCTAATGCTATCTTGCTTGGAGAATTGCCTCAGTTTACCCTTCTTGTTAAACTTAACTTGTGACACCATGTTGATGAAACTACAGAGAATTTTGAACTATAAATGAAATAGAAGATGCTATATTTGCTTTTTGTGAGACAATTTCCCAGATGATCACTTTGTATTGTTTTATATGTTACAGGAAGGAAAAACTCCTCGACAGTGTTTAAAGGAAGGAAATTGCGCAGCTTTGAAATACTCATTTTTTGAATGCAAAAGGTCAATGGTAAGTGGCTAAGACATTAGAAATAGAAATATTTATTTGAAGAATTGTGATTAAGTTGTTTTATAAACTATTCTAAGGAAAAATATATAGAGACAATTCTTCTAAGTTTTTTACTTAGTGAGTAGTGAAAAATTCCTTCCAGTGAGTGAAAAGTCAAGTGACATTTGCAAACTATTGCAGTTAGCAAAAATCTCTGGCATTATTTTGCTTCTATGGTGTTATCTAGCCTATTGTTCTTAGGAGTTTTAGTAAGTGTCAATTCAGGTCTTGGTGAGAGTAAGTGGGCAAGAGTTGCTACAAGTCACTGAATTCAAGCTAGTTATTAAGTACCTCCTCTGAACCTAGTCTTGTGCAGATATACATATGCTAAGGAGAGAAAGATTCTGTCTTAGAATGATTAGAAGCAGTGGAAGTGACTTGGGAAGGATGGAAAGAATGTCATTTATGGATGTCAAAGAAGTTAGGGGTTTGACCATCTATGAAACATTACATGGAAGAAGGCAGAAGAAAATTCAAAAGGGGAAACAGATGAACAAGGTAATGTTATTGTGTTAAACTTAATATATGCTTTAGAAAACAAGCTATATATTAAAGATTCACAGTTTCATACATAATCCTCTTTTTCTCTGTGTATGGGAATGTTAATGTTGATTTTTCAGTTCATATTAAAAAAGAATATTAAAAAATTAAGTTAGAAGTCTGCTGTAAGATCTTTTCAAGTTCTACGATTCTGTAATTCTCTAAAATATAAGATGATACAGTGAGAGCAAGCTGGGAAATTTTTTGGCAGCTTGATGTTAAGATGATTTCTACAAGATTTACGGTGCTCCAAGACATGATTCATTCTTGGGGAGTAGCCTACTACTAATAATTATTCCAGCTCATATTTTTAGAAAACTTTAAGGTTTGCAAATTGAATTCCGGATAACAACAGGTGGCTAGTAAAAAATTATTATTCCTATTTTACAGGTTAGAGATTAAGAAGTTAAATTTGAGGCAGAGAGAAAAAGATTAAGATTAAAATCAAGGTCACTCAGGTAATTGGGGATTTAAATCCAGATCATCTCACTTAAAATTACTGATGGAGAGAATCACACTACAATTGGTTTCCTCTCTATACATTAAAATCAGTGCTTTAATCCCAGACTAGTTTTCTGTTATTCAACATGTTGCAGGGCTTTTCCCTTTCAGTTTTGCATCAGAGTACAAATACAGTCAGTTCTGCTATAACGTGTTTCAAAAAAACAAATTTATACCAGCAGGATTACTATATTGGAGAATATTTTGAGAATAAGGTGATGTTTTAATTTTGCTTCTGAGTGATTTCTTCCTTGAGAAACAGCAAGAGAACTCAAAATTGTACCACTCACGATAACTCTCAAGCCACCATCTTTCCAATGCCCACTTCCACATGCAAACTTGAGGTCTTTGTCCATATAAAGTACATCTTTGGATGCAATTTGGAGCTGTAAGCAGACAATATATTAAGTTTAACACAGTGGCACAAACATTACCCTCATTTGTTTCCTCTTTTGAATTTTTCTTTTTGCTCTCTTCTTTGTAATGTTTCATTGAAGCTCAAACTAGAAAACAACATTTTATCCTTTCCAGGAAACAACATAAATAATGTTTTAATTTTCTGTATCGTTGCTTTCCTGTATTGGTGCTCATAATGTAGAGTTTACTACTGCCCAGATTGAGAGCTGAAAGAGACCTCAGAAGCTTCTAATTTAGTTTCTCCCTTTGCCTGCCTCCATTTTACAGATGAGGACAGTAAAACCCAGGTGATAGGTGATTTACCCAAGGTTATACTAGAAGGAGTATCTGAGGCAGGATCAAACCCATGTTTTGTTTTGTTTTTAACAGAACCAAGCTAGTTTTAAAAAAAATGATTGCTGGTTCAATTTAAAAGACACTTTTAATTGTAACCCATTCCTTTGTTTTTGTCAGGTGGATGGTTAGAAGATTGTCTCTGGTATTTTTTCTGCTCTACGCTGAAGTTTAGTTTGTTTTACTCTTAATATAATGACAGCCCTTAATAGAAGTTGTATTCAGTAATGTATCTTTTACAAGATGTTTGATTTAATAACTCTTTTTATGTTTTTAGTTGGATGCCAGATCAAGATTCAGAGGAAGAAAAGGATATTGACGCTTTTCTCTTAGAACCAAGATTAAAACAACATGGATTCATCTGTATGGTGAATGAGGCCAATTATTAAAAAGCATGCCTATATTTTTACCTCATACATTCAGTTGAATAACTTTGTGATTCTTTTTTAAGAGAAAACAGAGATGAATCCTGCTATTTAAATATGGACAGAAATTGATCTGTTAAATTGTTCTTATATAAGAGTATTAATTTGTATTAAGATGTAAGTTATGCATATAATAAATTTAAAAAATATTCTAAACATTAATTTTTAGAAAATTTATTCACTAATCAAATGACACGGACTAGAATTTTTTCCTAATAATACTGACTAGGTCACTAATGTGATTGAGGCTGCAAACATAACTTGGAACTTGGTAAGAAAATATGTAAAGTTTGCTTAATTAAAACATTCTTTTGTCCCCAATCTGCCATGGTTTAGCTATAGAAAGCTGTGTTTAGCATCTTGGAGAGATAATTATTTATTCCTAATTAATCATTTGAGTATTTTTTTAAAAAGACTTCACCTTCACTTATGTTTTCCCATGAAATAATATAGTTATATTTTTAGTTAATTTTGTTAACTCTTTTGAAGAAAGGGAACCCGCTATTCAATTTTTTAAAAAGATATTAGGAAAGCAATAATATCTGTTTTAATCATCACCTTGAACAACAACAAGAAGTTATTTTTTTTTTAAGTCCTGGCTAGAATTGAAAATAAAAGATAAAGTTGTATACCCAAGTTAAGATGGATTTTAAAAAGTAAATAAGAATGATTGAGTAAAGGTTTTTTGGTATAAATTGCTCAAATTAGAAATCATCCACTATCTAATTTTTTGTCAGTTATCATTACTAGAGAACAAATGTAGAAGCTAAGGAATTACTTTAAAAACTTAAGGTCAGGGCAGCTAGATGGCGCAGTGGATAGAGCACCAGCCCTGGATACAGGAGTACCTGAGTTCGGGTCCGGCCTCAGACACTTAACACTTACTAGCTATGTGACCCTGGGCAAGTCACTTAACCCCAATTGCCTTACTAAAAAAAAAAAAACCAAAACCTTAAGGTCATAGTAGTTGGTCACTAGTCTCTGGTTTGACATATAACAAAAGGTCTATTTTTTTGTAGCATAAAAGTAAAAGTTTATAAAACTTTTCCTTTGATAGACATGATCTGATCTGTGTAGCTACTTCTTTTACTGCTATAGATTGAAAATTTTCTATTCTGCCTCCCCCTACGTTATTCTCTTGTCCTTCCATAGACCCTCTCTAGAGGAGCCATCAGATGCACTTGAGGCCTTCCTAATGTTCTTTTTGATATCTGGAAGATGCGATTCTAGCATTTCGGCTATTGTCTTTCATTCTCAGTACATGCCTATTTAGCCTTAGGCCTAAGTGATGTTTTTTATGGTTCTTCTCACATGAAAATTAAACTCTAATTCTTTTTTTTGTTTATTTTTTCCTTCCACCCTCCCCATACCCACTTAATAGTATTTTATTTTTTCCAGTTACATGTAAAGATGGTTTTCAACATTTGTTTTTAGATTTTGAGTTCCAAATTTTTCTCCCTCTTTTCTTTCCCTCCCCCCTCCCCAAGACAAAAAGCAATCTGATATTAGCTATATATGTACAATCATGTTAAACATATCTCTATATTAGTCATGTTGTGAAAGAAGAATCAGAAAAAAAAGGATAAAACCGCAAGAAATAAAAAACAACAAAAAAGTGAAAATAGCATGCTTCTATCTACGTTCAGCCTCCATAGTTTTTCTCTGGATGGAGATAGCATTTACATCATGAGTCTTTTGGAGTTGTCTTTGATCATTGTAATCCTGAGAAGAGCTAAGCCTGTCATAGTTGATCATCACACAGTGTTGCTGTTACTGTATACAATGTCTGGCTCTGCTCACTCCGCTCAGCATTAGTTCGTATAAATCTTTCCAGGTTTTTCTGAAATCTGCCTGCTCATTGTTTCTTATAGCACTATAGTATTCCATTACATTTATATAATATGACTTGTTCAGCCATTCCCCAGTTGATGGGCATTTTTCCCAATTTGCCTAAGCTCTAATTCCTTAGATTGTCATCTTCATTGATTAATGCCATATAACAGTAGAGGAATATTGTGTTAAAGATGGATTTTTACAGCACCAAGCAGCTTAGGATTCCTGAAAGCATTACAGAATTTCTCAAATACTGTCTAATCCAGTTTTCTCCTGCTGTCAGATGTTGGCCAAATTCATTGCCTAGTTGTAGTTCCCATTCAAGATACTGAGTACGTTAAAGAAGTTTAATTGATACAGAAGATCCTAAAGAATGATGAGAATTGTGTGTCCTATACTTAAGGACAGGTTTCTGCTTTGAAGGAGGCATATTTTTATGGCATTTCAGTTTTTTAACAATCTAGATAAATGTATAGATCCTGTTAGTTTAAGAAAGACTGTCCCAAGTTCTTATCAGTCACAAAATAACATTTGTTTATGCAGCCACAGTGTGCCAAATACTACTAGAGTTTATTTTATAAAGTTATTGGAAAAACTATGTTTCTTTCTCCATTCAGCAAACATATAGAAATCCAATTCATATATATCCTATGTATATGACACTTGCCAAGCCTCTTTTGTCTAGCTTTTTTAGGGAGTGTTCCACACAAATGAATTTTCTGAATAAATATTCTTTTAAATTACCCAATTTTACCCAATTACATACTTCCCTAGCTTCTTAGAGCAGACTGGACATCAATTCCAAAAGCATTTACTGACTATTTTGTGAAAGATACTTTATTAAGAAATTGGGAATATAGAGATTAAATACAATACAATCTACATGCAAGGAAATAATTATCTTGGTGTATTAGTGACAAAGTAATATGAATTTTGGTATACTTATTATAAGTATTTAAAATATTTCTCTGCAGGAAATACTACTAACATTTTCTTATGACTCAGTGTCATCCTTAATTATTTTACTCTGCTAGAAAATAGTAATGACTTCAGCCGCTTGCAATAGTGTAGTACAGAGCAGTTTGCCCAAATGACTCCAGTATGGGTTTTTGTGTGTTTGGTTTTTTACAGGGCAGTGAGGGTTAAGTGACTTGCCCAGGGTCACACAGCTAGTGTCAAGTGTCTGAGTCCAAATTTGAACTCTGGTCCTCCTGAATCCGGGGCCATTGCTTTATCCACAGTACCACCTAGCTTCCCCCAGTATGTTATATTTAATACATTCTGCTTTTTTTGGTAACTTTTCTGCCTTTCTTAGCAATCTGTCAGTATGTCTACCTCCAGCACTGTCATATTTCTTACTCTTTTTATTTCTTGTATCTAAACTACTGCTGTTTGATGACATAAAGTTGACAAAACTTTTGAAAAACAAAATCAGTTCAGTTAAATTTAAAGAGAAACTCAACTGGGAGGAAAACTGTGGCAAATTTCTTAAAGTTTGCTATCCAAGATGGGTATGTATACACACACATCTTATATGTTATATATACATTTATATGTTGTATATATCATATATAATGTATATGTTTCACATGTATTTGTATTATATAATATATGCTGTGTATAATACATATATACACACATATTTACTTATGGAATTGATAGCAATATATAAGAACAAGAGCCATTCTTCAATAGAGGGTATCAACAGGCACTTTTCAGGAGGAAAAAGGGCAATCTAACAACAACCATAACAAAAAATGCTCCAAAATACAAGTTGAAATCACTTTGGTGCCCAGTTTATTGGATTGGCAAAGATAACAAATGAGGAAAATCCAATTGGAGGGACTGTGAGAGGCACACTAATGCACTTTTGGTGACTCAATGGAGCAGTTTAGCTATTTGACCCATCGAAACCCTATGAAGCTTATACACCGAAGAGACCCTCAGGGTATAATGGAGAGATTATTGGACTTAGAGCCAGAAAGACATGGGTTCAAATATTGCCTCATAAACTTAGTAGTTGTGTTTCCTTGTTTGTAAAGTGAGGAGATCTGGACTTGAGAGCCTCTAAGGAGCCTTCCAGCTCTAAATCTGATCTAAGATCCTATAAGATAAAGTCAAAAAATGCACATAAAATATTTATAGCTACTTTTATTTTTTGTTTGTTTTTTTGGTGGCACAATGAGGGTTAAGTGACTTGCCCAGGGTCACACAGCTAGTAAGTGTCAAGTGTCTGAGGCAGGATTTGAACTCAGGTCCTCCTGAATCCAGGGCCGGTGCTCTATTCACTGCGCCACCTAGCTGCCCTTACTTTTTTTATTATAGCAAAGAATTAACAACAAAGCAATACCCTGTTAATTGGGGGAGTGACAGAAGAAATTATGGAAATTAATATAATGTAATATTATTGTAACCTTGTTGTTTGTCCTTTGATCTTTAAAAGGACCATGGCATGAGGAAGTTATATCATGACTTACTGTGAATTGAATTTAAGTGAGGGAGGGCTGTGCAGAGACATCAGCCTCACTCTCTCCAGAGCCATCTGGATCCAGTGTCAAGATATACATAAGGACAACTGGAGATGGCCCTGGATGTTTGAGGCAATTGGGGTTTAAGTGACTTGCCCAGGGTCACACAGTAAGTCTGAGGTGAGATTTGAACTCAGATCCTCCCAAATTGAGGGCCAATGTTCTTTCCACTCTGCCACCTAGCTGCCCTAAGGAAATTGTACCCTAAGAAATGCAGAAAAGAGAGATTTAGAAAAACCTAGGAAGAATTTATTTTGGGTGATTTGTCCCTATTTATTACAGGGAAGGGCTTTTATTTTTCTCTTCTTTGAGGGGAGAATTAGGGAGTGAGTGGTAAGAATGGCAATAGTAATACTTTAAAGAAGAAAAGAAAAAATTATTAATGAATCAATGAAAAACAAAAGCAAAGGGACAGAAATGCAGGATAGTTCTGCAGCTACTATTTTAAATCAAAATTTAAAAAAACTCTAAGGTTTACTCATTGGGGGCGGGGGGGGGACACTACATAACAGAAGTACACAGTTCATTTTTAGCTTAGTCCCCCTTCCTTTTTTTCTTTTGTTTTTGGAGGCATTCAAGGTTAAGTGACTTGCCCAGGGTTACACAGCAAGCATCTGAGGTCACATTTGAACTCAGGTCCTCCTACCTCCAGGACCAATGTTCTGTCCACTTTGCCATCTAGCCTGCCCCACCCCACCCCCCTTTTCCAGTAGTTCATGTTTGTTGATATTTATTAAGTACATTTTAATAAAAACATTTTATGAAAAATTGTGGCATATGAATGTAGTGCAATATTACTCTGCTCTAAGAAATGGTCAAGACAGATCAAGAGAAGAGATAAGACCCACATGAATTTTGGCAGAATGCAGTGAACAGAACCAAGAGCAATTTATACAAAGATTACAATTTCGTAAAGCAAAACACCTGTGCAGTATTTTGAGAACTCTAATATGCAGTAACCTCTTAGGACCCTATAAGACTGATGATGAAGTATGATCGCTACATTTTGACATAGAGTTGCAGAATGAGACAGGTTATGTGTACAGACACAGCCTATGTGAGGATTTTTGTTGCTTGATTATGTCACATATATAAAATACACAAGAAGAAAGATCAGAAGGGGACATGGATAAACAGCAGTGTTGGAGCTACTGAGCTAAATTTAATATATACCTTGAAGAAGGGCTATCCATAATAGAGATTTATGTGTTATATATAATCTTTTTCTGTTTTAATATAAAAAATGTTCATAAGAAATGATGAGCAGGTAGCTTTCAGAAAAACCTGGTGCTGAGTGAAGTGAGCAGAACCAGGAGAACATTCTATATAGTAACAGCAACATTGTGTGATGATCAACCATGATAGACTTAGCTCTTCTCAGCAATATAATGATCAAAGACAATTCCAAAAGACTCATGATGAAAAATGTTCTCCACCTCCAGAAAAAAGAACTGGATTCTGAATGCAGATTGAACCATACTGTTTCTTATCTGTTTTTGGTTTTTGTTTTTTGATGTTTTCCCCTTTTGTTATGATTTCTTCTTTCACAATATGACTAATGCAGAAATATGTTTAATGTGATGGTACATAAATAACCTATATCACATTGGTTTCTGTCTTGGGGAGGGGGGAGGGAAGGGAGGGAGGGAGAAAATTTGGAACTAGAAATCCTATGAAAATAAATGTTGAAAACTATCTTTACATGTAACTGGAAAATAATAAAATACTTTTATGATTTAATAAAAAAGAAATGTTCATGTTTGGTGTTTTTCAAGTTCATAATTTTAAAAAATAAAATTTAAAAACTAGTAGTTGAATATAATTTGAAAGGATATGGGACTATTACTATAAATTTATTTGACTCCCAGTTTTGAAGGCCTTTTCTAACATGTTGATTCTCAGCAGTGTTCCGAATACTTGAAGCTCTAGTTAAATAGAGCTATATTCATGTAAATACAAATGTCAAAAAGAAACTTATGGACAATTGCCATGCTCCCAAATGATACTGGGAAGGTCACATTCTTGAACTGGGTGTCTTCTGTGGCATAATTTCCTTTAGGGTGGAGCTAAAAGCTCCTCTAGGCACAGGATATTAAAAAATAATTGTCCATTTAGGATTGATGACCTGGTAAACTAGAATTTTTATTTTATCCTTATCCATGACTGGTTCTGTGTCCTTGAGCTAGTCACATAAGTTCTATGCCACCTTTTTTTTGGTCAAATGGTTGCTCTAAGTCAAGTCGTTTTTTTTCAGTCATGTCCTACCCTTCGTGAGCCCATTTGGAGTTTTCTTAGCAAAGATACTGGAATGATTTGCCCTTTGCTCTTCCTGCTCATTTTACATTTGATGAAACTGAGGCAAAGAGGGTTAAGTGAGTTACCCAGGGCCTCACAGGTAATAAGTGTCTGAGGTCAGATTTGAACTCTTCCTAACTTCAGATCTAGCATTCCATGCACTATGGCGCCACCTAGCTGCCCAGTCAAGTGACATTTCCTATCATGGGAGTTATGAAGACAAAATAACCAATTTCACAAAGGAAATTCCCAGGCTTTTCATTTGCCTTTAATTATATGGTAGTGATGAATGTGATATTTTGTTCTTTTTCAAAGTAGTGAGTCACTGCTGTAGGAGATAGAGATCTGGAGTTAAAGCCAAGTAGGTCCGTCTCTAATCCAGACTGGCTTTAGTGAGACAGTCATATAACATCTCAGTACCCTTAGCAACTCTTAAACACTGTAAGTTGCAGAGAACTGGTATATCAATGCAGAGAGCTACATTGATAAAGGGAATTTCCTCACTTAAGAGGAAACTATTTTATCCAGTCCCTATCTTTTTCGATAATGAAGTTTTGTTACAATTATAAAGTTTTTCTTAACTATCTGTGTTGATAATGTGGAATTTCATCCACAATGGTAATACCCTTAACTCTAAAGTTTGAGACATTCTCAAATAGACATAGTATCTCTAACCAAGTCCCAAAGACAGAGTCACCTCTCAGTTGTCCTTTGTACTCTATCTTTTTTGGAAATCTTATCAGTTCTTCTTAGTAGGATGGTTTCTACTTGCCAGCCTTTCAATTCAACATTCTTTTATGAGCTGCTTACTATGGGCTAAGCATACATGGTTGACATTGTTGGCCACCTCCTGGTTACACTCTTCCCTCAGGTTTTCTGGGCACTTTCCTCACTTCCCTTCCTACCTGAGTGCTTTTTAGTTTTGTTATGGGGGAAAATGGGGTACAGGGTTTGGGGTTCTTAGGAATTCCTCTTAAAGAATTACACCCGTCTTGCACACAAAAGCAGTTAGAATAAGATGGTAGTTTATTTAGGGACAAGGGAAGGGAAGGGGGGGTGGGAAGAAACCATGAAAGAAATCCTTGGACTTCTCATGGGGAGAGAGGTATGGCACAAAGCACATGGCTATGAGGAGGACTGATGGGAGTGACTATTTGCCTGTGGAAAGTTCCTTTAGTGAGGGAGGACCACCCCCCACTGGTAATGACTAGAGGAATTGGGTGAGGGGTGGCTACCAATCTCTCAAGCCCTCTCTCCCCTCAGGACACAAAGGCCGCAGCCACACCCAAATTTATCTCCCCAGGGGTAAGGGAGATCAGAATGAAGGGTGGAGGTCCCAAAGCTAGCTCTGTCCGATCTGGTTCCCCTTATCTCTCTAGGCATATCTGCCCTCTGGTTTAGTTTCTCAAGGAGAAGATTCCTCAAGTGCCCCAGAGAACTTCTGGGGTCCTTTGGGCCCACAACGGTTTCTTTTGCTGGATCTTCATCTATTCCAGCATCACTAACTGTGGGTAAGCCCATGTCTCTCTCCTGAGTTCTCTTCCCTTTTCCTATCCTTTCTTAATGGTGATCTCATCAGTACCTATGTGTTCTGTTACTGCCCCTTTACCAATGAATGATCATATCTACATTTATCTATCTATATACAGTCCTCTTTTTCTGTCCTGAGCTTCAGTCTTGCATAATTAACTGTCTGTTGTATATTTTGAACTGGTGTCTCTTAAACCCCTGTACAAAATTAAACTAATCTTTATCTTCAAACTCACCATTTGTCTGAATTTCATTATTGTTGAGTATACTGACTTGAGTCACCAATATTCCAAACCTAGGTGTGATAGTCAACTTCAAACTCACAATCAACATATCTGATCACTTTCCAAATTTTGTTTCTTTGCATATGATATCTCTTGTATAGAATCCCTTACATATTCACCTCCCTAGTTCAGGCCCTCATTGTCACCTCTGGACTAAGCTTATTATTGTTATTGCAATAGGCTTCTAATTGGTTCCCTGTTTAAAAAGCCTCTCCTCTGTGTGAGAAATGGGTAATTGTCTCCTCTCAATGTGGATATAACAGTCAGTCATATTCCCCCTGACCTGTTTGTAGGACAAAGGTCTCAGATCCCCTCCTCCCCCTCAGGTTAGCAAGGTCACATGGTTCAAGGAGCCCTGATCTCAATAAGGTCCACTCCAGAGTTGTGTCCATATAAGGAAGTATAAGGTCCATTCCTGAGTTATGCCCATACAAGGAAGAGGGGTGGGAATACCGAGTTCCGATTAGCTAGTTTTTGCGTGTAGATTGTAACCCCACCAGTGATGAAAAAGGGGAGGGTCCATTCGCATTAGGGACTAGAGTATAAAACAGGGCCTGCAAGCCCCTTTCTGGGCACCTACTAGCTGCACACTAGGGTGCCTGCTTCTCATGAGAAGAAAATAAAGCCTTTGTCACTTCACTGCTGAGTTCCTGAGAATTATTGAGAAGATGGATTTTTCCCTCACATCTCAAATCCATTTTCTATTCAGCTGCCAAAATAATTTTCTTAGAGTATAGGACTGACCATGTCATCACTCCTATTCAATTAACTTCACTTGGGGGGGGGCGGGGCAATGGGGATTAAGTGACTAAGTGACTTGCCCAGGGTCACACAGCTAGTAAGTATCAAGTGTCTGAGGCCGGATTTGAACTCATGTACTCCTGAATCCAGGACCCGTGCTTTATCCACTGCGGCCACCTAGCTGCCCCCTCAATTAACTTGAACTAGTTCCAATAGTTCCTCTAGGAATAAATAAAAGTTTGTTCTGTTTAGCATTTAAAGCTTTTTCTGTTTCTGTCTTTTTGTGTTTTTCTCACATTACCTCCCCTTGATACATTCATATTTGCTGTTTCTTACACAGGATGCTTCATGACCTGTCTCCTTACCTTTCCACTGGCTGGTCCCCATTCTTAGAATGTTCTCTCTCTTACCTCTGCCCCTTAGAATCATTGGATTTCTTCAAGATTCAGTTTTAGATGATGCCACCTTCAATAGGAGACCTTTCCAACTGGCCCTAGCAGCTAATGCCTTCCGCTTATATTACCTTGTATCTACATTGTATCTTACATAAAAGCCTATTTACATGTCATCTCCCCCTTTAGAATGTAAGTTCCTTGAGGGCTGGGACTATTTTTCTTTTTCTTTGTACCTCCAATGGACTTTGGATATGTAGGGCCAGAAGGGTCACAGTTAAAGAAAGGCAAAAGTAGGGTCTCTGCCTTCAAGGAGTTTACAGTTCTAATGGAGAAGACAAAATAAATAATTGTGAAAATGCAAGATAAATACAGAGTAAGTAGGAGGTAATCTCAGAAGTAAGACTCTAGGAATAGAGAAGGGAATGCTGGGTACTGTGCTCAGTGCTCTTTACAAATATTTCTTTTGAGCCTCACAATAACCCTGTGAGGTATGTGCTTTTGTTATCCCCATTTTATAGTTTTGGTAATTGAGGCAAATAGAGATTAAATTACTTGCCCAGGTTCTCAGCTAGTAAATAAGTCTGCATTTGAATTTAGGTTTCCCTAAGCTTTCTCCACCAATTAACTGTTTTTGTGGCAGGAAAGGGAGAGAGAAAAGCCTCTTGTAAAAGGTGAGGAATTTCTGCCTTTATACGGAGTCTTGAGGAAGCCAGGAGGTACCTGGATCTCTTGGTCAAAGGGTATCAACATTTTAATCACTTTTTTAAAAAGATTTATTACTTGGTTTTATTTTACACCATGTGGTAGATGCAAAGCATTTCTTTTTTGTTTGTTTGTTTTTAGTGAGGCAATTGGGGTTAAGTGACTTGCCCAGGGTCACACAGCTAGTAAGGTTTTATATGTGTCTGAGGTTCGGATTTGAATTCAGGTACTCCTGACTCCAGGGCCGGTGCTTCTATACACTGCGCCACCTAGCTGCCCCCTCTAAAGCATTTCTTTTTAATAAAGTATAGACAATTAGCTTCACTCAGAACACACTTAATGCCCATTTTTGTTTGTTTGTTTGGTTTTTTGTTTTTTGTTTGTTTTTTGAGGCAATTGGGGGTTAAGTGACTTGCCCAGGTCACACATCTAGTAAGTGTTAAGTGTCTGAGGCCGGATTTTGAACTCAGGTACTCCTGACTCCAGGGCCGGTGCTCTATCCCACTGCACCACCTAGCTGCCCCATTAATGCCCATTTAAAAAAAAAAGTTTCATCTTACAAATTGTTTTGCAAACAAATATAGAATAGCTTGGAAAACAAATAGTTTAGAAAACAAAAGCCAATGTAAAAAGACATTAAAATAATTAAAACAGTACAGGTTTCATATGACTGATTTTACAGTTTTCTTACTGCAGTAATATCTGTTCCTTAAGGGGGCAGCTAGGTGGCGCAGTGGATAAAAGCACCAGCCCTGGATTCAGGAGGACTGAGTTCAAATATGACCTCAGACACTTGACACTAGCTGTGTGACCCTGGGCAAGTCACTTAACCTCATTGCCCTGCAAAACAAAAAACAAACACCAAAAAAAGGGGGGGGGGGGGAAATATCTGTTCCTTCATCAGGCTCCATTGTTCTGGATTTAAAGAAATGCCTTTTCTACCAGGTTCATTTCACCTTCTTGATCCATCCAGTATTCCCTAATATCCCAATTAGGACTTTTCTCTAAAGTCCAAACACTGACATCTCATTTTTCCAATCGGGAACATATGATCATCGTTACTGCTTTGCTTGGATGAAGATGGTGCTTTAGAACTTTCTCCTGTCTTTTTGCTTTTTATATGGGTTTTTCTTGCTTTTCCTCTTTGCCTTTTTGTCAACCTTTGCTGTCAGAATCACTCCCAGATGAGCTTGAAGAAACAAGTTCCTTTGATTTGGGCATCACTCTGTTCTTGCCAGTGCACACTCTGTGGTTAGGTTGGGAGTGCATAGTCATTAAAAGAACACAATTTCAAATTCTTTCCTGAATGGTTAAGCCCAATTCATTTACAGTGAGAACTATCTTGTTTTTGTCTATATATACCCGCCATTTAGTGCAGTATTGGGCACATAATAAACACTTAACAAATGCTACCCCCCCCCAATTACTTCATGTAAAAATAAGATACTAATAAAATTATGTACATATTTTTTAATCCAATTTTATCTAAAGCACACATGGAATGAATTCAGCCCTTCCCCATTTCACTGGTTAAAATTCTTTCCTGGACTAATAGTCTGTTTGTGTGCCTGACTTTCTACAGCAATTCTAACTATGACTATTTGCATCTTTTGTCATCTTTGCCAGTTTGCTGGTTGCAAGGTGAAACCTCAGAGATATTTAGATTTGCATTTCTGATAATAATTTGGAGATATCTTTCATATAGTTTTTAATAGTTTGAAGTTCTTTTTTAAAAAAAATAATCATTTTTATTTAAAGTTCTGAGTTCCCCAAATTCTATTGTTCCTTCCTTCCCTTCCTCCCCTCCCCTATTCCTGAGGCAGTAAGCAATCATATATATGTATATATATATATTATACATGTGCAATTATGTAAACATTATCATATTAGTCATTTTGTATAAGAAAACTCAAATAAAGAAAAATAAAAGTGAAAAATAGCGTGCTTCAGTCTGTGTTCAATCAATATCAGTCTTTCTTGGAGGTGGATTAGTATGCTTCATCAATAATCCTTTGGGATTGCCTCAGATCATTGTATTACAGTCTAAGTCATTCATAGTTTTTCATCAAACAATGTTCTCCTTAATTCTGCCTCACTTCACTATACATCAGTTCATATAAGTCTTTCCAGACCTTTCTAAAATCATCCTGTTTGTCATTTCTTATAGCACAATAATATTCCATTACCATAATATGCCTCAGTTTGTTCGGCCATTCCTCAACTAATGGGCATTCCTTTGGTTTCCAATTCCTAGCCACCACAAAAAGAACTGCTATAAATATTTTTGTACAAATAGGTCTTTTTCTCTTTTGGTGGATGCCCTTGGGATATAAACCTAGCAGTGGTCTTGCTAGATCAAAGGGTATGCACAGTTCCATAGCTCTTTGGGCATAATTCCAAATTGCTCTCCAGAATTGTTTGCAATCAGTTTCACAACTCCACTAACTGTGGATTATTATCCCAGTTTCCCATATCCCTCCAACATCCAATATTTCCTTTTTTGTATATTTGTCACTCTGATAGGTGTGAGGGATATCTCAGAGTTGTTTTAATTTGCATTTCTCTGCTCAATAGTTATTTAGAGTACTTTTTTTATATGACCATAGATAGCTTTGATTCTTTTTCTGAAAAATGTTCAGATCCTTTGGCATTATCAATTGGAGAATGACTTGAATTTTTCTAAATTTGGCTCAGCTCTCTTTATATTTGAGAAATGAGCCTTATCAAAGATACTTGTTTGAAAAATTATTTCTCAGTTTTCTGCTTTCTTTATAATCTTGGTACATTAATTTTGTTTGTGCAAAGCTTTATAATTGTAATAAATCAAAATGATCTATTTACATTTCTCTCTATATATCTTTTTTGGTCCTAAATTCTTCCTCTGTCCATAAATCTGACAGATAAACTATTCCATGCTCTCTTAATTTGCTTATGGTATCACCCTTTATGTGTAAATCATGTACCCATTTTGACCTTATTTTAGTATACAGTGTGAGATGTTGGCTTATACCTAGTGTCTGCCATACTGTTTTCCAGTTTTCCGAGCAGTTTTTTTTTTTCAAATAAGTTTTTGTTCTAAAAACTTAGATCTTTGGGTTTATCATATTCTAGATTACTATACTCATTTACTATGGTGTAATTTGTGCTTATTCTGCCCCACTGATCTACCTCTCTATTTCTTAGACTGTACCAGATTGTTTTGATAATTACCACTTTGTAATAGAATTTGAGGTCTGGTACTGGTAGACTGCCTTCTTTCATATTTTTTTTTTCATTGACTCACTTGATATCCTTGAGCTTTTGTTCTTCCAGATGAATTTTGTTATTTTTTTCTAGATCAATAAAATATTTTTGATAGTTTGATTGGTGTGGCACTAAATAAATAAATGAACTTAGGTAGGATTGTCATTTTTATTTTATTGGCTCAGCCTCCCCATGAGCAATTAATTTTTTCCAATTATTTAGATCTGACTTTATTTGTGTGAAGTGTTATATAGTTGTGTTTTTATAGTTCCTGGGTTTGTCTTGGTATGTAGACTCTGAAGTGTTTTATATTGTCTACAGTTATTTTAAATGGAATTTGTCTTTCTATCTGTTGTTGCTGGACTTTGTTGTAATATATTAGAAATGCTGATGATTTATGTGCATTTATTTTGTATCCTGCAAATTCACTAAAATTGTTCATAATTTCAGGTGGTTTTTTAGTTGATTCTCTATGATTTTCTGAGTGTAACATCATATCATCTGCAAAGAGTCATAGTTTTGTTTCCTCATTACCTATTCTAATTCCTTTAATTTCTTTTTCTTCTCTTATTGCTATAACTATCATTTTTAGTGTAATATTAAAAAATAGAGGTGGTAATAGGCATCCTTGCTTTATCCCTGATTGTATTGGGAAGGCTTCAAGCTTGTCCCCGTTACAGATAATGCTTGCTGATGGTTTTAGATAAACATTACTTATCATTTTGTTTTGTTTTGTTTTGTTTTAGTGAGGCAATTGGGGTTAAGTGACTTGCCCAAGGTCACACAGCTAGTAAGTGTTAAGTGTCTGAGGCCGGATTTGAACTCAGGTACTCCTGACTCCAGGGCTGGTGCTCTATCCACTGTGCCACCTAGCTGCCCCTTACTTATCATTTTAAGGTAAGCTCCCTTTATTCCTATGCTCTAGTGTTTTTAATAGGAATGGGTATTGTATTTTGTCAAAGGCTTTTTCTGCATCTATTGAGATAATCATATTATTTTTGTTGGTTTTGTTATTGATTTGGTCAATTATGCTGATAGTTTTTCTAATATTGAACCAGTCCTGCATTCCTGGTATAAATCCCACCTGGTCATAGTGTATGATCCTTGCGACATAATACATACACATGTGCATACATGCAGGTATGTATGCACACACACATACATGTACATATGGATATGTAGTGCTCTCTTTGCTAGTATTTAAAATTTTTGCACCAATATTCATTAGGGAAATTGGTCTATAATTTTCTTTCTCTGTTTTGGCTCTTCCTGGTTTGGGTATCAGCTCCATATTTTGTCTCACAAAAGGAATTTTGTAAGACTCCACCTATTCCCAAATAGTTTATATAGTATTGGGATTAATTGTTCTTTAAATGTTTGGTATGATTCACTTGTGAATCCATCTGGTCCTAGGAATTTTTTCTTAGGGAGTTCATTGATGGTTTATTCAATGTCTTTTTCTAAAATTGGGTTATTTAAGTATTTTTTTGCTAATCAGGGTAATTTATATTTTTGTAGATATTTATCCATTTCATTTAGATTGTAAAATTTATTGGCATACAGTTAGGCAAAATAGTTCCTAACATTTGTCTTAATTTCTTCTTCAATTAGTTTGCAGTTCTTTTGAGAACTGTTTATTCAGATCCTTTGACCAGGTGAGAATCAAATCCTTATCTTTGTGGATCTGAGGCTACAGCTACACTACAATATGTTGCCTCTATCTTATACATTTTTGTTAATTTTTTAGAATCTTACTGTCACATTCCTAATAGTCTGCCTCCCCAGTCTTCCTTGTAACAAAGTAAAATTAAGCAAAATAAACTGAATTATTGACTATGTCAGATAAATGCTATGCCTCATTCTATATATGTAGCCAGTCGTCCAACCTTTCTACAAATCAGAATGAAGTTATGTTAATCATCAGTCTTCTAGATTCAAGCCCTCATTCTGAATTTGTCTGAATTCTGATCTTTTATTGTTTTCCATTATTGTAGGTATTATGTGTATTATTCTTCATGTTCTGTCTACTTCTGTATCAGTTCAAACAAGTCTTTCCAAGGTTCTTTGAATTCTTCAAATTGGTAATCTGCAAGGTTCCATCAGTGCTTTAATTTACCTGATATAACTGAGGGGAAAAGTTTGTTAAGCAATTACCTTTGTGAAGAGGAATGTAAGCATAGTTTTCCCAATCTTTTTTTTACTGCCAATATTAACTTGTAATTTGGTCCTTGTCTTGTTATGAAACCTACCTAATTTCTTAATGCTAAAGGGGAACAATGCAAAAACACCTTAAATTCAATTATAGACATGTCTATTTTTTAAACTAAATTATAAATGCTTAATTGCTTATGTACCCTATGGACCTGAACTCCTTTGGCTCAGGACTGTCCTAGTTTATGGAATAAAAAAATGGTCCAGTTTAGGACTTTTAAAATAAAACATCAAAATATATTTAAAAATTGCAAGTTAGCTTACAAAAGTTTAAAAACATGGAGTTCTTAAGTTTAACTTTGGGGATTTATATTCTATCCAGTGCTTTTATGCTTCTCAACAATATGAAAGTTAAATTGCAGGAGAAATTTCTCCTATTCACTGTATTTCTCTCTATTTCGTGTGATTGTGAAACAAAGAATTTAGCAATCATCTAAAACTAGGAAAGAATTTAGAAGACCTTTGAATAGGTTTAACTCCAAGTCTTTGAGCATTTGTTGACCGTTATTTGCATTTTGGAGCAAAATGTGATCAGAAACTGAAAAAAGTGTCATCTCTTACTAAAAATGTACAATGCTGTTTTCCAGAAACCCAGTCCAGAATATAAATTAATGGATTCTTAATCTTATTTGTTTCACTAAATGAGTCATTTTTAAAAAAAGGACAGTCCATTTTGTTTTATTGGGGCAGCTAGGTGGTGCAGTGGATAGAGCACTGGCCCTGGATTCAGGAAGACCTGAGTTTCAAATTCGGCCTTAAACACTTGACACTTACTAGCTGTGTGACCCTAGGCAAGTCACTTAACCCCAATTGCCTCACCCCCCCCAAAAAAATTCATTTTGTTTTATTTATAAAGAAATATTTACATAACCTTCCCTAAAAGTAGTACAAAATTTCATTTTTTGGAACTATTTACATAACATTACATAAAATTTCTAAATTACTTGATTTAGAGCTCTGATAAATGAAACAACGTATATTGATGGGAAGGACACTAGAAATACACAGTGATATTGCAAGTTCCTCCCCTATTCTGCCCTTCCCCAAGGGAAAAAAAGTGTATTTTTGTTTATACTGAGTATTTTGCCTTTCCTAATTTCTCATATCAACTCCCATTGCTGAAATATTTCCAAAATTAATAAAAGTGCATGTTATTTTCCTCTTTAGAATATGAACTCTTAGAGGTCAGGGACTATTTTTTTGTCGTTTATTTTTTGTTTTCTTTTTGTATCCCTTACATAAAACACTGCCTGCCAGATAGTAAGCACTTAATGCTTGTTGACTGCCTAAGCTTTTATTAAGGGTTCAAGTATTTAGATGTAATTAAATATCTAAATAGTATAGTTTATCTAGTATTCACAATTTAAAGTGGAGGAAATATTTAACTTCTTTCTACAGGAGTTCTTAACTGGTGTTTGTGATCTTGTTTTTAAAATATTTTTAAACTGTCAATATAAATGACATTCTTTATAACTATGTATTTTATTTTTGTAGATTTAAAAACATTTTGAGAAGTGGTCTTTAGTTTTCACTTAACTGCTAAAGGAGTCCATGACAAACAAAAGGTTGAGAACCCTTTGTTCTTTGCCATTCCCAAACTCAACCCTACCCCTGTCCCAGCACTACTTTTTGGGAAGACACTAGATCAAGCTGGCTTTAGAGAGGTTTAGAAGGGGAACAGAATTAAAGCTGCCCAAAGAAAAAATGATCTCTTGTCGCAAATTCTGCAAACAAAAACATTCCTAATCTGAAATGGGATTAAGTATGAGGGAGTACTATCTGGGGTTTAATGAAGATTGACTCGTCCTAGGGTGAATGTAAAAGTATATCAATAGAAAATTAACCCAGGTTTCGAAAGGTTCATTGAGAAAGTTATTCTTAGTTGATGTAACATCGTAATCAATTTATATGATGTTCCGCTTACACAGGGCTGGGTTAAAAAAAAATCCAGTGGGTGGTGGTGGAGAAAACTAGCCTCTGTGTTATTATTTTTTTTAAAGAGCGGCTCAGAGCCTTTATTTTTACAGATAGGTAAACTGAGGCCAAGGAACCCCTCTGAATACAGGTAGAAGAGGTGAAAGTAGTTAAGGCATTGATAAATTCTAGCTTCCTACTTAGACTTCAGGGATTAAGCTGCCAATGGTGGCGAGAAGAGTCACACGGCGTCCCTTTACTCAAAGTGGCAGGTAGAGAGAGAGTAAGAGTGGTAGAGGGAGCACTTCAGCTCCCGCTGTGAGCATGCGTCAAGGGGCGGGGCGGGCTGACGGGGGTGGGGGGGAAGGCGGGGGTGGGGGTGGGGTCCCACATTAGCCTGCCTCGCCCGGGGATTGGCCAAGACGGGAAGGAGGCGGGCAGAGTACAACTTGCAGCCTCGCTTTGCTGCTGCAGCAGCCAGCTGCACGGGGGAAGCTTGCGCGGTTTTGCTCTGGGGAGCGCATTTGCTGCCGGGCTGGGGAGGAGGGAGGAGGAAGAAGGAGGGAGGAGGAGGAGAAGAAGGAGGGGCCGGAGCCTATGACTTCACAACCAGGCAGCCTAGAGCAGGCGGCGCCGAGGCTGCAGGTTCTTCAGTCTGCAAGGAGCTGCAACAGCGACAGAGGCGGCGGAGCTTCATTCCCGAAGCCTGTCACACGGGGAGCTCTCTGGAGAGCCCAGCGGCTCTGGCTGCTGGAGCCCGGGATCCCAGGACCCCGCGGCGCGGTTCAGGTAGGGGGCTGCTGCTCGAGGACAGGATGGAGGAAGGGGTGAGGGTCGTGGGAGGGGGGAGGGTCGGCGGCAGCTGGGGGGGGCGGGGAAGAGGAGAACAGCTGGGGGAGGAGGAGGAGGAGGAGGAGGACGAGGACGCTGCTGTCTACACCAAGAGATGGGGTGGAGCCGAGAAAGGATGGAGGAGGGTGGGAATGTAGACTACCCACGCGAGCCCCGCTGGAGAGGCGGACCCCCGGGATTAGGGAGGAGATGGATGCAGCTGGGGTTGGGGGTGTAGTGGAGGACGCAGCTACATCCTTCATCCTTCCTTGAGTTGGGGGAAAGCCCCCCTTCTCCCCCGCAAGCTGTTGTCATGGAAATGATGCAGCTTCCCCTCACTGGTTGGCTAGATCTTAAACGGAAATAATCCTAGGGCTCACCTCTCTGCCCTTCTTCCTCCCTACACCCCCAGATGCAGATTTTTGTCGGTGACTTTTGGTTGGAGGGGCGGAGGGAGAGGCCAGGGCGTCTTTGGGGAAGGAGGAGGAAGAGGAGCCCAAGGAGGCTGGCTGGTTTCCCCTTTTGAGGAGATAGATTTTGATTGGCAAAGAGAGGACTCGGGATGCAGGATGTGGAGCCCTGCAGCCCTGACCTATTTGTTTATACGAATTCAGGGCCTAGGTTGCTGCACCTGATTTATGTATGTCACTAAGGACGAGGTTTAGTAAACATCATAAAAAGTCTTCTCTGTGAGAGGAATGTGCGTGTGCGTGTGTGTGTGTGTAACAGAATAAAAATAAAACCAGGGTTTCCATGAAAGAAATTTGGATGTGATCTTCCTATGTTTCGGATTCTCATCACCTCCTCAGAAAAATCTTTTTGTATGCAAGTGAAGACGTGGAGAAAGTTGTGTTCTGTGTCCCCTTCAAAATAAACATTGAATGTATAGCAGTGGAACGAGGCTTCTTAACCTTTTGTGTGTTATGGGCACACTAAGTCTTTGGCAGTCAGGTGAAGATTAGGAACACTCAAAATAACGTTTTTACATGCGTAGAATAAAATAGATAATATTGAAGCCAATTAGATTAAAATGTTAAAAATTCTCAGTTAGAACTATGCTATGGAGGCTGCTCAAATGCCCATAGGTATTTATTCCTTCTTCTGCGTGAAAGAGGGCTTTGGAAAACAAGAACTGTTCATGTGTCCATGCCTCGCTCCCCTTTTTCTTTGAGACAGGCAGGGTTCCTCTTGAATTGTGTATTATATTTTGTTAACTGAGCTTTTGAATGGTGGAAAAATTCACTAAAACATTTTTTTTGGAAAAAAGTAGCAAAACTCTCTTTTTGCTTAGGTTCAAATGTATGTATATTAGAAATGGTGATTTACCTTAAATGTCACTTGTTAATTCTAGCATTTGAACAGTATTACTTTGGGGATTGAAGGTTCAGGAACAGGGCAATTAGGGAAAGAAATTGAACCAATACATAATGTGGCAGTCACTGATTCAAGCAAACTGCTCGGTGACCATCTATAAAAATACTTAAAGCCTTTTAATAGCTGGGCCAGGTTAAAAAAATGCAAGTTGTCCTGGAACAAGATTAATTTTTCTTTGATTTAAACCAGGCTTTTCCCTCAACCACAATTTAGCTTTAGGTATTAGGTCCTTTGTTTTTTTTGAAGTTTTTTTTTTTTAGCTAATTGTTACTATCTAGACATTTAATTTGACCACCTTTAGGAAGGATTAAATTTGACATAGAAGAGAGAATGCTGAGAGTGGAGATACTCTTGGTCATTACAGGGTTTGCCTAGAGGAAGGGTATATATTTTAGTAAGACACCACTCTATTAGGTATAACATGGATCCACAACTGGGGAAATGATTGCAAATATAAGAAGTTAGCAGTGGCATAAAACATGTATTTCTATATGCTCTAACATAAAAAGGGTCATTGCTTATGGAATATTAGTTGGAGGATCAGCCTTGGAATAAAGAGGACAGTTTAAGTTTTTGCCTCTGATTATCCTGTTTTAAGCTTTAAGTTTATAAATTGCTGACTATGAGTTTCATGATTGTATGGAATTTTCACTCTGGGAGATCCCCACAGCTCACACCTGGGGAAAGACTATAAACATCTCCAGAAATTTTCATAGACTTTGTAAGCAACATGTGAAAACTCCAGAATAATTTGGACCAAAGACACCATTGTCACTTTATAGGTTCTACCCTGGTTTGAGTGGTAGACCAATGCAAACATAAAAGTAGGAAAATCCATTTTTGTTTACCTTCAATATGGAGTAAAACTGACTCGGGTATTACCGTTTTGGCACTGGCTTTTACGAATTTATAAAATTATTTCTCTTTTTTATTTATAGGTTCTATCTCCCAAATTAATTATAAACCCCTAAGAACAAAGGAACCTAGCTTTTAACTCTTTTGGACCTCTAGCATCTAGGATAGTGTACACAGTAGGTGCTAAATAGTTTTTGTTGTTATTTCCTCTTTTGGAGATAGTATCTGTGTGTTTTAAATTCAGTTTTATCACAAGATCTCTAATACGGTAATCTTTCAGCAGTCTTTTGAGCTAGACACACAGAGATAGGATTGTCATTTGTTGTTTTCAGTTATTAAGAACAATAATGTATACTGTATTATTGAGAACTGTAGAACACTATATTGTATTTATTCCTTTACCCTGCCCCCTTCCCCCCACCTTATTCCATTACCATTGTGTTTTAATAATGTTACTGTGTATGTGGAGAGAGAACAACTTCCTGATACCTTTCTCTTAGCCCACTTTTACATTTTCATTGGGAAGCTCATTTTAGCTTATCCCATTTGGAGCACTGACATTGGAGTCAGCAAGACCTGAGTTTTCGATCCTGCTTCAGACACTTAATTAGCTATATACCCAGAGCTAGTAACTTTATCTCTCAGCTTCAGCTTTATGTGTAAAATGGTGATAATAATAGTACCAATCTCAGAGTTGCATCATATGAGGTAACGTTTATAAAGCAATTTCCAAACCTTGAAGCACTTTATAAATGCTAGCTAATTTATTTATTCTATGCAAGTATTTGATTCCTACAAACTGGGAAAGCATCTCTAGCTTTTTATGGCTTAGTAAGAGACAGAGTCGTAAAATCTCAGTTAGAAGGGACCTGAGAAATTTATCTAGTCCCATCCCTTCCTAAGCGAGTGAGTCTCTTCTATGATATTCCCAGAATGTGATCATTCAGAGTTTGCTTAAAAAGTGAAGAAGGGCCTGCTATTTTTGGAGGCAGCTCACTCCATTTTTATTGAGTGAAAACGAAATCTACTTCTCAGTAACTACTCTCCATTGATCCTGGTTTTGCCTACTGGGGCCAGATAGGACAAGCCTAATATGTCTTCTTCAGTTCTTCCTACAGAATCATAGCATTTGAATTAGAAGGAAGCTCACTCATGATCCATCATCTGGAGTAACCCATACCTGAAAAATATCCCTCTCTTCAACATACTCAAAGAGTAGTCACCCAGGCTTCAAACTTTCATTAAGTTTGAAGGATAAAGGACCAGAATTGCCTCTTGAAGGAGTCCATTTGATTTTGGATAACTCTAATTGTTAGAATAGCTAGGTGACACAGGGCCTGGAGTCAAAAAGAACTGAGTTCAAATCCAACCTCGACACTAGCTGTATGACCCTTGGGCAGGTCACTTAACCTCTTGTTACCTCAGTTTCCTCATCTGTAAAATGAGCTGGAGAAGGAAATGACAACCACTACAAAATCTTGCCAAGTAAAAACCCCAAATGGGGTCCAAAGTGTTGGATATGACTGAAATGACTGAATAAACAACAGCCGTTAGAAGCTTTTCCCAAACATCAAATCTGAATTTACCCCTCTGTAACAGCACTCCTCTCCCTCCCCTCTCCCCTCAGGAATATCTCTCTAGGGAAAGACATTGCATTATGCTAGAAATAGCCCTGCTATTTGTGTAATCTCTAGGCAAGTGATGAGGCTACGTCAGAGCTTTGTTTCCTTAGATTCAAAATAAGGGGGTTATGAGGCCACGTGGGACAGTGGAAAGAGGGCCAAATTTGGAGCCACAGGACCTCGATTCCCATCCCACTTCTGCCAAAGTGACAAAGTAACCTTGGGCAAGGAACTTCACCTCACCTCCCAACTTTAGTTTCCTCATGTGTAAAATGAGGGCATTGGACTAGATTTACCTTCAAGTTGCCTTCCAACTCTTTAAGTCTTTGACTCTGGTTCTGCCCTATGACGCAAATAGCGTAAGAGTAACCCCTCTTCCATGTGAGTTACCTTCAGATAGTTGACTCTCATATATCTTCTCTTCTCCAAGCCAAATATCCCTAGTTCCTTCAGCCAATTCTCCTTTTTTTTTTTTTTTTTGTTTAGGCAATGGGGGTTAAGTGACTTGCCCAGGGTCACACAGCTAGTAAGTGTCAAGTGTCTGAGGCCGGATTTGAAACTCAGGTACTCCTGAAATCCAGGGCCGTTGCTTTAAACCACTGCGCCATCTAGCTGCCCCCCCAATTCTTTTCTTTTAGTGAGGCATTGGGGTTAAGTGACTTGCCCAGGGTACACAGGTAGTAAGTGTCAAGTGTCTGAGGTCAGATTTGAACTCGGGGTACTCCTGAACGCCGGTGCTCTATCCACTGCGCACCTAGCTGCCCCTTTCAGCCAATTCTTATGTTCTCTGACGTTGAGGGCCTTTACCATCCGGTTGTCCTTTGTGGACCTGTTTTAATTTCTAAAATGTGTCATCCAGACCTGGACTCGTATTCTAGATAGAATCTAAGTGTAGCAGGACTGTCATTTTCTTTATTCATGGATGCTGTGCCTCTCTTTGTTATATACTTTAATGTAAAATAAATATGAATTGGCTGCAACATAGAACTAATGAGGAACATCGAAGAACTTTGTAGTAAAAGATGTCCTTAAGGAATTGTGTGATGAGAAAAGAAAGATGGCAGGGACAGAGTATGACAGACAAAGCTGGAGTGTTCTCTTGATGCCCTTGCAATATCGCAGAAATTAAAGAAACGTTCCAGTATGTTCAGAGTGCATGGATAGTGGCACAGAGGATGGGCAGGCAGGAATGGGTTGTTATTTGTTTCACTGAAAGACTGATTTGAATATTGTTTTTTCAGTACTACAACCTTGGGAGGTAAATGGTACAAATATTGTCCCCATTGAAAACTTACCCAAAGTCACACAGCTAGTAAGTGCACATCCAAGACTCAGTCAAGGTCTCTACCAATTCTTTTCTTCTCTGGGCTAGACATTTCTTGTTCCTGTAATCAATCCTCATATGGCATGAATTCTGGGTTCTCCTTGCCATCCTGATTAAACCTCCTGGATGCCCTCCAACTTCTTAACTCCTTAAAAAATGAAGCACCCGAGAACTGGACATTGTACTATAGATATGTTCTGACTAGGACAGAGTATAGGAGGCACCATCACCTCATTCTGGGTGTTATTTCTGTGAATATGTAGAACTTAAATTCACATTAGTATCACCCTTCTGTGCCAGTTTTCATAAAAACAATCAAATATTTTCTTTCAATCTTTCTGGGACTTCTAGGCTTCATAATGAGGGGCATTCTTAATTTCTGTCTTATAAGTCTATTAGTATGGAGTTATGGTTCTCTCAATTCTGCTACCACCCTAATAAAGGCTTTCATTACCACCGACTTGTACCATTGGCAGTAGCAACCTTCCAGACAGCTCCTATCCTCTCCCCACATAAATCATCTTTCCAGCTGCTTGTATGGTGGTCTTTTTTATGCTTACATCTGGTCATATAATTCATCAGCCCATCTTTTGAGACTTCTGTTAAGGGTCCCTCTCAATTTTGTGTCATCTGCCACATTATGGCATAAAAGTGTCCTACTTGGTTCTCCAGTAAGCACAAGATCTGGCAAGTAATACCACCCAGAAGGGATTCACGTATGGTCTAGTGATAAATTCTGTGCTGTTCTAGAATCAGCCCGCTTAATTCCAGAGAGATTCATCACCAAGTTAGGTTCAGGGCGATTAATTTTTTCAGCCATAGCAACTCTCAAGTGCCTCACGCTCACTTGTCGAAAGATTGTGATCTTTGTCAATTGGGAGTACACATACTAATAGGAAAAAAAATAATAATTGAAGTGGATTGTAATGGGAGAGTGTGGAGGAGAGAAAGGGAGGTTGTTGTAATTGTTGTGATGATATTCAGTGAGAGTCTGAAGTAGTGTGTGTGGGCAAAAGATTAATAGGCAATATTAACTGTTTTCTATACTTTTGTGTCTTTAAGCTCTGTATAACTATATCTGTAATTCTACATTTTTTCTGTCATCTGGACCTCTGTCTAAATGTTGATTTTACTGCCCAGTTGATAGTGGATTCCTTTTTTTTTTCGGGCAGGGCAATGAGGGTTAAGTGACTTGCCCAGGGTCACACAGCTAGTAAGTGTCAAGTGTCTGAGGCCGATTTGAACTCAGGTACTCCTGAATCCAGGGCCGGTGCTTTACCACTGCGCCATCTAGCTGCCCCCAGATAGTGGATTCCTTTTGCCTAGTTTGTCCAACCCTTCACCCACTATAGCTTGATCCTAATTCACCATTTCCTAGATTAGACTTTAGATCTAGTCAGGCTAGTCTCTGGGCCCCCTGAAAATGTCCAGCTCCTTCTTCCCCTAGTTGCACTACCTTTTATCTAACTAAGTCCAGCATATACCTGGCCTGCAGCTAGTCTTCCCACCTTCCAAAGCACTTAAAGCTTTATTTTAGCACTTAATTCCATCCTGCTTTACATTTATGTTGTTAGTCATTTCATTTTCAGTCAGTTGTTTTTTTTTCCGGTTGTGTCTGACTCTTTGTGACCCCATTTGAAATTTTCATGATAAAGATACTGGAGTGGTTTGTCATTTCCTTCTTCAGATCATTTTACAGAGGAAGAGATGAGGCAGACAGAGTTAAGAGACATGCCCAGGATCACATAACTAATAAGTGTCTGAAGCCAGATTTGAACTCAGGAAGATGAGTTTTCCTGACTTCAGTCCTGGCACTGCATCCACTGTGCCAAAAAGTCTTGCAGGGCAAGGACACATCTCAGACATTTTTTCCTCTCTCAACACCTATCCCAGTACCTAGTCAGTGTTCAACAAATCCTCATTGGAGGAATTTGGCCACTACCAAAGTAGCAGAACTTAGTAGTATTGTCAGCTTTGTTGTAGCAGTGCCAGTTTTTATTTATTGCATTCATCTAACATCTTTCCTTGGAACCACCTGTCTAGGTAGATATTTTAAAGGTTTTATTTGAGAGAGGCAGTGCCCTAAATTATTGCCCCCCGCCCCATCATTACAGAATCTTCCACACTGTCTTCTTGTAAGCTAAAACATTGAAGATGAAGATTATTGAAATGCATTATTACATTAATTCAGTATGTCAGCATGAATTAGTCTTTCATATTAACCCTAGAAAAGAGATGGGCTCTTAGGGAATTGAGACATAGACACAAATATAGGGTAGGGCAAGGTAAGAGAGAAAGATTGGTAGTATGGAGTTCGTTTCAGGGAGGGCAGGCCACTTGGAGTTTGTATGGTTAGGTCATGAGACCACAGGATTCTGGTTTTATGGCCTGAGCTGAGGATGATTTGGATTCTCTTATCAAAACAAAGATGTTTGCTGTCCATCGCATAGAGAGGCATCAAAAAAATAAACCTCAAAATGCCTCACAGTTTAATATAATATAGAACAGGACCTTCACAGGTTGACTCTCTTTGGCTAATTGTATATAGTGTTCGGGGCAGCTAGATGGCTCAGTGGATAGAGCACCGGCCCTGGAGTCAGGAGGACCTGAGTTCAAATCCGGCCTCAGACACTTAATATTTACTGGCTTTGTGACCCTGGGCAAGTCACTTAACCCCAATTGCCTAACCAAGAAAAAAAATTGTATATAGTGTTCTATATATGTGTTCTTTCAAGGTGCATAGTCACAGATGTCTGGAAATCCATTATGACTACATTGAAACAATGAAAAAATGTCTAGAAAGCAGAAAGCTTTCAAATGTTTTAAAAAACGTTACCAGGAATGATGATCACTGATCTCTAATCAGCTAGATGAGTCTATATATACATATGCTGGAGACAGAAATGTTCATGCGCATAGCTCAAGTTGGATTCCCCTCTCATATATAAAGACCAATAAATCAACAGGCATTTGTTAAGCACCTCTCATGTCAGGCAGTGTTCTAGGTATATCATATACACAAAGATTAAAAAAAAATAGAAACAGTCTGTACTGATTATACTGAAGTTAATAACTACTTATGATCCAGTCTTAAATCATGGTTTGACTAAATACCACATAGGATAAGTACTTTAAAAATTTGATACACATGGATCTGCAACCTGTCCTTTTAGTTGGGAAGCAGAGTGAGTCACATAGACATTTTTTGGTTTTGATGGCAAAACATACACAGTTATATCTTTGAAATGCTAGCAGAGGTTGTTTTAAAAACTCTTCATAAGGGAATTGAAAAGGCATCATGTACAAGAAACTTGTCAAAGGGATACAAATAATATTTGGTAAATAACTATATTTTCCTATTAAAATGAATATATTTCATTTCTTAGATGCTTGTAGTATATGGTAAACTCTAACATTTATTTCTTTTGATATTGAAGAAGGTACTGACAACTGAGCAGAAGGTTAGGAATCTCAGATATGTTGCAAAGAGTTTTGGAGTCAGAAGAAACCTGGGTTCTAATCCTTGCTTTGACTGGCAAGTCTCTTCTGTTTCTTTATCTGTAATGAGGGTATGTTTATACTTCACTTATCTATCTGCATTGTCTTAAAGCAATAGATTGCAAGTTGTTGTTATGGCTTTAGAAGTACAAGTCTGTCCAAGCCACTCATTTAACTGGAGGCTCAAATTGGTTAAATGACTTGCCTAGGGTTATATGGTAAGTGTCTAAGGCAAGATTTGAAATCTGAACCTTGGTGTCCATGACTCAACATTCAGTGCCCAATCCAAATAAAACAACAAAATCAACATTCAGCGCCCTATCCACCAACCCACAGTGCCTCATGTTATTCATAGTGCCACATAGACAGTATTGAGATGACTGTATTCAAGACTTGATGCTTGTGTCCCCCCCCCCCCCTTTTTTTTTTCATTTTACTTACTGTGATGTGCCTGGAGGTTGGAAGGAGTGGGTAATAGATTTGCCTGAGTGGCAGAGTCTTTGAGTTTCTGGCATTAGAGTAGGGGAGGTGTTGAAAGGGGAGGAAGCAGAGAGGAAGCCCTTGGAAAGGTCAAAAGAGAAGGATGTGGGCAAGGGGAGGAAGAGAGGCTGGGTGGGGCTTCTGATTTGTTTAACTTTTGAATCTGTATGTCACGACCCAGGCAAGACTCTTAGATTCCCCCCACCCACCTCGTTCCCCACATATAAAGGTATTTTTTGCAAAGAAGGACTTGCTGAGATGCAGGGTTTATAGGAATATAGTTTGTGAATGGGTGTGGAGTAAAATGAGGCAATAAAGGGAGGTGGGAACTAGACTAAGAATGCCTTAAATGCCAGGATAAGGAGGTTGCATTTTATGCTGTAAGTAGGTGGCAGTAGTGAAAGTTTTGGGACAGTTAATGATATATAAGGAAATATTTTATCAGCTGACTGGAGGATGAATTTCAGAGTGAAAAGACCGAAACCAGTTAGGGAAACCATTTAGGAAGTTATAAGAGGCAGAAGGGTGGTGGCCCTCAGTAGAGAGAAGTGTATAGATGTGTGACTTATACTATGGAGGTAAAATCAGTGACTACAACTGATTGGATCTTGAGGGTGAGGAAGTAGACAGAGTCAAGGATGGACTCTGACGTTACAGTTTGGGGTGACATGAAAGATGGTGGGCAGCTAGGTGGCACAGTGGATAGAGCACCAGCCCTAGAGTCAGGGGTACCTGAGTTCAAATCCGGCCTCAGACACTTAATACTTACTAGCTGTGTGACCCTGGGCAAGTCGCTTAACCCCAATTGCCTCACTAAAAAAAAAAAAAAGATGGTTGTACTGTCAACAGAAATATGGCATTTAGGAAGAGAGATAAGTTTCTGGCAAAAGATAGAATTCTGTTTTGGAAATGTTGAGTTCGAGCCTACCAGATATCTAGGAGAGAGATCCTGTAGGTTTTTTTTTTTTTCTTTCAGACTGAGTCTCTATATCATGCAGGCTTGGAAGTACAGTGGCCAATCCTAATATTGGCCATCATGGTAACTTTGATCTGCTCTATTTTTTGGACCTGACACAGTTTGCCCCTCCCTTGGCAGCCTGGTGGTCCCTCCATTCCCAGGGGGCTCTCCATATTGATTTTGGACTTAGTGCAGACACTGGGAGGGTGTTAGCTCTACAATGTCTCAAAAATCTAGAGCTCAAGCAATCTACCTACTAGCTTCAGTCTTCCCCCAGCAGTAGGGATTATAGGTGGATGCCACAACACCCAGTCTTAGGCAGCTGAGATGTGAAACTAGATGTCTCCAGAGAGATGTGGAATGGATATGTACACCTGGGAGTCTTTGTGTGAAATGATAACTGAACCCATGAAAACAAATGGTATCACCAAGGCTGAGAATATATATAGAGAAAGTAGGTTATACAACTGATGGAAGGCCAAAGAAAGAAGTGGGGAGATAGAAATGATGTAGGAAAAAAGACTGAAAAGCAGTAGTCAGGAGTAGGCCACATGATGTAGTGGATGGCATACTAGACTTTGGAGTCAGAAAGACCTAGATTCAAATGCCACCTCCGATGTCACTGTATGGCTCTGGATAAGTCACTTAACCGCTTTGACCCTCAGTTTTCTCATCTGTTAAAGGGGCCCATATAATATCACCTACTTTACAGGGGACATTTTCAGGTTTAATTGAGTTCATGTATCAAAGGGGTTTTTTTTGTTTGTTGTTTGTTTGTTTTTTTTTTTTTGCGGGGCAATGGGGGGTTAAGTGACTTGCCCAGGGTCACACAGCTAGTAAGTGTTAAGTGTCTGAGGCTGGATTTGAACTCAGGTACTCCTGAATCCAGGGCCAATGCTTTAACCACTGCGCCATCTAGCTGCCCCTATTAAAGGGTTTTAATGTGAGTTATTATTATAGATCTTACTGAGCACTACATCATCTTCTTCCATACCTTTGGCTTGGTTGGGTGGTCTGCATTTTACGACCAGCTTTTTTTTCTTGAACATTTGGGTGCTACATTTAACTCCTTTGCCTTCTTTGTTCACCTGAATAAAGTTGATTCCTTTTTGCTATCTCTTCCAACTCCTCCCTTTCCCTAGTATGAATGGGTAGATCTATGATTGTGCCTCCAGTTCTATTGCATATAATCCTTTTTATTTATTTTCACCGTAAGTAGGACATTTTAATAGGATTTAAAATATTTCCTCCTTATTTCTCAGTATCTAGAGAAAAAAATGTGATGTAAAGTAAAAAATGGCAGTGACTAATCAAATGTTGAAGGTCATTCTTAAGATGGGCTAAAATTTCAGATAAACAGTTTAGTTTGATATTAAAAGCACACTAGTTTAGACACATGATTTATTCAGTCTCACTTCTGATGGGAAGCATTGAGGGATTATTGTAAAGAGAATATGAAGAAGACCTGGGAGCTTCCCCCAAAGAGGGTTTGTTCTTTATTATTCATTTTTCTCTATTATCATTCAAGGATTTATGGCAGCATTCTTCCTATCTCAGTTCCTCTGATCAGGACCATTTTATAAAACATTTACTACCAAAGGTTCTTACTTCAAAATTTTATAATTTAAGGATCTGATTCTTCCTTCAGTTTCCATTTATCTATGCTCACCCCTGTTCTTTCTGCCTAATTGCTGGTCCCTACTTACCAGCCAGTTTGCTGAGTGGAAGAGGAACCTTAGAAAATTTGGATATTTTATCTGCCCTGATTTAGGTTGGAAAAGATTGGAAAGTATAGCCCTGGGAATAAAGTTCTTGCTTTATTCTCTTCCATTTGTTCCCCTTTGTAGGGAATCAGCAGCAACCTTTTTAGAATAAAGGAAACTACTGTAGTATAAAGAATCATATCTATCTATCCATACACACACACACACACACACACACACACACACACACACACACACACACACACACATATATATACACTATATATTAGATTTGATTCTGTATATATAATATATATTAGATTCTTTATACTATAGTACTTTCATATATACATATGAAACCGAATATATACTGTGCAATTATGAAACCAACTCCTTCTTGGCTTTGCCCAGATACCAGAGAAATCTGGCTTCTCTTTTTAGTTCCACCTTGTTTCTGTCACATCTCAAGCTAGGTTTGTGCCATCTACCCTGAGTACTAATGAAAGCAGGGTCCTTTCTGGCTACTCCCAGAGATACTGTTCTAGGGTTCAAGCTTGTCTTACACTCCTTTAAACCCTGATAGTCCTCAGCAGTTTTTTGTTTCTTGTTTTCAAGTCTCTCTCTATTATCATGTTGTTAAAGCTGGAATAGACTTTGGGGATCTGCCTTTTTTTTTTTTTTTTTGGCAGGGCAGTGAGGCTTAAGTGACTTGCCCAGGGTCACACAGCTAGTAAGTGTCAAGTGTCTGAATTCGGATTTGAACTCAGGTCCTCCTGAATCCAGGGCCGGTGTTTTATCCACTGCATCACCTAGCTGCCCTGGAATAGACTTTGAAAGAGAGACCTATCTAGTCCAGCTTATCATTTAAAAAGGAATAGACCTTGAGTTAAAGAAACTCCATCTGAATCCCAGCTCAGTGTTTGCTCTACCTCAGGCAAGCTACTTTGAGACTCATCTGTAATAGAGGAGTCATTTTTTCTAGGCTTTAGCTCTCTTGTATTACCTGTCCCCTACAAGGCTGTTTGTTATGTTTGGAGTAATGCCCTTTGAAACCCTTAAGGCCTTTTATAAATGTCTGGAGTTGTGTCTATTATCAACAAACTCCTCCTTTTTCTAGTCCAGTCTTCAACTCATTTTGTTGTTACTTGCTGCTGTCTAGGTCAGCTTCTTTCCCAAATCTTTTTACAAACCTCTCCCAAAGTCTCGAGTTCAACCTGTTCTTTAACAAATAACCAGCACCTAAAGTTTGCAGAACACCTTGTATATATTTACATGTACCAGGACCTTATGATGTTTGTTCAAGTGTTATTATCACTATTCTACTGAGATTAAGCGACTTTTTCACCATTAGTAAATATCAGAGGTAAGATTTAGACTCCTGCCTTTTGACTCCAAAAGTCCAGCACTCTATCCTTCTGGGGCCTGTACTGTTTCTCTGCTAGTTAATATCTAGTTAATTAATAATTTAATATCTTTACAAATTGGCATCCACAGAATGTCTCCATTGATACAGATTAGATGTAAGATTATGTAATGGTTTGCATTGTAATACTGTTGCTTTAAAAAAAAGGCAACACAATTTATGTGGCCAAATGAATGAATGTTTTACTCTTTTAAAAGGGAGTCATCCTCTGAGGTGATATACTACTAAGTAAGAGAACTAAGTTTCCAGTGTGGTTTATAAACTAGATTAAAAGAATGCAAAGAATAGTGCCACATCAAAGAACTGGAAATTGAGGGAATGCCCATCAGTTGAGGAATGGCTGAACAAGTTGTGGTACCACTATTCTTTTAGTCACCCAGGTTTGCAACTGTAGAGTCATCCTCAGTTCATCACTCATGCTTAGCCTTCATATCCATTCACTTGTCAATTTCTCCTCTACAACATCTTTTTCAATCTTTTCTCTCCATTTCCACCAATCCTGGTTTGCAAACTATCAGTCACTCTTCTTCCTCTCTTCCTTCATAGTCAGTCTTGTGCTTTTCCATCTCTACAACATCTCTTGCATTTGTCTCTTTGTTCAGGTCCACAGTCCCCATGGCCAACCTGGATTACAATCTCTTGTCTTCAAGCCATTTTACACAAAGCTGCCAAAATATTCCCTAAGCTTAGGTCTGACCATGTCATTCCTTTCTTTCAAAAGTGGTTCTTTACAGGGCAGCTAGGTGGTGCAGTGGATAAAACACCAGCCTTGGATTCAGGAGGACCTGAGTTCAAATTCGGTCTCAGACCCTTCACAATAGCTGTGTGACCCTGGGCAAGTCACTTAACCCTCATTGCTCCACAAAAAAACAAAACAAAATAAAAATAAAAGTGGTTCTTTACTTCCTATAGGATAAAATACGAGCTCTTCAGTTATAAGCTTTTCCCATTCTGGCCCCCGTTTCCCTCCCTCCCTTCCTTCCTCCCTTCCTTCCTTCCTTCCACCCAATTTGAATTCAGATCCTTCTGACTCCAGGACCTGTGCTCTATCCACACTGCCGTTTAGCTGCTCCCTCCACTTTACTTTTCCACATTTATTTCCCATAACTTTCCATTCCATAAAACCGCCCTCCTTGAACTCTGGATTCCCTCTCGCCCTCTGTCTTTGCACTGATTGCCATACTTGGACTATACACCCTCCTCACATTTGTCTCTTTTGTAACTCCAATAAAATGATCTTAGAGGGCAGGGATTGTTTTCATTTCTGCACAAAGGTGCCTCTAACATACATATTGACTCTGACTCTAGTGTCCCCCAGGTAACGCTAAGACTGCAAAGTAGCTGCTGATCTGATCTAGTTTTTCATCATCCCTGTGTTGATGAAATCTCTTATCCAGTTTAACAAAACAGTGCTTTCCACAAAGTAGGTGCTTAATAATTGATTAATGAAGTAACTTGTTACCTAGAGTCAGCAATCTTAACCCAGAGGAAGGATTTTTTAAGGTCAGCAATTCAGACCCTGTGAGAACATGTAATGGATTTTTTTGTGGGTGGGTGGGGAGCAGACTGTGGATAGAGTATGACCAGTGTCCCTAAAAGCACATCAGATAGTCAACTTGTTTATTCTGCTTGGCTAACCATGCGCAGTTGATACTACTTGCTCTCCCACATGGTACATGATGCTATAACCAACTACTTCAGAAACTTCTACTCCCCAGGATAGCTACAGTTAGCTTTCTGGTTACCTCTGGGAGCTACAGGAGTCCCAAGACATAAGTGTGTAGGTGGGGACAGAAGTCAGGGCCATAGTTAATGGCTTTGTGTCTTTATATACATCTTTAAGTCATCATGGCCGTTTTCGTATCTTTATTATTTGGGTTCTCCTTTGCTACGAGTATCCAAAGGTGCCAATAATAATTTAGGAAAAAAACCAAGTGACCCTATTAACCCAACCTATCCTATTTTGTCCTTTACTATAGTCAGTGAAGAAAATTATCCATTTGTCTTGCCATCCCAGTAGATATTGCCCCTTTGCTACCTATATACCTTATGTGAGTAGGCAAGTCGACTTTTTCTAAGTTTGTTTGTTATTGTATTAACTCACTGGGGAAAAAAAAAAAAGGAAAGAAACCTTTGGGATGACTAATGGAAGTGCTTGGATGCAAATGCAGAGAATGAAATATTTTAATCAAGGGCCAATTAAAATTCAAAGAAAAAGCAGCTACTGGATAGAGTTCTGGGCCTGGCCTCAGGAAGACCTGAGTTCAGATACAGTACCAGATACTTAATTGCTGTGTAAGCTCTGCCTGCCTCAGTTTCCTCACTGTAAAATACGATAAGAGCACCTACCCCACAGGGTGGTTGTGAGGGTCAGATGAGATGTTATCTGTAAAGTGCTCAGCACGGTGCTTGGCACTTAGTAAATGATGGTTCTTTTCTACTCCTGCCTCCTCACCCCTAAAGAAGACTGTGAAGCAGGACAGTTTCATCTTTCAGAAAGAATGACAGGGAGGGGCAGCTAGGTGGTGCGGTAGATAAAGCACTGGCCCTGGATTCAGGAGGATCTGAGTTCAAATGTGACCTTAGACACTTGACACTTACTAGCTGTGTGACCCTGGGCAAATCACTTAACCCTCATTGTCCCACAAAAAAACAACCCCCAAAAACAAACAAACAAAAAGAATGACAGGGAGGGACAGCTAGGTGGCATAGTGGATAAAGCACCATCCCTGGATTCAGGAGGACCTGAGTTCAAATCCAGCTTCAGACACTTGACACTTACTAGCTGTGTGACCCTGAGCAAGTCACTTTACCCCTCATTGCCCTGCAAAAAAAAAAAAAAAAAAAAAGAATGACAAAGTCATAACTATTCACAAGCCTTCCCACAAATATTGAAACCATCAATTCAAGACGCATAGAAAAGTATTTCCTCTCCTCAGTAAATGTGTTGGCATGGACAGTCCATATGATGCTTTTGCTCTGTAAATCTGTGCACATTGCTCTTGACATGATAGATGTGTCATTGCTGTCTCACATCTAATGACAGCAATCTAATCGCTCCATTAACCTTCCAAGGTGTTTATTTTAAATGCTGGAAAACAATAGATGCTGTGATAACATGGGCTAAAAATCAAGTCATTTCAACAATATGAATACAAAAGAAGGAAAGAGAAACTCCAGGCCTGGCACTCTATCCACTGAGCTACCTGGCTGCCCTAATCCTGCTTAATTTGAAATGTAGAGAGCATTGAAGGTCCCCATCTAAATTTGCTATCTTCTGCCAGTCTTGTTCTTCATCCTAGCCAAGAATCCTTTCTTATTATTCCCTGTCATCTCCATAAGCAGGTAATGATTATGCTGAAGCACCAAGACAAGTCTTAAGATTGAAGATCTGGCTGTTGATGCAGAAATGGTGGAATTTCCCCAAAGTGACATTTCTATACATTGCAGGTTTTCAAATGGTACGTCTATGGGGACATATAGCCTTATAAAAGGATAGGTATTCGTTTGAAATCAAGAACCACCATAGCATACTCTGTCTCAGAGAGGGCTGGCATTCTATTCACTGTGCTACCTATCTACCCTTTTTTAAAAAAATCCCTCTCTCTCTCTTTCTTTCTCTTTTGCAGGGTAGTGAGGGTTAAGTGACTTGCCCAGGGTCACACAGCTAGTAAGTGTCAAGTGTCTGAGGTCAGATTTTTGTGTGTGTGAGGCAATTGGGGTTAAGTGACTTGCCCAGGGTCACACATCTAGTAAGTGTTAAGTGTCTGAGGCCGGATTTGAACTCAGGTACTCCTGACTCCAGGGCCGGTGCTCTATCCACTGTGCCACTTAGCTGCCCCAAGGTCAGATTTTAACTCAGATCCTCTTGAACCCAGGGCCAGTGCTTTATCCACTGTGCCATCAAACCCTGCGCCACCCCCCCCCCCCCCCCGCTTAATCTACCTTTATACTCAATTCTGATACTAGTTATATTGACCATAGTTGAATCTTCCCTGAAATAATCTATTCTATCTACTTTTTAAAGTGTCTTTCCCTTTTAGAATGAGGGAGAGTATAATCCCACTGTGCTAGTCAGACTACATCTGAAGCAGAATATTTATATGAAGTCTTTAAAAATTTTTTCTGTAGCATATGACATCCTCACAGTCACACAACACAGTTGACTGAAGTTTTCAATATGTTTGGTTTTTTAAGTTATTAAGCTGCATTTATTTTAGCAAAACAAAATGCATCTTCCATTCATATGTTAGGATCACATTGGGTTCCTTGCTGCGTGGAACAACAGAAATAATTCATTAATGATCCTTTGTCTGGAAATTTATATGCTTGAAAAAAAGATGCTTTGTGCAGAATCCAAATGAAAGAGTGCCTTCCTACATACGGTGAGGCCTTTCAGAGGCCTCTCTTTCAGTATGTCATTGTAATAAGTCAGTAAACATTTATTAAGCACCTGCTATGTGATAGGCCCTGTGCAAAGCATGGGGGACTGAAAGAAAGGTAAAAGTCAATCCCTGCTCCTGAGGAGAGTGTAATCTAATTGGGGAGGAAACACGCAAATAACTATGTTCACTCAAATGCGGGTCTTCCTCAACGAGATTCAGGACAACTCAAGAGATTGGCCTAATAAGCTACATAGGAAGAACCGGAGAAATGGAGAATGTCTGTTTATCAGTTGGGTAGGCAGTGTGTAGGCCAGAGCTGGCCTGGTTTGGTCAGTGCCTTGGGATCAGGATTGGAATGACATGTAAGAGTTATTGAAAGGAGGTTCAATTAGGTGCAATAGGATATTCAGATCAAGGAAAGGATATTCTCTAGTCCTCTGGGCTCAAAACCCAGGTGTCATCCTCTTCTTCTTTCTTCTTCTTCTTCTGCAATGGGGGTTAAGTGACTTACCCAGGGTCACACAGCTAGTGTCAAGTGTCTGAGGCTGGATTTGAACTCAGGTCCTCCTGAATCCAGGGCTGGAGCTTTATCTACTGTACCACCTAGCTGCCCCCATCATCCTCTACTTCTTGCTGCCTCTCACCCCTCATATTCCATCTGTTGTCAGGGCCTGTCAATTTCACCTCTGCATCATCTCAGGAATGTACTTCCTTCACTCCTTGGATACCATCACATTCCTGCTGCAGGGTTTCATCAGCCCCCAGTTGAACTATTGTAGTAGCTTGCTGGACCTCGAGTCTCTCTGCACTGCAGTCCACCCTCCATTCAGCTTCCCAAGTGATTTTCCTAAAGTGAACATTCCACTATGTCACCCTTATACTTAAACTCCGGGCTGCTCATCACCTTGGTTATACAAAGCCTCATACAAAATCCTCTGCTGTTCAGAGCCTTTCATAACATAGCCCCCTCTTGCCTTTCCAGTCTTCTTATACCTTATTCCCCTTGATGTACTTTTTGATCCAGTGACATGAGTCTCCTGGATGTTCCACAACACACTGCATCTCTCAGTTCTGGGCATTTTTTCTGGCTGGAATGCCTGGAATGTTCTCCCTCCTCATCTCCACCTACTGGCTTCCTTTAAGTCCCAGCTAAAATCCCAGCTTCTGCAGGAAACCTTTTTGCCAACCCCTCTTACTTCTAGTTCCTTCCCTCTCTTAATTTCTCCCTATTTATCCTGCTTGTAGCTTATTTCTACATATTTGCTTGTTTGTTGTCTTCCCTGTTAGACAAGAAATGTCTTTTCCATCTTTATTTTTTTGATACCCAGTGCTTGGCACAATGCTTGACACATGGTTAGGTGTTTAATAAATTTTTATTGACTGACTGACTACTATAATCCATTGAGTTAGGCACTGTTGATGAAAAATGAGCTGGGTATTGAAGTGAATAGGAACAAGAAAGCTTGGATTTAATTTTTATTTATTTATTTAATTTTTTGCAGGGCAATGGGGGTTAAGTGACTTGCCCAGGGTCACACAGCTAGTAAGTGTCAAGTGTCTGAGGCCGGATTTGAACTCAGGTACTCCTGAATCCAGGGCCGGTGCTTTATCCACTGCGCCACCTAGCCGCCCCCTGGATTTCATTTAAAAAAAAACAAATAAGACTTTCAGTGATCTCATCCTCCTCTTTAAACTCCTTTATTTTTCCAGAGATGCTATCTGGTTACAAATCAAGACATAAGCACGGCGGAGCCTCATTTTTAAGAGGGACATTAACAAGTTGAACTGTTTTCTGAGAGCCAGGATGGTGAGGGGAATTGAAACTGTATCATATGATGAATAGTTGAAGGAACAAGTTCCTAGATTGTTTGACGTAGCTCATAGCTCCCTTCAAGTATTTGAAGGGCTGTCATACCAAATAGAGATGTTGAACTTATTCTTTGCAGCTCCATGAGTAACAGACCTGTGAAGTATGTATTATTATCCACATTTAACATTTGAGGACACTGAGGCTCAGAGAAATTCAGGTTCTTGCCCCTAACCACACAGCTACAGTAGTGTCAGAGAAAGGATTTGAACTTGGGTTTCCCAGTTCCAAGGCTAGAATTTTTTTCCATTACCTCATAAAGAAAGGGGAAGGGTGAGAGATATGCAAGTTGTGAGAAGTAATAGTGCATTACTGACAATTGCCTTAAAACCCATACTTTTAGGTTCCTATTACTGTGTTAATGAAGCTTCCTAAAAGAAAAACCCTATTATTGAGCAACTTCGTTGTGACCTTGGTTAAAATGCTATCACTTCTGGATTTCCACTACCTCAGCTGTAAATTCTCTAGTTCTGAAATTCTCTGATTCTGAGTTCCACAGCAGAAATATTGTTTATGGCATATAACTAAATTTTAGGTTTGACAAAACATAGGAGTTAGTGATTCTATAGGTGGTGAGGCTTTCAAATAGACCAAAAAGAAGTGATAATCTCCCTTCCCTGAGATATTGCTGTGTTATTGGGGGGGGGGGTGGAGCTCTGTACAGAAAAGCCCAATCTTATAGAGAAGAATGTTGCAGGCAGATTGAGAAGGAAGGGAAGGAGAATGTCTCAATTACTTCAGGATTACAGTGTGACTTTATAGAGTCACTCACAGGAAGCTGAGACTGGAGAGTTGACAGAAGAGAGAATGAAAACCCAATTGAGGAACTAGAACTATTAACAAATGTTGCATTTCAACATGCTGGCCTCCAGCTGTCAAAGAAGGAAAACGGAGTGGATTGGGGGATGGGAGTGGAAATCACTAAAGAGCGATCGATGCAAAAGCCAGAAAGAAAACAGGAGTCTGGGTTGAAGTGCTTGAAGGGGACCTTAAGGAAGCATTTAACCCGGTCTCCTAATTTTATAGATGAGGAAACTAGAGTGCAGATAAAGGAAATGTATATGTGAATCTCACATGAAAAGTTTATAAGCAGTTATTTGCTGTCACTTGTCTTGGGGCAGGATATCTCCTGTGCCTCAGCTTCTATTTTCAGTAGCATTGTACTGCTTGAATTATTGTAGTACCTATACCTCCTATTCGAAACTGTTCCCATTAGTTACTGCTGGAATCAGACATGGAGAGAAACCACCTGGATTGTTCATTTGAGGTAAGGTAATCATAGTAGGTTATTAAACTTGGTTATTAAATTTCTTCATGAGAATTAGTATGAAATGTCATTAAAAGGAATGAGGGCTACAAGAGACAACTGATCATTAGAAAGTTGGTAACCAGGAGTTGAGTTGTTTGTTTTACTTATGGAGAATGGTCTATTAAGGCGAAAGGCAGGGGCAGCTAGGTGGCGCAGTGGATAGAGCACTGGCCCTGGATTCAGGAGGACCTGAGTTCAAATCCAGCCTCAGACACTTGACACTTACTAGCTCCGTGACCATGGGCAAGTCACTTAACCCTCATTGCCCCGCAAAAAAACAAAACAAAGCAAAAACAAGAACAAGAACAAAAAAATAGGTGAAAGGCACAGTTATGATTTGCATTGTGGGAGGGAGTTATCTACACTGATGAAACTACAGATTCTGAAGAAACCTGAGAATATTTATCTGGAAATTTAAAATTACGTTTCCATATATAATATGTAAAGGCAAAATGGTATTTATATAAGCAAAAGTCCCTTTGTTACCTCTATAAGAAACCAAACTCAAAAGCAGGATTGGCTTCAAGTGCTATCCCTCTTTCTGCATGGGCTTATTTCCTTAAAACTGCTGCTGAGCACACTTTTGGTGTATTGCCTTGAAATAGAATAAAACACAGAATCCTATGGTTATACAACTTGGAGCAGAAATTCTCCTCTTTAAATGACTATATGAGCCTGTCTTCCTTTATCTGCTACTAAAATGTATTGTGCTCCAGGGTTTACAGATATTAAAGGTTTGCTTGTAAACCAAATCAATACAAATAATTTGTGTTTTAAGTTCTCTGTCTATCTGATCTAGCTGTGTACTTACTCTCTTAGAGGAGGATTGAACACTAATAATGTTTTTTGTTTTTAAATTTTTATTTATTTATTTTTTAGTGAGGCAATTGGGGTTAAGTGACTTGCCCAGGGTCACACAGCTAGTAAGTGTTAAGTATCTGAGGCCGGATTTGAACTCAGGTACTCCTGACTCCAGGGCCGGTGCTCTATCCACTGCGCCATCTAGCTGCCCTAATAATGTTTTTTGAACAATTGGGTTTGAGTCTTAAGTTCTCACATTAGCTGTGTGACCCTGAGCAAAAAATCACTTAACCTCTCTGGGACATTGTTTCTTCACTATGAAACTGTAATAATCCCTCCCTTAATCTACTTTTCTTCTTATCCTCCCCTTTCCTTTTCCTCCTATTTCCCTATTGAGTGAATTATTTTTCTGTATATAAATTCTGTGTGTATATGTGTGCGTGTATGTGTGTATATGTATGCTTCCTTCATATAACCCGTTTTAGGGGGTTCAAGTGTTACCTGCTCCCCCTACCTCTTCCTCCTGTTTATATAGATTTCTCCCAGTACACCATGATTATAGGACATAACAGCCCTCAATACTCAGAGAAAACAGTAGCAATAACCCCAGACAATACAGATTAGGAACAAACAGGATTTCAGCATACCATCCAGAAGTCTACAACACCTAGCCCTAACACAAAGTCTCAATTTTGAAAGAGTGAGTAAACAAAAAAGCTATAATTAGGCAAAGGATACATATGACACAAAACCAGAAAACATCCACATGCAAATCCTGAAAGAAAAATATACCTTAGCTACAAGGTCAATTAGAATTCCGAGAAGAATGAAATAAGAGTTAAAAAATATTATAAATGAAAGTAGAGCTTTACAGGAAAGACTTAGGAGAAATAATAGTTTGGTACAGGAAGTACAAATCCTTACCCATGTAACAGACTCCATGAAAATTAGAATGTACCCAACAGAAATTAATGACTCCATGAGATGACAAGAAATATTAAAGCAGAGTCAAAAGACTAGTGAAAAACATAGTAGAAATTTCATATCAACAACTGATTTAGAAAACTGTTAAAGGAGAAAACATTTCTATGAATTATTGGACTACCTGAAAGCCATGACCCCAGAATGCCTGGATACGATATTTTGGGAAATCATGAATAAAAACTGTCCAGACCTATTAAACTATGAATCCAGAACAAAAATAGAATCCACCAATTAGCCTCCTGAAAGAAACTTCAAAATGAACACTCCCAGGAACATCATAGCCCAAATTTAGAGGTTCCAGGTCAAAGAAAAAATACTGTAAACAGCCAGGAAGAGTTCAAGTACTGAGGAACCACTGTCTGTATCACAGAAAAAAAATTGTTTCTTTGTGTTTTCATAGTGGAATAGTATGCAGCTCCACCATGAAAAATAGGAGTACTTGGAATATGATATTCCAAAAGGGTTTACAACTAAAAATGACTTAAACAGGTCATTCCATTAGGGAATGGCCCATTTTAGAGAGAATGTAAATAAAGACCTTTTTTAAAAAATTACTTAATCAGCAAAATCTAAGCTATTAAATCAATAATAATTAAAGATATGTAAATTAAGATAATTTTGAGCTTCTACCTTATGCTCATCAGATTGGCAAAGATGCTTCCAGAAAGGAAAATGAAAATTCCTAGAGGTCTTTTGGGGAAAACAGGCACTTTGATGCACTCTTGTTGGAGCTGTGAATTTGTCTAGCTATTTTGGAAAATAATTTGGAAGTATGCCCCAAAAGTCATTAAACTGTTTATACCCTTTGACTCAGCAATACTAGGCCTATACCCAAAAGAAATTGAAGAAAGAGGACAAGGACCCATATTTACAAAAATATTTATAGCAATTATTTTTAGAGTGATAAAGAATTAGAAATAAAGTGATATCCATCAATTAGTAATTGGCTGGATCCATTATGGCCTATACATGTGGTTATTGTACAATAAGAAATGATTAAAAAAAAAAGTTTGGGAGAAACCTAGGAATTCTCTGGGGGTTCCCAGGTTGTATGAATTGATGCACAATGAAGTAAGCAGAACCAGATCAATTTATATAATAACATTTTTTTAAAGTCCACTTTAAAAGAATTAGGAATTTTGATCAATAGAATTACCAGCACAATTTCAGAGGACAGTTTTAAGAAGCTTGCTACTAAACTCCAGTCAAGGGGCAGCTAGGTTACACAGTAGATAGAGCATTGGCCCTGGAGTCAGGAGGACCTGAGTTCAAATCAGACTTCAGAGACTTAACACTTACTGGCTGTGTGACCTTGGGCAAGTCACATAACCCCAATTGCCTCACCAAAAACCAAACAAACAAATAAACTCCTGTCAGAAGGAGAGTGGGTTCAAGATGCTAAATGAGATGGAGGTTTTTGTACATGACCAGTGTGGGAATTTATTTTATGTAATCATATATATTTGTTGGAAAGGCTTTTCTTTTTCTTTCAATAGGGGTGGTTGAGAAGTAGTAAGGGAGAGGTTAGAAGAGATCCTTCCCTCCCGTCACTAACAGAGAAGAGAAAGAAGGTCAGCAGAATTCACAGAAAAGCAGGAGAACTTTGAAAGTTACATATACTTAAAAAGAAAAACAATCTCTGCAGTACAGATTTATAATTTCTTTTGTTTTGCAATGTATATGAAAAAAACAAATTGAATTTGGTGTTTAAGTTCAGAATAAAAATAAAATGAAGTATTTGGACTGGATCATCTCTTATTTTATTTCATCTTCTGAAAGTACAAAGCATAATATGTACTTGTACATTGTACTTATGCACCCTGAAGGGTACAGAAATGAACGAAGCCTTGTCACTGTGCTGAAAGAGCATGTTATCTAGTTCAAGGGATCAATTTTATACAGGAGTGTTCGTTATGTACTAAATAAAATCAGTACATAGAGATGTAAGCATAGTGCCTTGGGAAAACTTGGAGATTGGGCTTAGATGAGCATATCTGGGAAAGCTTCATGGAAGAACTGGTACCTTATCTGTACTTTTTTTTGCAGGGCAGTGAGGATTAAGTGACTTGCCCAGGATCACACAGCTAGTAAGTGTCAAGTGTCTGAGGCTGGATTTGAACTCGGGTCCTCTTGAATCCAGGGCCAGTGCTTTTATCCACTGCGCCACATACCTACCCCCTTACCTGTACTCTTAAGACTAGGTAGTATTTCCATAGACAGAGGAAAGGTTGCCTTTTATGGTGTATGGAAAGAGCATTGAACTTGGAATCAGAAGACAAGACTTGAGTTTCAGCTCTAATATATACCATCTCTATAACGTTGGGGAAATAATTCTTCTCTGGTATTTAGTTTCTTCATCTATAAAATAGGAACAATAATAATTTCACTTCCTACTTCTCAAGAATGGTGAAGCACTATAGAAAAATTCTCTCCTATTTGAATTTGAAAACATTAAATGGTTACTATGGATAAGGCACTGTTCTAGGTCTGGAGATATAATCAAGACTTCTACAACATGTAATCCCTCAAGGGACTCATAATCACACTTCTAATGAGACAAAAGACACATACTTGTGTAACTGATATGTAATAGAGAGGAAGGCCAAGGACAGAACCGCAGTCAGGGTGGAGGTAGGGAGAATGGGGATACATAAATATTTAAGGAGTGAGGGGAGGGTCTGAACTCGCCAAAGGAGACAGAAAAAGATCGTTCAGAGAACTAAGAGAATCCCCAGAGTAATGCCATAGAAGTCTAGGGAAGAAGAGACTGTCTAGAAGATAAAGAAGGGGCACAGGGTTGGTGTGTCTACAGTGACAAATGCCAAGGATCTCAGTGGCAGAACTAGAACTAGGATCCTAACTGAGACTAGAGTCGAGTCACATCTGCAAGGATCTTTGGGAGCAGTGAAGATGAAATTTGGGGAACAATGGGTAGGCCAGAATAGTGAGACCATAGGATGCATAAATGGGAGTAATGTTGAATAAACCTGGAAATGAAGTCTACAGCTATATGGTGAAGTGTTTTAAGCAAGTTAAGGGGCTTCTTTCATGTCCTAGAATCAATAGGGAACCACTCTAGGTTCTTGAGCAAGAGAAGGATAAGGGCAGACCTATGTTTTAGGAAAATTATTTTATCTGCTGTGTGGAAGATGAATTGGCACTGTTCTCATTTCTTTCTCTGTTTTTCATCTACCATTTTGATGTTTAAAATATTTTTTTCCCATTTCAAAAATCTTTTTCTTTAGCTCTTTTGTTTTTAGGTGGGGCAATGAGAGTTAAGTGACTTGCCCAGAGTCACACAGCTAGTACATGTCAAATGTCTGAGGCCGGATTTGAACTCAGGTACTCCTGAATCCAGGGCCGGTGCTTTATCCACTGCGCCACCTAGCTGCCCCCAACTTTAGCTATAATAAAAGTTGGATTTGTGTCCAATCTACATTTTTCTTTGAGGCTTTGTTGTAGATTTTTCACATCATTTTCTTTCAAGTTTGTGTCTTGAGTTTACCTTTCACCATAGTAGCTTTTTATGGTCATGTACCTTTTTTCATTGTTTGCTCATGTTTCCAGCCTACTTCTTGATTTTGTACTGTATTTTAGAGTTGGGCTCTCTCTTCATTGAGGGGTGGGTAGCAGGGGGGTGGGTTCATTGTTCCAAGTTTCAGGCTTTTTGGCCCTTCTGTTTGTATAGCTAGTTCTAGTAGTCTCAATTTTTGCTCCTTCTGAGGGGGTGTGGTCCAGGGAGAGGTGTGTCCACTGCTCTCCTGGTTTGTGCTGTTGTCCTTACTCAGGTAGAATACCTATTCCCTTGATTGAAAGTGCTAGCTCTCCTCTCTGCCCTGGAACAAGGAACTAGGGCTCCTATTCTCTCTCCACCCTGGAACTGTAACCAGGGCTCTTTCTCCCTTGTGACTGCAAGCAGTCCTTGCTGTCCTGAAACTTGTACCCAGAATGGGGTGATGGGTAGTTGAGTTGCCAAACAGCATCCTGTGCTGTGCCTGTTCCCTGTAATCTCTTTTTGACCAGTTGTCCAATCCCTTTACTGTCTCTGGGCTGAGTGACTGAAACTGCTGCTGTTGCTGTTACTGCAGGATCCAAGGCCCACAGCTTGTGTTGCTGCCACATGGGCCTAGGCTCAGCCCCCACTCCAGAGTCACAGATCTCTCCTTCTTATCTAAATTATCTTAGGCTTGAAAAATGTCTCACCCTGACTTTTTGCTGGCTATGCTGCTCCAGAATTCGATTTAGCATGTCATTCTGAAGTTGTCTGTAGGGAAATATTGGGAGAGTTTAGCTTGAAGAGTCCCTCTACTCCACCATCTTGGCTCTACCTCACTGAAAGATGAATTGGAAAGGAAAGAAACTATTAGTCAGGAATCCAATTAGGAGGTTATTGCAATAGGCCAAGTGACAGATGATCAGGGCCTAAAGTTGGACCTGTGAAAAGAGGATGGATGTGGGAGATGCTGTAGAAATTTAACCAGTAAAACTTGATACCTAATTGGCTTGTGTAACTTGGGGCAAGTGGCTTAGCTTCTCAGTGCTCTAGGTAACTCTCAGAAGATTAATAAATTACAGAGAAGGTTACATACATTAATATAAGTTCCCTCAACTGGGAATTACCTTTATCAGTGAACTCACAAATGTTACCTCTTTTTAAAAAATTTCCTCCAATTACATGTAAAGACAATTTTTAACATTCATTTTTGTTTTGTTTTGTTTTTTGGGGGGTGAGGCAAATGGGGTTAAGTGAGTTGCCCAGGGTCACACAGCTAGTATGTGTCAAGTGTCTGAGACTGGATTTGAACTCAGGTCTTCTTGACTCCAGGACTGGTGCTCTATCCACTGCACTACCTAACTGCCCCTAACATTGATTTTTTAAAAAACTTTGAGTTCCACATTTTCTGGCTCTTTCCTTCACCTCTCCCCTCCCAGAGATAGTAAGCAATTTGATAGAGGTTATATGTGTTCCATCATGTAAAGCATATTACCATATTAGTCATGTTGAAAGAAGACACAGATCCAAAGGGAGAAAAACACATAGAAAGTACAGAAAGTGAAAAATACAATGCTTTGATCTGCATTCAGAGTCCATCAGTTCTTTCTCTGGAGGTGGATACCATTTTTCGCCATGAGTACAGGTGTTATCTCTTACAACCTTCCCCTCCCCCCCAACACTCGAGCAAGAAAATGTGGTCTAAATCTAAACTTAAACTATCTCTAGCCCTTATAACAAGGCTCCTTCCTTGGGAGTACTTTTCCATATGAAGAGAATTTTTTTGTGTCCTTTAGTTGTTAGTACACTTTTCATTAGTAAGTCTCAGAGCTGAGCTCCAGTCTGAGGCCCTTTTGAAAAGGATGATAACTTTTTTCTATAGTAGAGCTGAAAGGTGTAGAGAGATGGAAATTGTTTTCAGAAAAACAACTTTCACTTCCTTTGAACATGTTTCAGATGTGTTTTGTGCTGTTGCTTCAGATCTTTTGTAATTGTCTTGACCTACTTTCTTAGAAGCTGGGTTGGTTTAGAGCTAACTTTGCATTTCACCTAAATTACAACTGTGTGTTTATGTGAAAAATATCTTTGGCATGAGTAATAGCATCAAAGTGTAAACAATAAATGTGTAATTTATATCTTGCATATTACATATGCTTTGATTTAGGGTAGTATCTAAGAGCAAATGCCGCTGTTGCTCCTTTTGCAGTAGCTAGGTGGTAAAGTCAGGAAGACCTGAATTCAAACTCAGATTCAGGTTCTTTCTAGCTGTGTGACCCTGAGCAAGTCATTTAACCTTGGTCTACCTCAGTTTGTAAAGAGAGAATAATAATAGCACCTACCTTCCAGGGTTGTTATGAAGATCAATGAGATAATATTTGTAAAGTGCTTTGCAAACCTTAAAAGTTCCATATGCTTAAAATATTTATGTAATATGATTGGTTCCTACAGACTGAATAGAAAAAAAAAACCTCTTTAAATAGTCATACCACATACATGGGGGTGGAGAAGAAAATTCACTATTTGGTATTTATTTGGTATATAACTTCTTGATTTTTTGTTAAAATAGCAGTCTGTTTGAGCCGTGATAAATTGTGGGATAAAATGACAGCTGAGAATTTAAAAATATGTCTGTACTATTTAGATGTTATAAATAGTATTATTGTTATGTGTGCTCGTGAATTTGTGGCCCATTTTGAGCTCTGTATTATGCCATATGGGTTTAAATGGGAATTTCTATTTTTTTCAAGTGGGTGTATCTTTTGAAATTCAAGTGTTGCTATTTGGTAATCATTTAGGGCATCTAAATAGCAAAGTACAAATTATGCTTTAGTTTGCTAGGAGAATGTTCTGCTAATTGTAGAAGACACATACAAATTTTGGTAGGGGATATAAGTAGGTATCTATATAGTTAATCTTTGAAATGAGGTGGGGTTTTCCGGATTGCAGTTTTCATTGATTTGAGAAACTCCTTCCACAAAGGCAGATGACATCTTTTCTTTGCATTTGTTTATTTATTCAGCTGTTTATCTGTCTTTATTTATTTCTTTATGCATTCACTCACCCATTTATCTATTTTTGACATTCAGTTTTTTGGAGTTCCAAATTCTTTCCCTCTCACCTGCCCCTCTCTCCCCCACTGAGAAGGCAAGAAACATATCAGCTATACATATGAAGTTATGCAAAACATATTTCCATATTTGTCATGTTGCAAAAAACCCAGGAAACATAAAGTGAAAAAAGTATGCTTCAGTATGTATTCATAGTTCATCATTTCTCTTTCTGGAGGTGAGTAGAATTTTTCATCATGGGTCCTGTGGAATTATTTTAGATTATTGTAGTAATAGGAGTAGCTAAATCTTTCATAGTTGATCTCTGTTACAATATTGTTGTAACTGTGCATAATATTCTCTTGGTTCTGCTCACTTCACTTTGTTGTTGTTTAGTTGTTTTTTATTTGTGTTCGACTCTTTGTGACCCCGTGTGGGATTTTCTTGGAAAAGATACTGGAGTGGCTTGCCTTTCCTTCTTCAGCTCATTTTACAGATGAGGAAACTAAGGCAAACAGGGTTAAGTAACTTTCTACAGCTAGTAAATGTCTAAGGCCAGATTTGAACTCCAGAAGATGAGTCTTCCTAACTCCAGGCCTGGTTCAGTTCATATTAATTTTTGGAGGTTTTTCTGAAAAACAAAACAAAACAAAAAAATCAGTTTGTCATTTCTTCTAGTATTCCATCGTAATCATATACCACAACTTGTTCAGCCATTCTTCAATTGATGGGCATCCCTTCAATTTCCAATCTTTGCCACCACAAAAAAAAACTGTGAGTATTTTTTGTACAAATAGATCATATTTCCTTTGATCTCCTTGGGATACAGGCTTAGTAGTGGTATTGCTGTGTCAAAGGGTATGCGATCCCTTCTCAAGCAACCATCAGTTGTTCTGTAACTCTGGGCAAATCACTTAAATTCTGCCTCAGCTTTCCCTTCTGTAAAATGACGGGGCTAGACTTGATGGTCTCCTGGTCCCTTCTAGCTCTAAATCCGTGATGTTTTATCCAGTATTCCAGGCTTTCTCTTTGAATGCTTAGTTAAAAGAGAAGCATGACAGGGGGTAGCTAGGTGGCACAGTGGATAAAGCACTGACCTTGGATTCAGGAGTACCCGAGTTCAAATCCAGCCTCAGACACTTGACACTTACTAGCTGTGTGACCCTGGGCTAGTCACTTAACCCTCATTGCCCCACAAAACAAAAAACAAAACAAAACAAAACAAAAGAGAAGCATGACAAGCAGGAACAGAGGGCAGCAACTTCAGTCCTATGCAAAGAACAAAAATGTCCTAGGAACATTTTTCCAAGTTATGATCCATAGTGAAGAAAAGAAGGAAAGCTTTTAGGACAAGTTAAAGAAGACTTTCTATGGAACCTGTGCCTGTGTCTGAGTGACTCAGTTTCCTGTGAGAGATGGAAAACTATGACTGCTGATTTGTCTGCCTATCTACTCCAACTCTGTATTTTTTTCCTCCTTCCCATCTTTTTTGGTCTTTTAAATTGAAGTATTATAACCAAAAATATAAATACGAAAGATAATCAAGAATAGATATCATATATTCTGGTTTTACTCAGTCTTCTAACAATTTTCACAGTTTTTGTTGTTGTTGTTGTTGTTTTTTGTTTTTTAGTGAGGCAATTGGGGTTAAGTGACTTGCCCAGGGTCACACAGCTACTAAGTGTTAAGTGTCTGAGGCCGGACCCGAACTCAGGTACTCCTGAATCCAGGGCTGGTGCTCTATCCACTGCGCCACCTAGCTGCCCCTCACATAGTTTTGAGAACCATTTCTTCCTGTTTCCCTACCCATTACATGGTCAGTTTTTCCTATATGAATGTGATCTTTTGCTAGCTGAAAAAAATGCCTCTTTCAATTACCCAAATAATTTTATGATATAAAGCCTCTGATTTGAGGTAGCATCTAAAAGTAGATTCTGCCATTGTCCCTATTGAGGCATCCAGGTGGTACGATTGATAGAGCTCTAGGCTTGAGATCCAGAAAACCTGAGTTCAAATTCAGTCTCAGACACTAGCAATGTGATGCTGGGCAAGTCACTTAGACTCTACCTCAGTTGTGAGGATCAAACGAGATTATCCTTGTGAAGCATTTTGTAAATCTTAAACTGCTACATAAATGCTAGTTATTAGTATTATGATGATCGGTAAAGCTAAGCCACTGTTGAGGTTACTGTGATGTGCTTCTGACGACAAGGTCGTGATGTGAACCAGTCAGTATCATTATACTCATATACTCATAACCCACAGATTATATCACTCGCTGTGGACAACTGCTACTTGGCTCAGCAGCAAATATTTGCTGCTGGTCATTTAAGTAAATATGGTAAATGTGTATTGATGATTCAACACAGATCCCTTTCTGTTAAAAGAAAATCATTTGGAAAGAAGCTTCTGCTTTGTTGATCCTGCCCTACTATTATCTTCAGAAAGCAGGGACATCATGTCAGCTACTAAACATATATGGAGTACTTTATCTGTATAAGAAATAGTAGTAGTCTTCCTTAGTTCCCAAAGACTCATGACTAATATAGAAATATTTAACATGATTTTGCACATGTATAACCTATACCAGGTTGCATGCTATCTTGGAGATGGGGTGGGGGAGGGAGGGAGAAAAATTTGGAACTCAAAATCTTATAAAATGAATGTTGAAAACTAAAATAAAATACTGTTTACAAAAAAAAAAAAAGTAGTTTTCCTGAGGAGGACAAAAAAGAAAGAAAACATGATGTCCCTGACCTTATGGAGTTTCTTCTAGTTGTGGAAGTAGAAACTATCTCACATTTAAGGTAGTTATGCCTGAAACATCAACAGATGTAAAGTGATCCACTTAAAAATGTTTTCCACCAACTATGTCATCCTTCACTGGTTTCTTTAGAAAAGTTAGTACCTTATTGTGGTATAGCATAAGGAACACTAGGGTTAAAATCAAAGGAGCTAGCTTTGAATCCCGTTGTTCATTACTGGCCTGTCCTTGAGCAAATTGCTTCATATCACCTGACCTCATTTTCTTCTATAAAATGAACTAGATAATTCTTTAATATTTCTTCCTCATTATCACTATTGGCATAAGTTTTTTATGTCTATGATGAGGACTAGGACTGTGTTTGATATACATATGCATACACATATATGTATATGTATGTGTACATACATGCACACGCTTAATTTAAATCCTCATAGTAAACATTTATTAAATATATGCTGATTGTTTGAAAGACATTAGGGAAAAGGGCATGGATTTCTATTTTAAGTAAATAAACATGGGGTACATCATAGCTCTTCGATATTCTTGTACCCTTTTCACAGAGTGGGATTAGTTGAGTCCAGGGGAGCAATGCTGTTGATTTGTAGTAAAACTAATTTCATGATGATATCTCAGAAGGGGACAGAGCAGTCTGGTCTGAGGCACTTTACAGGATTCTAAACTGCTATGATCCCTGAGGACGGCTTGCAGCCATGCAGCACTGTTAAATGCACACCCACCAGGAGAGGTGGAAGTTATCCGAAGGAGTCCAGGTAATGAAGGTCAGGACCAAATATCACCTAAACATTCATTCAAGATTCTGGCCCTGGCACAAAGATTCAAAACAGGAATTTAGGCTGGAAATATGAATAAACAGAATACTACTCCCACATTATGAATAAATATTAGTCAAGAGGTACACCCCAAAAAAAGAATAGCTCTATGATAATGATACATAGAGCCTCAGAGGGGGGAAAATTGGCTCAACAATAAGCACTACCTAGAAGAAATAAAGCAAGAGGTTGGGGGTTTTTTTTGGTGTTTTTTAAAAAAAGAAATAGCAAATGGGGGCAGCCAGGTGGCACAGTGGATAAAGCACTGGCCCTGGATTCTGGAGGACCTGAGTTCAAATGTGACCTCAGATACTTGACACTTACTAGCTGTGTAACCTTGGGCAAGTCACTTAACCCTCATTGCCTCACCCCCCCCCAAAATTAATTGCTTACTGTCTCAGGGAGGGGGAGGGAAGCAAAGAGGGATAGCATTTGGAACTCAAAACTTTAAATAAAAATGTTTATTATCCCCCCCAAAAAAAGGAAGGCTATTTCCAAATAGCAAATCTGGGCGGGGGGGGGGAGGAAGCCATTATCCTGCAGTCAATAGATTAATAAGTATTTACTGAGTGCATGTCTAGCCACCCCCCCCCCTCCAAACTGAGAGTAAGGAAGAAATAGAATAAATACTTAACAGATTCAGACCACAATTCCAGAGAACTAAAAAGGAAGCATGCTATCTACCTCCTGACAGAGAAGTGACACACTCAGAATGCAGCATGAGGCATAATATTTTTGGACATGGCCAATGAGGAGATTTGCTTTGCTCGACATGTGCATATTTATTATGAGGGCCTTCCATCTTTTCTTTCTTTTTCCTTTTTTCCTCTTTCAGAGGGTTGGAAGGAGAGAAAATAAATATTTTTGTTAAGTGAAAAAAAAAGGTCTTTGTTAGACATATATCATTTTCTAAGGGTTTTCTTTTCCTTTTTGAAAAATATTAGTGAATCTGTTTTAGGATCAAATTTTAGTGAAATTGTCACAAGAATAAACATTGAAATTGTGTTTTAAACAAACATCTGATATCTTTTCCATTAACCCTAAAATAATCCTCTTTGGAGATTGCTCATAATTCTAGTCCTTACAGCTAGTGATGTTTTAGGGATTTCTTATAGAGCTATGGGTAAAAGTGAACGTTCTCTTTTATCTGTCTTTACAATGGAAACCATCACTTGTCCCTTGCTTATTTGGGGGCAAGATGGAAGTTGAGCATGTAGTGCATTGCTGGTAAGTTAATTAATGGCATTAAAAAGCTGATGGAATTGTCAAAGAACTCTAAACAGAGCCCCATAAAACTTCATTCATTTTCATTAAGAGAATACTTGCTCTAATAGGCTATAGAATATTAACGTGCCCTTTGACAGTTCAGTTAGAGTCAAGGGAAAATACAGCTGCTATAACTCGAGTGTTAAGGAAGCTAATTAAAAATTGTAAAAGCCTCTTCATCTGTTTTAGTAGCTTTGAATGCATTTCCAGAGTGTCTAAAAATGACCAAATGGCAAGGGTGGGGGAGGCCCTAACAATCTCTGGCTATGAATATGATCATCATTTCCATTTAAAAATTATTTGTTTTCCTATAGCCATAGATACACCAAAAGGGGGAGATGTTGTCCCCACCTACTCTTACCTTCTAATGTAAGGGACAGATCAGCACTTGGAGGGTAGAAGGAGCTTAGGAATTTAGGAAATGGCAATGGAGAACTGAGGGTCACAGCAGATTATGACCCCAGCCCCAAAACTTCTCAAAGACTTGGCCTCAAAGAATGAGGGAATAGGATGGGTCTCCTGCCTCATGTGAGCGTCTTCTAGCGTGATCAGGGACTTTCCCTGGAAATGCTTTACTGGGTAAAATTTTCCTTTGGGGTGGGTTTGGAATGAAGAATAATTTTGAAACTTTCATGTAAATGATGCGATTTCTATGGTACCTCTAACGTCATTTGAAGCGCAGTACAGTTCCATTAGAGAGAGGAGGAACAGGGAGTCACTAAAATGTTCATTTGCTAAACTTCACATGTGTGTGTATGTATGTGTATATGTATATATATATATATAAAAGCAATCACAAAGAGATGCTGACATTTGACTACTGTTACCTTGATTAGCTCAGAAACAGTGTTCCCTATACCAGCTGCTCTCAACCCCACTCTTATTGTGGGAGTATTATGAGAGAGTGTGATTGTGATCTGTCTTCTCCAGGGATGTTACATTGCATGCATTTTGCACTCACAATGCTAGTGGAAGAAATTGCTTATGAAAGTATTTTTGCAGGTAGACTTTAAGAGACCAATATTGTATTTTTCAATTTCAGTTGAAGATGTGCTTGATTGGGGGAGGGGGAGGGATCACTTTAAGAAATCAGATATAATTTGCCTATAACTCAAGTTTTGATTTAATGGTGCTGGAAAGTTAAACTGTAAATTTTCTAGGGATTTCCACTTATGTTATGCTGTTGAGAACCTGAGGTAGAGATGTCACTTCATGTGATGCATATTTGGAGATCTGGAATGGATTTGGAGGAAGAGAACAAATGACCACTATTTTGGAAAACCTATTATAAAAAAGCAAAAATAAAGAGGAGAAAGTTTTTAAGATAAGTATTGGATTTAAGCTTTTGAAAATACTTTTTGCCTTTGAAATACTTCTTCCTATGTAACCAGCCAAAGAAAATTAAAAATATTGAAATAACTGAAAACATTTATATGGTGTTTCACAAGCCACGTCCTAATGAGAGCAAGGATGCTGAACCAAAAAGTTCTGGACTGAATCACCAGAGTGGAAAACTGGCAACATCTTTCCTTCCACTTCCAGTAACCCTGGACTTTTGTCTTGTTGGAACCTTTACTGATATGTTCAATAGGGATGATTATTAGAATACATCATGATAAATGTTATGGACAACATTATTGTCCATAAGTTTCACAGAGGAAATTGAAATGATGATTGGCTGTTCCTTAATCAAACTTATTTAAGTGTTCAGAAATTAATTCTCTTTTCTATCCTGAAACAACATGGCGAAGTGGCCTAGGAGTCAGGAGACCTGTATTCTAGGACTGGCTCTGCAATTACTTCACTTTGTGACATTAGACAAATCCACTGACTCCTTAGGCTTAAGTGTCTTCACTTGTAAAATGGATGGGCTTGATTGGGATTGTAGATTTAGAGCTAGAAGAGACTTTAAAGCCTATTAGTCCAGGACTCTCTTTTTCTACAAATGAGGAATCAGAGACAGAGAGAAGTTAAGTACTTGGCAGTACATGGCAAAGGCAGGATCTGAACCCAGATCATTTGACTCCAAATTTGATGCTCTTTCTACCTTACCACATTGTTATTAAGTGATCTCTAATATCCCTTCTATCGCTTGCATTCTGTAATCAACAGTCCACTAAACTCTTAACTGTATTAGCTAGTCGGAGTTGAGGGCTTCTGGTTGAGGAAGTCTTGGTGCCCTTTGGTTTGTCCCAAAATGTGACATGTCTTTTGATTACCCATTGCCCATGAGTGAGACTTATGATTAAAAACTAAAAATACATTGAAGAGTGGGAGATCTAAGTGTTACTCTCCTCTTAATGTTAGGGAGTTGCCTTTTTCTATTTCAGCCACAACTGTTTGAAGTAAATTATATAGCACACTCCCACACAGGTGAATGGGCCTAAGACAAGATCCTGTAAAAATATGGAAGACTCTTACTTTAAAGTTTCTTATTCAGTGCATTACCAAAATCTTCTATTGAACTCTGTGAATATCTCCTACCCTTATCTTGCTTGACCCCCACTAATTCATTGATTACTTTTATAGATTCAACTAAAGAAACTTTTTTGTACTAGAGCTTGACTATTAGACCTTCCCCCCAGAAATGTGGCTTAGGACCTAAAAGTTTGAGTCCTTCCTTCTCATAGAGTAACACAATTCACAGCTACAGAAGTAGCTGTACTACTTCTTTTTCTGGGGGGAAAAAAAAGATGAATTTCATAAAGTTCCTCAGCCATGGCTGAGGTGTCAGGTTAGAACAGATTAGGTAAAGGGACCAGGTAGACAAGATTTAGTTGAAAAATAAAGAGGTCAGTAAAACTTTTTCCCCTAGGCTTTAGATCTGAACAATTTTATATATCATCTAGTCTAATGCTCTCTTATTATGGATGAGGAAGGAAAGGTCAGGTAGCTTTATTATTTTTTTAAACTAGTTTGGTTACTCCGAAAATGACTTTGTTTTAAATTCTTTTATTCTGAACTTAAACACAAAACAAACATGCATTTCAATTGTCAATGGACAAGAACTAGTCTCCAACCTGTGAAAGGCTGGAGCTGAACAGAACAGGCTAGAGACAAGGGAGTCAGGAATTAAAGAGAAGCATAATTTTCAAAGTGAGGAAAATGGCTTGCAAGCAAGGACACATGTGCTGGGAACCTGCCTCTAAGTGGGGAGGCCTGAGACGGTATGGAGAGATCTCAGTACTTATACTAGTGGCTGCACAGTGAGCTGTAGCCCTCACGATGGAGAAGCAAGAATGTGACATGTTTGATTCATTGCAGGACTTTCTGAGTTTGTCCAGTGCTTGTCCCAACTCAGAGAACACCTGGTGAATTATGTGATTTTTCCAAAGGGTGAGATCATCCAGAGGATGGGTACAAAGGATCGTTGTCTTTCCCAGCTCGGGGCACAACTTGCCCTCTGGGCTTTAGCTCTGGAAAGCAGGGTCTCCTAATATTATGTCATTTCCAGGTATAAGCCAAGATGTCACAAGAAGTCAGGTGGGCCAGGACAAGATATTACCCAGGGGGGTCAGTCCTTTAAGGGGACCTATTAGGTATCATTGCTAGCCATTGTTTCCTTGCAAGCAAGAGTTGGAGGGGGTGCCAAGAATGTAGAGGGAGAAGGTACCAATCAGGGCCTTGGTGGTTGGGCACATAACAAAAAGGAAGAGGAAAAAAACCTAGGACAGTATATATTCGGCCCTAGTCATGAATCTTAGAATATACGCCTCATCTGGGTGTCAGCTGCTCCTGGGTCTGTTACCAGACAAACCTTGAGGTCCCTGGAGGGTTCTGCCATTCACTCAGGAACAGGGGCTTTCTTCGGGTGATCCAGGAATACACACTCACAAGTTTGGCAGCTGTGGGAATAGTCAGAAGTACCTGGTAGGAGCTCTTAGAAACAATGATTGCACATAGAACGATGATTGCAAGCAAGAGGTGGTCCGCTTCCTCAGTCTTGCAAGGTTAGGTTCAAACAGCGCAGTAAGGTTTTTCATAAATTCATAGTCATAGTTATATTAATGTCAGATTACAGGGGGCAGCTAGGTGGCGCAGTGGATAAGGCACTAGCCTTGGATTCAGGAGGACCTGAGTTCAAACCCAACCTCAGACACTTACTAGCTGTGTGACCCTGGGCAAGTCACTTAAACCCCATTGCCCTGCAAAAACAAAACAAAACAAAAAAACTGTCAGATTACAGATCAAACTACTTAGAGGGCTCATGATGGGCTAGTTTTGAGAAAGGAGATTTACACGTCACTAAGGTAACCGAGAAAACTTAAACATAAATGTCTTGAAATAAAAGACCAAAGCAACACAATAATTATCACCAATTTAACTAAGATCGAGTCTCCTTGTATTCTAGTGACCTTTTCTCAATGTCCATATAATAAGCACTGTTTGAGTCCTAATGTATACAACTATATAACCTAGTTATCTGGGGATACAAAGAAAGCAAAAGTTAGTTCTTAACCTCAAGGAGCTTATGGTTTAATGGGGTAGACAACACACAAACAACTATGTACAAATATGCTATACACAAGATGTATGTGTTTTTCCTTTTTCAATTTTAAAATTTTGTTCTAATATATTTCTTGCCGTCTCATAGAGTCACTGATTTCTCTTTGGCCTTTTTTGATTTTCAGGGAGTCTTTTTCATGGGCAAAGTTTACCACTTTTTCTTCTAAGTTATTTATTCTCCTTCAAGCTATTTTCCTTCAGAGCCTGGAAATGTGTCATTAAATGTGTTGACAACAGTGCAGCTGTCTATGTTGTGAGAACTCTGATTTTTTGTTTGTTTAGGGTTGCTGTTTTTTTCCTGTGGTTTAGTTTGCATCCAGTCTTAACCTCTGTAAATTAATATCCTGCACCTGGTTCCTTCTTCCTTTTTCCAGTGGTAACATTTTACAGTTCACCCTGACTGCCCAACCTGCCACTTTCCCTTTCCCCTTGTCTCCCAAATGTGAGTATAATTTTGAAAGCCTGTATTTGAGCAGAAGGTTACATTTAAAATGTCAGTTTGTTTTCCATGGTAACTCTATGTTAATCATAAAAGAAATGCTCAATCTAAGAAGATCACTTCTCTTTAGAATCCAGAAACTTAGAAATAAAATTTGTCATGTTATAAATAACTTATTTTTTATAGCATTCTCTCATTTTTCCTTTTTGAGAAGCAGGCCTACCTGTTCATGGTCTGTTTTTCAAACAGATCTTTGTCAAATGGTACAGACAAAAAAATCTTTTAAAAATCTGTGCTATAAACAGAGACATCATTTAAAAAATCATATATAATTATTTAATTAATTTCAACAAATGCTTAGTAAGAGCCTACCATATAAAAATATTGTGCCAGGTGCCAGGGACACATACACAGACAAAAATGAAATACTTAAATAACAGCTAAGGGCCATAAGACTGGATGTTGTTGGGATTTCTAGATTAAATTTTATTTCATAATATTTAAGCTTATGAACTGATTTGGGATCATAGGATCTTAGAGCTAGAAAGGGACCCCAAAGGTATGGTAGTCCAATTCCGCCCCCCCCTTTTTGTTGCTATTTAAACAAATACATTGATGCCTTCTTTCTTTATATAGCATTCATCTCCCCATTTACCTTCTCCCCCATTAAATGCAGCTAGGTGGTATAGTGGATTAGAGTGCTGGGCCTGGAGTCAGGAAGACTCATTTTTCTAAGTTCAAATCTAGCCTCAAATACTTACTAGCTGTGTGACCCTGAGCAAGTCACTTATCTCCATTTACCTCAGTTTCCTCTTCTGTAAAACGATCTAGAAAAGGAAATGGCAAACCACTCTAGTATCTTTGTCAAGAAAACCCCAAAAGGGGTCACAAAGAGTGGGACACTATTGAACAACAACAACCATTGAATGCTTCTTTGTAACTAAGAAAAAACAAAGCAAAACTTTGTCTGACATGTATTCAGCATTCCTAGTCTCTTCCTGTGTGGTCCCTCCCACAACCTCTCCCTACAAACTGTTTTTTTATCATATTTTTTCCTTAATAGTATTTTATTTTTTCCAGTTACATGTAAAGATAGTTTTCATCATTCAAAACAAAAGAGGAAAACTGCAAGAAAGAAAAAACAAATAAAACAGTATGCTTCAGTCTGCATTCAGACTTCATCGTATTTTTTTCTGGATGTGAAGAGCATTTTCCATCATGAGTTTTTTGTATTGGATCATTGTATTGCTGAGCAGAGCTAAGTCTGTCACAGTTGATCATTACACAGTATTGCTGTTATTGTGTATGATGTTCTGGTTTTGCTCACTTCACTCAGCAGCAGTTTGTGTAAGTCTTTCCAGGTTTTTCTGAAACCATCCTGCTCATCATTTTCTAATAGCACAATAGTATTCCATTCATTTATATACCATAACTTATTCATCCATTCCTCAATTGATGGGCATCCCCTCAATTTCCAGTTCTTTGCCACCACAAAAAGAACAACTATAAATATTTTTGTACACATGGGTCCTTTTCCTTTTTTTATGCTCTCTTTTGGATATAGACCTAGTGGTGGTATTGCTGGGTCAAAGGGTATGCACAGTTTTATAGCTCTTTGGGCATAATTCCAAATTGTTCTCCAGAATGGTTCGATCAGTTCACAACTCCACCAACAATGCATTAGTCTTCCCATTTTCCCACATCTTCTCCAACAACTGATCATTTACTATTTTTGTCATTTTAGCCAATCTGCTGATAGGTGTGAAGTGGTACCTCAGAGTTTTTAAAATTTGCATTTGTCTCATCAATAGTGATTGAAAACATTTTTTCTTATGAATATGGATAGCTTTGATTCCTTCATCTGAAAACTGCCTCTTCATATCCTTTGACCATTTCTCAATTGGGGAATGATTTGTATTCTCATAAATTTGATTCAGTTTTCTGTATATTTGAGAAATGAGGCCTTTATCAGAAAAATTCACTGTAAAAAATGTTTCCCACCTTTCTGCTTTCCTTCTAATCTTGGTTGAATTGGTTTTGTTTGTGCAAAACCTTTTAAATTTAATGTAATCAAAATGATCCATTTTCCATTTCATAATGTTCTCTATGTCTGGTTTGGTCATAAATTCTTCCCCTCTCCATAGATCTGACAGGTAAACTATTCCTTCCTCTCCTTATTTGCCTCTGGTATCACCCTTTTTGTCTAAATCATGCACCCATTTTGACATTATTTTGTTATATACAAACTGAACTTTTTACTTAAAGATTCTCAAGTAGAACTGATTATGTTCTCAAGAATCAAAATTATATTCCGGGGGCAGCTAGGTGGTGCAGTGGATAAAGCACCGGCCTCAGGAGAACCTGAGTTTAAATCCGGCCTCAGACACTTGACATTTACTAGCTGTGTGACCCTGGGCAAGTCACTTAACCCTCATTGCCCCACCAAAAAAAAAAAAAGAAAAAAAAGATTATATTCCCCTTATTTTCCATAGAGATGAAATTATTTCACCACAGTTGGTCATTGAAAGAACCAGAATTCAGGTCATGGCCTTTTTGCTCTAAATCCATTCCAAGAAAAATGGGCATTATCCTTTGGTTTTATGTAAATTTAACTGTCAATAAAAGAAAAATTTTGTAGAAAATATTGAGGAGTGGTGATGGTGGTAATTTTAATACCTGATAGCACAGAACAAAATAAGCTTTCAGGGGATATTTTAGTTGGAATCTCTTTCAAGATGGGAGCCTCTACAGTCTGCCTTTTGAACAGAAAGGTGCATTGGAACCTACTCTACCTTTTGAAAATTAGCCAATAATCACAGGTATCCAAGCATATTGGGACATTTGGCTCTTGCAGTCCAGTCCTGTCCCATCTGGTTGTCCAGATTTACTCCTATCATGTCAGAAAGGGTTGCTCTTAAAAAATCAATTAAGGAATGACTAAGCAAATTATGCTATAGGAATTCAACAAAATGCTCTTGTGCTTTAATAACTGACAAAAAGTGATGGTTTCAGAGAAACCTGGGAGAACTTTTAAGACCTGATGGAGTTTGGAATATAAAGAGCCAGAACAATAACAGCATTTTAAAAAAAAATTCAACCATAAAAGCATTTTATTATTTTCTTGTTACATGTAGAGATAGTTTTCAACATTTGTTTTCATAAGATTTTTAGTTCCAAATTTTTCTCCCACCCTCACTTCCCTCCCCCCCTTCCCAGGACAGAAAGCAATCAGATATAGGCTATATATGTACAATCACATTAAACACATTTCGGTGTTAGTCATGTTGTGAAAAAAGAATCAGAACACAAGGGGAAAATCTCAAAAAAGGGGGGAAAGAAACAACAAAAAAGTAGAAACGGTATGGTTCAATCTGCATTCAGAATCCGCAGTTCTTTTTTTCAGGATGTGGAGAACATATTATTTCATGACTTCTTTGGAATTGTCTTGGGTCATTGCACTGCTGAGAAAAGTCAAGTCTATCACAGTTAGTTGATTATCACACAATGACAATGACAACATTTAAAGACAAAAAACAATTTGAAAAACTTAAGAACTTGGATCAAAGAAATAAATAACCACCATTCCAGAGTACTGATGAGGTAAAATGTTAAGTTTCTGACACATTGAGGATGGACTCAAGATAAAGAATGGAGACATGTGTTTCTGAACATGGCTGGTGTGGGAATTTGCGTTGCATGAATAAACATATTTTTTGCAAATGTGTTTTTCTTTTTTCTACTTGGGGTGGAGTTGGAGTAGGAGTTTTATTGTTGAAGGGGATAGAACTTTGGACTTTGGGTCAGAAAGACCTGAATTCAAAATACTGCCTCAGAGTCACTTACTGTGTTACTCTTAGCAAGTTACTTAACCTCAGCATCAGTTTCCTCATCTGTAAAATGGAGATTATCATAGCACCTACTTCACAGGGCTTTGTGAAGATCCAAGGACATAACATGTATAAAGCACTTTGCAAAGCTTAAAACACTATGTACATGCTAGCTATTACAAGGTAATTTGAGGGTTAACATAACAGAAAGGAGTGGTGTTTGGCTGGAGTGTAGGAGTAAGTGGAGGGGAGTGATATTTCTCTCCCCTACCCCAACCCCTCCCCCCAAAAGAATACAAAGTAGACCAGAAGGAATCACAAATAAGAAATGCAGTTTTAAATCTAACATGTTGAATTTATTGTGTACTTTTTTTAAAAAGCATGTTGTAGGGGCGGCTAGGTGGCTCACCGGCCCTGGAGTCAGGAGTACCTGAGTTCAAATGCGGCCTCAGACACTTAACACTTACTAGCTGTGTGATCCTGGGCAAGTCACTTAACCCCAATTGCCTCACTAAAAAAAAAAAAGAAAAAAAAAAGCATGTTGTACATAATAGACATATGCAGTTTCACACAAAATCCTCTCCTGTTCTTCAGTGTATATGGAAACGCTCATTTTATTTGATGTTTGTTATGCTCAGAATAAAAAAAAAATGAAAACTATCCCTCTCTCCAAAAGAAAAAGAAAAGGTTGCCTTCTGGGATCAGATCAATCAGTCTCTCAACAGATAAATTGCCAGGTTCAGCATTCTTTAAGGGATGATCACCTGTCGCTTAAATTAAGAGGTTGGACTGGGTTTTATCTGAATTTCCCTCTCTCTGGCTTATTTGCTATGGGAGAATCTGTGCAGAGGATAGGACACAGCAGATAGCCTGAAAAGATACTGGATTCATCAGGTCTCTGCACCTATCTACATCCATTAGAGAGTATTTGATCAGGCTTCATATTTATTCCATCACCATAAACCAGATGAGGTCTTTCATTTTGATTTGCAGTAACAATCACAATCAGCCTCTGCCAGTGTGTGCTTTTTCCCCTCCCTTAATCCAAGGTAGCAGGTGCAAATGGTAAATAATGAACCATTTGCACTCTCCCTTCCTATACATTTTGCAGCAGTGCTTCCAAAGGACTTAATATCCATTAGGTTCCATCAGAACTAAGCATCTATTTTCTACACACAAAATTCCCAAATACTTTATTATGAGCCTTTGGCAAATTCATTCCTGAAAATGTCCAGTAGAAATCTGTAGGCAGGAAAGAGCAAATGCTTAACACACTACACTTAAGCGCTTATTGTGTTTTACTGTAATTGTAAGTCATGTCACATTATTTTGTTATGATAACCCTTGGGTTTGTCTGGTACTTTTCACATTCATAGATTTGTTAGTACTTGATCCAGAACAGTTGTCTCTAAATATTATTAGAAGGAAGCAGGGGGCAGCTAGGTGGCGCAGTGGATAGAGCACCGTCCCTGGAGTCAGGAGTACCTGAGTTCAAATCCGGCCTCAGACACTTAACACTTACTAGCTGTGTGACCCTGGGCAAGTCACTTAACCCCAATTGCCTCACTAAAAAAAAAAAAATTAAAAAAAAAAAGAAGGAAGCAGGCTCAGGTTTATTTCTAAATCTTATTTTTTATCAAGGTATCAGCTGATTTTTGTTTCCTTCTCAAAGATAGTCTGGTAACATTTAGGAAGCAGCATGGCATAGTGGAAAAAGCAATGTATTTGGAGTCAGAAAGACCTCAGTTTGAGTCCTAGCCATTTCTACATCTTAACTAATCAACTGGTGTTAAGTTATGTAACTTCTCTTAGTCTCCTAAGTTCCTTATCTGTGAAATGGAAATAATACATTTGTAATATGTACCTTAAAGAATTGTTGTATGAATCAAAGGAGTTAGTAATATTTTTCAAGTTAACCGCGTTACTACTGTATCAATGGTTGCTAGTAATATTTTTGTTCTTTCTTTCAATTGTGTCTGACTCTCCATGAACCCATTTGGGGTTTTCTTGGAAAGATCCAGCAGAGGTTTGTCATTTCCTTCTCCAGCTCATTTGACAGATGAGGAAACTGAAGCAAACAGCGCTAAGTCACTTGCCCAGGGTCACACAGCTAGTGTCTGAGGCCAGATTTGAACTAAGGAAGATGTCTTCCTGACTCCAGGCCTGGCACTCTATCCACTGTGCTACCTAGCTGCTCCAGTAATATTTAAAATTTGTGATCAGTAGCATTTCTTAAACTTTTTAGCCAGAGGAAAGCTCAGTAGACATCTCCATTATTTTACTGATGAATCTTGTTAACCCTTAATAAATTTGAATCACTTCTTGAAAAAAAGAAATAACAAATTTTAATTGTAGTTACCTTGTAATTATCTATTTACCTACCCCTTATATCTCAGCGTGTCTCTGGGAAGATCACCTAACTCCTGATTAACAATTTCTTCATCTACAAAGTAAAAATAATTGTTCTAGTCTCATCCAGTTATAATAGTCAATGGGACTGCTTCTCTAGCTTCAGAAAGGTAATAGGAATGGGAAAAGGACCAAATCACTTTTCTTTGTTGGGGATGGACTACAAATTTGCTAGATAAAAGTTTCTGGCCTGTTGATAATTTATAATCAAGTCTGACGTATATTTCTCAGTGTTGATATGTTGGAGCCTTTAGAAAAATTGCAGATATGGCCATTGTATATAATAATATGCACATGTTGGTTATGGCTTAAAGGTATATGGAATAATTCAAATAATTAGGTTGTATATTGGTTAGTACCACGTGTGTCCCATTGCTGAGGTGATTTTTGCCCCAGTTAAAAGAAATGGAGCAGCACTGTGAGTTGCTTTAGATTCTTTAAAACAAGTGTCAAGGTTCAGCTAGGTGGCACAGTGGATAAAGCACTGGCCCTGGATTCAGGAGGACCTGAGTTCAAATCTGGCCTCAGACACTTGACACTTACTAGCTGTGTGACCCTGGGCAAGTCGCCTAACCCTCATTGCTCTGGGAAAAGGAAAAAAAAAAAGCAAGCATAAAAAAGTTTCAAAATAAAGTCCAGCTTTACACTCAACCACAGCTTCTTGCCCTTATCACAGAAATATCATGCAGTAGCTAATAAGATCACATTCTTTTGGCATAATGTCTCACTAGTTTGTAGATAAGCAAAATATCTAGAGGTCCATCTGTGCTATTTTAAGATTGTTCTATGGAAAAACCTTAAGAAAAAAATAGTCTCTCTGGATATTTAGGGACATTGAAGAAAATGTTACAAGGGTTTTTGCTGGTGTTTTTCAACTTTTCACAATGTTAAGGTAAATATCCTCAAATGTGTCTGGTATTTTGTACAAATTATTTCATTCTTTGCATTTTGTACCACCTAGGTACACGGTTTGGACTTAATGCTGATTAATTGATTGATTGTTTCTTATTCTTTTTTTTTTCTTTTTGGTGAGGCAATTGGGGTTAAGTGACTTGCCTAGGGTCACACAGCTAGTAAGTCTTAAGTGTCTGAGGCCAGATTTGAACTCAGGTCCTCCTGACTCCAGGGCTGGTGCTCTATCCACTGCGCCACCTAGCTGCCCCTTATTTCTTATTCTTTCTATATTTTGGATTCTTTGCCTTGAAATACCCTTTATTATATGGCACATTGTTGGTGAAGGTACCAAAATGGCAATTTTTATCTAATACATAAAATGTAATAGCACAGAGCCCCTTGATCGTGTGTTCTAAAATAAGTGATGCTTGATTAAAATGTAACTATAATTACCTACTACTTATTTTTTTTAGTTTCAGTACTTTTTGGTGAGTGAGATAGGAACAAAGGAGGATTAAGATAAAGAAGTGAGTGTCTCTCTTTCTTGTTGATAAGACTCCCTTCTCCAAGGATAGGAATGGCAAATCTTGGTGATAGATTGAGGCACTAGTTCACTGGGCAGTGAGAGAGGCTGGCTGATTGAGCAGCATGTCCTAGGGCAGTTTGGTGCTCTCTATTAAGGGGTATACAGAAATGGTCCTCATGGGAGCCACATCAAATCTATATAGCATACTAGGTGCAGAGTACCACTGCTTTGGCAGCAGCTGAAGCTTGTACATAGAACTTTTTTCTTAGAGAGTTGGAGAACAGGTGGATTGGGAAGGAAAAATAGGAAGTGTGTTTTAAGTCTCTTCATTAGGCACTGAATCCACTAGAACCTATTGCACTAGTAATTAAGTCCCATTGGACTTATCTAAGGGGACTTAGTTGCTCAGTGGCCAGAAGCACTTCTCTGTAATATAATTACACTCCTGTGGTTGTTCTATAACATTTTATTGGGAGGCTCCAGTGTATCTCACTGAGTATATAAGTAGGCTAAAGTATTCTAGGATTCTACTATTCCATGAAATATTTTGTGTTGTTTGCTTCTAGGTCATAGGGTTTAAAAGAACCTTAGAGATCTTAGAGACCTCAAAAGATCATCTAGTCTAGTTCCCTCATTTTACAAATGAGGAAACTGAGGTAAAGAAAGGTTAAATGACTTGACCAAAGCCACATAGGTATTTTTGCTGAAAGTAGAAGGGCAGAGCTAGGATTTGAACCCAGATTTTTTTGACTGTCCCTACAGGGCTTTTTCTCTTATTCCATTCCGGAATGGTGTGGTATGGAAGAAACTGATGGAGAAAAGTAAAATATCAGGTTTATGTGGCAGTTCCTGACATGACTTCCAGACAGTTAAAGCCTTTAAATAAAGTAAAAGAAAACCCTCTTTAATTGTACTTTTCATTGTTTTGGAGATTACATGCTATTAGGGTTTTTTACCCTTCTTTTCCCATTTTCTACAAGCCTACTACATCAAAATGACATTACTTAATTTCATGCCTGGAAAATTTGATGGCTCACAACCACGCACTTCACAAATGTAACAAGGTTCCTTGCCAAGGTCTAGGCTTACAGTAGAGGGAGGAATGTATTAAAGTCTTTGAATAAGTATAACAGATGATCTAAAGAAAAGATACAGACAGTATGTCGTGAAGTCTGGGAGGGGCGGGGGAGGTACAGAATATGTGGACCTTTGTCTAGAGAATGAGAGAAAGGGTTCATGTGAGGGACCACAGAGCCCAGAATATAATAACCCAGAATGCTTTTGTGAATTAGAGGGGAAGAGAGAAGAATTTGACTGTAAAAAGGAGAAGAGCTCACAAACTCATGATTTGGAATGCACCACAGTGGCCTTTTAGTTCAGCCCATACCTGTAGATGGATGTCTGCAACAACAGTGGTGCTAAACTCTAGAAACAGGGTCATTAAACCATACATGAGGATCCCAGCAGGCTGTATATATTGACTCAGAAATCAACATGTTAATATTAACTATGTTCTATTGTATTTTCATTCATTTTTTGTTTGTTTTTATTCTTTTATAATTATGAAAGTATTTTTTTCTTTAGTGAGGCAATTGGGGTTAAGTGACTTGCCCAGGGTCACACAGCTAGTAAGTGTTAAGTGTCTGAGGCCGGATTTGAACTCAGGTACTCCTGACTCCAGGGCTGGTGCTCTATCCACTGAGCCACCTAGCTGCTCCTATTTTAATTCATTTTTAAAAAATATTTCCAATTTTCATTTTAACCTGGTTCTGGCAGAACTCGGGAATGATATAGGCTTGTGAGAGTATGTTTGATGCCTTGGCTCTACAGAATGAATACTCAATAAGTAGCCCTTCAGCCTTTGCCTGAAGGCTTTTAGTGAGAATGAATCCATGACTTCCCAAGGCAACTTATTCCTTGGTCAGATCCATAGGAAGGCTTGGGTTTCTTTTTAAACCTTTAGTTTCAACATGACTGCAACTTTTGCCCCTCACTTTTGGTTTTCCCTTCTGGAGCTAAAAAAGTAAGTCTTATCTCTTTTCAGAAAATTGAAAAGAGCTATCACATCATTCTCCATTTTATTTTTATATTTTTTGTTGATATCTTTTGGTTTTATATCTCCAGTATTTCCCTTGTATTCTTTCCCTTTCCTCAGAGCCAACCTTTATAATAAATATTTTTTAAAGAAGAAAATTCAGCAAAACCAGGCAACACATAAAAAACACCACATACAAACTGACATTATATGCAGTGTTCTACATCCTGGGAAGCCCACCTCTACAAAATCTTTTTTTAAAATTTAAAATATTTTAATTGACAAAGTGTTTTTATATCATCTACATTTCTTCCTTCTCTCCTATCTCTTATTGTGGGTTTTGGTTTTGGGGGTTTTTTTTTGGTCTTTGGGGGGGATGGAGCAGTGAGGGTTAAGTGACTTGCCCAGGGTCACACAGCTAGTAAGTGTCCAGTGTCTGAGGCTGGATTTGAACTCAGGTCCTCCTGAATCCAGGGCTGGTGCTTTATCCACTGTGCCACCTAGCTGCCCCCTCGCCTATCTCTGATAATAAAGACTGTTTTTATTTGTTTTTTGTTTTGTTTTGGTTTTTTGGCGAGGCAGTGGGGGTTAAGTGACTTGCCCAGGGTCACACAGCTAGTGTCAAGTGTCTGAGGCTGGATTTGAACTCAGGTCCCCGCTTTGTTTCCTCAAGAAACGATACGTTTCCTTGATGAAACATCCTCCTGAATCCAGGGCTGGTGCTCTATCTACTGCACCACCTAGCTGCCCCTATAAAGACTGTTTTTAAAAAGAGAAGAAAAGATAAAAAATTCAGCAAAATTAACAGACATGTCAAAAAAGTTTAATGTTATATACAGTGTTCCACACTCGTGCCTTTTATTTCTCTTTTTTGGGGCCAGGCACAGCCATTACAATTTCATAACATTCAGTCACAGTTGTCTTGTGGTTGTTCTTTCCATTTGCATTATTGTAGACTCCAAGTGTATTGTTTTCTTGGTTCTACTTAACTTCCCTTTGCATTAGTTCATATGAATCTTTCCATCCTTCTCTGCAGTCATCATGATAGTGATTACTTATAGTACAGTAATCTTCTGTTACATGTCTGTAACACATTTTGTTTATTTCTTTATTGATGGGCATCTACTTTGTTTCCATTTCTTTGCTACCACAAAAAGTACTACTATAAATGTTTTTGGTGTATTTGAAGCCTTTTTTTTTTTTAAAAGCATTGATTCCCCAAATCTTCTCTTTTTCCAGGTTGATCATGCTTGCTTCCTTTAATAAAGCATGATCACCAAGCCTTTCAGCTATCTTGATTCTTCTGGACATTTTCCTAAAATGTGGTGGCCAAAAGCAAACAGAATGGTATTCTAAAATGATCTGACTGTGGAAGAGTATAATGGGACTCTACACCTCTTTATGTCTATACATAAGCCATTCTTAATGCAGTCTGAGACTATATTAGCATTTTGGGCTTCCGTAATACATTATTGACTGTAATTGGCTTGTAATCCACTAAAACTCTGAATCTTATTCTGATACACTGCTGTTTACCTAGGCCTTCACCATCTTGTAGTTGTGAAGTTAATTTTTTGAACTCAATTATAGAACTTTGTGTTTTCCATATTAAATTTCATTGTATTAGAGTTGATCCAGGTGTTTTAACCTGTTGTGATCCTTTTGGATCCTGATACCATTACCAAGAAGGGGCCCAAGAAGAGAGATTGAATGTCTAAGGTAAACAAACACTATGTTCTTTGTGACTTTGATTTGACATAATCCAATAAAAATACTCTTTACTCAATGTGGAAGACTTTTGGGATGAGGTGGTGAGATAGGTTGGCTGTATTTATTCGTTCCCACCCCCTCACCCTTATGTATTGCCTAAATGAGGATAAATATTCTCTACCTGTTCTGGGAAGTTGTTTTTTGGCATTAAGCATTGATTAAAGCATATTAAATGCTAACAAAGAGAGAACACATTGCTCAGAATTAGAATCCCTACATACCTAGATAGAAAAGGAGGGGCACGTGGTTGCCTCCTCTAGCATCCTAGGCCAAGCATAAAATCTCAGGATAGGGAGTGGCTCAGCCAGAAGAGGAGGTGTTCTGGGAAGTTGTAAGGAATCTGTAATTCTCTTCCCCTACTCGCACCCTACCCCTATCCCCCAGCACAAAACTTCTGAGCTCTAGGAAAATACCATAATTTTAACTCTTATCTCTCTCCTCTCCTGGAATGCTTGCTTCAGTTATTTATGGTTAACTATTTATTGTGATCATTGGCTTTTTTATTTTTATTTTTGGAAAGATGGGTAGACACATTATAAAGAAACAGACTTCTTTTATTCCCAGATGAAAAATTTTAGGCTCCTTTAATGGAGTACAGGAGAAAAAAATAGAATTACTGTTTTGGGGGTCCGCAGTCCAGGGCTTTTTCAGAGACGTGTAGCATCTGTCATGGCCACATAGCTTTGCTACCAGTATCATGCTGGCCACCTCCACGTGCACTCCTATTTCTCTGGGTGGCTGCTTTTGGCTAGGCTCCCACTCTTACAGATCCACATTGCTTTTCATAGCCTTCCTTCTCCATATGTCTTCTGTGCTTCTCACAGAGATCTGAGTTCCTCCTCATTTCAATCACAGACTGATAGGCTGGTTATCTTTTAAGGCCATTTGGGTGTGACAGATCTTGACCAAGTCAGTGGCCACTTGTCCTTCTAGTTAAGTCAGAGGATTTTTTTCCTAAAGGGATGATAAGGTGAAGAGGCATCCCCTTCAGTTAGGTTAGTAATACCTCTGTCTAGCTTTGTTTAATGGCATTAATTAGCTGATAATGAGAGAAAACCATATCCTTCCCTTACATTTATTTTGGAATTTAAAAAAAGGGGAAAATGGTCAAAATAGAGCATGGGTTTGAGTGATTGTCCTTTCTTTTAAAAAAGCAAAGAAGCCTTTTAATAACAAAAAATAAGAGGATCCTTAGGTAGCGGCTATTTTCCTTATGTATAAAAAGGAAAAGAACAAAAGGCAGAAAACTCAGAAGTCTTCAGGTTTAATCCTCCGGCTTTACAAATGAGGAAACTGATGTCACAAAACAAGTCAGTGGAGCCAGCCTTCTTATTCTGCACTTATTCTGTGATCTTTGCAGTGCCCCCATGTAACCTTTCTCAGTTATCAAAGAGAGATATTGGAATAGAATATGTGCTTATGTATAATGAAACAGAGAAACTGGGGGCGGCTAGGTGGCGCAGTGGATAAAGCACCGGCCCTGGATTCAGGAGTACCTGAGTTCAAATCCGGCCTCAGACACTTGACACTTACTAGCTGTGTGACCCTGGGCAAGTCACTTAACCCCCACTGCCCCACAAAACAAAAACCAAAAAAATAATAAAATAAAATAAATATCTATAAAAAAAAAAAGAAACAGAGAAACTTCCATTCCTCCTGCTGCATCTGCTGTGAGTCAGTGGTGTGAATCACATTGTCAGCATGCATTTTAGCTGGGATTCAGCTCGGCTCTGCTGGTGATGGAACCAATAAATTAATTTTGATTACTTGCTACTACTGAGAATTGGGCCTGGATTCTCTTCCTGGAAGAAGGGTTGAAATTTAAGACTTGTGCTGAAGTCAGAATCAAACCTAAATGATGCATATATTCTGCCTCTCCTCCCTCATCCAAGTAAGACGTTTCAAAAAGGTTAAGTATTTTTCTTTAAGATAGTGGTGGGGGAGGGGAATAGATAGGACTTGGATAATTCTGTGTTTCCATCCTTTGCTGCTTCTAGTTAAAAGTACTATCAAAAACCTTGTTATTCCTAAGGATTTGTTTTTTTTAAAATTTTGTTTTTTTTTTTTAGTGAGGCAATTGGGGTTAAGTGACTTGCCCAGGGTCACACAGCTAGTAAATGTTAAGTGTCTGAGGCCGGATTTGAACTCAGGTACTCCTGACTCCAGGGCCGGTGCTCTATCCACTGCACCATCTAGCTGCCCCTAGGATTTGTTTTTAATAGCACAGGGAAGATCATGCACTGATGTGTGGTGATGTGGCATCCAGCAATGTAAAATGATTCTTTTTACCTTTTCTGATACAATAAATGTTTTATATAATACAGGGCAGCCATGTTAGAGAAGGACTTAATGACTCCCTTACTGAGGAGTCATTAAGGCAGAACAGTACCCAGAGCTCCTGGGGTATGAATTTTGCTTGGTGAATCTTTCAAGGCCACAGATATAGCAGGAAATTCTTTAGTTACTACCAAGAACATCTAATAATTTTGATAACTTTATCACAAAAGTCTTTGTTGCTATAAAGGCAGCTGTCCAGATGTGCTGCTTTAAAATTGTTCTTAATATGGCCAGAGGGCATCTGAGGGTACCTGGAGAGGTGTTTCAGAATTTATTCTCCACAGACACATCAGCTCATCTAATTAATACACTTATTGTTTACTTGTTACTGATTTAACGTTCTAGGGAAATAATAGGATAGCTGAGGAAATTTACTTTTTTGAAGGTAAGGCTAAGTCTGACATTTAATAAATGTTAAGCTGGAAAAATAGTGGCAACAATATCATTTTATGTTAAATACTTGGGACTTTTATGTCACTGAATAGGCAATAAGAAATATAAATTTCATAATCTTGGTCTAATTATAAGAAATGTGAATATTGTTCTTGGCCAAACTGATCATTGTATTTCTTGAGTATTCTGTTTGTTTTTTGTTTTGTTTTGTGGGGCAGTTGGGGTTAAGTGACTTGCCCAGGGTCACACAGCTAGTAAGTGTCACGTCTTGATGCCAGATTTGAACTCGGGTCCTCCTGATTCCAGGGCTGGTGCTCTATCTACTGCGCCACCTAGTTGCCCCCTTTTTTTGTTGTTTGTTGTTTGTTTTGAGTATTCTTAATTGGTACATTACAGGTGCAACAAAAAGTTGGCTTCTTGTTTTTACCTTGTGGACTTTGGGCATTAATGGTTTGGATGTAGATCTGTGGTCTTTGATTTATACTCCACTTTGACATGAAGTTTTGGTGTTGCTTTTTTTTTTCTTACGTTGTAACCAAGCTTTACTGCCTTTGAGAATAATGATTGAGCCATCCATTAATTTTGTTGGAGTGGGGGTTGGCTTTATCAGTATAAGAAGTTCCCATGATGTGGCAACTCACCTGTAATTTATGATCATAGGGAGTTTTTTGGGGGCGCCAAGAGGTTACTGGGGGACAGCTAGGTGGTATAGTTGATAAAGTGTTGAGCTTGAAGTCAGAAAGACTCACCTTCCTGAATCCAAATATGGCCTCAGACATTTATTAGCTTGTGACCTTGGGCAAGTCACTTCTTCCTTTTTGCCTTAGTTTCCTCATCTGTAAAATGATCTGGAAAAGGAAAGGGCAAATCACTCTAGTATCTTTGCCAAGAAAATCCTAAATGGGGTCTACAAAGAGTCAGACACTACTGAAATGATTAAACAACAACAGGGTTTTAATTAATGGTATATTTTTCCAATAGGAAATACAGGTCTTTTGTACAATAACAGCCACTACAACTATATAAAACCATAATTCCTCTTTATATCTTTTAATTTCAAAGGTTGATAATGATCCAAGAACTCATTAACCAACCTGCCGTTCATAAGTCCTTTGAGACTTGGCTGGGTTGATACTTAGAGCAGACATACCCTTGGGAGGTTTAGTATTCAGTCTTTTCCGTTCAACTGTGATACCTTTATTGAAAATATAAAGGAACTTTTCTCTTTTCCATAAGATCAATTTAAAATTTATATCATTATTATTATTGGGAAGCTAATGAGAATGATAATGTGCCTCAAACTCCCCTTGTCCAATAATCAGAACTCAATATCTTTCTCCTGTGAGATTTAAAATTCGATATTAGATCATAAATCTCCCCTACTAAACCTTTCCCTTAATTTATCTCCCAGACTAGTAAATGGAAGAAGCTTTTGGTTTTCTAGATAGACCTTTTATTGTTATGGTAGTCACAAGGTGATGTTGATTAGAAGGATAGGAAAGTAGAAACACAATACAAATCGTCTTAAGTCTAAGCTTAGTCTATATTCCTTATAAAAACTCACCAAAACTGAAGGCCACCTTTGGAGAGAGAGAGAAAGACCATCTGTGCAGCGCAGTCAGGAGACCAGCAGAGCAGGAAAAAGCCCCACTTCCGTTCTCTCCTTGTCTTTTAAGCTCGCACCCCGGAAGTCGAGTGCATAGCAGGCAGTCTGACGTGCGCAGCAGGCGGACTGGCGTGCATAGCTCATGCCGGTGGTCTCCTCCCCGAAAGGGTGGTCCTTAAGAAAAAAACTGGCATTTTTCAGTTATCCTAACCGACTGTTAAAACACTTTCATATTTTTTTACCACACTCCCAAATGCTTCTCTCTTCTGAATTCCCTTATTATTCTTGAGTTTGCCACTGCCCTTCCACTTATCCAGGCTTTCATCCTTGGTGTCATCCTTGACTCTTTACCCTCACTCACCTCATATATCTAATCTGGTGTCCTATTTTGTCATTTTTACCTTCACAACATCTTTACATTTGCTTGTTTCTTCTCACATGGCCATAAGAGTATTTTAAGTTCTTATCACCTCTTGGCTGGATTATTCAGTAACCTAATTCTTATATTCTCTCTCTCTCTCTCTCTCTCTCTCTCTCTCTCTCTCTCTCTCTCTCTCTCTCTCTCTCCCCTCTCCCCCTCCCCCTCCCCCTCCCTCTCCCTCTCCTCAATCAACTTGCTATGGTGATTTTTCTAAATTTTAGGTCCGACCCTCTCACTCCCCTGCTCAAAGACTTCAATGACTTCCTATTACCCCTAGGATTTAAAAAAACAACAACACCAAACCTCCTGTTTAGCATTTAAAGCAGTTTCATAATCTGGCTCCTTTCTACCTTGCATGATTGTATAGAGGACCAAATGAATTAACTTATTTAAATACAGTCTTTTAAAAATTGATCCTATTTACAGTTAATTGATTTTTGTCCCCGTCATAATTTCCCAAGTTATGATTCTTTTGTCTCTGAATTTAGTTCAGAAATTCAGCTGTGTTGTAATGAGTTAAGTTTGGAAATTCAGTTCTCTTGTTAATAATTGTTCTATTCTTATGTCAAGGAAATCTGTTACCCTTGAAGGAGACAGGTAGACTTTCCTTCAAGGAAGTCTGTCTTGTTATCCAAAGAAATCTGGTCCACTTCTCTAACCTTGCAGGTAGTCTCAAACAAGGAACATTTCTTAGTTACAGAAGGAAAGGAATGAGTTGTTGCTAGCCCTTCCTTCCTTAGTTCCAACCAGTTATGTTGTCTACAATGCCATGATGCTGCCTGTTCTGTAACCAATTACATTGTTTTCCCCACCTACCCAACTCTGTTCTTTGTTCTCTTCTATTTCCCAAAAATATATGGAAGCTAGTAAGCCTTACCTTGTGGTCTTGGGTCACTGAGAGAGGCAATTGACCCAATTCGTTGGTTATTGCTAGCCCACCTAATAAATTGAACCTGCTCAGATCATGCTCAGTTTACCTCAATTTTCAGACCTAACAATATGTCAAGTGCTTTGAATACCTTGAAGCATGATATAAGTTGTTATTATTGCCTTTCTAGTATTTTCACCTTTCACTCCCCTGTATGTATTCTATAATCCAGAAACACAAACTAAATCTGTATTCCTATGGTGTTGAAAAGAAAAAGTTGATAAATAAAACCCCATTTTATAGCATAGTTATATAATGTGGCTCTGAATCACGGAATATTTGAAGTTCCATGAATAGAATACTCCATCTCCTATATTTGTATCTTTGCAATGGCTGTTGCCTATGCCTATCTGCCTCCTCACTGCAGCCTTTTAGTTTCCCTGATTTTCTTCAAGAGTAGCTAGGTGGTAGAGTCAATAAGAGTGCTGGGCCTGGTGTCAGGAAGAATCTTTCTGAGTTCAAATCTGGCCTCAGACACTTATTAGCTGTGTGACCCTGGGCAAGTCACTTTCCCCGTTTGCCTGAGTTTCCTTAACAGTCAAATGAACTGGAGAGGAAAATGGCAAATCACTCCTGGATCTTTGCCAAGAAAACCCTAAATGGGGTCACAGAGAGTCAGACACAATTGAAATGAATGAACAACAAGAACAGGTATTGCAGAAATACTGATCATATTTCATTAAGATGGTATCTAAAATGACCCAAGTTAATTTCTTTAGAAAGGCAACAGAGTATCGAAGAAAGACAACTGAATTTGGGGTGAAAAGCCCCTAGTTTGAATCCCCATAGATTTACCTGTAGGGCAGGTGGGTGGCAAAGTGGATAGCGTGCCTGGCCCTGAGTCAGAAAGATCCAAGTTCAAATCCAGCTTCAGACATTTACTAGCTGTTTGGCTCTGGGCAAATCACTTAACCCTATTTGCCTAAATTTCCTCATCTGTAAAATGAGCTGGAGAAGGAAATGGCAAACCAGTCCAGTATGACTGCCAAGAAAACCCCAAGTGGGGTCATGAAGAGTTGGACAGAACTGAGCAACAACCAAAGATTTACTAGTTGTATAATTTTGAGCAATACTTTAATGTTCTAGGACCAGTTCCCTTATCTGTAAAATGGGCAAGTGGGATGTGGGGTATGTGTGATAATAATATAAAGTGCCTGTCTGATAGGGCTGTTGTGAAGGAAACTTTGTAATCTCCAAAACACTTATGTAAATAGGAATTTTGCTGACAGCTTCTGTTCTTTTACTATTCTTTTTTGTTTTTGTTTTTGTTTTTTAGTGAGGCAATTGGGGTTAAGTGACTTGCCCAGGGTCACACAGCTAATAAGTGTTAAGTGTCTGAGGCCAGATTTGAACCCAGGTACTCCTGACTCCAGGGCCGGTGCTCTATCCACTGCGCCACCTAGCTGCCCCTCTTTTACTATTCTTAAGGTTCTATGTAAAAATAGGCCTAAGTTTTGTGGAAATCCACACTATTCTGTATTTGTTGTAGACAATTGGATAAGACTTGTCAGTGATGGAGCAGTTGAAGGTAAAAAACATGCTTTTTAAAGGCAACAGAGAAGCTTAGAATTTTCTGTCTTAGAAAAATATTTTTTAATCCCTCCTTTTTTTAAAACATTTTTTGAGCAGGGCAGTGAGGGTTAAGTGACTTTCTCAAGATCACACAGCTAGTAAGTGTCAAGTGTCTGAGGTCCTCCTGAATCCAGGGCCCGTGCTTTATCCACTGTGCCACCTAGCTGCCCCTCTGTTTTTGTTTCCTCAAGCATTTCTTCCCTTTTTTCTTCTCTTACTTTTACCTTTTTCTTATCCTGTATTTTTCAGAAATTTATCTTGAAGTAGTATACCCTAAAAATAGGAAACAGGGAAAAATCTTTTTGATAACAGTCTCATTTCTCAAATATGTAGAGAACCAAGCCAAATTGATAAAAATAGAAGCCATTACCAAATTAATACATGGTCAACGATTACTAACAGGAAGTTTTCAGAGGAAGAAATCAAAGCTATCAAGTCATATAAAATGCTCTAAATCACTAATAATTAGAGAAATGCAAATTTAAAACAACTGAAGTATCTCTGCATATTTATAAGATTGGATAAGATGACAGAAAAGGAAAATGACAAATGTTGGAGGGGATGTGGAAAAATATATACACTAACCAGTGCAACCATTCTGGAGAACAGTTTGGAACTATGGCCAAAGAGCTGTAAAACTGCGTATATACCCTTTGACCCAGCAATACCACCACTAGGTCCATACTTCAGGGAGATGAAAGAAGAAGGAAAAGCGCCCCATTTGTATAAAAGTAGTCACCTGAAGAGATGCTCACCAGTTGGGCAATGCCTCAATAAATTATGGTATATGAATGTGATGGAATATTATTGTGTTGTAAGAAATTGAAGAAGGGGATGATTTCAGAAACCCCCCTGGGAAGACTTATATGACTAATGCAACCTGAAACACAACCCTGAGAACAATGTTCACAGTAAAGGCAATATTGCACTAATAATCATCTGTTAAAGACTTAGCAACTCTGATCAACACAATGAGCCACCACAGTTCCAAAGGACTCATGATGGAAAATGCCATTCGCCTCCAGATAGAGAACTGTTGGACTCAGAGTGCAGATGGATGCAATTTTCCCATTTCTTAATTTTTTTGTTTTGCATGACTGTATATATATAATGGGTTTTGTATTTCTTGCCTTCTTAGTGAGCAGAGGATGGGGTAAAGGGATGGAGAGAGAGAGAATTTAGAACTGAAAATAGAAATAAAACTTAAAAAACAGAACAGCAAAAAAGTGGTGTAATTCCACTACCTAATAGCCACATAAACACTTTAATGTGTCTACTTCCTCTGTGTGTGTGTGTGTGTGTGTGTATTTGTGTGTCCCCTTTTCTCTCTCAAAGTGAATCTTATGGAAGGAAATCCCTTTTTCTTCCTTTACCTTCAGCCCATGATATAGCATGAGAAATTTAGACCTCTAGAGGTTTATCAGTTCTTCATCTGTAAAATGAGAGATTTCGACTAAATGTCCCCTCATCTCTTTCTAGCCTTTGACACACACAGTCACTAGGTTTTTGTGACTCACCTTTCTCTTAGTTCTTCCAGACTGACCTTTCCTCATTCTCCTTTGCTAAATAGTTTTCCAGCTTTCACTTTGGTTATCCTCCAGGTCAAACCCACTAACTGCGGGTGTTCCCAAATATTTTTTCCTGGGCTATCTTCTCTCTCTTCTCTATTATTTTGCTTAGTGATCTTGTCAGTTTATATGGGTTCAACTATCATCTCTATGCTGATGATTCCCAGACCTATAGATCCAGCCTTAATCTTTCTTTTTAGTTCTAGTCTAAGAGTTAGTTGGTGATACAGGGCTAGAGGTCAAAAGAATCACTAGTTGGCTATTGGGCATATTAAACTGAATGTCCCCAAGTCTCATTCAGCCTGCTTAAAACATAATTCAGTATCCTTCCCTCAAACCCTCCCCTCTTCTGAACTTCCTTATTACTCTTGAGGATACCAACCATTCTCCTAGTTAGTTATCCAGGCTCATAATTTCAGTGTCATCCTTGATTCTTTATTTGCAGCAATCCCACATATCTGGTCTGTTACCAAGTCTTATGATTTCTATCTCCTGTAAATGTGACCTCTCCATTCACATAATCTTAGGGTGTATGAAGGGAATCAATAGGAAATAAAACCGAAAAGATAGATTGAGCCATATTGCAGAGGGCCTTAAATGTCAGGTTAAGTACTTTGGACTTCATCTGATAGGCATCTGGGAGCTATTGAAAGTTTTTGAGCGTGGGTAGGATATGATTTTTGGAAAATCATCCTGATAATAGTGTGTAGGATGTCATGAAATGGAGAGAGACTTAGAGAGGGGAATCAGGCTATTTCACGAGCCTGTATGTGAAGTGATGAGGGTCTGAATTTCCATGGTGACAATGGCAAATGAAAAGGAATGGGTATGAGTGATTTTTTTGTTTTGTTTTGTTTTTTTAGTGAGGCAGTTAAGGTTAAGTGACTTGCCCAGGGTCACACAGCTAGTAAGTGTTAAGTGTCTGAGGCCGGATTTGAACTCAGGTACTCCTGACTCCAGGGCTGGTGCTCTATCCACTCCACCACCTAGCTGCCCTAGGGTATGAGTGATTTTGAAAGAAGAATTGATAGTTTAGCACCCTGTCCGATGTGGTACACTAGTCAAGAGACCCTGCATAAACCCCTGTTCTGCCATTTACTGTCTTTGTGACACAAAGCAGATCACTAAATGCTTCTGAACTTTACTTACCTGGTTAATAAAATGAGATTTAACTAGATTCACAATTTCTTAACTTGGGGTCCATAAACTCAAATTTTTATTTTATTTTTAACAATACAGACTTTTTTGGCATTTAAATTAATTTGGAGGGGCAGCTAGGTGGCACAGAGGATAAAGCACTGGCCCTGGAGTCAGGAGGACCTGAGTTCAAATCTGGCCTCAGACACCTGACACTTACTAGCTGGGTGACCCTGGGCAAGTCACTTAACCCCCATTGCCCTGCAAAACAAACAAATAAATAAATAAACAAACAAGCAAACAAACAAATAAATGCTCTTTAAAAATTTTTTTAATTAATTAATTAATTAGGGAATTTATTTAGTCTTTTATTTTTCCCCAATCACATGTAAAAACAATTCTCAGCATTTGCTTTTTTTTTCAGCATTTGCTTTTAAAACTGTGAGTTCCAAATTCTCCCTTCCTCCGTCCCCAGTCTCTATCTTATTGAAAAGGCAAGAAATTCGATACAGGTTACACATGTGCAATCATGCAAAATATTTCCATACTAGTCATTTTGTGAAAGAAAACATAGACCCCCCCCCCAAAAAAAAAACTCAAGAAAAAATAAAGTTAAAAAAATTGCTTCAGACACCATCAGTTCTTTCTCTGGGAATGGATAGCGTTTTTCATCATAGGTTCTTCAGAGTTGTCTTGGATCATTGTGTTGCTGAGAATAGCTTGGTTATTCCCAGCAGATCATCTTACAATATTACTGTTCCTGTGTACACAGTACATTTCACTTTGCATCAGTTCATGTAAGTTTTTCCAGGGTTTTTTTGAGTGTATCTTCCTCATCATTTCTTATAGCATAATATAAACTTGAATTTGAAAAAAATAGCCATATTTCATTATAATCGGTTTCTTTTGCTACCCAGTAAGTTTTATTTTATGTTTTAAAACCGTATTCTAAGAATAAGTCTGTATGTTTCACTAGACTGCCAGAGGGGTCCAAGTAAAGGGGGGAAGAAAGCTTAAGAACCCCTTGACCTGATGACCTCTAAGGAGTCTGAGCTCTAAATCTCTGATCCTGTGACTGTATGGGTTGCCACAAAAGACTTCATAGAGGGGAGAAAAAAACAACTGAGTAACAAACTCTGAAAATAGTTGTCACAAACTGAGAAACAGTCTTTATGTGGTTAGAATGAGAAGGGCTCTTGGCTCATGTGATGTCTTGGCAGCCACACCTGCACAAGACAATTTCTATGTGTTTGCCTTTGAATATGGAAGAGGGGAATGAAAAGTTAACCATTTTTAGCTGGGGAGAGAAGAGTTGAGGGTGTTGTACTGAAAGTCAAGTGGGAATTTCTGCCAGAGGCTTTTCTAATTAGGTTGAGTGTATCTTAATAGTTTCCTTGTGAAGGAAACAACTAGATGATTAGCTAACCAGTTGAACAAGGCATATTCTATTCTGGGAAGGTGTCAGAACATTCTTACTGGAGGATCGAGGCACTTCAGAAGAACCCTGTTAACTTGCCTTATTGGTCTCTTGCAGCATATCTTCCTTGTTCTCTTGGTCATTTTTAAATTAGGATTTAACACCAAAGCTTTTTGGAAAATTCCAAGGAACTTTGATTAGAGATTCAGGTTGTTTTTTGAACATCCTGAAAACATCCTGAAAAGAGTTCTAGTTCTGCCATTCATTTCATTGAAAGAATTTGGGATTGGGTGAAAGTAGATGAGAGGATTGTGCTTAGATCTAGCCATTAAATTTTGTCTCAGGTTTCATCCCTCAGTATTAGAAGAGTTCATGGGTTTTTGTTTTTCCCAAGAGGGTTATTGTTTTACGATTTGTGGGCTTTTAGTTATATCGCTATATATAGGTCACTGTTTTTATATCAGAATTATAAATAAGCTTTTGGCTTTTGTCTAAGAGAAACAAACAAAAAACTTCCTGGAGAAAAATAGGTATTTATTGCAAGTTCTTAAAAATAAAGTGATGGAAGTAAAATACAGTAAGTCCAAGGAAGGGTCAAGAACCAGGCTCAGCCTCTTTTGGCAATGCCAGGGCCAGAGGGGGCCAAGGGTCCAGAACCAGGTTCTTGATCCAAGGAGGGCCCAAGATGCAGGTTCTACATCTTTCAACAGTCCCAGAGCCCAAGAGGAGAAAGCTGTAATTTTTCACACTGGGAAAAACTTTAAAATCTGTTTATCCTATTGCAAATGCAAACCAGTGAATTCAAACAAATTGCCTTAAAAGGAAAGGGAGATTGGGTAGCTAGGTGGCAGAGTGTATAGAGCACTGGCCCTGGAATCAGGAGGACCTGAGTTCAAATCCAGCCTCAGACACTTAACACTTACTAGCTTTGTGACCCTGGGCAAGTCACTTAACCCCAATTGCCTCACCAAAAAAAAAAAAAAAAAAGGAAAGGGAGAGAAAAGCTTTTTTTATTGTGGGTGATTCTTGCAGGGTTCCTAGAAAATGGGCCTGTTCAACCCACAAATTCTGTGGCTAGGTGGCCAATTTTGTAAGCTTTTGGGTACTGAACATTTTTTTTTAAAAAAGATCAAAGCCTGTTTTCTAATTCTCTGTATCACTTCATTGACAGAAAGATATAAGCTCAGTGTTTTTCATGGTTCACCCCTCTGGAGCTAACTTCTTTGGAAACCTCACTTACCCAGATAACACTAAGAAATAAGGAGAAGAAAAAAGAGGCTTCCAAAAAGTCACAGTAAATATTTTTAAGTCCATACATTAAAACTCATGTTCTTTAGTCATAGGAAAACCTGTTCCATAGATTCTCAGGGCCTCTTTCTTCTCATTTTACATACAATACTTAATAACTATGACTGTCTGATATCCAAGCTTCCAGAGAGGCTATGGGGCTTCTAGCAGTAGGCATACAGATTATAATAAGAAATGTCCCCTGACATTGAAAGAAAAGGCAGAAAAGCTATTTAGAAAAAAGGAATTAAAAAAGCAGAGCACTCTGGGACCATTTACTGTTGGGGCCAACTGTGTTGTGAGGTATCCAGCCTTGGGTCTAATTTAGGCCTACTAAAACTTGTCATCTCCATTTCTTGGAATAGACCCAGGGAAGCCTTGTCTTTTATTTCAAGGTTCTAACATTCTACTGCTTTGAGAAGTTTTCTAATGGCTAAACTCCCACTTTAGGTTCTAAGCTTTCAGAACCTTCTTGGCCCCAGAGTTAGCTTAGCTCCTTGGATTCAGAAAACTTGAACATCTGAGTGATTCTCACTCCCCTTTCCCAAATCCTGTTACTCTCTCCTGGCATAAGTCCTTATACCTATTTCCTTCTAAACCTTCTCTTTCCTCTTTACAAACTGTAAGGGAGAGTTTTCTGTTATGTATTTACAAGTGAAAAGAGCATACACAGATTTTGAAAGCATGCACAAGAGTGTAAGTCAATTTAGAAATAGAAAAAATATATACCTCAGTCACAGATAAAGGGGTTCTTAAGGTTTCTAACCTAATCCTTAACTAAAGTTCTCCAGACCTAGGATCACCCATGATCATGTGACATCCATTTCCTTAATGGATATGAAAATAGAATATATAGTCCCAGAATACCCCTAATTTGGGTAATGCCTCTCCAAAACATCTCTGGATTAATCTCACTAGTTCAATCTTTCAGTCACTGGCTCACAACCTCAACTGGTCATGGAGATCTCCTGATTGACTGGTAGGTTTGTTGGTGTTCTGCCCACATTAAGACATAATCAGTTAGTTAAGTTTTTCCACTCCTGACTAAGAAACTAACAGGGAAATACGCAAGGGTAAATTGAACAGTATTCACATCACCTGAAATCCAGATGACTCCAGTAGACATGTAGGTCACTCCCTCTCCTGGTTAACAGGCCTCCCTTTCTTTATAAGGCCCTTGGAACATCCCTTTATTATGGTATGGTACAGTAATTATTGTTCTTCAAAACAACTTTGAGTCATCAAGAAAATATTTAATTAATTCTATTTTGGTTTAAGAAAGCAAGAAAGTGTGTAATACAGATTGGGAAGATTTTCAGCCAAAATGTATGTGTGGTGGGGTGATGGGTATGGGTGGGTGGTAGCAAAGTTATTCATTTATTTATTTATTTATCTTTTATTCATTCATTCATTCACTCATTTATTTATTTTGCAGGGCAATGGGGGTTAAGTGACTTGCCCAGGGTCACACAGCTAGTAAGTGTCAAGTGTCTGAGGCTGGATTTGAACTCAGGAACTCCTGAATTCAGGGCTGGTGCTTTATCCACTGTGCCACCTAGCTGCCCCAGCAAAGTTATTTAAAAGAACAGGCCTTCAGCTATCCAGAAAGCATAGTTGTTTAAAGACACTTGCCCATGGCTTATGGGCAGCTGAGGTCTTAAATGCATTCTAGAATGATGATGCTTAGGTAAGTCACTGCTGTGTTCACTGCAAAGCAGGTGTTTCCGTTGCCATTTTATATGGGAAGAAAGAAGAGAAGGGTTGTTACCATATTACTTATTCTGGCAATATTTCAGTGTATTATCAAAACCTAATTTACCCTGTTTGTAAAGGATAGGTTTAGAATTCCTGGGAAATAGGTCAAATGAGCCTAGGATCTGTTTTTGAAAAAAAAGCCCAACCAACCAAAGGTCTTTTTACAGCATTAGGTATACTCATTTTGTAATTCAAATACAACCAGCTGGTTGACAAGGTCACCTCCTACGTGCAGCAGCAAATTTGCTTTTAGTCTCTTTTGGGGAAGATTTCACTGAAAATCCACCCTGAACTTGCAGGTCTATAACAACCAACCCATTTCTCATCAACAGGAAACAGCAATACTCCCTGAGGGCTGTTGTCATTCAACCCTGGTGATGCCTCCAGTGTGACCTGAAGGATTGAGGCTGTAAGTACAATTGGGAGTCTTCTTGTGTTATCTGGTACACCATTATAGCTACTTTATTAAGAACTGATAAATTGAGTTTGTCACAGTATCTGCATCGTGATGTTCCCCAAGATTTAAATTACTTCCTCCTTACAAGATTTGTCCCTGTAGGCAGCAAGTTCTCTGTGCTATCGTTTTTCCCCCTCTCAGTGGCTGCGCAAGGAACAGCTTTCATTTAGTTTGACATCTCTTTTGGAGAGCTGCATCAAGTTTGTGGGAGTCTAATAAAAAGCTGGATTGGGAGTTAGGAATACCCTGATTCAAATCCAGCTTTAGACACTAAGCAAGTCATTCTAGGACCCTGAGCTAGGCCCTTAATCTCTTTGGGAGTCAGTTTTCTCATTTTGTAAAGTGAAGAGGATTAGAGTAGATGATTTCTAAGTTTCTTTCCAGTTGGACAGTAGACTGTGTCTACTTTGCTTCACATTTGAGCCTATGTTTTATCCTAACAGTTGTATGATGGTAAGGAGTTCTGATGAACACCTAAGATATAGGTGACTATCCTGATAGGCAAGTAGTGAAATTATATTATGAAAGTCAATTGTAGGGGGCAGCTAGGTGACACAGTGGATAAAGCACCAGCCCTGGATTCAGGAGGACCTGAGTTCAAATCCAGCCTCAGACACTTGACACTTACTAGCTGTGTGACCCTGGGCAAGTCACTTAACCCTCATCGCCCTGCGGGGAGGGGGCGGGGGTGAGTCTCTCAACTCAAAAGTCAGTTGTTTTTGAAGATTTTATTTGGGACTTATTCCTCATAAGTTATAAGATATAACATAATTTATTGATGATAATGATAATATATAATAATAAAATATACATCATAATATAACATATTTAATTATTTTGTTTTTATTGTTGTTGTTATCCTATATTGTTTATTTACTGGCATATTTGAGTACACGTATATGTGTGAGGATTCACCATAACAAAATTCAGCTTTGTATCTTTTCATTGGATTGGGTTATAAATAAAAGCACTTAATCTAAAGAACTGCAAGCTATTAACAACTGTATGAAAAGAAAGAATTGCACACTATTAATAACTATATGAAAGATACTCCAAATCGCTAAAAGTACAAGAAACACAAATCAGATTTCATCTCATCCCTAGCAAATTGGCAAGTTGATAAAGGAGGGGAATGTCAGTGTTGAAAGGATTGTGATAAGACCGGTACGCTCAGTAATGCATTTTTGGTGAAGCTGCAAATTGGTTCAAGCAGTCTGGAAAAGTATTTAGAATAATGCTTTAAAAGGGGGTGGGGACTGACTAAAATATCTATACTTTTTACTTAGAGATCCTACTGCGAGGCATATATCCTAAGGAGGCCAATGACATAGGTCAAAATATTTTTAGTAGCAATTTTTGTAGTGGCAAAGAACTAGAAATAAAGTCTCTATCAATTGGAGAATAACTAAACACATTGTGGTACATGAATTTAATGTAATGTTACTGTGCTCTAAGAAAAGATAAACATGAAAAATACTAAGAGACATGGGAAAACTTTTGTGAACTGATGGAAAGTATGTAGAATGAGGAAAACAACATTTACAATGCCTACAACAACCTAAATGTTAGATATGCACCAATTACATTTTGTTTGTTTTTGGGTTTTTTGTGAGGCAGTTGGGGTTGTGACTTGCCCAGGGTCACACAGCTAGTAAGTGTCAAGTGTCCGAGGCTGGACTAGAACTCAGGTCCTCCTGACTCCAGGGCCAGTGCTTTTATCCACTGCGCCACCTAACTGCCCCTAATTAATTACTTTTTTTTGTGGGACAATGAGGGGTAAGTGACTTGTACAGGGTCACAAAGCTAGTAAGTGTCAAATATCTGAGGCCAGATTTGAACTCAGGTACTCCTGAATCCAGGACCAGTGCTTTATCACTGCATCACCTAGCTACCCCACACCAATTACATTTTAATCAGATTCGGGCCTGTTGGGGAGTGTTGTGGCCTGTGGGCAATATGTCTGACACCTTTCCTTTAAAGCACTATATAGATGGTAGCTAAAATAAATAATAATCATAACAACAATGGTTATTATTATACATAACATTTATATATTACTTTATGGTTTGCAAAATGCTCTACATATGTTATCTCATGTGTTCTTCATGTTATTATTTTTGACAGTGGCTCACTTTTGCCTACTGAATAAAGTTCATCCTCCTTTGGCCAGCATTCAAGGATCCCTTCAGAGGTCTGAGTAGTCTGAGTCTGTTCTAGATCACTTGAGACAATTGTCTCCATTGTAGGAAAAAAAAAAGTACTGCATATCTTATTGTTCACAATAATTGGCAGCTTTGTTTGCTTTTTCAGGAGAGAGGCCAAGAGACTCAAGTGGTGTTTGTAGAAGGAATATTCTCCATGAATTGAAAAGCAGAGGGATGCAGTAGAAAAAAATGCTAGACTTGGAGTCAGGAAACCTGGGTTCAATAATGACCTGTGTGTCCTTTGCTTTTCTAAGTCTGTTTCCTTTATGTAAAGTGAGGACATTAGACCAGATGATCTCCAAGCTCCTTTTCCAGCACCATATGCATGTATTTCTGTAATAGATGGGGAAACAAGTGCATTCTTGATGCAGCTTTGAGTCCTATCCTATTAATTTGTAATCTCATATCCTTCAGATATGTTGAATTCATTTCTTTTTTTATTGTAATTAAAAAATTTTTTTCCAATTACATGTAAAGATATTTTTTGAGTTCCAAATTTTTCTCCTACCTTCCCTTCCCTCCCTCCTTCTGAGAACAGCAAGCAATTTTATATGGGTTATACATTACAATCATGTTAAACATATTTCCACATTAGTCATGTTGTAAGGGAAGAATCAGAACAAAAGAAAAAAAAAACGAAAGAAAGAATAATCAAGAATAATGACAAAAAGGCAACAACAAAAGTAAAAATAGTATGCTTCAATCTGCATTCAGATTCCATAGTTCATTTTCTGAATGTGGATAGCATTTTCCACCATAAGTCTTTTGGCATCCTCTTGGATCATTGTATAGCTGAGAAGAGTTAAGTCTATTACAGTTGATCATCACACACTGAATTAATTTCTTGTCCTTAAAAAAAATCATCTTCAAGGCAGCATGATTGCTTTTAATGTCTAACAATATAAATACACAAACTATAGCCATATTTCAATGAATTTATTGTGCCTACAGAAATGTTCATTGAACTGAATTAAATAAAAAGTTGTTGATGGAGGGAAAGATTCCTTTCTGTTTACATTTTATTTGTTAATACCAATGTTGTTGAGTTGTTTCAGTCAGTGTCTAACTTTTTGTGACCCCCATTTAGGGTGTTCATGGCAAAGATACTGGAATGTTTTGCCATTTCCTTCTCTGGCTCATTTTACAGATGAGGAAACTGAGGCAAGCAGGGTTATCTGAGTTGCCCAGGGTCACACAACTAGTAAGTATCTGAGGCTGAATTTGAACTTCCTGACTCCAGGCCTGGGTTTTCTATCCACTGTGCCAAGTAGTTGTCCATTAATGCCAGTAGTAGTTCTCATTTACTCTAGTGCTTTTAGCTTTACAGAGAACTTTCCTCACAACAACAAGCTCTTTGAGGTGGGTGATCCAAGTATGATCCACATTGTACAGAGGAGGAATTACCCTCAGAGAGATTAATTAATCAGAAAGATTCCCGTGGTGAATTAGTTAATATTATGTTTATTCATTCCTATTTAGAGTTGGGAGCGATCTTGGAGATAGTCTACTCCAGTCATGTCAAACCCAAAGGGAAACTGATCCCTTCAGGTTATATATTAACCAAGAAAACACCAAATTAACATTATTTATGTTTATTTTACTTTTATTTATTTTGTTAAAAAGCTCCCAGTTATATATTAATCTGGTTCCTCCTGAGTGTTGGGAGCCCATCTGGCCAAGGTAGCATGGAAAGAGTGCTGGACTTGGAGTCAGGAAGATATGAATTCAAATCCTGCCTCAGACCCTTGATAACTGTGTGTTCCTGAACACAAGAGGGAGGAGTTACTTAATGGCTTCTGAGGCCCCTTCCAGTTCTTTATGTGTGATCCTAGGTCAAAGGACCATGTCCTATTTATATTTGTACTGCTCTCAGTTTCTAGAACAGTGATCTGCATTGAATATTAGGTCCTAAAGTTTTGAATTGTTCGTTAGATCGAATTGTTTTGATGAAGTAGCTTAATCTGCAAATATTTATTATGCTGACAAAGAATATTATTCTTTAGCTTTCCCTTGTTCTTCATCTTAAGGGAAACAGTCACCATATGAGATTGTTAGAATGCTCAAATATCTCTGTATCTGCAATAATATTTAGTCACTTAAATTTTTTAATGCATTAATAATTAACTCAGGGTATGCATAATCATACACTGGAAATTATCCAGACCAAAGGTTTCTTGACCTACCCAGATGATTATAAAAGGATATGGAAGGAAAATTCCATTTCTTGTTCATACTGAGATATGCTTGCATATTCTGTGTATAAGAAATACCATAGCTAGTCCTTGACTTCTAAGTGGAGACCTTGATATTTGCTGGGAGCCATATTTCTTTCTTTCCTTTTTTTCTTTTTTGAAGCAATCCGGGTTAAGTGACTTGCCCAGAATCACACAGCTAGTAATGTCTGAGGCCAGATTTAAACTCAGGTCCTCCTTACTCCAGGGCTGTTCCTTTATCCACTGTGCTACTTAGCTGCCCCTGGGAGCAACATTTCATAAGTTTGAGTGTTCTCTCTACTAATGCTGATCAAAACCTCCCTAATCTACCTTCACATTCTGTGTAATTCTTGTCTATATCTTTCCATAAATCCTCTATAGAGAATATCCCCCCGCCAAGTGATCAACAGCTTCCTATCATTTTTTCATTGTCTGAAGGGATACCAGTATATTATTCAAGATATCTCTTGTCTCATTCTAACTCCATGAATGATCCACCTACATTTCTGATCATGCATGTGTTTCTTCAGTGCCTGTTATGCTACTCCTTGTGAGTAAGTCGTCATTGGTAACATGCTTTAGCTACTTAGACACATCAAATGTCTTGCAGTTGCTTTTTGGGGTGACTTGTGATTCAGATTCTTCAAAGTTGGGGCAGCTAGGTGACGCGGTGGATAGAGCACCAGCCCTGGAGTCAGGAGTACCTGAGTTCACATCCGGCCTCAGACACTTAACACTTACTAGCTGTGTGACCCTGGGCAAGTCACTTAACCCCAATTGCCTCACTAAAAAACCAAAACAAAACAAAAACAGATTCTTCAAAGTTTGTGCTTGTCTTTGATTGCCAGCCATATAGCATCATTGGGAGAACTTTGGCATTAAAGAGCTGGGTTTCTGTGACAGTAAACAGTTTAAGGTTATTGAAAATGTTTTTCAGTTTACCATTCTAATTCATGGCAAAATTCTAGGCCCAGATCTCTCTGCAATGCCAGCCCAAGATATACATATTTTAATTTTTTATCGTACTTTCTCACATTCTTCTTTTTTATTTTCTCCTCCTTTTCTCCTTCCCTTTCATCCTTCCCCATTTATTCCTCTCTCTTTATCCCTAAATTTTTATCTCTTCTCTCTCCCTCCTTTTTCTTTGTCTACCTCTTATTTGCCATTTGCTCTCTCCCCTTCTTTCCCCATTCCAAGTATGGAAGGTAGGGTAAGCAGAGGTCCAGATCCAGGAGAGGGCAAGATGTAGGTGGCTAGGTACAGTGTGGTTCAGCTTGGCTGAAATGTTAGAATATGTAAAAGGGGGCAGATTGTAAGGGGTTCTGTATTAATAAATACCCAGTAAATGGTTGGTATTGAAGGAAGTTATAGGCATTGTATGATACACAGGCATTGCTGGACCTCTTGTTTCTTTAACCACCCACCAGTGTTACTACTACAGTGGATACCATTGAGTATTTGGGAATGTTAAGTCTCTGTAAAACCAGTTTTTTAAAAGAGAAGGCAACAAAACTCTGGTCAAATGTATGTTAGTGCCAACCCATCAAAGTTGAAAGTCATACCCCTCCTTTCCTTCAAAAATTGATAAACTTTTTTTAGGAATATATTTTTCTTTTCTTTTTTCGGTGGGGCAATGAGGGTTAATTGACTTGCCCAGGGTCACACAGCTAGTGTCAGGTGTCTGAGGCTGGATTTGAACTCCTGAATCCAGGACTGGTGCTTTATCCACTGCACCAACTAGCTGCCCCTCAAGGAATATACTTTTAAGTTGATTTATTTGGGTGTTTGGGAAGGAAGAAGGGAAAGAAATAAGCATTTATGTAGCACTTAATATGAGCCAGGCACTTTTGCAAATATTCTCTCCTTTGATCCTTACTGTAACCCATCTGGGTAGGTGCTATTGTTATTCTCATTTTACAGATAAGGAAATTGAGGCAAACAGAGGTTAAGTGATTTGCTCAGGGTCACACAGCTAGTACTCACCTGAGGCTGGATTTGAACTCAGATCTGTTCAGCTGCCTCTACTTTAATACTTCTTTGGGAAGTGTTAAAACACTATAAAACCAAATGGGGAGGGGGGGCAGCTAGGTGGCGCAGTGGATAAAGCACTGGCCTTGGATTCAGGAGGACCTGAGTTCAAATCCAGCCACAGACACTTGACACTTAACTAGCTGTGTGACTCTGGGCAAGTCACTTAACCCTCATTGCCCTGAAAAAAAAAACAAAAAACAGAAAAAAACCAAATGGGATTACTGATAAGTTATTCTTTTTTACGGCATCTTATTCTAGATACATTTCATCTCCCAATATTTTATTATAATAGCTTATTTAAAAGATTATTTTTCCCCTAACTTCTTCAGATCTATTTATGAAATAGCCTATCAACAGCTAACAACTAAGGCAGTGGTGTGTTTACCTTCTGTTGAGTACAGAGAGCCATGAAAGGATATATAGAAGCAAGTGCAAGTGAGCTTGGGTGTCTATTTCTTAGACCTGTTCGCTTCTTAAACATCTAGTGGATTATAAAATGGCTGCCTGGGGAGGTGATAGGGCAGTGGATTGAGATAGAGGTCCCTGCGTTCTAGCCCAGCTCTTTCACTAATTTTATTTGTAATCTTCAGTGAGCCAGGCACAGCTTACACTGGCACTTAATAAATGTTGGGATTATTTGTATTGGAATCACCTCCCTGGGCCTCTTTTTACTTGTTAATGAAATGTGAGGGTTAGACTCTAAAATTCCCACGTCGTATAGATCGTAGGTTTGGGGTAATCTGTCACCTCTCCCCCTTCCCAATACCCCTTTAGTGTGGAGGGTGGATTTTTTTTTTCATTTGTAATTAACAACTGCCTTCTCCCACCTCACATCACCATATCAGCACTGAGTTTTCATCCTTTTTCCCACCCCATTTAAGATGTCATGGTGTAGAGTCTATCTTTCCTGTCTTGCCCATTTCCACGGGACACCTCAGGCCTTTTTCAGCACACTGAGCCAGACAATCTGATGAATGTAGAACTTTGGAATTGACTCCATAAAAGGCCAAACTATGGAAACACTAGTGCATAGACTTTCTAATGATTTTTTCCCCTGGCATACACAGGACAGGACAGCTAAAAACAACCCTGGAACCAGTGTCAGAACCTCCTGTGTTTGTGTCTCTCTGTAGCCTTTCATGGACAAAGAGGAAAACTCTCCTTTTTGAGAGGGAGGTTTCCCAGCAAAAGTTGAGTTAAGTAAAGACCTGAAAGGATTGTGTTTCTGGCCAAAAGTCACATAGCACATCTCAGTCTGAGTGTTTAATAAACCTGGGGCCATCAAAGGTCTGAAAGTATTGTACATCCCTCTCTTAATTGAAAAGCTGGGGAACTGTGGGGGTAGAATATTTCATATTCTTTCAAAAGTCGTCCTGTTGGTTTGTTTTGCTGAACTTTTTTTTTCTTAAAAAAAAAAAAAGCAAAACTTTGTTACATGGGAAGGTTTAACTAGGCAGGAAAGACCTGTATTCACAAATGAAGGTCATATAAAAATGAAAAGAAGTCAGTTGTTTAAAAAAAAAATGCATCTAGGGAAAATATACCTATCATAAAACTCAGGTTATCTCAGAGTAAAGGTCTGTGTACTTGTTTCTTCAACATTTAAACTTTCAGTGTATTTTATTTCAGTATAAGTTATTTTCTTTGTAATTATGTGCATCTTACTTTATGCATTTTTAAACAGTATTATGAGAAGGAGTGGGTTCCATGACACAAACCACGTTAAGATTGGGATTTTTTTTAGATGTTATATTCAGTACTTACCAGGTCCAAGCATACTGTCATTATGTCTTTGCAGAATTAAAAAAACTGCTTAGTGTGGGAAAATTGGAACACTAATTCATTGTTGGTGGAGCTGTGAACTGATCCAACCATTCTGGAGAGCAATTTGGAATTATGCCCAAAAGGCGATAAAGCTGTGTATACCCTTTGACCCAGCAATTCCACTTTTAGGTCTTTTTCCCAAAGAAATCATGGAAGGGGGAAAGGGACCCACATGTACAAAAATATTTATAGCTGCTCTTTACGTGGTAGCAAGGAATTGGAAGTTGAGGGGGTGCCCATCAATTGGGGAATGGCTGGACAAGTTGTGGTACATGAATACAATGGAATACTATTGTGCTGTAAGAAATGATGAGCAGGAGGAGTTCAGAGAAACCTGGAGGGTCTTACGTGAGCTGATGAGCAGAACCAGGAGAACATTGTACACAGTATCATCAACATTGAGTGTTGACCTACTGTGATGGACTATATTCTTCTCACCAATGCAATGGTACAGAAGAGTTCCAGGGAACTCATGATAGAAGAGGATCTCCAAATCCAAGAAAAAAAAACAACTGTGGAGTATAAATGCTGGTTGAACCATACTATTTCTTTTGTTTTGGGTGCTATTGTTGTTTTTTTCTATTTTGAGGTTTTGCATTACTGCCCTGATTTTTTCTCTTATAACAGGATTAATGCAGAAATAGGATTAATGTTATTATGGATATATATATATGTGTGTGTGTATAGATATATAGATATATGTATATGTAGAAAGATATATAGATATAACCTATATCAGATTACCTGCTGTCTAGGGGAGGGGGGAGGGAGGGGAGGGAGGGAGAAAAATCTGAAATTGTAAAGCTTGTATAAACAAAAGTTGAGAACTATCTTTACATGTAACAGAAAAAATAAAATACCTTATATGTAAAAAAACAAACAAACAAAAAAACCAAAAACTGCTTTGGAAGTTGCCAGATGTGATGTCTTTCATTGTTTCATATCTTATGACCACACGTGAAGGAATTTATCTTTTTGCTTTGAAAGCCTTTATTTTGAACTTTATTGTGATATCTGTCAGCTTCCCAGTAGAGATACTGTTTTTTTTTATTCCAGTTCAGTATTGGAAAAAGTACAAAAGATTGTTGGGTGCTAGTCCTAATTGTTTAATTAAACTACATTTTGAACTGGGGCAAATGACTTCACTTTTCTGGGCCCCATACTGGTAGAACATAGTCCTTGACAGCAAGGACTGTGTCATGTCTTATTTTTGGACTTGTGTCCTCATTGTCTAGCATAGTTCCTGGCACATGGCAGACTTAAGATTTCAAATAAATTTCTAAGTTTTCTATGATTTCTAAGATCCCTTCCAACTCTTGATCTCCTGTGAGTCTTTACTTTTATATATATTTTTAGAATGATTTTAACTTTTCAGGGCATTTTCATGCATGTTATCTTCTAGGTGTTCACAGCAACCCACTTGGGATAACTATAGCAAATGGTTTTCCTGTTTTATAACCAAAGGAAATGAAGTGCAAGGAGAGATGATTTGTAAGAGTTACATAATTAGTTAATAACAGAGCCTGATTAGAAGTCCAGGCCTTCTTTTTCTTTTTCTCTTTTCTTTTTGGGAGGTATGTAGTTAATAAGTGTCTGAGGCTGGATTTGAATTCAGGGCCAGTGCTGTATCCGTTGCACTACTTAGCTGTTTGGTACTCTTTAATTTCTGTTGGAACAATCCACTTTGTAAATTTTCAATTGGTCATCTGTGTCTTTAGAAGGCATGCTGCACAGGTAAGAAAATGCAGTGTTTTCAGCTCTGTGTTACTGATGATGCCAGTAATTAGATGTTCAGGTTATATTTCTTCCATAGTTATCACATTTGGTTTCTTAAATTTTAGGTTTTGTAATTTCCATGTCCATGTGTATTTGATAATTTAGCTATTTGATAATACAATAGGATTAAGAGTGTTTCCCCTAACACTATCAACTCATCTGTTTTATGTATACATTGTACTCTCTGACCTTTGTATAGGATTGTCATCAGGATTCTTTGCCAACTCTCGCCAGGAGTTGGCGCAGTAGATAAAACACTGGGCCTGCAGTAAGGATGAACCAAGCTCAAATGTGGCCTCAGACACTATCTGTGTGACCCTGGGCAAGTCATTTAACTGCTATCTTCCTCAGTTTCCTCACCTGTGAAATTGGAATTATGATAGCACTACTCATAGGGCTGTTAGGATCAAATGAGATTATTATAAAGCTCTTAGTATAGTGCCTGGAACTTAATTAATGCTTAATCTTTTCTCTCCCCTCTCCTTCCCCAACTAAGGCCTATACAGTGAATGAATGTGATGAAAAATGTCTTGTAGACTACAGCCAGGTCAATCTTAAGAAGATAAGACATTGATTCTTTTCACACCAGCATGTCCCACCAGGGCTAGCCTAACAGAACTGCTGTCAACAATTGCATTGTGTACCTAGCCACAAATTTTAATGGGTCTCTGATGTTTCTCTGGACCTTACACCTTACTTGCTGCCCCTCCCACCATCTCCCTATTGAAGAACAGTTGTGGCTTCAGTTGCAGTGTTATTTGGGTTAAAAAAACCTGAACAGCAGGGGCAGCTAGGTGGTGCAGTGGATAAAGCACTGGCCTTGGATTCAGGAGGACCTGAGTTCAAATTTGGCCTCAGACACTTGACATGTACCAGCTGTGTGACCTTGGGCAAGTCACTTAACCCTCACTGCCCCACAAAAATGGAAAGAAAAATAAAACCCTGAACGGGAACATTTTGATCAGAAGGGAAAGGAGTTGGAGAGCTCTGTATTGGTCCTTAAGTTACTGCACAGGTAAATAACTTCCCAAAATACTTTCCCAGTGATTCACGATAGGGAATATCCTCAAAATGAATTTTCTTCACAGGCTTTCTTAAAGCTCTATGTCACCAAGCTCTTTGCAAAATGAAACATTTAAATATCAATAGGAGGAGCTGGGAAAGTTTTCATTCATGTTCACTGCTGTTTGAGAAATTGTGACTTTTAAATGGTATATGGAGTTTTGCAAGGAACCATTGTCTGTGTGAGCTTTGGGTTTGAGGTCTGTGGCAGCTTCGTGGAGTGCCAAGAAACACTTCTGCCATTCTCTTTTACCAATTACTCACGCAGACTTCCTGACTGGTTCCCATTCTCTTTGGAAACAACAGCATAATCATCTTAGACAGCTTTGCTGGCTTGTTGCCAGCCACTGGAGAAGAAAGGTGGGGCTGATAGCCTAGGAATGCAAACAGTTACAATGTGGCGCCCAGGGTGAATTAAGGAGATCCTGTAGTTGAGGGTGATGGCTCTAAGGAGATGCTTCATTTTTTTCCTGCTGCCTTTCTTGTTGGAGGAACAGGTAATCTTTTTCCTTAATCATGAAATTAATTTTGTGTGTGACACCTATTTGAGGAGGATGGGAGTGATGGTGGTGGTTGACAGAGCCAAAGCTACTTGGAAATAGAGAAGTGAGTTAGACCTAGAATCTGTAACCTTAAACAGAGTTAGTGGTCTTTGCCCTGGAATCAGAACTTTCCAACCCATCTTAGTTGGCGCAGCAGATAAGAATGCTAAATTGAGACAGGAAAACCCGAGTTCTAATCTTGCCTAGCTGTGTTACCCTAGTATGGTCACTTACCCTTTCAGCCTTAGTTTCCTCATCTGTAAAATGGGGTTAACGACATAATCCACAGGGTTGTGGTATCAAATGGGATAATATATGAAAAGTGCTTTGCAAACCTTAAAACTATACAAATGCTGGCTATATTTAGTGTTATTCTGTCATTTGCTGACTCTCTGCCCTCCCTGACTAGACCTTTCCTGCCTACTTAAATTTATAGTGGTTGTCTTCTCCTTCCTGCCTTAGTTGCACTTTGCCTGCCTGACCTGGTAGACCTGCCTGCGTCAAACTTCTGGCCCTGACTTCCTCTGGTAAATGACCTTGACACATCTGCCAGAATCTTTTGCTTAGCTGAATCGCTAGTCTTTGATCCCTCTTGGCCAACACTTTCCTATTGCCATTCATACCCCCCTAGATTATATTGTTATTTGAAGGCTACAGGCATTGTCTACTTTGCTACTCTCTCACCCTGTTGGTCTTTCTCCCATCCCTACAGATCTGCCAACGTGTCAACCCTTCCCATATGGTGTGAACTTTCAAAGTTTGTGCCATTCCTTTGAGCTGGGCAACAAAAACTACCTTGTTTTCAGGAAGCCACTGTCCAAATACACTCATGTGGGAGGAAGGGCCCTGGCATTTTCAGGCCTTGTCTCATGGGGATTTCGTCATATATTAGTTGATTGGATTAACTGTTTATCATACTTGAAAACTCATCATAAGCAGAAAAGATTTCATTAAATGAATATTTATTAAGTGCCTCCTCTGTACAAGTGTGTTGGTCCAATTCTTTTCCTTTGAGAAGAAAAACACTGGCCCATATTCCTTAAATGTAGGCTGTTACGATTATGGCACTTAGCACGGTGCCCGGCACACGGTGGGTGCTTAATAATGTTTACTGATTGACTTTAACCAAGTCACTTCATCTCTCTGTGACTCATTTTCTTCGTCTCTGAAATGGGGTTAGACTAAATGAGCTCTAATTTCCCAGTATGGAATTATACAGTGTAGTCTATCCAGAGGCCCTACCCATGAAGTTTATAGTAACCCTGTACAAGACTGTAAATTCTGTGAAGGAAGGATCTCTGATTTTTCTAAACTTTGCATCTCTCATTAAGTAAAGAGGAGAAAAACTCCATATGTACCAATAAAACCCCCCAAAAACAAAAAACCAACCCTTATAGTAACTCTTCCTAGTGGCAAAAATCTGGAAACTGAGTGAATGTGTCCACCTATTGGGAAATTGTTCAGCAAATTATGGTATATTAATGTAATGGAGTAATATTGTATTATAAGAAATGATCAGATCCTTTCTGAGAATAGCAGAAAGACCTATATGAACTGATTCAGAGAGAAGTGAAAGCAGAAACAGGATAAAATTCAAATGCAATACTGTTATTTTTTTAAAAACCCCAATTTTGAAAGACTTGAATTCTCCCCCTTTTAAAAATATTTATTCTAATTATTTTTTCCAATTTTATGTAAAGGTTTTTTTTTGAGTCCCAGATTTTTCTTCCCCCTCCTTTTCCTCCCCCCTCCCGAGGACCAAGCAATTTGATATAGGTTATACATTACAATCATGAAAGACTTGAATTCTCATCAATGCCCCAATAAACTTGCAGTTTTAGAGGACCAAAGATGAAACACCTCCTGACAGGTCAGGAACAAAATACTGAATATGTTATATGTTTTTGGACATGACCAATAAAGGAAGTTTCTTTCATTGATGGTGCATATTTATTATTATATTTTGTTTGTTTTTATTTTTTTGTGGGGTAATGAGGGTTAAGTGACTTGCCTAGGGTCACACAGCTAGTAAGTGTCAAGTGTCTGATACTGGATTTGAACTCAGTTCCTCCTGAATGCAAGGCCAGTGCTTTATCCACTGTGCCACCTAGCTGCCCCCTGTGCATATTTATTATGAGGGTTTTATTTATTTTATTTTTTCTTGCACAATTGGGGTTGGGGAACATGGGAGGGAAAGAAAATAAATGCTTATTAATTTTTTAAAAAGTAACCACTAAACAAACCCTATGACATCTCTTTTAGTTCATAAGCACACCGAAGATACTTAATATAAATATTTATTGAATTGGGAGGCAGCTGGGTGGTACAGTGGATAGAGCGCACTGGCCCTGGAGTCAGGAGGACCTGAGTTCAAATCCGGCCTCAGACATTTAACACTTACTAGCTGTGTGACCCTAGGCAAGTCACTTAACCCCAATTGCCTCACTAAAAAAACAAAACAAAACAAAACAAAACAATATTTATTGAATTGAATAACATACAGCAGTAGTTGAAAGTTGCAAACAAAGGTACTGGCCAAATATGGCACCTTTCTAAGCATGCCAGCCTCTGCCTGTGCTTTGGTGACTTAGAGATTACCACTGCTGTTTCCCATCTCCTGGCTTACTAGGGATTGAACTCTCCCTCCCCAAATTTTCTTAGAGCCCCCTTTTTATTATTATTATTATTATTTTTTTTAGTGAGGCAATTGGGGTTAAGTGACTTGCCCAGGGTCACACAGCTAGTAAGTGTTAAGTGTCTGAGGCCGGATTTGAACTCAGGTCCTCCTGACTCCAGGGCCGGTGCTCTATCCACTGCGCCACCTAGCTGCCCCTAGAGCCCCCTTTTTAAAAAACTTTATCTTTCTCCCTACCAAAGTCAACCTTGTTTTATATTTTTGTAAGCTTTTTGAGGCAGGGAATGATTTTTTTCCCCCTTTATAATTGTACCTGATATACAATTAACTTTCAACAAGTAACTTTTCAAATGACACAGGTATTTACAGTTGGTTGCTGTCCTCATTTCCCTATCTTCCCCTTATGGAGATGAGAGAAAAGTTCTGGGTTTCTGTCTCTTACATCAACTGACCCATCCACCCCACCACTCCTTCCTGGCATGGCGACTTCAGATGGCTGTGTCTAGTCTGAATTGCTTTGTGGACACTAGTGTAGGAAATGGTTTCCAAAGAAATGTATTTGTAACTCCCACCCTTCCTCATTGTCCTTTTATCTCTCTGTATTCTTTCCTTCTACTTTCGATCTTTCTCCAGAGTCCTGAAGAGTTGAGGGGGTGAAGAGGTATCTTTGGGAGGATTCCATGATGTTCGTGGTGTTGCTTCCCATAAACTTTCTTATCACCCAGGTCTTCTCATGACCTAAGAGGTTTTCCAAAAGTTCAGATCTGACCATGTCATCCCCACTGCTTAATGGGAAGATCTCCTTCAATGCTTTCTTTAGTTTGCCATTGAGAGCCCTTCTACTTTTCCGGCATCTTACATGCTTTGACACTGCTTGTCCTGTATCACAAGAATGCTCTTCCCTCCTCAGATCTGTCTCTTAGAATCAATCATGACCACAAAATTCAGTCTTTTCTCAGAGCCTCTTCTCGGTCCCACCAACTGCTGTCTACTCTGTGTGTGACCATACGTGTATGTGTGTGAAGATATCACACACACATAGTCACACAGATACGTGCTGTCACTGCCATTAGAGTGTAAACTCCCCAGGGGCAGTGACTGTTTATACTTTTTGGGGGGTGTGGGGGTGAGGTATATCCAGCACTTATCACAGTGCCTCACCCATAGCAAGCAATTAATAATTAATATTAATAAAAATTAATAAATGTTTGGTGAATGATGAGGAGTTGCCATAGCAACTTTCTAGAGCCAGCAAGCAAGCACACAGATGGGCACAAGACACAGTCATTAGTAGCAGAGATGAAGGTCAGCCCTGGAGAAGTCCCCTGGGGCTCTGGACACTTGAAAAATATTTTCTGGTTATGATAGGAGAGCCTTGGGCAAGACTCTGACTCACAACCTGGGGCTCTGGCCCTGACCTTGCATTTTGCATACCTGAGAATGAGGGAAGGTAGCACAACAACAAGCCTGTGACATTTTTGCCTGACTTTCTTAGTTTATTCTCTCTTTCATACCACTCCCCTCCTCTATCAGAGTGAGAAAAATACCTGAATGATTCAAACTATTTGGAGAAAAGAGGACCTTTTGTGGACTTTGAATGTGAATTTGGGCCATCTTATTGAATTTTTGTTTTTCTCAAATGGACAGGATGGTCCAAGGCCTAGAGAGCCATGGAAATTTATGCAGTGTAATAAAAATAGCATTGGACAAAGGAGGAAGGGAGAGAGGAAGGAAAGAGGGAAGCATTTATTAAGTGCCTACTATATGCACAGGAACTGTGCTTGGTGCTTTACAATCATTATATCATTTAAACCTCACAGCAACCCTGGGAGGTGTGTGCTATCATGATCCTCATTCTGCAGTTGAGAAAACTGAAGCATACTGAGTTTATGTGACTTGCTCAGGCTCATAAGTGTCTGAGGCTGAATTTGAACTCGAGTCTTCTTGAGTCTAGACACATTGTTCTTGTGCTGCCTACCTTTCCATAGCTATGATCTTTTTTTTTCCCTTCAGGGCAATGAGGGTTAAGTGACTTGCCCAGGGTCACACAGCTATTAAGTGTCAAGTGTCTGAGGCCGGATTTGAACTCAGGTCCTCCTGAATCTAAGGCCAATGCTTTATCCACTGCACCACCTAGCTCCCCCTTCCATAGCTATGATTTTGAAAAAATCATTTCTCTAATCTTTGGGGTTCCTTTTTCTTATCTGTGAAGTGAGGTTGGACTTGAGCAGTAGTGCCCCAAGATTCCTTCAAGGCCCTAGAAAGTTAAAAATATCTTAATAATAATTCACAGAGGGGCATCTAGGTGGCACAGTGGACAAAGCACTGGCCCTGGATTCAGGAGGACCTGAGTTCAAATGTGGGACTTGCCAAGGGTCACATGACAGATAATTTGCTATTTCCCTTTCCATCCTTCGTATGAGGAAATTTAAATAAATATCCCAACACCCAGGAGCTATGTGAAGTTAAAAGGGAAAAGATGCGATTTATTTTATAACATTGCCGTGAGAAATGTAGAGGGTAGTGGGTATTTCTTCCCTGGTCTATTATGCTGTGTTATCATTGGATTTTAGTTCTTCTTGGCTCCCAGTTGATAGTTCTGTTCCTAAGATAACTTTTTATATGTATTATTGATCTGATTATTGAAAAATTATAATCTTTTATAGTTTTGACCTCACAGATGTCTCCCTTGTGTTATTATCTAATTCTTTTTTTTTGTTGTTTTTTGTTTTTTTAGTGAGGCAATTGGGGTTAAGTGACTTGCCCAGAGTCACACAGCTAGTACATGTTAAGTGTCTGAGGTCAGATTTGAACTCAGGTCCTCCTGACTCCAGGGCCAGTGCTCTATCCACTGCGCCACCTAGCTGCCCCTATTATCTAATTCTTGCAAAATAAATTGTGACAACTTCAAACTAGCCACTCTGAAACAAATTTTGTCTTTTATTTTGGTTAAAAAATTAGTGATTTTAATGATCACAATACCTTATTTTAGTTCTGAAATCAGCCTACAAATATTTTACTACAGTAACATCAATCTAGTGGTCATTTACTAAATTAAGAAATGCCTTCTGTAAAACAAATAAACCTCCAACTGATACAATTATCTAACAGTGACCAATGGAGAAGCTGACTACTGGAGGGTCCCATGTCTTGAGTTTAAACCTGTCACTTTCCTCAAAGCAAGTTGTTCTTCATGAAAATATTCATAACTTAAGCAAAAGAATGCAAGTTAAAACAAAGGTTCCTCATTCTAAAATTCCAGCTTTGCTTCACTTTGATCCTTTACTTCAACTTAAAAGGTGTTGCTAGCTGATCTCAGCATGAAGGAAGAAAAAGCTACCAAATAGAGTAGTTTTTTGCTATCTTATTTGAATTGTAACTATTTCCTGGACATCTTTAAATGAAAGCACCAAAGCAGCTTCCAAAGATAAATTTATAGTCAAATTTATAGGTCATTGAATTATTGGGCCTTCAGTCAACACAGATCATTGAAATTTTCATATATATTAAAGCAGTATGTTGATAACCTTAATTCTTTTCAATTTTAAGACAAAAACTTTAACATACATTTTCAAGACCAGTATACATTATTTTAATAATATTTTATTTTTTCTAGTTACATTTAAAGACAATTTTTAATATTCAGTTTAAAAAAAATTCCCAAATTATCTCCAACCCCTCCCTCACCTCCCTTTCCCTAACACAGTAAGCAATTTGGTATAGGTTATGTATGTGCAATCACATAAAACATATATCCATATTAGTCATGTTGCAAAAGAAGAAAAAGGCCAAAAGAAAAGAACCAGGAAAAAAAATGAAAATAGTGTGCTTCAATCTGCATTCAGATTCCATCAGTTCTTTTCCTGGATGTGGAGAATATTTTCCATCATGATTCCTTTGGAATTGTATTGCTGAGAAGAGCCAAGTCATTCATAGACGATTATCTCATAATGTTGCTGATACTGTGTACCAGTGTTCTCCTGGTTCTGCTCATTTTACTTTGCATCAGTTCGTGTAAGCCTTTCCAGGCTTTTCTGAAATCTACATGCTCATCATTTCTTATGGCACAATAGTATTCCATGACATTCATATTCCACAACTTATTCAGCCATTCCCCAATTGATGGGCATTCCCTCAATTTCCAATTCTTTGCCACCACAAAATGAGCTACTTTAAATATTTTTGTACATATAGGTCCTTTTCCCTTTTCTGTGATCTCTTTGGGATACAGACCTAGTAGTGGTATTGCTGGATCAAAGCGTATACTCTGTTTTATAACCCTTTGGGCATAGTTTCAAATTGTTCTCCAAAATGGGTTGGATCAGTTCAGAAATCCATCAACAGTGCATTACTGTCCCAATTTCTCCACATCCTCTTCCACATTTATTATTTTCCTTTTCTGTCATATTAGCCAATTTGATAGGTGTGAAGTGGTACTTCAGAGTTGTTTTAATTTGCATTTCTCTAATCAATAGTGATTTAGAGCATTTCTCCATATAACTACAGATAGCTTTGATTTCTTCATTGCCTGTTCATATCATTTGACCACTTATCACTTGGGTAATGGCTTATATCCTTATATATTTGATTCAGTTCTCTATATATTTGAGAAATGAGGCCTTTATCAGAGATACTTGCCGTAAAGATTGTTTCCCAGCTTTCTGCTTTTCTTCTAATCTTTGTTGTATTGGTTTTGTTTGTACAAAACCTTTTAAATTTAATATAATTAAAACTATCCATTTTATACTCATGATGCTTTCTCTCTCTTGTTTGGAGACCAGTATACATTATCTGAAACTATGCAGCTCATTGTTCTGAAGAAGATTAGATAGCACTGCCCCACTTCACTAATCTAATTGACTTACTCATTAGCTTATATTCAAGCCAAATTTTACTCTTAAGTAAGTGTACTGTTAGGTTTAAGAATTAATTGGAAACATTTCTGTATAGGCCATTGGCATTCTGCCATATTTTATGAGCGATATAAACTTTGGTGTTTTCCATAGTGTGTGCATATTTTAGTCATAATATTTATCCTATAGAATTGTGGCCCAATTTATTTTCACAGTGACATTGTTGGTAAATTTTTAAAAATTAAAAGAGGGAGTCAGTATTGTTTTTATGGAAGCCTTTCTAATAATGTATATATCCATTTCCTAAAATGCTCCTGTTGTGGTATATTTGTATGTGAAATATTTCTATGAGGATAGTTCTATGATTTTAAAAAATTGCTGACAATTAAAAATCAGGGAATGTTAGCTTTGGAAGGTATGGGGGAGAGGGGGAATATAGTCTGGCCTATCATTTTACAGGTAAGGATACTGAGGCCCAGAAAGGTTCAGTGACTTGTCTAAAGCCATCCAGACAGTTTATGGCAGAACTAATTCTAGCATCTGGATTCTGACTGGCCTGTCTTTCTTTTTTTTTTTAATTTTTTAAAAAGAATTTTTATCATGAACTAGAAAATCAAAAAACATAAACATTTCTATAAACAAGGAAAGCCAGAAGATGATTGTATATGAAATTGAATCTCTTTTTTGTCATTTACATAAATACATATAAAACACACACACTCACTCACTTATTTAATATGTCACCACCATTCCCCCAGAGCTCCTATTTTACCTACCTCAGACAGAATGACACTTGCGGGGAAAGTGAATTCAATGTTACATCAGATTTTTATTAGCTGTGTGAGCTAAACTCAGTTTACTCATTTTTAAAAATCAGGATATCTGTAGCACTTAGCTCACGGGATTGCTGTGAAGATAAAATGAGGACATGTATAAGGCCTTTCACAAATAAACCTTAAAGTGCTACATAAATGTCACTTTTTATTGAACTGTTATCACTGATGAATTATAGTCTCATTGTCTGACATTATCAGTATGAGATACTGAGTGTGGAAACAAAAAGAACCTTGTGAGATGAGAATAGAAAATTAGAGTATACAAAAAAAAGGGGAGGGGGGAAAGATCTCTGTGTAAGGGCATCCCATGTGTTTTTTCTGTAAATAATTCTTGAGCTATAATTTGCTGATATAAGGTATTACACTAGATTATGTGCTTATGTGTTTAGTCATTTTATCACTTATAGTTCCTGCATGTCATACAAGTTGAACTGAAAAAAAAACCAAACTATAATTAGTTTCAGAATTTTGCTTTTCTATGCATTGCAGATTTGATTTTAAAGTTCAGATAGAGCCTTTCATAAAAGTTTCATAAAAAGCTTAGGTTTTATGAAATGGAAAAAAGAAACCCGTGAATGCACTAAAAAGGGAATGCGTGCTTGTTTTAAGATTTTCTCTTTCAATGTAGCATCAGCATAAGAATATACATAATGACCACAATAAAGCAGCTGAATTCAGATTATACTTTGTAGCAACCAGTCTTGCACTGAAACACATTTGTCTTCTCCCAGAGAGGTTAGAGACTATAGGTGTGAATGTTACACGTTCCCTAAGACTTGATTCTCTTCTGTTGTGCTTAACCCTTCTTTGTACAAGGGGGGTGGTGGGGTGAATGGGAGGTAGGGGATCATATTGGTAAATGACTGTAAAACAAAGAGGCATCAATCAAACATTTCAATGGTGGGAAGAGAGGAGGAGGAAGGAATCTCTCTACACTTCTCATCTCTATAAAAACCCTTTAGGCTCTGTAGAATGCAGAAGCAATTAACCTAATAGGAAGACACCATGAGTAATAGGGATTAAGTTTTTTTTTAAAAAGGATAACTTAAAAAAAAAAAACTGGAGAAGATTTAACCCCAATGCATTTTTCTAAACTGTTGTCTTCTAGGAAGTTTAGAAAAGGTGGAGATGATATTGTAAATAATAATGAGATTCTGGGCAAAGCAGTCACCCTGCTAGATGTCAGTTTCTTCATTTGCAACATGGTAACCATACTTTTTGTCCTAATTTGCAAGGATGACAGGATTGTAGTTAGAAGGTATCTTAGAGTCCATTTAATCCACCCCCTTATTTCAGTTAAGTGACTGGAACTTGGTAGTCAGTTTTGTGAGATGAGATTTGAACCTACTTAGATGCTTTGACTCCATATCAGAATCAAATTAGCAAGTCTGTGAAACTGCTTTTAAAATATAAAATATTTTTTAAAGTTATGATGTTTTTGTTTGCTGGTTTTTTCATGTAGTTAAAGGAATGATCCTGTCAACCTCATCAGTATATTTTCTTAGCCAACAGTGAATATTTTACTTATACTAATGGCCCCTTAGTACTGGAAGATTTTATATTTAGGATATTCAGGTGCTTGCTTAAATGAATGAAGACGATGGGGTGAGGTAGTTTAGGTTTGGAATAATGAAGACCCATCTAAGATATCTCAGAATTTCTTTTACTTGAGGTCACCCTGGAAAAGTAGCTAGCCCCATAGCTAGAAGTTATCCAGGGAATCATTTGTTCATCTCCTTACCCTTTTCCAGTTCCAGTCTATTAACGGTGTATAGGTGTACCTCAGAGGTATTGTGGTTTTAGTTCCAGGTCACTGCAATAAAGCAAATATTACAATAAGGCGAGTTGTACAAATTTTTTGTTTCCCAGAGCATATGAAAGTTATCTTTATACTACGTTGTAGTCTATTAAGTGTGCAAGAGTATTTTGTCTAAAAAAGGTATATACCTTAATTTAAAAAAACTTTGTTGCTAAAAAATACTAACCATCATCTGAGCCATCAGCAAGTCATAATTTTTTGTTGGTGGTGGGTCTTGCCTCGATGTTGATGGCTGCTGATTGATCATTGCGGTGGTTGCTGAAGGTTGGGGTGGCTGTAGCAGTTTTGAAAAGTAAGGCAACAATGAAGTTTGCTGCAACAATTGACTGTTCTTTCCATGAGAGATTACTCTGTAGCATGTGATGCCATTTGGTAGCATTTTACCCACTGTAGAACGTCTTTCCAAATCGGAGTCAATCCTCTCAAACTATGTCACTACTTTGTCAACTAAGTTTATATAATCAATATTGTGTCTCAGGGAACAGGGAGGCCTGAGGAAAAGAAGAGAGATGGGGGAATAGCCAGTTCCAAGCAGTCAGAACACATACAACATTTATTAAGTTTGCCCTCTTTTATAGGTACGGTTTGCAGCACTCCAAAACAATTACAATAGTAACACTAAAGATCACTGATCATGTATCACAATAATAGATAGAGTAATAATGAAAAAGTGTGAAGTAGTAAAATTACTAAAATGTGACACAGAGACATGATATGAACACATCCTGTTGGGAAAATGGTGCTGATAGGACTGGCTCAATGCAGAGTTGGCCACAAACCTTCAATTTGTAAAAAACTGTAGTTAAAGCAGAGCACAATAAAATGAGATATAATTGTATGAAAAACTTTATCCATCACATGAATCAATGACAAGGATCAGTTCTCTCCTTGAGGTTCAGGATGTTATAAATAGACCAGTAGGAAAAACAGTTTAGAAAATGGGCAGGTAATTGTAGCATTTTCAAAATGGAAATGTGATTCATGTGATATTCAGGTACATGTGTGGTTTTTTGACTAGGCAAAAGAGACCATTTTTTACCTCATTGCCTAGCCTTAATCATTGAATGTGTGTGACCTCAGTTAAATTGAGACCTGGGAAAGGCCTTAGCTTAAAAAGGCCAAGGTCTCCTACTGCATCCGGCGCCATCTCCACTTGTCCTGATCTATATCTTGCCACCGGACCCAGATGGCTCTGGAGGAGAGAGTGGGGCTGACGACTTTGCACAGCCCTGCCTCACTTAAATCCAATTCACTTGTACATCATGACATCACTTTCCTGATGTCGTGGTCATCTTTGAGAGCAGAGAACAAACAATGAAAACTATCTTAGCATGGCTTGTATGTAGTAAGGAATGTTCTGCACTTGAAGGGTGTTCTAGGATGATTTATAAATGCCTCTTCCAGAAGCATAATGACTTGCTTTGCTCTTTGTGTCACCAAACATAGCTTTATATGTTTTCTTCCCTCTAGGATAATCCTTTGCAGAAACAAGAGTTTCGAAAGTACATAGCATAGGGGGCAGCTAGATGGCGCAGTGGTTAAAGCACTAGTCCTGGATTTGGGAATACCTGGGTTCATTGTGGCCTCAGACACTTGACACTAGCTGTGTGACCCTGGGCAAGTCACTTAACCCCCATTGCCTTAAAAAAAAAAAGTACATAGAGTGTCTTAGCTACATTAGCATGTCTATTTTTTTCCAATTTTCTTTACGATATTCTTGTGAAGAAACAAAAAGAATCGACTGATTGATGGTGAACCCCTTGTGCAATCTGGAATATTGAATTGTGAATAGGCAGTGTGACATCAGCAAAACTAAAGACTTCCATGCCTCTAACACAAGTTATACAGTGCCTTTTTCTTCCAGTTGTTTCTGGTGTTAGATTTTTTCAGTTTCTTTAAGTCAGACACTGTGTCTGGCCTGATTTGGGGGCTTAGCCTGAGCCTCTCTGTTCCAGGACAGCCTTTGACTGTTGTTCTTATATGAAGACCAGAGTGCCCTCATTTAAATGAGTATTTATTTTTCAAGCTCAGGCTTTTGCTAGAGTAGGCAGAGCAGATGGTACATAGCTCAAGATAATATGAAATGAGTCCTTGTTTACATCTGTTCACCTAGTAGGCTTACTGTGAAAGGAAAAAATTGCTACATTGTTCTTTGTCTCTACAACCTGTGTGTGTTCAAGGACCAAGTTGGCATCTGAGCAGGTGTGTTTGTCTGAATCAGTACACCTCTGTTTGCTGACAGAACAACCCTTGTCTTCTCCCTCCATCTCAGTCATCATTTATCAAGGCGCAGTGGTTAAAGCACTGGCCCTGGATTCAGGAGGACCTGAGTTCAAAGCCAGCCTCAGACACTTGACATTTACTAGCTGTGTGACCCTGGGCAAGTCACTTAACCCCCATGCCCCACCAAAAAAAAACAAAACAAAACAACAACAACAAAAAAGAAGCTGGGTTAAGTGTGATGGAAAGAGTCAGAAGACATGATTTCAAGTTCACTGCTTCACCATTGCTGGGGTATATTCCTGGGACTTATAGGGCTTCCATGGAAGAATAGATGGGCAAGTTAGTACTGAAGGCTATAGGCTCTTATTTGGTGTATTTAAGGGAAATAACATGAATAAACTCAAGGCACCTAATTGAGCCTGGAGGGGATGAAGGGACACCAAGGGAAGGTTATCACACTGCAACTATCCCCCTTCCCCCTTATGACTGGCCTGGGAACTGTCACTTCTACATTAGAGCAGCTCACTAAACCCAGATAGTGGGGATGGAACTAACCTTGATATATGAAGGTGAAGGCCATGGAGGGAATACAAACATGTCATTAGGAGTTTGGGGCAAAATAGTTTCAAACTATAGAAGAAGAAGAAGAACCCATAATAGTCTCGTGAGAGACTTATCCCTGATAAGTGAATGACTTCAACCAGCTTTGACTTAGCACTCCTCAGTACATCTTTAATATTCTTGTTTTTGTTTTTGTTTTTTTTGCGAGGCAATGGGGGTTAAGTGACTTGCCCAGGGTCACACAGCCAGTAAGTGTCAAGTGTCTGAGGCCGGATTTGAACTCAGGAACTCCTGAATCCAGGGCCGGTACTTTATCCACTGCGCCACCTAGCTGCCCCTTTAATATTCTTAATATTCCACATGTCACACTAGTTCATGTATTTTATAGGGAGTGAGAAGGTCTAACTCTAGCAGGTCTTCATGGCTCATCACCACTGAAGTCATAGACAGAGTGACCCAAATCAAGAAAGAAACTGCAAGTTTCTAGTTTGAAAGGTTGCAAGCAAAGATGATTCTAGATTTAGTGTTTTAAGGTAAGACAACAGGGAGGAGAAGGTGTGGCTAGGACTGAAGCAGCTGTTAGATACAAAAGGATTAAGCCTGTAAAGCTAGAGGCTTTTCTGGATGGCAGCCAATTACTAATGTCTAAGGCCTGATCACTTGACTTGCTTAAGCTGGTTCCCTCATCTGCAAAAATAAATTACTTTAAAAATAAAATTGTTATTGATCTTTTGTTTTTATGTCACTTTTTGGTCCCCATGTGTGTCTTACTCCCCTCAGAAAACATTTCATATAACAAATAATTTTTGAACAGAAAACAAGGAAGAGAAAAATAAGCAAAACCAATCACTATATTTAAAAAAATCTGAAAGTCCATGTTCGGTGCTCCGGTTTCATGGGGGGGGGGGCGGGGAGGCTCTTCCTTCTTTTGAAAAGGAGTTTGGGGAAGGTGGTGGTGTTTTTTTCCAGTTTTCTTCCTTGGGGCCATGTTTGTTCTATGTAAGTTTTCAATATTCACAAAGTGGGAATTACAATATACTCCTTATATCATGCCCTTGTTAGGAGGATCAACTAAGAGAATGTATTTAGAAAGTTTAGTAAATCAAACTTTTTTTTTTTTAGTGAGGCAATTGGGGTTAAGTGACTTGCCCAGGGTCACACAGCTAGTAAGTGTTAAGTGTCTGAGGTCGGATTTGAACTCAGGTACTCCTGACTCCAGGGCCAGTACTCTATCCACTGTGCCATCTAGCTGCCTCCAAATCAAACATTTCTACATAATTGCCTGGCGTTAAAGGAACGTCTGAGTCCACATGGCCTGGGGTACTATCCCTACTCCTCCCTAAGGGGCCTGCCCATCTATGGCCCCTAAAGCTAGGCCCCGACCTGATTCAGTTCTGGAGAGCCTGTCCTCTGATGAGAAAGAAGCTATTGTTAAATCCCTATAATGACACCTGGAAACATGGCTTAGGTTTAGGATTTCTTCTTGAAAGATACTCTTAAATGTGAGTCAGGTATGGGACACATATTTCCTACATAGGAAAAAAAATTATAGAAAACAAACAAACACTCATAAACATGTATTGACAGTGAGGCTTAAATCAAGATTCAACAATTACAACTATAATTATGCTCTCTCTCGGGATGGTGATACTTAAATCTTATCAGAACAGAACAGTTAGTGAGATTGTTAATTTGTCATTCCATCTTGTCTTCCCAATGTCCAAACAACTCTCAGAATATGTCTGCTGGTAAAATAGGCAGCTTTGGAATAATCTTCTTGTTGGGGGCCAACCCTCTATGCAGAAGTACCCCTTGATGCCTGCCTGCTTCACTCATTGGATTTAGATAAGCCTAAAGATTTGAAGTGACATAACATTTACCTCTACCACTGTCACCACATGGCTAGAAGCTGGTCTCAAAGCTGGTTGACTAGAACCAGAAATGGAAGCACGCTCTATAGGCTGACACCTGTAAGCCAGCTCTCAACTTCAGCTCCAATGTAAGCTGTGCCTTGTATGTGGGCATTCAGTAAAATTGAACTGAGTGCATTGTCACAGCCTTCAACCCCTTGGGATTGTTAAATTCCTATTTTAATTTCAGGCATTTGGGATGGGAAGATATTTTAAAAAGAATACCTGCCATCACAGAACTTTTAGATTAGTTGTATTTTCTTGAAGGACAAAGTTAGGAATCATTTTGAAAAGTTCTGTCCCTAAATGAAAGAAGTTTTTACCCATTTAACTTGTGGGCTTGAGGCAGTCAGCAAGTGTTTATGAAAGGCTTACCAGGCTCTTTGCTAATCAATGGGGATACAAAGAAAGAAGAAAGGATAGTCCCTGACCTTTAGCATCTCATATTCCAGTATGGAAGACAGCAAGACAGTAACTATGTACATACAAGAGCTATTTAGTGTAAATGGAAGATAATCTCAGAGGGTAGGCACTAATAATGGAAGGGGGCTGAGAAAGGCTTCCTGCAGAGGAAGGTGGGAGTTGGACTGTTTTGAAGAAATCCTGGAGGCATAGGTGAGGAGGGGGGAGCATTACAGGCATAGGGACAACCAGTGAAAAGACATAAATCAAAGGGATGGAAAGTCCTTTGTGAGGAACGGTAAATAGGCATTAGCCTGGATTTTAGCTGGATTTTAGAGTTAATGGGGGGGGTGTGGAGAGAGGTGAATTGATGAATAAAATACAAGAAGACTGGAAAGTTAGGAAAGGAGTAGATTGTGAAAGGCTTTAAAATCTTCCCCCCCCCCCAAAAAAAAAAGCATTTTAGATTTTATCCCCTAGTTAATAGGGAGCCATTGATGTTCATCCAGTAGGGGAATGTTTGGTCAGATCTGCACTTTAAGAATATCACTTAGGCAATCAAATGTAGGATGATTTGGAGTGAAGAGAAACTAGAGGCCTAAGAGGCCAATCAGAAGGCTCTTTCAGTAAGTAGATGTGAGATAGTGAGGGCCTTGGGGTGTATGGGGTATTCAGGGAGAATGAGCACCTCTGGTGTGAGGGCTGCTGAGCCCTTTTCAGAGCTGCTCATCCATCTTTGTTGTCCACCTGGCACTCAACTCTCCCCTGTGGCTTCAAGAAGCCACACCCTGGTAAGTCATCTTGGCAGACTAGCTAAACCAGGCTGAGGATAACTCAACTAATAACTAATGGGCTTCAAACCCATTAGTGAGGGGGGTGTCTACCCCAAGCATGTGAAGACTTCCTCCAACAGAATGGGTGGATAAGAACACTTTGTTCCAAAGGCCATAAAGGCAGGCACCACAGAGTGCTTAGAATTTGGTGAGATATCGAAGATGCGAAGGTCATCCCCTGCATCTTGGGCCATTGTCAATCATCTTGACTTTTGTCTTGCCACTGGATGACAACTTTGGGTAAGTCTGCCTCACTTAAATCCAGTTCATGTGCAAATCAAGACATTGCCTCATGAAGTCTTTGGTCCTCCTCAGGGGAGAGATTATGGCTGGCTCAGGGGATCTGAGAATCATCTGTTTAGAGATAATTGAATTCATAGGAGCAGATGAGATCTTTGAATGAGCAGTTCTTAACCTCTTTTGTTACAAGGACCCCTTGTCTGAAAAAAAAAATGTTTTTAAATGCATAAAACAGAATACACAGTTACAAAGGAAACCAATTGTACTGAAATACATTTATCAATTTTTTCTTTTAAGTTCACCAGGTTAAACCCCATTGAAGTAGAGGGAGAATATGAGGGCCTAGGACAGAGTCTTGGGAGACACTCAAGGTTAGTGGGTGGGACTAAAATGAAAATTCAATAAAGGAGGGGCAGCTAGGTGGTGTAGTGGATAAAGCACTGGCCCTGAATTCAGGAGGACCTGAGTTCAAATTTGGCTTCAGACACTTGCCACTTACTAGCTGTGTGACCCTGGGCAAGTCACTTAACCCTTATTGTCCCCCCCCCAAAAAAAAAGATTCAATAAAGGAAACTGAGAATTGATTAGTGGTTAGAGAAGTAGAAAAGAACAATGTCACAATAACATAGAGAGGAAAGAATATCTTGGAGAAGGTGTTGATGGACAGTTTCAAAGGTATCAGAGAGATTTGAAGAATGAAGATTGGGTACCACAAAAAAAATTAAAATTTTTGGAAATACCTCAGGTGGTTAATGTTAGATTAGGTGCACTGTTTTTGTTTGTTTGTTTGTTTTTTGGTGAGGCATTTGGGCTTAAATGACTTGCCCAGGGTCAGCTAGTAAGTGTCAAGTGTCTGAGGCCAGATTTGAAGTCAGGTCCTCCTGAATCCAGGGCCAGTGCTCTATCCACTGTGCTACCTAGCTGTCCCTAGGTGCACTGTTTTAAACAACAACAACAATCCAATTATACTGATCCTTTAATGTCCTATTCTAGCCCTTCTGGCTTTGTGGGATTACTCAATTTAAAGTCTAGTTGAGTATTCCTTTTGTGGAGAAGGAAGAAGACTTTCCATGTCAGGTTTTATCTAGTACTGAGTGGTACAGAGTTCCTCCCTTTGACCCCAGAGTGGTCCTTTCTCCTAAATTCTTTCCTGTGTTTTCAGGGGGTACACCTGGGATTTCTGGTATTTGCCGGCAGTCATACAGCTGTTACATCCTTTTGTGTGTTCTCTGTACCCCAAACCCCACCTTAAATTATAATTTCCTTGAGGTCAGGGGTTGTCTTTTTATTAATTGTATCCTCAGTGCCTAGTTCACTGTAGGCACTTAATAAATGTTTATTGGATTGGATTAGAGGACTGACATTTTGAGCAACTTGAACGAAAGGTAATAGCAGACCTATGGAACACTCAGGTAAGTTTTCCCTTCCCTTCAAAAAATATATCCCCCAAAGCAAATGGGGAAAGGGGTTTTTTTTTTTTGCTCCCATTCCTTCCTTCCATCTAGGTTTATGCCTGGACCAAGGCAAGGGAGTAATAGCTTCCAGACTTGCAGAACAGGCAGGAGGTGACTCTTCATAGACCTTTTGGCTGTGTGTTCTTGAGAAGGCTAACTTTAACATGGAGGGGAATATGTCTTCTATGAGACATCTCAGGCTGGCACAGTCCCTAACCTTGTTCTCCCATGCCGTTTGGGACTTATGGCCAGGAATTTGACAGAAGGAACTTGACTCTACAGAGTATAGTAGTATATATGGTCTATTGGGTGAGAGGTATATATATATATGTGTTCTCTCTCCCCTTTTTCTCCCCCCCCCTCCATTCCCTCTCAATAGTCTCTCAAAGGGGAAAATTCTAATAACTTAAGCAGTGGGGTTTTTTTCTTTAATTAGTATGAAAATGGTTCTTGTCCCTGTCCATTCAGCTGTGTCATCTGAAAACCAGTGTATTTTCATTTACAATGGAAACCACTGAAAATAGATTGTTTTCCTTAAGAATACCTGTTTAGAAGCTTTAGTTATATTTTGATGTAAAAATAAAGTAGAAAGCTCTTCTTGGCCATCCTACTGGGTGTATGGTTAGATTATTAAGTGACGGCTTTGAGTGGCTCAGTTAACAAAGGGAGAAATAAATGAGGCTTGTGTGAGTGAATTAGAATTTGTTATAGCAAAAAGCAGCATTTATATTTCATTTAAGACTTGGCTGGTCACTACTACAATGCACTATTATGATATCACAATGCAGCTTTTTTTTTTCTTTTGTGAGGACTCTTCTGATAAATGTGACAAAGAATCACAATAAACAAAAATCTCAGATTGGCACATGGGCTTCTGTAGCTCATCAGAACAGATAGATGGTAGTTGTGCATCAAATGTGTCTGTGACTACACTGATTCTGAAGCCAGTGTGCCTTGCTTCCAAGGGAGGGTTTCATCATTTTCTGTAAGGTCAACCATTCACCAAAATACAGGCTAATGGAGAAATATTGTTATCCATTGGGGATGTGTAATAATAAAGTGATTATATCTATTAAAGGTTTCCCTTTTGTCTTTTTCTTCTGCTCCATCTCACTTTTTAAATTTTAAAATGCCTTAGAAATTTTATTTTAAAAACACCATGATTTTGTTCCCGGTACATAGGTCTTTCAAAAGTCAGAATATACTCAAAGTTCTTTGTCATCTATTTTGCTTAGCTGAAACAATTTAAATTTCTTAATTGCTGAATCTTATAACCAAATTTTAACTCATACGAGAGAACAGCTCTTACCTTCTTTCAAAATATGGTTTTTTTAAAAAAAATTTCTTTGACTTATTTGCATATATTTTGGATTCCCTAGAGGCCGGGCTCTCAGTTGTAAGTAGACGGTGTTGGAATGGAGGTAGATGGAGTGTTTTCTCCCATACTCTTAAGTGGGGGCAGGGAAGGGTCCTGTTTGATTCCCAGTATTGCTGATAAGAGGAGCTTCTATGTCAGAATTGGGGCAGGAGTACAGGATTTCCTTGGTTCTTGTTCATCAAATATAACCCCCTCATTTTATAGATGAGATTGAGACCTGGAGAAGTAAAACTACTTATTCAAGGCCACCCAAGCTAGTAAGTGGCAAACCAAATATTTTATCTTCATTTTACAGATAAAGAAACTGAATCTCAAGAGAGGGGAATGATTAGTCTGACTTTAGCGCTCTTTCTATTATACCACAAATTCAACTGATAAAGACTAGTGATAGCAATTCTTCTCTAACTTATAGATTTAACATTTAGAGGTTAAGGTATGCCCATGATCACATAACCAATCATCACTTAATAGAAACATAACTGATTATCAGAGGGACAGGTGTGACCACGTCACTTCGCTCCTCGATGAACTCTAGTGACTCCGTATTTGTTGTTGTTCAGTTGTGTCTCACTCTTGAAGAACCTATTTGGGGTTTTCTTGGCAGAGAGACTGGAGTGGTTTTGTTTGGGGGACTTGCTCACCCAAAGAATTGGAGACTCATCATGAATCTTTTCTTTACAAAATATTGAGTCCTCCATTTCTATGTCTTTGTGAAGGCTGTCCTTCATTTCTAGATTCTGTTTCATCCTCACCTTTATCACCTAAAATCCCTGATTTCTTTCTTAGCTCAGCCAGGTAACTCCTCCTACATATGACCTTTCTTGATCTTCCGTGCTCCCCTTCACCCATTGCCTTTTAGATATTTTGTGCAGGTATATCTCATCCTGTAGAATATAAGCTTCTTAAGTGTGGGGACTCTTTCATTTTTGTCTTTGTATCTCCAGTGCCTGATACATAGTAGGTGTTTAATAAATGTTTGTTGATATATGCACTTAGAATAAAAAAATGGAAGGCACTAAAATCATATGCTCGGGGGCAGCTAGGTGGTGCAGTAGATAAAGCACTGGTCCTGGATTCAGGAGTACCTGAGTTCAAATCCAGCCTCATACACTTGATACTAGCTGTGTGACCCTGGGCAAATCACTTAATCCTCATTGCCCCACTAAAAAAAAAAAAGAAAGAAAGAAAGAAAGATCATATGCCCAGGGGGCAGTTGGGTGGTATAGTGGATAAAGCACTGGTCCTGGATTCAGGAGGACCTGAGTTCAAATCTGATCTCAAACACTTGACATTTATGAACTATGTGACCTTGGGCAAGTCATTGCCCTACCCAAAAAAATCATATGCCCTTTATTTTATAGATTAGTATTTTAAGATAAATCACTTTGCCCTTTCTAGTAGGACACTTAATCAGGTCACTAGCAGAATCATCCCTTTTTCTGGTGGTTGGGTGGGCACAATTGTCTTTTGGGGGGGTGGGCAGTTAGGGTTAAGTGACTTGCCCAGAGTCACATAGCTAGTAAGTGTTAAGTGTCTGAGTTCGGATTTGAACTCAGGTACTCCTGAATCCAGGTCCAGTGCTTTATCCACTGCACCACCTAGCTGACCCCACACAATTGTCTTTTGAAAAAAAGTTTTCACAAGCCATTAAACTTGATTTTACAGTAAACTATATTTGTCTTAGATGTACAGCCCTGAAAAGAGATGTTTCATCTTTCTCTGTTATATTTTAGATTTTCTTTTTGGATTATGGGGGTCACTGGGAGTAGAAGATTGATGTCATTGCCCCTGATACTTTTGTGTTTTCTAGGCCTTGTACACCATATTCCTTAGTTACAAACAGTAGACAAAAAGAATCAAAAATGCTAAATTCTCCCTGACTCCTTTTAGATATAGTCACATGTTTCTAAAGGCTGTGAAAGGAAAAAAAAAGCTGTGTTTCTTTAAAAAAAAGGGGGTGGCGAGGTGGCACAGTGGATAAAGCACCGGCCCTGGATTCAGGATTACCTGAGTTCAAATCCGGCCTCAGACACTTGATACTTACTAGCTGTGTGACCGTGGGCAAGTCACTTAACCCCCATTGTCCTGCCAAAAAAAAAAAAAAAGCTGTGTTTCTTTAAAGGCTGTGAAAGGGCAAGGATTGTTTCATTTTGTGTATCATCTAGTATAAAGCTTAGCACATAGTAGGGGCTTAATAAGTAGTTGATTGACAGGAAGGTAGCCATGGATCTCATCCATAAGCTACCCACGCTGCTTTTCAAACTTGTCAGGCTTGACACAATCCAGGATCTAATGAAAACAACTGACAAGAGAACTGTGTTTCACATGAATCACCAAGGGCAACAGAGACCCCTGGGAGGGATTCTAAATTGTGGATTGTGTTAACATCCCATGTTCAATTTTCCTTAAAGTTTCTTGCAATCTATTAAAGTACTTCATCTGAGAAAGACATTTTTATGTTCTGTCATGGAAACCTTTGTAGGTGTTATCTGGCCATCCCCATGGGAAATACAATGATCTCTTTCTCCTCTTTTTTTTGGTGAGGCAATTGGGGTTAAGTGACTTGCCCAGGGTCACACAGCTAGTAAGTATCAAGTGTCTGAATCTGGATTTGAACTCAGGTCCTTGTGACTCCAGGGCCGGTGCACTATTCACTGTGCCACCTAGCTGCCCCGACAATGATCTCATTAACTTGGATATAGTTTTATTTATTCTGTTGTGAAAAGGAAATCATGCTTTTTCCCTATTTAAAAGAATTTGTTTCAAAAATGGATGGGAGGGGCAGCTAGGTGGCGCAGTGGTTAGAGCACCAGCCCTGGAGTCAGGAGTACCTGAGTTCAAATCCGGCCTCAGACACATAACAAAATGCATTTGCTCTCAATGTAAAGAGGAAGAAAGAAGGGATGGTGGGGCAGGATGGATAGAAGAAGAAGGGAACAGGCAGAGCTAACTTTACACAAGGGATAATAAGTAGGCTGCCCCAGTGGTATGATTAAATGGCTTGCCTTAGTGACTGAAATTCCCACCATTAACATTACTCATTCAGAACCTTCTAAAGAAATGTACATTTTTTGATACATTTATAATACCTGAATTTCAGGTATAATATTACCTAATAGAGGTGTAATACAGCCAACATTAACTCACTTAGCATGGACTACATCAAACCGTGTCACCTTGCTCTGGGCAAGAATGGGGATGATATGTGTGTGGATTAAGAAAGTTTTGGTGCCTAAGGAGTGCTTAGAATAGAGTCAGGGGAAGGTGAGGTAGAAAAGTCTATAGTGGGTAATTCTTAAACCTTAAAGTGGTAGGACCCTTGCAATAAAATTGTAATTATTTTTATTACCTACTACTGGGGGGGGAGGGGCTATAAGATAGTATAAGGCTGACTTTAGAAAAATCTCATTACTACTCAACAGCTTTACAGACACATTAGAAAGTTAAGAGAAGGCATGGTGTAATGAAAAGAACACTAGACAGGCTCTGGTTTAGATTCCAGAAGGTACCTGGCCTTGAATTCCTGACTCACTGAATGAACAAATGAATCAAAGGAAGAAAAAGCATTTGTTAAGCGCTTATTAAAGCACAAATGCAAAAGCATGACAGCCTCTGTCATCAAGGAGTTTATATTCTCATGGGCGAGACAGCACATATAGGGAAATACTGACCACAGGGCAATGCTTTCGTTTGCCAAATCAAAAGGATATGAGTGGAACCATAGGGGAATCGATCTGAGTGCCCTTTCAAGTAGGATTGGCAATATTGCTTTGATTTATAGTTCCAGGACTGGAAAGCTGAGGGTGAGAAGAGGAGGAAGGAGGATACTCTCACCTAAGTAGGCAAAAGAAGATGACCAGGGTGTAAAGCACTGTGTAGTTGGGCCCACAGATTTAAGGGGCCATGTAAGGCACTCACCAAATAAGGCATCTTTGGCTCCAGGGCAGGAGTTCTAGGCCTGAAAGGCAATGATCCTCCACTTGTCAATTTGTCTTGCATTTATGAAGCCTGCCCTTTTTAAGTTTAGTTCTCTGGAGGAGTATCATATCTTGATATTTTCCTGTTGAGCAGGAATCTTAAATCAAGACCCTTGTGTTTGTGTGTCCCAACTACAATTTTACGTATTTGTGTGACTGTAAATATGTCACAACCTCCTGGAACCTTAGTTTCCGTCACATTTCTGTTTTAAAATTTTGAGATTATTTTTGTTTTTTAATTTGCTATGTTTTAATTGTAAATGCCTTTATAGCTTTTGCTGTACCCAGACAACTTATTTTTATTGGAATCCTTTGTTTTTCTTTTTTTGTTTGTTTGGTTTTTTTGGGGGGGGTTGGGGTTTTTTTGCAGGGCAATGGGGGTTAAGTGACTTGCCCAGGGTCACACAGCTAGGAAGTGTCAAGTGTCTGAGGCCGGATTTGAACTCAGGAACTCCTGAATCCAGGGTCGGTGCTTATCCACTGCCCCCCTTTTGTTTTTCATTACTCCGGGTATTCTTCCCTCCACCCAAATACCTTTCACTTGTAAACAAGTATAAAAAGAGAAGAAAAAAGTAATTTGGCAAAACCAATCAACACATCATCTATATTGACAACCCAGTTAACATTCCAAACTTGTTATCATCCACCTCTGCAAAGAAGGGAAGTCATGCTAAGCAACTTAAAATTATTTAAAATATTTGTACTTATTTTGTTAAATATTTCCCAATTATATGTAAACTTTTTTTTTTTTTTTTTAGTAAGGCAATTGGGGTTAAGTGACTTGCCCAGGGTCACACAGCTAGTAAGTGTTAAGTGTCTGAGGCTGGATTTGAACTCAGGTACTCCTGAATCCAGGGCCAGTGCTCTATCCACTGCGCCATCTAGCTGCCCCTATATATGTAAACTTTTTAACATTCGTTTAAAAAAATTTGAGTTGCAAGTTCTCTCCCTCCTCCCTCTCCTCCGCCCCTTGAGAAGGCAAGCAATACAGTATCAGTTATACATGTGAAATCATGCAAAACATTTCCATATTAGCTATGTTGCATAAAGTAAAGAAAGGTTAAAAAAAAAGTATGCTTCAATCTGCCCTCAGGGTCCATCAGCTCTCTCTCTGCGGGTGGATAGCAATTTTCATCATGGGTCCTTTGGAATTGACTTGGATCATTGTCTCCACCAGAGTAGCTAAGTCTTTCACAGTTAAGCAATTTTTTTTAAACACACACACACACACACACACACACACACACACACACACAAAATCACCAGTGCTCCTAAATTGGAGATTATCTATGTGTTATCTATAGATAAATAGATAGATAGATAGATAGATAGATAGATAGATAGATAGATAGATAGATAGATAGATAGATAGATGTGTGTATGTATGTATATATACATCTACATAAAACATGACATATATTATAGAAACAATTGGGTTTCTTCTGTTTCTGAAATTTGAGATTTGAATTGTGTCTGAGGGTGTTTATTTCTTTCCATTGGTAAGTTTCAGAGCAATATTCTGTGATAAGAGGCAAAGCAGAATAGTCCTAGATGCTTTATACCCTTCCTAATCTCCTACCCTTCAGCTAACCTTTGTCAACCCTTATTATACTGGGTCTTGATTCAAGGACCCAAACCTGAAGAGTCAGATTCCACAAAAGCAACACAGATGGGTGGATGAGAAACTATTCCCAAGGCTATAGATTTCCTAGTACATTCCACTCCGCAAGTATTAATCCTGCAAAGTCTCTTAACAATATTGTGTCTTGGGAGAGCAGGTAATGCAGTCAAGTCATGTTGTCGTCATGTAGCACCTGAGCTGAGTCTTAAAGAGAAACAAACATTCTGAAATGTAGAGATAAGGGTGTGCATTTCAAGGATGGATGAGTGCTTGGGCAAATGCAAGGAGGGGGGAAATGGAGCATGGATTTCAGGATACATCTAGTAGTCTGATGAGCAGGAGAACAGAGTATATTATGGGGAGTAATAGAGCCTAAAGCTGGAAAGGGGGTTGGAGATGATGGCAATGCCAGGCCAAGAAATTGGTGTTTATCCAGTAAACCATGAGGGGCCACTGAAGGTTTCCAGCAGGATAGAGACATGGTCTGACCTGGGCATTAGGAAGATCAATTTGGCAACTGTGTGAAGATTAAGTTGGAGAGACTGGAGACAATGAGACCAATTAGGCTATTAAAGTAGTCCAGGTTAGAGGTGTAAAGTTGCTAAAATCCTAGCTATACTGTCTAAAATAGCTAATGAGTGGTCGCCAATAAATTAGAAGCTTTAGCAAGAGTATTTAAGTGTTAAGTATTTATTAAAAAGCATTAGGATCTGGGGCAGTTAGGTGGTGCAGTGGATAGAGCACCAGCTCTGGAGTCAGGAGGACCTGAGTTCAAATCCAGCATCAGACACTTAACACTAGCTGTGTGACCCTGGGCAAGTCACTTAACCCCAATTGCCTCACCAAAAAAAAAAAAAAAGCATTAGGACCTAAATTTCTAAGAGACCCCATTATCTGACCTGCCAAGGTGAGGTCAGGAACAAAAAGGACCAATGCTTCCTTCTTCCTCCCAGAAGCCTCCTGTGAAACTGGGAACATCCTATCCACATGTGCGCACACCCAGCTCCAAGCTAATTGGCTGGTAGCTTTGATAGACAGTACCCATGAGCAAATGTCACTTTCTGACGCCAAGGAACTGACCACATGGCTTGCCTCAGACGCCTTCTCCTCATGGCAGAGCTTTCCTACAGTAACTTTCTAGCAGGTGGCATCACTCCAATCATTACAGTGATAATGATGGCCTAGATAAGGGTGGTAGGTCTGTGTGGTGTGTGTGTGTGTGTGTGTGTGTGTGTGTGTGTGTGTGTGTGTGTGTGTGTGTAATGGCTTATGTAGCTAGCTGACATTGGATTTGGAGTTAAGAAGCTCCAAGTTTGAATCCTGCCTCAGATACTCTGTGTGATCTTAGTAAGTCACTTAACTTCTTCTCAGCCTCAGTTTCCTCATCTATAAAATGAGGATAATAATAATAACCTACTTCATAGAAGTGTTTGGAGGATCATATGAGATTATCTATGTACAATCCTTTGCAAACTTTGAAGTGCCATGTAAATCTTAGGTAGTTATAGTTATTATCCAATCAGTGCTGTCCAAGTAGAATCTGCAGTGGCTGATTGAAGATAATGAGAGTGACAGTATTTGTTCACTGTGCTTCCTTTTTAGCTCGATGCTCATCAGCTGTGCTGTGTATCATTACTTGAGGGTTGTGAGTCTTCCCCAAGTGGCCTTGGTCCTGCTTCTTTCTTATGTCCCCCCTCCAAAAACATTCCAGAGACTGAATTAGGCAATTGGTCCCTTTTATAGGGCTGATAGCTTTGTTACAAAGTGCTTTCCTCACAACAACTCTGTTTCCTTATTCCCATTTAACAGATGAGGAAACTGAGAGCCAGGTAAAGTGACTTGTCCAGGATCATACATTAAGTAAGTATAGAGTCTGGGAATAGAACTCTAGTTTTCCCTGACTCCCAACTCCCTCTTTCTTCCATAGTGCTATGCTGCCTCTATATGATAAAGTACGTTTTCTTGTGTAGTCTTGCTTCTGGGATAGTAAACACTAATTGAACAGGTTTCAACTGCATAGACTTAATGCTTCTATCATAAATCCCTCAAAAGATAACGTTGTAGTGGATAAAGCACTGGCCCTGGATTCAGGAGGACCTGAGTTCAAATCTGACCTCAGACACTTGACACTTACTAGTTGTGTGATCCTGGGCAAGTCACTTAACCCCAGTTGCCTCACCAAAACAAAACAAAACAAAACAAAAAGATAATGTTGTATTCTACAGACATCTCAACAAATTTGCTCTTGGCTGTCCGTGAAAGTAGGGAGTTATAGGCATGATGACACTCCTTCTTTGTTTTCTATTGTGAGGTAACTGTTTATATCATCCCTTGTGTTACTTGTATATCTTTTCTACTAGAAAATTGTTTCATTCTCTCTGAGATAACATAAGGTTACTATTTATTCATTCATAGAATTTAAGATTCTGTGTTTAATAGCATGCTATAATTAGTGGCTACTTTCATTCTAAGCCCAGAACTGGATAAGGAGAAGAAGGTTGCTTGGATTGCATTTAGATATAGTGGATTGCTTTCTGTGATCCCACATTCCTCCCTGAAACAAGCCCCGCCCCCCCATTCCCTCATGTTAATACTAATGTTCTAGGGGGCAGCTAGATGGCGCAGTGGATAGAGCACTGGCCCTGGATTCAGGAGTACCTGAGTTCAAATCCAGCCTCAGACACTTGACACTTACTAGCTGTGTGACCCTGGGCAAGTCACTTAACCCTCATTGCCAGGCCAAATAAAAAAACAAAAAACATACTAATGTTCTAGTGATATTTTATGATTGGGAATCATAGGAAATCACAATCTTTGAGCAGTAAAAGTTGCATATACCCAAAGGGAAATGAAGAGCCACCTTTGAAGTGTAAATAGGCTATACATATTACCAATGACAGAGTAAATGATAATCAAAGAGAGTTACACACACATACAGATATGCATATATAAGGGAGACTTACATGGACATTGGTACTTAAATGATGTTGTAAGATTTAGAACACAGGTTCTTTATTATTATTATTATTATTTTTTTTTTTTGCAGGGCAGTGAAAGTTAAGTGACTTACCCAGGATCACACAGCTAGTAAGTGTCAAGTGTTTGAGGCCAGATTTGAACTCAGGTCCCCCTGAATTCAAGGCCGGTGCTTTATCTACTGTGCCACCTACCTGCCCCCTAGAACAAAATTCTTAACCTGGGGTTTGTGAACTTGTTTTCTTAATATTTTGACAACTGCATTTCAATATAAATGGTTTCCTTTGTAACATTGTGTATTTTATTCATTTAAAAGTATTCTTCTTTTTTTTTTCCTTTGGTGGTGCAATGGGGGTTAAGTGACTTGCCCAGGGTCACAGAGCTAGTAAGTGTCAAGTGTCTGAGGCTGGATTTGAACTCAGGTACTCCTGAATCCAGGGCCAGTGCTTTATCCACTGTACCACCTAGCTGCCCCCTAAAAGCATTATTCTGAGAAGGGGTCTACAGGCTTCAGCAGACTGCCAAAGGAGGGGAGGGGTCCAGGGTACATCAAGTTTTATCTCCAAAACATCTTTCACATGTGCCCTTCTCTTTATTCACACCACAAGCACCTTTACCCCAGTTCTCATTATCTCTTATCTGAACTATTGAGTGGTCAGAACTGGCTGTAGCTAGATGGTGTGCTCTTTCATTCAAGCCTGGTAGAGGGTTTTATCCTTCCCCGAACCGCCACACAGTATCCTGTCCTGATGACCTTTTACACTCCTCTGTTCCTCAGTTCTCTAATCTGGTACCAGCAGTTCAGAGCCTGTTTTCCCTGGCACCAGAAATTCAGAGCTTTGCAGCACTGGTGTTTCTGGGTTGTAGCCCCTGGCAGGCTTTCACTCCTGACAGGCTGTGGCCAAGCCGGCTTTATAGCCCTGAGCAAACTTCCACAGCCTGGAACTGGTGTCTCCACAGCACTGGACAGACAAAGGGGAAACCAGAGTGTAGGGGTGAGTCTTGATGTAAGTCTGTGTTATAACATTGCGTCTGCTAGTGCCGCTTTCCTGCTGGTAGTGAGTGAGGTCAGGGTCACTGAGCTCCAGTTTCTGAGTTTTTTCTTTTCTTTTAAAAATTTTTCACCGTCTTTTGTATTCTGGGTGTCCTAGATCATGGAGATAGCTGAAGTTGCTTTATCTTTGGGGTATAATTTTTGTTTTGGAGAGGTTTGAAAGGTCTTGGGGATCAGTGAAACTGTCTAGTTCACCATCTTGTTGCTCATATGGCCCAATCCTCCCCAGTTACTTTGGTTTTTTGTTGTTTTTGTTTGTTTTTGTTTTTGCAGGGCAATGAGGGTTAAATGATTTGCCCAGAATCACACAGCTAGTGTCAAGTGTCTGAGGTCTGATTTGAACTCAGGTCCTTCTGAATCTAGGTCCAGTCCTTTATCCACTGCGCCACCTAGCTGCCTCCCTCCCCATTACTTTGTAATTTATTTTAAGGATTTCATAGGCCTCTGTAATGGGCACCTCTGGTACAGTGGATTTAGTTAGCTCTTAGACTCGTAGTCAGAAATTATGGGCTCCAGGTATGGATATGATACATGGATATATAGATATATGGATATCTATATAACTGTATAATAGTAAAGATATTATATTTGTTTCAGATATATTTATTAAGTGGAATCCATAGTCCAGTTCCTTTATTTCTGTGAACTTTCATTTTCTCATCTGTACAACAAAATGTATAATATTTGAACTATTTACCTGTCAGTGTTGCTGTTAGTAAAGTGCTTTTTATATCCTAAAGTTCTGAATATGAGTTACCATGAATGATTTCTCACTTTGTACAACACCTAAGATAGCTTCCTATACAGTTAGCTGCTTAATAATTAAAAAAATAATAATAATGATGGGGCAGCTAGGCGGTGCAGTGGATAAAGCACCGGCCCTGGATTCAGGAGGACCTGAGTTCAAATATGGCCTCAGACACTTGACACTTACTAGTTGTGTGACCCTGGGCAAATCACTTAACCCTCATTGCCCCACAAAAAAAAAAAAAAAGAAAAAGAAAAAGATGAAAACCTAAAATAGATGATTTTTCTCATATGTCAACTGCATTCTGTGCCACACGGTTTTTGGATAATTTTTTTTTCCTGTTGTTGGACTTTAAAAAAACTTAGCATTTGTTTTTTAAATGTAGCAGGTCCACACACAAAGGGATCTTCATTTATTTTAGAGCACATTGCAGTATTAAAATGCGTAAGGATGTTGGCCAGACTAATTTATAAGGTAGATGTGACAATATCCATGATGGTATGTCAAAAGCCACAATTCCCTGGACTGCAATGATGCATTGATTCCCCTGCTGGCTTTTCTCCACAGAAGTCAGAGAAAGGCAGTCAGCAAAGTAAATCATTTTTTGGCAGCTATTTCTTCCCCTCACTTGGGATCACCAATAGATCATAAATCTATTCTTTGTTTTGAAAAGGGCTTTCTGGAAATGGTCAGGCAATAACATGTTCCATAATAATTCTAAGGGTCTGTGGATAGCAGAGCCAGCTCAGAAACCTTTAGGAGGCTTTGAAAAAATCCAGTACAGCGCCGGCCCTGAGTTAAAATCTGGCTTTAGACACTAGCTGTGTGACCCTGAGCAAGTCACTTAACCCTCTTTCCTTCAGTTTCCTCATCTGTAAAATGAGCTGGAGATGGAAATGACAAACCCCTCCAATATTTTTGCCAAGAAAACCCCAAATGGGGTGATGAAGAGTCAAACAGGACTGAAATGACTGAACAACAAGAAGACACTTGCTAACAGTTAAAACTTTCCTAATGTAGAATGGATTGCCTCAATACGTGATGAATTGGAAGGCTCAGATATTTAAGAGGAACTTCCTTGTTTGGGTACAAGTTAGATTAGCCAAGGTTCCTTCAAACTCTGAGAGTTACAATGCTATGAAGCTCCTGATGAATCTGTTTTGCTATTTGTCAGCAATGCTTAAGAAACACATTTTTTAAACTGGTGTCTGAGTGACATTGGGCAAATCACTTCAGTTCTTTGGGCCTCAGTTTCCACATCTGTTCCTCTAAGTTCCCTTCCATCTCAAAATCTGTGATAGTTTGATTTTATGGTTGGGGATAGGATTGGTTGTTTCATCTCTCATTGACTTTTTTTTCCCCCCCAAGGCAATGTGGGTTAAGTGACTTGCCCAGGGTCACACAGCTAGTGTCAAGTGTCTGAGACCGGATTTGAACTCAGGTCCTCCTGAATCCAGGGCCGGTGCTTTATCCACTGTGCCACCTAGCTGCCCCATCTCTCATTGAGTTTCAACATTTATTAAGCACTTACTATGTATACAGGTCACTTTTCCCCTCTTGATCTTAGTTCCTTTACCTATAAAATGAGTAGGAGTGGATGGGGTGATATCCAAGGACCCTTCCAGCTTCAGAGCCCTGTGATCCTATCCTAAGGACCAGTAGAGTCTTCCTAGCAACAGATTCTTTTAGTTACTTTGTACAGTTGCAAACACTAGTAATTGCATGAGCCTCTATTGGGTACATTTCTCCTCTCTCCTCTTGCTGCTCTGAGTACCACCAGATAACTAGATGAATGTGTGTAGAAGAGGGTGCACTGTGAGAGAATACTTCTGAGGTTCAGTAAGCTGTGATTTGTCTTTTTTTTTAATGGAAAATAGAAGTAAAGTCTCTTGGGGTTCCGTGACCTTACCATCAGGAAATCATGTCAGATTGTACTATTGCTTCCTATCAGCAGGCAGCACACAGAGTTATCAGGTCTCTGAGGGTAGATAAGAAAGGGGAGCAATTGGTCTCACAGCCACATGCTGTCCCCTTTTTTAAAAAAAGGGTTTTTTTTTCCCCTCTCTAATGAGAACTGGTCTTCAAATGAGTAATCACTAGGACTTTTAGTAGGGAAAAAGGACCTTGGGAATAGAACAGTTCTTGGTGAATTAACTTATATTAATGAGACTTAGAAGTAAAGTGCAATCTAATTTGTCAGTGAAAATTATCTTTGTGTACTGGGGGTTAGATAATGAAGTGGCCTGAAATATACTTTTCAATTAAATGCCCCCAATAACATCAGTCTCATTAAAATTAGTCTTTCAAATATTACCTCTTAAAAGAGTTGTTACTCTAGTCATGTTTTTGTCCTGGAAAGTCAGCAAAATGTCTTCCTTTCTAAATATGTAGGGGAGGGGAGTAAAGGAATATTTCAGATGTATACTGAACATGGTTAGAAATAGCCCTCTCAGGGGGCAGCTAGGTGGTGCAGTGGATAAAACACTGGACCTGGATTCAGGAGGACCTGAGTTCAAATCCGGCCTGAGGCACTTGACACTTACTAGCTGTGTGACCCTGGGCAAGTTACTTAACCCCCATTGCCCGGTCAAAACAAAACAAAACCCCCAAAACAAACAAACAAAAAAAAGAAATAGCCCTCTCATTCAGTTAAAAATATTTATTAATCACATGTGTAGTGCCTCAAGGTACCTCCCCAAACTCAAAGAATGTGTGCCCTCGAGTCATCTATCTTGTTGTATAGAGCGCCATGATCAAATTCATGGAAGAGGAAAAGGATAGGCTAAGTAATCCAGCTGGTAAAGATCATGCCATATATATATATATATATATGGTAGTGTAACATAAGTTTAGAAAAGGATGTTGGAACTATATAATGGAATGCCTTAAAGGCTAGGTGAAAGAATTACTTTTGGAAGTTTACAAACAAGAAATAATATCTGAGTTCTACATGAAGAAGGTTACTATAGGGCATATTGGAAGAGGCAGGAAGACCAATTAGAATAGGTAACACAATATTGATAACTCGTATTTATATAGCACTTGAAGATTTTCTAAAGCTCTTTTATCATAATAGTAGGTAAGCTAGGTGGTTAGCATGCTTTCTACATAAGGACCTGAACTAGGAATGATATTGTGAGGGAACATTGGGGTAAAATATAGGATTTAGTAATTAATTGGTTGGAAACAAGGGAGAAAAGGGCATTCAAAAATGAAAAATGACTTTTTGAGCCAGGATACCTGTTAAGAATGAAGACCCTATAGACAGAAATAGGGAAGTCAAGATGTGGATAGAGAGATAATGAGTTCTAGCTAGTCAGGGTAGGAAGGTGGAATGTTAACGATAAAGATATAGCCTGGTCTGTTGGGTAATACGAGTCCTATTATTCCAAATTTGTGGACTTACTGGCCACTTCTTTACCCTACTGAGAATGACTCAGTAGTGGTCAAGGGTTATCCTGTGGATATAAAGAGTCCAAGGGAAAGATATAAGAGAGAAGAAAAAGGTATTTCCTATAGCTTCCTATGGTGCCTAGAGAATATGGTGTGGAATGTGTGAGGGTGTGTGCTACAAATTCCTTTTAAATAGTAGCAGAGTAATGAGGTCATTCTCTGGCTGATTTCCTGCTAAGATTTTGAAAAAGACCTGAGGGAAGGAGGAACTCCTGTTACCTGTCTTCCTTGTCTGCCTCTCTGAGTGAGATACACTTTGAGTAGTGGAACCCCCAAAACAGCCTAGGAACTGAACTCATTTTCTGGGGAGACTAGACCAAAGGCAGGCCTGAGCCCAAAACAATCTTGCTTGGGCTGTGCCAACGTGGCTTCAGGGCCAGACTAAACCCTGGAGTTAGAGGGAACAGTGGGTTCCCAGCCTCTAGCAGGTGGGCCTTTGTTGTTGAAGCTAAAAGCTTGGATTAAGATATAGAATGGTTGTGGAACAGAGCTCAGAGTACTATTTTGCTTTGCCACAATTCCAGCCTTGAAAATTATAATGTGAGCTTTCTCTGTGGTATCTGTAAACTCTGTGTATTCACATTTAGCCAAATACCTGTTGTATCTCTTTATTTTTAGATGTGATGAAATCGAATCAGCTTCTATAAAAATGCAGCCTGTCTCTCCTCTCCTGAAGAAAAACAACTTTCTGTAAGTATAATTAGTATACAAATTACCATGCAATGATAACAAAAATACCCTTACTGGTATTGCCATTGATTTGTGTAAATTGAGAGAAACTCTGAAGATATAGGAGTGGAAATAGCCAAATTTTTTGTTTAATTCAGCAGACATTTAGTAAGTGCCTGCTGTGTGCAATACATCATACACAGTACTTGGAGTGAGTGATAAAAAATTTAGGTAACATGTGACCCCTGCTGTGTTGAAGCTTCTAGTCTAGTGTGGGGATAAGCCAAATATGTACATAACCTTAATACAGACTAATACATAATAAAGGTAGTAGAGAGGTATAAATGAATTGCTGTTTATAACTATCTGACCTGAGGGACTATGGAAGGCTTCATTGTAGAAGTGAGTGGCATTTGATTTGTACTTTTTAGGGTATGAGGAATTCAGTAGACAAAAAGGGAAAGAGGGACTATTCTAGAAAAAACTAAGAATCTGAGTGAAGACACTGAAGTTAGAAAACACAGGACATGTTCAGGGAACAGTAAATAGTACAGACAGGTATAGTATGATGGAATTAGGAAGACCACAGCTGAAACTTGGTCTCATACATTTACTTGCTGTGTGATCCTGGACAAGTCACTTAGCCACTGTTTTCCTCAGTTTTCTCATCTGCAAAATGGGGATGATACTAGCAACTACTTCTCAGTCTTATGGTAAAGGTAAAATAATATTTGTAAAGCACTTTGTCATCCTTAAAGTGATATACAACTGCTAGTTATTATTATTATTTAGTCCAGTTTAATTAGCATAGAATAAATGTTAAAGTGAAACATGACTTAAGGTGAGAAAAGCTAGGGTAGCACCAACTTGTGGATAGTCTTGAATTCCAGTGAAAGGGGTTTCAACTTTAGTCAGGAAACCATAGGGAACCACTGAAAATTTTTGAGTAGAGGAGAGTGTCATGACTAGATCTATACATATAGAAGATTAGTTATCATATGAATATTGGATTTAAGGAGCATAGGGAAAGGATGAAAGCAGGAGGACCTGTTAGGAGGCTCCTGTAGTAGCCAGAGGAATGGTAATGAAAGCTTGTATTAGGGTGGTAGTATTAGGAGGAGGGGATTATATGTAAAAGATTACAGAGGTCCAGGTGACAAAATACTAGGTATCTGAGGAGGTATGAGAGGTGAAGGAGAGGGGAAAGTCAGAGATAACCCAAGGATTAGGTACATGGGGTGATGATAAAATGAATTTTGGACATTGTTGAGTTTGCAATGCCAGTGAGACATCCTGGTAAAGATATCCTAGAGGATTAATGCAGAAATAGGATTAATGTTATTATGTGTATATATATGTGTGTGTATATATATATATATGTATATGTATAGAGATATATAGATATAACCTATATCAGATTACCTGCTGTCTAGGGGAGGGGGGAGGGAGGGGAGGGAGGGAGAAAAATCTGAAATTGTAAAGCATGTATAAACAAAAGTTGAGAACTATCTTTACATGTAACGGAAAAAATAAAATATCTCATAAAAAAAAAAAAAGATATCCTAGAGGCAGTTGGCCATGTTTATCTCCTAGATAATTAGAAAGACAGAGACATGAGAAATAAATTTGGGAAGTCTCTGAAAAGATATAACTATCCTTTTTTAAAAATTAATTTTTAATTTAAAACATTAATTTTTCTCAAAACCAAAAGAATGAAAAAATAGAAGACAATGTAAAATATCACATTGGAAAAACAACTGACTTAGAAAATAGATTCAGGAGAGATCATTTGAAAATTATTGGACTACCTAGACATTATCTTCTTCCAAGAAATTGTCAAGGAAAATTGCCTTGATATTCCAGAATCAGAAGGAAAAATAGAAATTGAATGACTCTACCGATCACCTCCTGAAAGCGATTGCAAAATGAAAACTCCCAGGAATATTAGAGCCAAATTCCAGAACTCCTAGGTTAAGGAGAAAATATTGCAAACAGCCAGAAAGAAACAATTCAAGTATTGTGGAACCACAGTCAGGATAACACAAGATTTAGCAGCCTCTACATTAAGGGATTAGAGGGCTTGGAATATGATATTCTGGAGGGCAAAAGAACTGAGATTGCAATCAAGAATCACCTACCCAGCAAAACTGAATATAAGCCTTCAGGAAGGAAAATGGGAATTCCGTGAAAGAGAGGACTTTCTGGCATTCTTGATGGAAAGACCTGAGCTGAATAGAAATTTTAACCTTCAAATATAAGACTCTAGAGAAGCATAAAAAGGTAAACAGAAAAAAGAAATCACAAGGGATATTAAAAGGTTAAACTGTTTATATTCCTACATGGGAAGATGGTACTTGTAACTCATAAGAACTTTCTCATTATTAGGGCAGGTGGATGGAGTATATTTAGATAGAGGGCACTGGCATGAGTTGAGTATGAAGGAATGATATCTTAAAAAAATATAAAATTAAGTGGGGAGAGAGGAATGCACTGGGAAGAGGGAAAAGGAGAGGTGGAATGGGGTAAAATATCTCACATAAAAGAAGCAATAAAAAGATTATATATGTGGGGACCAATTTTTAATTGGGGAGTGCTAGCTAAGCAGCTCTCCGCAATATTGGGGCAAGGAAGGAAACCGGCAGCCTCCCTCAAAACAGAACAAGATTTATTTTAACAAGAACAAACTTAAAAAAAACCACAAACAGGATCAGTAGGATCAAGGGAAAGGAAATAAAATGGGGAAAGGGAAATTATAATACCTGAAAAATACCACCACCCAGGAATCAGTTGAAAATACGCAGCAGAATGCCTGTCGCTCTCCAGCTTCCACCTAGAATGCCCAATTCTCCTCCCCCAAACCTAGAAACACCCCACACAGTCCCAGCCAATGGGATGGCCGCTCTGACAGTCACATGACTGCCCTCACTAGGCTTCCAATCATTATAATTTTGCCAGGCCCATGTAGGCGTCGGCGAGTGGTGATGATGTGAGGTGCCAGAGCCCTGGCAATGGCTACAACCAGTGGGTGGAGCAGTGTGCAGTTTGCGGAGCCCCAGGCCAGTGCTCCTGAGGCATAAAAACCTCAAATAACAATTAATTCTTTACATATAGTAGAGGGAGGGGCAGCTAGGTGGCGCAGTGGATAGAGCACTGGCCCTGGAGTCAGGAGTACCTGAGTTCAAATCCAGCCTCAGACACTTAACACCTACTAGCTGTGTGACCCTGGGCAAGTCACTTAACCCCAATTGCCTCACTAAAAAAAAACAACAAAAAAACATATAGTAGAGGGAAAGATGGGGGAGGTGCTGGGGAGTGAGTGAGCCTTACTCATCAGAATTGACTCAGAGGGAATAACATACACATTCAATTGGGTATAGTAATCTATACTACCCTTCAGGAAAGTAGGAGGGGAAGGTGATGGGGGGCGGGGTGATAGAAGGGAGGACAGATTGGGGAAGGGGGCAGTCAGAAGCCAAACACTTTTGAGGAGGGATGGGGTGAAAGGAGATAGAGAATAGAATAAATTTCATGGGTAGGGAATAGGATGGAGGGAAATACAGTTAGCAATAGCAACTGTGGAAAAATTTTGAAGCAAGTTTGTCTGACAAAGGCCTCATTTTTCAAACACATAGAGAATGGAGTCAAATTTATTAAAATAAGAGCCATTCCCCAATTGATAAATGATTAAAAGATATGAAGAGTTTTCAGATGAAATAATCAAAGCTATCTATAACCATATGAAAAAAATGCTCTAATTCACTTTGATTAGAAAGATGAAAATTAAAACAATTCTGGGGTACTACCTCATACCTATTAGATTGGATAATAGGACAGCAGAGGAAAATGACAAATGTTGTAGGGGATATAGGGGAAATGAGGCATTAATGCACTGTTGGTGGAGTTGTAAACTGTTTCAAACATTGTGTAGAGCAATTTGGAACTATGGCCAAAGGGCTATAAAACCATGCATGCTCTTTGACCTAGTAATATTACTACTAAGTTGGTATACAAAAAATTAAAGGATCTATATGCACAAAAAATATTTATGGCTGCCCTTTTCTGGTGCAAAGAATTCAAAATTGAGGAGATGTGCATCAGTTAGGGAATGGCTGAACAAATTGTGGGGTGAGATTATGATGGAACACTATTGTGCTAATAAGAAATGATGAGCAGGGGGCAGCTAGATGGTGCAGTGGATGGAGCACTGGCCCCAGATTCAGGAGGACCTGAGTTCAAATCCGGCATCAGATACTTGACACTTGCTAGCTGTGTGACCCTGGGCAAGTCACTTAACCCTCATTGCCCCAGGGGGGAAAAAAAAGAAATGCTGAGCAGGATGCTCTCAGAAAAACCTAGAAAGACTTACAGGAGCTGATGCAAAGAGAAATGTACTGTATACAAAATAACAGTAGTATTGTAAGATGATCAGCTGTGAATGACTTAGCTATTCTCAGCAGTACAGTGATCTAAGACAATTCTGAAGAACTTATGAAAAATGTGATCCATCTCCAGAGAAAGAACTGATGGTATCAGAATACAGATTGAAACACAATTTTTTTAGTTTCTTTTTCTTAAGTCTTTTTTGTCTGTTTTCTTTCACAACCTGACTAATATGGAAATGTTGTACATGACTACACATGTATAACTTACACTGAATTGCTTGTATTCTTTTTTGTTTGTTTGATTATTATTTTTTTTTTGGTGAGGCAATTGGGGTTAAGTGACTTGCCCAGGGTCACACAGCTAGTAAGTGCCGGATTTGAACTCAGGTCCTCCTGACTCCAGGGCCGGTGCTCTATCCACTGTGCCACTGAGCTGCCCCTGAATTGCTTGTATTCTTAAGGGAGGGTAGAGAGGGAGTGGGGAAGAGAATTTGGAACACAAAGTTTTAAAAATGGACTTTAAAAATTGTTTTTACCTGTAATTGGGGAAAAAATAAAATTCTAAATAAATGGGGAGGAAAAGAGAAAGTAAATGATTTGTCCAGGATCACAAGAGTCTGAGGCAAAAATTTAACCTAACTCTTCCTCATTCTGAAGGGTAGTACTTAGTCCACTCTGCAGCAGTGTGTGTATGTTTATGCAGACACATGCATGTATATGTGATCTTTAGGACAATCTGCTAATTTGAGGAAGCAGCAAAGATTTGTAATTAGAAGACCTGGGTTCAAATCACAGCTCTAATCTTTACTAGTTGTAAGGCTGGGTAAGCTACTTATCTCCTTAACTTTCAGTTTCTTCATTTGTAAAATGAAAGGATTAGATTACACAATCTCTAAAGTCCTGTCCAGCCCCAAATCCTGTGGGCCTTATGAAAATGGCTTTCTTGGTAAGTAGTACAGTTATTCCTTCCACATTGTAGGATTTAGGGGTACAGCACCACCATGATCTCGAAAATCCGTGTAAAATTTTTTGGCCCTCCCTTCGTACCAGAGAATAAGTCTGAATTATTATGGTATTAAAAGATAAAATATGTTGATAGTATATAATACTGTATATATATTTCATACATTTCTGGGTTCCTAATTTTTTTCTGCATCATCTGTTGACCATCAGCTTCTGCAGAATTCCCCCAAGATTTCCATTTAATTTCTCAAGCTGATCCATGATTTATTGAAACTGTGATGGGGAAAAGTTGCAATGTGAAAGGGATAACTGTAGATGGTAAAATAAATTGAGTTATATTGACTTTAATGTGCCTTTTGATTCTTGAGACATATTCAATTGTTTGGGGCTTTTAAAGATTTTCGTATTTTATACAAGCTTGGGCATGTTTTTTAAAAGAAAAACTAATTCTAAAAACAATTTTATTCCATCTGTGAAGTTGTATTCTATACCTCTTTTTTCTAGAAAAGAATATCACCAGGGGCAGCTAGGTGGCGCAGTGGATAGAGCACTGGCCCTGGATTCAGGAGTACCTGAGTTCAAATCCGGCCTCAGACACTTAACACTTACTAGCTTGTGTGACCCTGGGCATGTCACTTAACCCCAATTGCCTCACTAAAAAAAAAAAAAAAGAATATCACCCATCTTAGAAATAACCTGTCTTTTTAGGATGTGTTGTTTGAAATATATTGGGGGTGCCTGTCTCTATTGTAAGTTATTGAGGAACTTAGATGGGGTTTCTAATATATTACTACTTTTAAATTAGAGGCTATTGCACCAGTTTGGGCATTATTCATTTATTATTCATATCAAACGTTAGTAAAGAGAGAGAGCACATGGCTCAGAATTAGAGTTCAGAAGCCCTACATTACTAGATAGAGAGGAGAGTGAGGGGGTACCCTTGTCTGCCTCCTCCAGAATCCTAGCCAAGAGAGAGAGAGAAGAGACTAGAAGAGAAGAGAGCGACCCCCTTCTCCCCAAGGATTTTTACCCTTTCTCAGGTAGAGGTGGGTCATCGCACATTGATCCAAGTTAATTGGCCAGTAACATTCAAGTCCATTGATTGACATGACTTGGGGGGCCGGCCCAGGTGAGTTAACTTCCTTTAGATAGTAAGGAAGGTCAATCTACATTTCTTTTGCAATTCTACTGACTCTGGGCTGGCCCTGAGAAGCCCTGAGTGTGTGTGTGTGTGGGGGGGTCCCTAGGTTCCCCCAAACCCTGTTATTAATAATTTTCTCACAAGGGAAAGGGAGAATGTCCAAAACTATATGTGGCAATCTCTTGATACCCTTCTCATCTTTATGAGGATAGTGCTTTATTATTGCTTTATTTGAAATGTAGCAAAGGGAGACAAACACAGAATAGTTTACTTATGCTCTATTAACTTTTTTTTTTAAGTGAGGCAATTGGGGTTAAATGACTTGCCCAGGGTCACACAGCTAGTAAGTGTTAAGTGTCTGAGGCCGGATTTGAACTCAGGTACTCCTGACTCCAGGGCCAGTGCTCTATCCACTGTGCTATCTAGCTGCCCCTGCTCTATTAAATTTAACATATATCTACTTAGAAAATAAATTGTACATAAGAGAAGCTGACAGTTTAATATAAAAGCCTCAATCTTTATATACAGAAACTTCATTGATGATCATTATCACAACAAAAAAAAGGATGTAGTGGAAGTCAATAAATCAGTCAATAAGTCTTTAAAAAGCACCTATTTATGTGTCTGGTGCTGCACTAGGTACTGAGATTACAAATACAAAGAATGAGATACTCCCTACTCAAGATGAGTTTACATTTTAATGGGGAAGACAAGTACATAGAAAAAATAGACAGCTTGAATATCTACAAAGTAATTAAATAGCAGTTAGTTGGGGAAGGCGGACACTAGCATTTGGGGGAATCAGGAAAGATTTATTCAGAAGATGATAACTCTTAAAGGAAGAAAGGGACTCTCTGAGGTGGTGCTAAGGAAGGAGTATATTGCAGGCATGTATGGAGTCACAGACCTCAGAGAAGGAGTGTTCCAGAAACAGAGAGAGGACTAATGTGGTTATATTGCAGAATGTGGGAGGTAGAGTAATGTCCAGTAGGCTAGAAAGACAGGTTGGGGCCAGGGTTTATAAGGCTTTAAAAACTAAACAGAAGAATTTTTATGTGGTCCTAAAGGCAACTGGAAGCTGCTGAAACTGGTTAATAGGGGAATAACATGGTAAGAAAATTGCTTTAGTAGCTTTGTGTAGGGTGGTATCTTGCTGTTAATCTGACTTCAGTCTTCAAATTTATATTATTTGTTCTTCCTTACTCAGAGCTGCTGCCATGCCCGGTGAATAGGGCTCAGTGACAGGACATTCCTGGAAATAGTCGTGGTCAGATCTAGCAGGGAGAAGCACACCATTGCCCATGACACCATGACAGCAAGAGAACACAGCCCACGTCATGGCTCCAAGTCCCGTTCAGTGCAGCGGGCCTCAACTATTGATGTTACCTCGGACATGCTGGGACTGTCTCTGGCAGGTGAGTCCCATATTTTCCCCTGTTCCATTGAGATGAGCTAACCTTAAGAAGACACAAACACCAAGTTAAACTGAAAGGGAAAGAAAATGGTAACTGGTTCTTGGCTCTTTGGATTGTCCCTAGAACTAAATACTAATCGTCTGTGGTGCTAGCAGTCTACTGGTATGTTAAATTTTCCATTACAGATTGAGAGAGACAGAGACATAGACAGAGACACAGAGACAGAGACAGTGTCATTTGAAAATATATGGGATGGGGCAGCTGGTGGATAGAGTACTGGCCCTGGATTCAGGAGGACCTGAGTTCAAATCCGGCCTCAGACACTTAACACTTACTAGCTGTGTGACCCTGGGCAAGTCACTTAACCCCAATTGCCTCACCAAAAAAGAAAGAAAGAAAGAAAGAAAATATATTGGGGGGAGGGGAGCAACTAGGTGGCACAGTGGATAAAGCACTGGCCCTGGATTCAGGAGGACCTGAATTCAAATCCAGCCTCAGACACTTGACACTAACTAGTTGTGTGACCCTGGGCCAATCACTTAACCCTCATTGCCCTACCAAAAAAAAAAAAAAGAAAATATATGGGGGTGCCTATCTCTGTCCCAAGTTTTAGGGAATTTAGCAGGGGTTTCTAATATATTGTTACTTAGAAATTAGAGGCTATTGCACCAGTTTGGGGCATTAAGCATTTATTAAATCATATTAAATGTTAGTAAAGAGAGCACATGGCTCCAAAAGTTCAGAAGCCCCACATTACCTAAGATAGAGAGTGAGGGCAGTGTGGCTGCCTCCTCTAGCGTCTCAAGCCAAGAGAGCTGTCAGAATGTAAGCTCCCTTTGGTCTGGAGGAGAGGCAGCCCTTACACACTGCTCAGAGCTAATTGGCTAGCATCATTCAAATCTATTGGTTTACTGGACTTAAGGGTGGTCCTTATTAAAATGAGCATAACGTGCTGAGGTCAAAGTCCAGAGGACAGACCCTCTGAGGGGAAAAACTTTCAGGTAAGTGTGATTTTAATCTCTGTTGTCTCTTTTCAGAGTCTTAGGTCCAACTTTACTGACTCTGGGATGACCTTAAAAGAAGTCAGGCAAGACTCCCAATGGAGGGCCTCTAGGACCCCCAAAACCCATTATTTTCTCACCATACACATACACATAGAGTTTGAGATTATATTCAATGATCCACACCCATAGTCACTTTTCACATAATTCTACATTGCTTTCCAACATAGTTCAACCAATTTACACCTATACCAACAGTGTGTTAATATGCCCATCTTTCTCCAAACCCAGTTATTTTAAAAAATCTTTTAAATTTAATTTATTGATGCATTTTGTTTCAATAAATACAAAACCCCACCACATTCGCAATTGTGCACTCCCTGAAAAGAGGTAAATAGCTTAAAAGAATGATTAATGCTATCAGTACATTGACTTGAGTAGTTTTCCACTTGGTTGAAGGAAAGGATGGATATATACTTTATAAGTTAATACAGATATTTTTCAATGCCTTTAATTTTATTGCCATTTAAAGGTCCTATAGTTGTAGACATTATTCTTTTGTATGTATTATTCTTTTGGTTCTGCTTTATTCATTCTTTATCACTTCATGCAGGTCCTACAATATTTTCTTGAATTATTTATGTTCATTGTTCTTTCTAGGACAATAATACTCTACTAATTGACTTACCAGCATTTGGTCAGCCATTCTCAAATGATTGAGCACATGGTTTGTTTCTACCTTTTTGGAATTACAAATAGTAATAGTGCTGTTATTGATGCTTTCTTACAATTAGATGTTTTGGAGCATCAGCCCAAGAGAAAGATTGCTAGGCTGGAGGGGATGAATAGTTTTGGAACTTCTGCTTGGCATAATTACAAATTGTTTTCTAAAACTATGACCCCCACCTCATAGCTCCACTAGCAGTGAATTAGTGTGCCTATTTTCTTGCAGATTGATCATGTTCTACTATTTCTTTTCCTGTCTAGGAAACATCCAGGATCCAGACGAACCCATATTAGAATTCAGCCTGGGTTGGTATCATTTTTTAAATGTTACTTTTAGAATGGATGGTTAGCACAAATTTGGTATCACCATCACCTCAAAATTCTCTGTGGATCTGTTGCTATGGCTGAAATATTTCTGTAGAAAATAAAGCAGGTGTGAATTTCTTGTCAAGGTGCTGACAGAAATCAGGACTATGCCTGGGGCTTTGTATGCCTTGGAGCCAAGTGCCTTCCCTCCCATAAATGACTATAGGGAAGTCATTTAACCCTTCTGAGCCTCAGTTTCTTTTTGGTGCAATGCAAAGTCTTAGAAAACCTGAATTTGATTCCTGACTTTTGCATACTACTCTTGTGACCTTGGGCAAGTGACTTAATTTTTCTGGTCCTCAGTTAACTCATTTATAAAATGAGAGCTTTGGACTAGATTGTACCTTTTTTTTTTTTTTTACATTTTTATTTAAAATTTTGAGTTCCAAATTCTATCCTTTCCCCCTCTCTCCCCTTATCCCTCCCTGAGACAGGAAGCAATCAATTATAGGTTATACATGTTCATAGATTGTGCCTTTCAACCCTAATTCTCATGATATCTAAAACATGAATGACAGTCCTCATAATGCCTAGCTCTCAGGGATGTTGTGAAGAACTCACTTTGTCAGCTGTTAAATCACTATAAAAATGAGACAAATTGTGGTCTGCTTCAGAGGCATTCTTTAGACTCTGCATGTTGTTTGTGTGAGATTTGTGTCGTTAGAACATTGTGCAAATGAGGCCAGAGTCAGGGATCCATCTCCAGATGGCCCAGTTGTTTCTATGCTTATGACTTTAACTTCATCCAGCTGCTTCCCTCCAGCGGAATGAAGAGATCAAATATAGATGAGTTGGCTCAAGTCTGGCACAGCTCCTGGTGTGACTACAAGGTTATTTCCTCTTGATTGTTATGTGAAGGGTAACAAAGTAATATAGATGTAATATGTAGCTGAATTATCTGTCTTTGTGTCATTCATATTCTCGGGTTTCTTGTGGAACATTTCCTGATCTGTTTTTTTTTTCTTTAAAAGAACACAGAACTAACCAGAGCATGATTCTAAAAGCTTAATTTAATTATTTTTAAAATTTCCATTGTCAAAGCTTGCAGTGAGCTGCATACTCCATCGCTAGATCGAAAACCAAATAGTTTTGTAGCAGTGAGCGTAACAACACCTCCTCAGGCATTCTGGACAAAGCATGCACAGACAGAGATTATAGAGGTGAGTCCATGTCCTCTTATAGGAGAAAAACCCCAGAAATTCCCCAGTTGCAGTATTTCTGCTTTTCTATGAGGTGTATTTTTAAGAACTGAGCATCAATTGCTAAGAATGTTTCTGTGAACAGTGGTGATTTTTACTTGTATTTTGGCTATTTCTCATCATAGTCATTTATTTGTGTGGCACTTATTTTCAAAATATGTTTTAGCATTGTGTGTTGATCAACTGTGATAGACTTGACTCTTCTCAGAATTACAATGGTCCAAGATAATTCCAAAGAACTCATGATGGAAAATGCTCTCCAAATCCAGAAAAAAAAGAACTGTGGCATCTAGATGCAGATTGAACCATACTATTTCTATTATTTTTGTTGTTTTTCTTTTTCTTTTCCCCCTTTTCTCTGATTCTTCTTTCATAGCATGACTAATGCAGAAATATGTTTAATGTGATTGTACATATATAACCTATATCAGATTACTTTCAGTCTTGGGGAGGGGGAAGGGAGGAGAGGGAAGGAGAAAAATTTGAAACTAGAAATCTTAGAAAAACAAATGTGGACAAAAATACTGACAAAAGATAAAAATACAAAAAAACAAATGTGGAAAACTATCTCTACATGTAACTGGAAAATAATAAAATACTTTTATGATTAAAAAAAAGAAAAAAGAAATATGTTTTAGGACCTCTGATTGGCTTATCACTTTAAACAGTGTTCCTACAAGTTCAGTTCTCTTTTTTGAGTTATAGGAATAAATCAACCTTGTCCCTTCTGGCTGACAATCATGTCTGATGAATTGTTTTGCTTCTCTAGGCTCTTTAGTCAAAGCTCATCAGTTCAGTTATACTGGGACAACCAACACTTTGTTACAGCACCCTCTCATTGTAGGAGTTTCATTTTTTAAATCCCAGTTTTCTTATTAAGTGATATGTGATACAGATTGATTTAAGTCAAAGTGAATTACATTTATTTATTTTAAGGAAGAGGGTGATGCAAATTTTATTATACACCTGATGAGAAATGGACACCTGACAGGTGTGCTGTGTAACAGGGGTTGGACATCACTGGGTCCTGAAACTATTTTTCTGCTCTAATGAGGACATTTTGAGTGCCCAAAGCAGTGTAGGTAGCTTCTTGCAGAGGTGTTGCCATTAGTGATGTCTCCTAGCAGTACTTCCAAAGTAACATGCATTTCTTTTCCTTTTCTTTCACAAACTTGGACCTTAGCCAGATACTCATTGTCTTTCAGTCTTTTGGAAGCATATTTCCAAAGCAAACCTAAATTGTTGACTATTTTTGAAATTTTGTCATTAAATGTTTCCCAAGTTAAATTCCGGTTAAACTGGATTTCCAGAAAAGAAAAAAATAAAAGATTTTAGCGATTTTTAAATTTTCCAAATTGCAAAGAAGAGGGCATCAGTGATATAAATTCTAATAATGTTCCAAAAACAGGTGCAGAAAACTTAAGACTCAGAGTTAGCTAAACTCACCATATTTTTCTAGGAATAGTAAACATCCTTAACAGTTCATTTCCTTCCTTGTCTGGGCTGTTTATATTGTAAAAGATCTAAAAACTATGTGTTAGTTTTAGTTCCATGAAAAAGACCAGATATTTAAATCTGTAAAACTGAACACACGGATATTCAACCTCTTTATAACCTTTACAAAAATAACCTTCTTATTCAGTTGAAAAGTTTTATAATTGTAAGAAAACTTTTCATGACCTTGATTATAGTGTTAGAAATATCTAATGCAATGGTAACAATTTGTGAAATTTGGATGCGTAAGGGTCACTGGAGGTATCTCTGTACAAATGTTAGTTTGTTACCATCACAACTACCAAGAACATTTTTTCCCCTCAACTTAAGAATTTCATTCTGTATTTTTAAAAAATGTATCTATCATTCTTTCATGGAATAACATTCTCTTTTTTGTTCCAGGGAACTAACAATCCTATATTTCTAAGCAGTATCGCCTTCTTTCAAGACTCCCTTATCAATCAGATGACGCAAATCAAACTATCTGTTTATGATGTCAAAGATAGATCTCAGGGAACAGTTAAGTAATCTTTTTTATACTTTGTAGAGGCACTTTCCTTTTCAGTCACATGATGATTTAAGTGAGATACTAGTATTTAGCTTCAATTTTGAGTCCCAAGTTATCCAATATGTAGTCCTAGAAAACAAAACAAAACATTTCAAAGGCATCATTGGCAATTTCTTTCCCCATCTCCCCACTGTGCGCCTCAATAAGAGGCCAGAGATGTTTTACATGAGTCTTCTTGGACTCATGTTAAAAAAACAAAGGATATCAATTAAAAATATCAGTTATTACAATCATTTCTTGACATATCTCCTCTATTACTCTTCCACCATCCCTGTCAACCTTACATCCTCTCTTGTAACAAATACAAATGAGCAAAAAGAGCTGACCTAGGGGCAGCTAGGTGGTGCAGTGGATAAAGCACCGGCCCTGGATTCAGAAGGACCTGAGTTCAAATGCGGCCTCAGACACTTGACATTTACTAGCTGTGTGCCCTGGGTAAGTAACTTAACCCTCATTGCCCTGGTGCCACTCCCCACCCCCCCAAAAGAGGTGTGCTACCCATTGCCTTGGGGGTGGGGGAAGAGCTGACCTAGTGACTTTGAAAATGTATGCAAGGGGCAAGTCACTTAACCCCAACTGCCTCACTAAAAAAAAAAAAAATGTATGCAACATTATTGTCTCCATAGTCTTCTACTTCTCTGTCTAAAGCAGTACATTCTATTTCAATATCTGATTATGATTATGACAATTAGATCATAGATTCAGAACTAGTAGTAAGTAACCTTAGGCATCATTCCAACCCCCTTAATTTACAGATGAAGAAATTAAGACCCCAAAAGGTTGTAAATTACTTTAAATCATATTAAGTCACTTATGAGGCAGAGCTGACACTTGAATCCAGAGCCTCTGAGTGTAAATTCTTTCTACTATACCATGTTATTTGGCTTTTAAAGCCCAGCTTCCCCTTTTTGTTCTTTTCATTTATATTGTTGTGGTAATTGTACTTAGTCTTCTGGTTATTTTACTCTGCAACAGTTCATATAAATCATCATTTCTGTGAGTTATTCAGAGTTTTCGTTTCTTATTGCATAGTAATATTCCATGACTTTTTTTTTAAGGCAATTGGGGTTAAGTGACTTGCCCAGGGTCACACAGCTAGTAAGTCTGGAGCCTGATTTGAACTCAGGTCCTCCTGAATCCAGGGCCGGTGCTCTATCCACTGCGCCACCTAGCTGCCCCACATTCTTTTTTTTTTTTTCCATGACTTTCATAGAACACTATTTGTTCAACCATCCCCCCAGTCAATAGGCACCTACTTTTTTCCAGTTTTTTGATAACATATGAAGTACTTTGGTGTATAATAAATCTTTCTGTTTTTTACCTTCTTAGAGTATATGCCCAGTAATGGGATCCTTACCAGATTTGTGGGTTTTTTAAAAGCCAGATTCTCTTCTTCATGTCTTACAATTAGAATATAAGAAAAATCTGTGCACTAACATGGTCACTCTTTCTCCCCTACTCAGATGTATTTACTCGGTTCTGGGACATTCATAGTCAAAGATCTGCTCCAGGAGAAATACCATAGGTTGCATTTAACACTAAGGTTGGTATTTAGCTTTGTTCTGTTTGAAAGAAATAAAATTGTCTTTCATTTTCATCTCATGGTCTCAAGATTGCTCCTTGTTAGAGTTAGTTTCTGGTTAGGGTATGATGTGTAGAACAAGAGGACATGTTGATCAGCCATGGAAACAATATAACATAGATACATTAAAGGCAACTGTCTACCTCACAGAGGCCTACCTCAGAAGCATTCTATGGTGGAGCAGTCTAAGTGGAAACCACTTCACTTTCTTGGGGCCCTCGGGGTAATTACCATGCCATACCCTTAGAAAAGGCATTATTTGAGAATGAGCCTTGTAACTTAAAAGCGTTAATGCGCTTCTCAGAAATTTCCTGTTTCCTTTCTCTTCACAAGTACAACTAGACCCACGATTACTGTTTTATAAGGTCAAATTCTAATGGATTCATGCTGGAACTTGGCAGCAGAGAATAATGTAGTGTTTTCCTGCTTGGTACCTGGCAAAAAACACCAAGCCTTGCTTTTATTCCAACAGCTGATTGTTTCTGCAGTAGAAAAGGTGGGGCCTCATTAATGCACCAAACTTCCTTCTGCATTTTAAATCTTTCCTTTAGGAAGTGTGTCATCTCAGCAGACTGCTAGGTGAGGCAAAGGTCCTTCCTCCCCTCTAAGCTTCCAAATCATTTCTCTCCTCGGGGCTTCTTTGAGTATTTGGGTGAAGAGTGGGGTGGAAGCAGGAAATCCAGTCCTTCCCTCAAAATTCTTTCTGCATTCATTCTAGTTTACTGTCCAGAGGAATTCCTAAGGGCTACTAGTTTAGACCAGACTCTGTCTCACTTGTTACCTAGAACTGGGGCTTGGGGAAGAAAGGAAGGTCAAGAGATGGGGAGGGGGGAAACAAGAAACAGGCTAAGGAATGACTCATATCCTAGAGACCTCTTAATCCTGAAGCTTAATATCCCTCGCAGTCCCTGCCGACCAAGGCAGTTATTCAAGGCCTACCAGTCCCAACTTTTAATCGTTCCCTAATATTTTTGGAGATATTCCAGGGTATGTATCTACTCCAAAGATATGAATCTATGACTTTTAGCCAGTCATCTGTGAGTTAAAGCTTCTCACATCCAGCATACTTGCCTGGCATGAGAGACATAACAACATAGCAAAACAGGAAGCAAACTCACATTTTACCATATTATCACAGGTCTGCTGAAAATGATCGCGTAGGTAACATTACTGTAATAGGATGGCAAATGGAAGAGAAATCAGACCAGCGGCCCCCTGTAACGAGGTCACCTGATACTGTTAATGGGAGGGTGAGTATGTACCTTTTTTGAGCCACCAAAGTAGGAACTGGAATAAAAGCCTCGCACAAATAGCATTCATTGCCTGGATTGTCATCAGAGTAATTTTTATTCATTGTTAGTTTTATGCCATTTGGAGCCTCTTCACTTTCAACCCCTAAACGACTTCTATTTTCTCTGGAGACCTAGGACAGTTCTCAGATTACAGGGATTGGACCTACAAGTTAGTGTTTATATCATGCTGTTTGGGGACTTCTACTTCACTGCCTTTGACCTTGCTTCTTAGACACTGAAGCTTTCAGTTATGAGTGTACTAAAGCATGAGCCACCAGCAGCAAGGAATGTGTGGCACAGAGAGTTTCTATATGAATTGAGATAAGTTGTTAGAGGTGCCTACATCTCTTAGAATTAAATCCATGAATATTTATTGAGGGCCAGCTGTCTGCCAGGCACGGTGCTAAATATTGCAAGTCTGCAAAAATTAGAGGCCCTTAGGTAGTTGGTAGAACATTATAAGAAGGTTTTGCTTGGAAAGCAGTGGATAAAGTAAGCCTGCAGAGAGGTTGGCATGAGATCTATCTAATAAATGCTTTTTGAAAGCATTTATAGATGAAACTTGCAAGGAGACAACAAACAAAAAAATAGAGCAGATTCACCAGTGTCTCTATAATCCATTCTCATTGACTGTGATAGTGGGACCAACATATTTTAACCCTGTCATCTCAGTCCTTGATGTACTATATGAAGAAGTCACAGTGGCACTTAGAAAGTCAAAACTCAGAAGTTTCTGGGTCTGAGCAAACATGAACTGAAGAAATATTTACTGAAGATGACACCATTTTAAAGGCACTTGGGAATCAGTTTTTCACAATGCCTCAAAGACAAGAAGCCTCCTATGGAAGGGATAGTATCAGAGACGATGCTTTTACCAAAATAAGGAAGACATCAGCAACCACTGACCAACTTACTTGTTTTCTCTGTTTATGAGCATGGTCTGTACATAAAGGATATCCTTGATGAAAACATGAGAAGATAGCAAATGGGCTTTGGCAGACAGTTGTCTGTGGTTCCCCAAGTGGTCAAAGTCACACAATCATCTGAGAACTAGAACAGATCTCAGAGATTATGGAATCATAGATTAGACTTGGAAAAAAATTAGAAATCATCTAGTCCAGGGAAACTAGGTGGTGCAGTGGATAGGGCACTGGCCCTGGATTTAGGAGGACCTGGGTTCAAATCTGGCCTCAGACCCTTGACACTTACTAGCTGTGTGACCCTGGGCAAGTCACTTAACCCCAATTGCCTCACCAAAAAAAAAAAAGAAGAAAAAGAAGAAATCATCTATTCCAATCTCATATTTTACAGTTGAAGAAAGTGAGTTCTTCAGAGCTATAGTGATGTGCCCAGTTACACAGCTAGGAAGTAGCAGAACGGGGATTGAATGGAAAGAGAAATTAAATTAATCTCTTAACCCAGGATTGCTTTAGCCCTTGATTATTATAAAGAATTTTATCCAGAGATTGTTAACACATAGTCCCTGCTCTGAGCTGATTCGCTAATTATGTGCTTCTCATGTTTGTGATCCAAATGCTATTTATAACCTGTCAAGTCATGACTTGAAATGGAAACCTCTAATAAGGAACATTTAGCTATGTCCTGGCAACTTAATCTCAATCAGTGTCAATATAATAGTATTGGATTGTAAAGTGAAAGTCCATTTTTACTGAAGAAAAAAAATGAGTTTTATCTGACCTTAGACTCTCTTATTTGTGTACAGATATTATATTCCTGTGTTTCACCCACCATCTAGTCTCCGATCCCCTCATATTACTGATGAGGAAACCGAGAGTTTGAGAGATCATAGAGTCTAGAAAAATTGCATATAAAATGATTTTCACAAAGCAAATCATACTCTAAGTGTCTTAAGTGGCGAATTAACTTACCTTGTGACTCAGTAAATTTATTGTACAGATTGAGCATTGATATCAAGAGACATACTCAGCATTTATGCAGGGTTTCTAGGCCAGGATTTTATTCATTAGGTGGTGATGAGTTTGTGCTGAATTTCACAGCCTCTTTGGTAATTCCCTTATATTTCCTTTAGACTGTTCTGCCAGTGGATGAAAGCTTGACAGAGTCATTAGGAATCCGATCCAAATATGCTTCCTTACGGAAAGATTCATTACTGAAATCAGGTAAGCAGTTCTCTGCATCGATATCAGGGCCTTGCTTGTAAGCCTGAGCCTGGGAACTTAGAACTAAAGAGAAAATGAGTGTTCACTTTATGGTTATTATGGTAGTCTGAACTGATTTCACTTGTTCCCTCTGTGAACATAACTGCTTTTACCAGATGTTCATTGCATTTGTCATACATTGAGCAGTAGACGTGTTTCGGGTTATTTGCCTCTCTTTGATTTCACGTCTTCATGCTTTACTTTTGGTCATTAGCAACAGCATTGCTTCTTCTCCCCTTTTTATCCCCACAACCACATCAGTTAGTTTAGACAAGTAGTTATTATGCTTTTCAGATTAGATACAGCATGTGGAAAATTGTGTTTGGAATCAATCCTTTGGTAATTTTTTTCTTTAGAAAAGTTGTCATGTTTTTGGGTGAAGGGTGTGTGTGTGTGTGTGTGTGTGTGTGTGTGTGTGTAGCTGGAGGTTTGTCCAGGAACCAATGCTGAATCAGGCTAAGATAGAAGGAAGGAAAATAAGAGTGACTGCCCCTTTATCCTCTTAGCTCAAGAGCCACATTCCTTGCATTTCAGTGTTTGGTGGCGCCATCCTGTAGAATGTACCGTTTCCCTAAAACGGAGGGAATCATCCTAAGGATCTTAGAACAGATGGCTGAAAGTGTCCTCTCCTTACATGTTCCTAGACAGTTTGTAAAACTCCTTCTAGAAGAAGATGCCAGCAAGGTAAGACAAGTTTGATTGCTTTGCCCTTGTAAGAAATGGATTCAGACCAGCAGTAGATTAGACATATCATCTCATAAAGACTAGAGGACTTTGACGAGGTCATTATTTCCCCACGTGTCGACCCCTTATTTAAAACTATATTAGGGGGCAGCTACGGTGGCGCAATGGATAAGGCACTGGTCCTGGATTCAGAAGGACCTGAGTTCAAAACCAAACTCAGACACTTGACACTTACTAGCTGTGTGACCCTGGGCAAGTCACTTAACCCTCATTGACCTAAAAAAACCCCAAAACCTATATTAGATGAATGAATGAATGAATGAAAAACTGTCATCTTTTAAAAAGGTCTTCAAAGGAGATTTTATGACTTTTCCAGTAATGCTTTTCCAGTTTTAGTAGCCATCCATTTCCAAGAGTTCTTCCTTGTATTTTTTTTTTTTTTGGTGGGACAATGGGGGTTAAGTGACTTGCCCAGGGTCCATCAAGCTAGTAAGTATCAAGTGTCTGAGGCGGAGTTGAACTTCAAGTACCTCTCCTGAATCCAGGGCCGGGTGGCTTTATCCACTGCACCACCTAGCCACCCCTCTTCTTGTAATTTGCCTGAATTTCTCTCATTTCCCCTTTGAATATTTAATCTCGTGTTCGAGATGGAGAACAATTGATTGTCAGCCATTCTATGATTGCATCTTAACCATTCACCTAGGATAAAATATTTTTTTGTGTGTTGACAACAGAAAAATCCGTGACTTTCATTATCACCTGTCCTCATTTTCTTTGTTGTCATAGATAACATGGAATGTAGGAGCTGGAAAGAACTTTAAAGTCATCTAGTCCAGGGGTTCTTTACCTTTTTTTAATGTCACAGACCTGTTTTTCAGTTCTAGCGAAGATTTCTGGACCCGTTCCCAGAGTTATGTTTTTAAATGCACAAAATCCAAAAAATAGAATTAAAAAGAAAAATTATACAGGATGTCTCCAAAGTCCTAGTGCAGTCCTTAAGCTACTTTTTGAAAAAAAAGTAAGACTTTGGGACACCCTGATTGAAATATTTATAAAAATTTAAATACTAAAAAGCTCTTGAACTCTTTGTTAAGAACCCCTGGACTAGAGCTACAGTGCATGAAAGATAGAAGGCTAGAAAGGTGAGGGTGACATCAAGTTAATGAAGAGCCTTGGGTACTGGACAGAGGAGTTTGAACTTTAGTCATTTGGTTGTAGGAAACCTGAGAGGGTTTTTTTTTTGTTTTGTTTTTTGTTTTGTTTTGTTTTTTGAGTGAGGCAATTGGGGTTAAGTGACTTGCCCAGGGTCACACAGCTAGTAAGTGTTAAGCGTCTGAGGCCAGATTTGAACCCAGGTACTCCTGACTCCAGGGCCAGTGCTCTATCCACTGCGCCACCTAGCTGCCCCAACCTGAGAGTTTTTGAAGAGAATAATTATGATTAGATCTTTGGGTAAAATAGGAATAATTGTTCATGTACTGTATAACCCATATCTGATTGCTTACTGCCTTGGGGAGGGAGGAAAGGAGGGATAAAAATTGAAACCCAAAACTGTAAATAAAAATGTTTAAGGGGTGGCTAGGTGGGCGCAGTGGATAAAGTACCGGCCCTGGATTCAGGAGTACCTGAGTTCAAATCCGACCTCAGACACTTGACACTTACTAGCTGTGTGACCCTGGGCAAGTCACTTAACCCCCATTGCCCTGCAAAAAAAAAAGTTTATTACTTAAAAAAATAATTCATTTACTACTTACTTCACTTTAGTGTTGTGATGATCAAATATCTATTATCTAATAGATACTAAAAGTGTTTTGAAAGCCTAAAGCCATGCTTCAGTCTATGTTCAATCAATATCAGTTCTTTCTTTGGAGGTCGATAGATGCTTCTTCATTAGTCCTTTGGGGTTTGTCTTGGATCATTATATTGCTGAGAATAGTTAAGTCATTCACAGTTCTTCATCAAACAATATTGCTCCTGGGTAAGTCACTTAACTCCAATTGCCTCACTTAAAAAAAAAAAAATTGCTGTCACTGTGCATAACATTCTCCTGGTTCTACTCACTTCATTATACATCAGTTCATATAATTCTTTCCAGGACTTTCTGAAATCATCCTGCTTGTTATTTCTTATAGCACAATAATTTTCCATCACAATTATATACCACAGCTTGTTTAGCCATTCCCCAATTGATGGGCATCCCTTTGATTTTCAATTCTTAGCCACCACAAAAAGAGCTTCTATAAATATTTCTGTACAAATAGGTCATTTTCTCTTTTGGGGTATGTCTATGGGACATAAACCTAACATAGTATTGCTGGATCAAAGGGTATGCCACAGTCTTTATAGCCCCTTTGGGCATAGTTCCAAATTGAGCTCCAGAATGAATGGATCCCTTTCACCAACACCACCCAGTTTTCCCACATCCCTTCCAACATCCAATATTTTCTTTTTTTGTTATATTAGCCACTCTGAAAAGTGTGAGGTGGTACCTCAGAATTGTTTTAATTTGCATTTCTCTAATCAATATTATTCTAAAGTATTTTTTCATGTGACTATAGATAGCTTTGATTTCTTTGTCTGAAAACTGCCTTTTTCATATCCTTTGACTGTTTATCAATCGGGGAATGACTTGTATTTTGATTTTGATTTTTAAATTCATGAACAGAACTATTATTTGGGTAGCATTTTTTAATGTCAATGAATAAACAAGCAGACCAGGAAGCTCGAAATAAAATTTTATTTATTTAATTTAAAGTATTATTTTTCATCTTTTATGTTGCCAGCTGGAACTTAAGACTTCAGAATGCCTTAGTTTAGTGTTTTCAAAAACTAATTGTGTGGGGGGCAGCTAGGTGGCACCAGTAGATAAAGCACCGGCCCTAGATTCAAGAGGACCAGAGTTCAAATCCAGACTCAGATACTTAACACTTACTAGCTATGTGACCCTGGGCAAGTCACTTAACCCCCATTGCACCGCCCCAAAAAAACAAAACCTAATTGTGTGAAGGTGGTAGTTTAGAGGCAGCAACTCAGCCCTGAGCTCTCCTAGGCAACTTTAAAAAACACCTCAAATCAAATTTTGGAGTAGCAGAGCCAACAAAAGGTCAGAGTACGACATTTTCTAGCCTAAGATAACTTAGGAGTGAAGTCAGTAGGAGAGGTCTGTGATGCTGGAGTAGGGGCCACCTGGGAGTATACATGGTGGAAGCCAGCACAGTGTTGGGCTTCAGAGGCAACCACTATAGCTGCAGCAACCTCAGGAAATTTCCACCCAGAGATAGTAAGGAAATTGGACAACTGGTCAGCAAAAAATTACAGGGGTCCCTTTTCTGGGACTGAGTGCAGCCAGTACTCATTGGCAACTCTATTGACCATATACAATATGGATTACAGTTCCCAGGTAGAGAAGAGCACTTGTGGGTTGGTCCCAACGGAGCAAGAGGTCCTGGTCACAATTTCAAGGCAGAGAGGAATGCTAGCATTTGTGGCTTCAGGGGACTAGGGACCCTTCCTGGATAAAGATCAGAACACCAACCAGGAGAGCCACGATCACACCTCTTTCAGGATCACAATACCCCGGAAGAACTGGAAAACTTGCAGACTCCCAGAACTAGCTCTGAAATAGCAACCACAAAAAAGCCTGAAGCTTGGGGCAGTGCCTTCCCACCCCCAAGGTAAACAAAGCCCAACTTTAACATAAAGTTCAAAATCAAGAAATAGAAATTTAAGAAATTAAAAACTAAATAATTTTTTAAAACCAACTGAACCATAAAAAGATACTTGTAGTGGCAAGGAAGACAAGACATAACCTCAAACGAATGCAACAGTGTAAAAACAACTACAACCAAAGCTTCAAAGAAAAATGCTAATTGGACTTAAGCCAAGAAGAGTTAAATAAAAGATAAGAGTGATAGAAGACAAATTTGGAAAAGAAATGAGAGTAATGCAAGAAAATTATGAAAAGAGAATTAACAGCTTGGTAAAAGAGGCACCAAAAATACTGAAGAAAATAATACCTTAAAAATAGAATTGGCAACTTTTCTTCAAACTCTTAATCTGTGATAATCATAGAGGGAAAGGTCTTGTGTGTGTATGGAAAAATTTGTAGTGATACTTTTTGTGGTAACAAAGTACTAGAAACAGAGAAAGACCCCTCAGGTGGGAAATGAATGAATAAATTGTAAGTATTAAGGATGTATAGGATATTATTCTACCATAAAAATGGTGAAAATGAAAAATTCAGTGAAACTTGGGAATACTTATATGTACCTGTTAGATTTTTTCTGAGACTTAGGTCTGAGAAAAGTGTCCTGAGATATCCAACTATTATCATTTTGCTTTCTTTTTCTTTCTGTAAACCAGTTTTTCCTTTAAATATTAGATGCTATGCTTTCAGTGTGTATATATTACGTACTGATATTAATACATTATCTCAAATGCCATTAAAGATGTCATTTCCCTATGTATCTCTTTTTTTCTTTTTTTTTCTCTAGCTGCGCCCCCTGTGTATCTCTTTTAAGCAATTCTGTTTTTACTTTTGCTTGGTCTAAGATCATGATTCCTTCCCCTTTTTTTTGAGTTCACTTGAAGTATGATAGATTTTGCTCCATCCTTCTTTTTGAATATATATGAATGTTTCCATTTCAAGTGTGTTTCTTGTAAACATCATATGTTATTCTATTCTATATTCTAACCCACATTGCTATCCTTCATGGTTACAGTTAAAGTTGTTATTTATTTCCCTCCATCTTATCTTTTTATACCTTTCCCCCTCTTTGCCTCCCAAACCCCTTTTTGTAATCAAGAAGAGGTTTTTGAGAGAGGAACATACACAACACTAGTAATCTATATTTTATGCGGTCAAGTGACACCAGCATCCTGGCTGACAGACAAGATATTCCATCTCTCAGGTCTAGGCATGTTCTCTGGCTGTCCCTCATGCCTGGAATGCCTTCCTTCCTCAACTCTGCCTACTGACTTCCCAGGCTTCCTTTAAGTCCATTTTGTGACTGTCCCTTGGCATAAGATAGTCCTCTCCCAAGAGGATGTAAAGTTTTTCCTCAGTTAACTGTTTCCCTTTTCATTTTAACTTCATTGATTTTGTTTCTACAAAACCTTTTTGATTTCATGTTATCAAAATTGTCCATTTTATATGTCATCTTCTCTATTTCTTGTCTGGTAACTGATCCTTCCCCTGTTCATGGTTGCAAAAGATATTTGATTTGTTTGATGTGACCATTTAAACCCAGGGTATGTATCCATTTTGAGCTTATTGTGGTATATAGTGTGAGATCTTGATCTAAACCTAATTTCTGCCCAGATGGCTTTCTATCTCATTATTTCAAAAAAGGGATTTGAAAAATGCTATCCACCTCCAGAGAAAGAACTGATGAAATCTGAATGCAGATTTTAGCACTTTTTTTAAAACTTTTTTTTTTGGTCTTTGTTTTCTTTTGCAACATGGCTAATATGGAAATATTTTGCATTACTGCACGTGTATAATCCATATCAAATTGCTTGCCTTCTCAAGAAAGGAGGAAGAAGAGGAAGAGACTGTGGGACCAAAAATTTTTAAAAATTGAATTTTAGCAATTTTTGTTTACATGTAATTGAGAAGGGGGAAAAATAAAAACTAAACATAAAAAAAGAAACTGGAGAGGCACTAGAAATGACAAACACCAATACCATCATTAAAAAACATAATTGATCATACTGTAACAGCTGGGAAATGATTAGTAAGCAGTGTAGGAGTCATGTTCAAATCATCACTTCATTCAGAATGCCAATTTGTCAGAGCAATGATCAAAATCAAAAACATATTGGTGGGGGGGCAGCTAGGTGGCACAGTGGATAAAGCACTGGCCCTGGATTCAGGAGTACCTGAGTTCAAATCCAGCCTCGGACACTTGACACTTGCTAGCTGTGTGACCCTAGGCAAGTCACTTAACCCTCATTGCCCAGCAAAAAAAAACAAACAAACAAAAAACAAAAAAAAAACAAATTGGAAGAATAAAACTGAGGAGATGTGGCATACAATGTGGGTCCTTTTCCCTTTTTTATGATCTCTTTGGGAAAAAGACTGAAGAGTGGTATTGCTGGATCAAAGGGTATGCACAGCTTTATAGCCCTTTGGGCACAATTTCAAATTGCTCTCCAGAATGGTTGGATCAGTTTGCAGCTCCACCAACAATGCATTAGTGTTCCAATTAAAAAAAAAAGAAAAAGATTTTTATGAGAACAATCCATACACATCCATGCAATGTTCAGTGATCCAGAAAGGTGGCCAGTACATTGGGTGGACCTGACTCCTTATGGAGGATTTATGGGAAGACCTGGATAGATAAGAGTCTTAAAGGATTAATTAGATGATGATATGCACTACTGAAGGGAGTAGTCACTTAAATGCAATCACAGATATCATCAAAGTATATATTTTAGTTTTGGTTTTGGTTTTGGTTTTGGTTTTGGTTTTTTTTAGTGAGGCAGTTGGGGTTAAGTGACTTGCCCAGGGTCACACAGCTAGTAAGTGTTAAGTGTCTGAGGCCAGGTTTGAACTCAGGTACCCCTGACTCAAGGGCCGGTGCTCTATCCACTGCGCCATCTAGCTGCCCCCCATCAAAGTATATATTATTTCATATTTTAGAGAGGAGAATTATCCCTAGCATTGAAAGTTTGTCACAGTGAATATGAAGAATAAAGAGGGGCATGGGTTAACTTATACAAAGTGACACAAAGGGATAGAAGTAGAAATAGTGCACACAGTGACTCCAACAAAATAAATGGAAAGCACAATGATGACAGCAAGTGGAAACAAACACTGTGAATATATAGTGACGGAGCCTGGCCCCAAAGAAGAAATCTAAGAATACACCTCCTTCCTTTCTGTGAAGAAGTGAAGGACAATTGGAAACGTTTGAAACGTTGCCTATAGTGTTGCATTTGGTTAATGTAGTATTAGTAGTTTTTGCTTTTTCTCTTATCTTTTTTATAAGGGATGGCTTCTAGGGGCGAGAGGAGGGAAGGGATATGTTGTAAAATTAAAGTGATATATGAATAAAAATTTTAAAAGAAATAAAGTAAGGGGGCAGCTAGGTGGCACAGTGGATAGAGCACCAGCCCTAGATTCGGGAGGAACTGAGTTCAAATCTGGCCTCAGACACTTGATACTTACTAGCTGTGTGACCCTGGACAAGTCACTTAACCCTCATTGCCCTACCCCCCCCCAAAAAAAAAGAAAAATAAAGTAAGGGGCAGTTAGGTGGCGTAATGGATAAAGCACCGGCCCTAGATTCAGGAGGACCTGAGTTCGAATCTATCCTCAGACACTTGACGCTTACTAGCTGTGTGACCCTGGGCAAGTCACTTAACCCCCATTGCCCCACCAAAAAAGAAAAAAAAGGAAAAAAGAAAGTAAAAATTTTAAAATAGGATACCATATAGTTTCATTCACATTGTACAGAGTATTAGTATTCCACGAAGGTTGAAGATGCCAGTTAGACCTGAGGTTGAATTTGAGTTTTTCTGTTTTTGTCTCTTTCTTTGCAGGGTTTGTGAATTGGAAGAATTGGGAGAACTATCTCCTTGCTGGGAAAGTCTCCGTCGACAAATAGCTACTCAGTACCAAACCATAATACTAACTTACCAGGAAAACTTAACTAACTTACATCAGTACAAAGGTTAGTGAAATTAACTCTTATTCTTTCAGGTGCCTTTACCTTTTTCCTCTCCAGAAATATGCCATCTGGATCTCAGTAAATACTAATTCTGCTGATTTTATTGATCAATTCAGTATTTTAAGTGGATTTTTATTGATTCTTCTGTAAATAGGAATTCCTCTTATAAATTCCTCCCTATGTAAATAGGGGTTTCAGATTTCATTTTAAAAGGTGAGCCGTTAGTAGTTGCCCATGATGATTCTCTAGTGTCAAGAGCCAGAATGGAGGATTGGAAAACAATATGGTAGGCAGATGATGTTCTTTCATCTTTGTCCAGAGTGAATGAAATCACGCAAAAAAGGACTCAAGTTACTTGTAATGAGAACACTAGTTTTATGAATTCTTTTGCTTTGAATGGTAGTTGAAATGAAAATGAGGATTGTATAAGTTAGCACTCTACCTTTAAAAATTTAAATATGAAGCTAAAAAAATACTTTGCTATTTCTCTTGGAAGAGAACAGTGAATAATTTTAGCATAGACACAAAACAGTGGTGGTACCTCAGCCCCTCTCAGTCTGTCTTTGATTCCAAATGGAATGGGTTTTAGATTTTAAAACATCATTTTCTATTACCTCAAAATTTGTGACCAAATATTCTCTTACCTTGAAATACCTTTTTTCATTTCCACTATGCACAAAGGTCTTCAGTATCTAATATAATTTCTCCACCGAACACTTAAAATTTACATGTGAAAAACATACCCATGACTGCCATCTCAGCTTCATAGGCTTTGGGCTGGAAAGGACCTCAGTGACCTTCACGTCCTTGAGCAACAAGAAGCCAAATATAATAATTATGGGCCATTGTTTTCCTTTTGAAGAAAATGGAAAAAATGAATGAAAATGTTAAATGTTAAGAATAAGTCATGGGGGAGCGGCTAGGTGGGCGCAGTGGATAGAGCATCGGCCCTGAAGTCAGGAGTACCCGACTTCAAATCCGGCCTCAGACACTTAACACTTACTAGCTGTGTGACCCTGGGCAAGTCACTTAACCCCAATTGCCTCATTAAAAAACAAAAATTAAAAAAAAAAAGTAAGTCATGGGGTAGCTATATGGCGCAGTGGATAAAGCACTGGCCCTGGATTCAGGAGTACCTGAGTTCAAATCCGGCCTCAGACACTTAACACTTACTAGCTGTGTGACCCTGGGCAAGTCACTTAACCCTCATTGCCCCACCAAAAAAAAAAAAAAGTAATTCACCTGGGAAATACCTTGTCTGAAGGTAGATTACTGAGGCATTCATCTGAAAACACGACTACCAACTGAAGAACATATTTCCTTTATAGTTTTTTCTTCTCTCTTGACAAAGGCCATTAACTTCTGACAGCTTATAGTTTTAGAGAGTTCTCTGGGACCCTGAAAGATTAAGTGAACCATCCAGGGTCACACATCTAGTGTATGTCAAAGACACTGGGACCTAGGTTTTCCTAACCCCAAGTCAGATTTTCTATTCACTCTGCCATGCTGCCTCTAAAACAGGGATTCTTAGAATAACCTGGGGTGTGGGAACTTGTTTTATTAAATATTTTTATAATTGCATTTCAGTGTAATTGGTTTCCTTTGTAATCCCTATTCAATTGTATTTTGTGCATTTAAAATCATCATTCTGAGAAAGGGTTTGTAGGCTTCACTGATCATCTTTTACACAAAAAAAAGATTAAGAACCTCTGCTTTCGAATAAAATTATATTATTTCAATTAGATTAGGGTTTTTCTCCAAAATCTTTCAATTGGAATTTTTCTTAAGAAAAGGTGATTTTCAGTCATGAAATGGACCCAGTTATATATATTTTTTATCCTCTGATAGAATCATTTGGCATAGATGTTGGAGTATTTCATGGTTCTTTGATTTTGTTATTGCTTGTACTCCACTCACTTTTGCAGATTGCAACCTCTTAATTATTTGGAAGACAATTTTCAAAAGTTAATACATTTTTTAAAAAGCTTCATCTCCTTACACTCAGTCTAGTGGCGACCCTTTTTAGGATAGCTACGCCAATTTCAAGCTCTGTCTTTGAAGGATTTCTAGTTTAGTAGAATCTATTACAACTCATCCTCTCCAGTGGTATAGCCTTTGAGAACCTTAGATGACCTCCATGGTATGATACGGCATTGGAGTAGGACTTGAATGAATGATGGATAGCCAAAGTCAGATGTAATACATTTATGAGAAAACTCCTTCCAATCTGTTTATATTGACTAATGTGTGTGTTTGTTTTGTTGTTGTGTTTGAAAGACTGATGTATTAAAGTCTAGCATATATATTGTCCTTTTGATGCTGCATGAACAGGTTTTCTTTCCCCTGTTTAAGATGGATAGGTGGTGTTCTAGTTGAGCTGATAGCTTTAATTTTTGATGTTGGAATTAAATAATTTCTGGCATGGCCATGTGGTAATAGAGTATGACATATCCACCCACATTGCTTTGCATAACTATGTGACTCTCTGTGTGCATGCTACAGTGTTTAGCCAGAGCTTCCAAATGGTGTATTGCTGTTTCCATAGAGCTCTGGTGACTTTTCTCACCCTTACTAACAGCGTGTTCCACCTAAACATCCTGGAACAAGTCTCCTGGCCAGCAAGTTGCCCTTTCTTCCAGTGTTTACACCCACCTACCATCTGCAAGTTAAAATGTTCTTGTAGGCATCCCAGAAATCTCTAAGCCACCACCCCAGCCTACCTGGCTATATTCAGAAACATGCTGATACCCTTTCCCCCACTTTTTTGTGCCATTTGAACATAGAGAATACCCTTTGTATGATATTTTTCTTCTCTTGTTCCATTGCTTTAGGCCCTTCATTTAAGGCAAGCAGTTTGAAAGCTGATAAAAAGTTGGAATTTGTACCCACAAATTTGCACATACAGAGAATGCGAGTCCAAGATGATGGAGCATCAGGTATTTCTTTCTCTTATCCTTTTTATTAAGTCCATATTGGTCTTCTCTCATCCCTAGATAACTAATACCTGAGATAAGCAAGCCCCAGCCTTTTTTACATAATCATCTTCTGGGGAGCTCATTCCTAATAAGAGGTGTGAGGAGACACACAAATTTCATGGATTTTTATACTGTTTTAGGGGCGTACATTTCTTCCTCTTGAGACTTTTAGCTCTACCATACCTTGGACAATTCTGTTTCTTAAGAGACCATAGTAGCTAATTCTAAGTCACCAGTAATAGTCCTTGAAGAAGGAAAAGTAGGAGAGGATTGCCTGACCCATTTCCATAATCCCATACACCATTCTCTTGGGTGGCTCTCAAACCCATCTTTTGATTTGTAAGATCTGTAGACAACTAAGTTAGCTTTTTGATATAGGTTGTAGCAATGACCCTTCCTCCTTCTTTCCTTCCTTCCTTCCTTCTTCCCTCCCTCCCTCCCCCCTCTCCTTCCTCCCTCCTTCCTTCCTTCCTAACTTTCTTCTTCCTTCCCTCTCTCTCCTTCCCTCCTTTCTTTCCTTTCTTATTCCCTCCCTCCCTTCTTCCCTCATTCCTTTCCTCCCTTCCTTCTTTCCTTTCTTTCTCCCTCCCCTTCCTTCTTTTCTTTCTTCCTTTCTTCATCCCTCCCTCTCCTTCCTTCCTTCCTTCTTTCTTTCTTCCTTCCCTTGTTCCTTTCCTTCCTCCTTCCTTTTTCTTGTCTTTTTTCTTTTCCTTCTTTCCTTTCCTTTTTTCTTCTTTTCTTTCCTTTTCTTTCTTGAACTGCACTTCTGATTCTATTGGAGAACTCTCCATGAGGAAACTGCCTCTATCGATTCATGTTGCTACCTGCTCTGCAGTTATAATTAAGAGGGTTTCTCTGAGGCACTGCAAGGTTAAGTGCCTTGCCTAGTGTCACACAGCCAGATTGAACCTGAGGTGGAATTGGAACAGCTCTTCCTTACTCCTGCTTTCCAGCCACCATACCATGGCTGCCCATCAACAGTGCCCTTAAGCTTATCAGACACTAGATGCTAGGATTCTTGTTTCCTGGCAGCTCAAGGCCACCGTGGAAAGCTTGATTTGGGGGCTGTGTGGGTTTGCTGACGCATGCAAGTGGGAAGCCCAGAGTAGTTGATGAGGCCTTTATTTTCCTTCAGATCAGAACTATGACATCATAACCATAGGAGCAGCCGCGGCACATTGCCAAGGCTTTAAGTCAGGGGGTCTTCGAAAACGACTGCACAAATTTGAAGAGACCAAGAAACAGTAAGTAGCTATAGAACTTCCTGAGCTTTGTCTTTGTTTGATGCCCTTTAAGCTTAGGGGGAAAATCTGGCCAGTGTGAACAGCTTCTGGCTCAATGGAAGGAGCTGCCTTGTAGAACAGGGATTGTTCTTTGTATTTGTGTTGAGGGGCCAGCTTGGGGATTGAGGGCAGCAGATTCCTCTTCTCATTCTCTTTATTTGAAAAATGTAGGATGCATTTCTTTTTTAAAGTTAATCTGACTTTGAAAATAATTTACAAAATACAGTCCTGAAGCACATGTGATATATTATGTAAAATTACCCTTGAATAATGATAATTGCTATCATTTCTATAGAGCTTTTAAATGTTTTGCAAAGCGCTTTATGTATGTGATCTCATTTAAATGAATAGCTTTTTGCAGTTCTGATTTAGTTACTTGAACCTTACTAAAATTTAATGAGTCCACTGGATTATACGCTCTCAAAACAAAAATTGACACCGGTTTCTAGGTTTAACAAAGATGGTGGGTGGAAAGAATCAAGCCCATTTGGCTTTGCTGAATCACCACCCAAGTAGGCGCTGATAATCTGCCCTCAAAGAAGACTTACTTAAATCTCCTTTGTAAAGTAATCAAGGAAGAATGATTTTGTAATCTGTTCTTTTAGCATCCTGGTAACTGGAGTAATATAGAACTCTAGAGCAAGAAGGGTAGTGGGGAAGCCAGCAGACTAATGACAAAATTGTGTACACAGTGAACCCAGGTCTGGGACCTGCCTTTCCATCCAGGTGTGACGGGTGCTCCTTCCTTTTGGTTGTTGAAGGAACCTCATAGGACAATTGTCCATTATCCTGATGACCTGCAATGTATGGGGCCTAATAACTTTGCACATGGATCTGGACTGAAGTCTTTATTTCAGGACTTTGGAGAACAGACCTATCTTGAATCTCGGCATAGGAAGTCAGAGGAAAGTGACCAAAATTACCATTGAAAGAAAGTTGAGCCAACAAGGAGAAGTCAAAAGGAATTGAAATTGTTGGACTTTGAAGAAGAGAAATCTGAGAGATGACTTTCATAACATAGGCACCAAACACATACTAAGTCCTTTCTATATGCCAGACATGGTACCCACAGTACTAGCTGCTGGGGATACAAAGAAAGGCAAAAACATGGGCGCCACCTTCAAGGAACTAACATTCTAATGGGGAAAACAATATGCAAATAACTCTGGGTGCCCGTGGAAAGGAATCTTTATAAGGAAGGCAGTGGTAGTTAAGGGGGGCTAGGGAAGGCCTCCTTCAGAAGGTGGCATTTGAGCTGAGTCTTGAAAGAAGCTAGGAAAGCCAAGAGGTGGAAGAGAGATGGGGGGACCAATCTGAGCATGGGGTACAGCTGGGGCAAAGACAAAGAATCAGGAGAAGAAACGTCATGTTTGAGAAACTGCAAGAAGGCCATTGTTCCTGGATTTCATAGTTAGTGGAGGGGAGTAAAATGTAAGAAGACTGGAAAAGGTAGGAAGGAACAAGATTGGGAAGGGCTTTAAATTGCTATTTGGTCCTAGAGGTAATAGGGAGCCACTGGAGTTTATTGGGTTAGGAGAGGGAGGTAAAAAGGTGTGACTCAGATCTATGCTTTAGGAAGATCACTTTCATTGAATAAATGAAAAGCTATGGAAAAGTTGCTTACTAGTTGTCGTCTATTTCTACTAACAATAAAATGGGAGAAAATGTCTAGGAAATTTTAGATATCAAGAAGGCTTCCTAAATATAGGCAGGCTGAATAACTAAGAGCTTTACAATTCAGCAATTCCAAGTGTCCTTGGGGAAACAGGATTTGTTGTGCTTCCCAGCAAGGCTATGAAGCCTTGACCCCAGCCTGTAATAGACAGAGAGAAAACGTGTGCTTCTATGGCCTCCTTGCATGTTGCTTTGTAATAAGCATTTGTCTGCATTTTTCGGTTATTATGATAGGGTGTGTGGAACTCATTCACCCTGACAGATGCCCTGAAGAGAACATTTTTACTTATACTATATGAGCAAATAAGTTGTTCTGTAGCATCGCTGCTCTGCCTCCTTAAGAGAACGGGGCAGAGGAGGCAGGAAAGGAGGAGATAGAACTAATAGTATTAATGAATTAATGAAACACACTTTCCTGGTACCTAGTGTCAAAGAAATACTAAACAATGTTATTAATGAATTTCTCGCAAGTGTTTATTTTGTGCTCAAATACATGCTATATGTTTTCCTTCATCCCTCCCTGACTCCGCCCCCCAATATAAAAATCATTCATAAGCCTTTAGTTTCACTTTGAAAATTTCTATTGAGAACAAATATATCTTTCTTTTGGATGACTTGCCTGTGGGCTTTGAGCATGAATCAACTAATTAATATTCCCTTATCCAGTCAATATCCCTTTGGTCTACAAATTTCATCATCTCTACACTAGGGAGTTTTTTTGTTGTTGTTGTCATTGTTTTAGAGAAGTATTTTCAAGAAATCACTTGGCTTATTTTTGCATTTGTTTTTTTTTTTTCTCTAACAATCTGCTAACTTTGATTTTGATTCTTTTCTTTAGCAGTTATGAGGAATGTTGGTGAGTTTTCTGTTTGTGGAGAGAGTTTTTGTTGGGGGCCTTGGTCTTACACAGAAAAATATTGTACCATATTTCTAAATGTACAGCGCTTTTTAAATGTCATGTACTGTGGCACCATTGTCTGTGTTGGTTTTAAGTGAACGTAGTTATAAATGTTGTAGGAATTCTTTTATTTTCCTCTTCCAACTGCAATTTTCTTAGATAATGAATAGCTAATTTCCAATTTATTATTCCCTTTCAAAACTTTGTACCTTGAGCATACAGCATGACAGTTGACTGAGAGAATTAACCACTATTTCCCTTTAATATGAAGAAAAATTTTAAAAGCAACATGCTTATGTGTTCCTGCTTTGTCCTTTCTCATGCACTTTTCTACTGCTTTGACATTATTTTCAAACAATTTTCTTTTACAGTTCTATCATCACACTGCTCCCTTCACCATCAAACCAATGATACAGAAAATGGTATATCTTTCTCCTAACCTGGGGTGGTAGAATAATTAGCAATGTCTAGAGTGGAGTTCTTAATCATTTTTGTGTCATGAACCCCCTTAGCAGTCCGATGAAATCTATGAGCCCCTTCTCATGATAATGCTTGTTGCCTAGACTGATAACTGAAGCAAATGCTAAAGTTCAGTTAGATATTAGTGAAAATAAAGCTATAATTTCCCTCCCGATTTCAGACTGCTCCTCCACCCATACCCTACCTCCCTCCTAAAAATCATTGTACAGATCCCATTTTAAGAACCTCGGGTCTAGAGGGTCCTCCTCTTCTCTGGAGATACAATACAACACAAACACAACATTAAGATATTTGTTGCAGTATGGACTTCCTTTTTAATATAGTCATAATCATTTTTAAAAGGTAATTAGAGGGACAGCTAGGTGGCACAGTGGATAGAGCACTGGCCCTCGAGTCAGGAGGACCTGAGTTCAAATCCGGACTCACACTTGACACTTACTAGCTGTGTGACCCTGGGCAAGTCACTTAACCCTCATTGCCCCGAAGCAAAAAAGGGGGGGGATTAGAATGCACATACATACCTTCCATCACTTTCATTTGCATAAAGAACCTACTGTTCAAACAGAAGCTTTAAAATTTCCCTTTTCTCACCTCTCCCAAATCCTCTGTGTTGTGAATACTGCAAATTAAACATTGAAAACTGGTGGGTGAAAATACTGGGAATGAATTGTTATGTTCTTTCTCACCTCATGTGGAAAGGATAGTGAAGTAAAGACTTTTTAAAAATCCATTTTGAATTTGGGGATACAATAGTAAATTAATTCTAAAGGGACAGCTATTCATTTGGAAAAAAGTGATTGCAGTTTGGAAAGTGGATATTTGTGACTCTCATGCTTTGAAATGGAATTCTTTTACTAAAACAGAGATCTGAGCTCCGTCTGCTGCATGGGCTTTTGGCAAATACCTTGCTTTTGCATGTTCGCCCAATTTTGGGAATGAGAGATGGCTCCCCATCTCTGTGTGGATAGAGTCTAATTTGTAAGGTAGTAAAGGCTGTTTGGACCATGCGCACCTATAATGGGAATGTGAGAAGGGTGAGATGAATGCTACCTTTTGGACTTCAGTGTCTATCTCATCCTTCCATTGGTCTGTACCCAGAGAAAATCAAAGTTCATCTTTTGAGGAGATAATTTCATTGCTCCCCCTTTTGGAAGAACATGTACCTTTTCAGACATGATGTCTGATTTTCCAGTATGCAGTATGAACTCCAACAATAGCTTTTCTTGTTTTGTCTAATTCTCCTTGCTCTCACAGATTTTTTTTTTTAAATAGGAAGTATTTTTGTTGCTTTGGAGTCTTGGATGAAAGGACTTGTGTCTTTCATTTATTTTTCCCTAGCTAGCAGCCAGACCTGAAGGCAGTAACCCCTAGGAAGAGGATTAGTTTTTTGTTGTTGTTGTTGCTGGGTTTTTTTTGTTTTTGTTTTTGCGGAGTAATGAGGGTTAAGTGACTTGCCAAGGGTCACACAGCTAGTAAGTGTCAAGTGTCTGAGGCAGGATTTGAACTCAGATCCTCCTGAATCCAGGGCCAGTGCTTTATCCACTGTGTCACCTAGCTGCCCCAGATTAGTTTGTTTTTTTTTTAAAAGACAAACCAGTTCACTCATTCTAACTGAAATTCGTGGTCTGGCTGTACCCCTGATATGCTTTATACCTCACTGGTCTGGATAATCATCTTTGTTTGCCTAGTAGTGCTGAGGTAGAGTGAGGAGGGTCAGAGATTTGATTGAGGGGGTTAATATCTCCTAGATCTCTCCTGATTTGACATTTCTTTCTCCACAAAAGCTGATAGATAAAGTAGAAAAATTCAGGATAGGAAAGACCAGCTACCTTGAGAGCAAAGAAGAAAATAGCTACAGTTTGCCCAGGGATTGGAAAGATTAGAGGTGAAACAAAGTAAAGGAAGACAAAAGTGCTAAGTGGCCAAATAAAAGGAACAAAAAGGGGGGGAGGGTAGCAAAATCCATCACTAAAGTTGTTAGTAGAGGAGTTCTCCCTTAGTTCTAGTTTATTTCTGTTTTCGCTGGGCATAAACAGCCACTAATTCTTCATCTGAATGAAGTTAATGAAAATTTTTGACAGAGAAATCAATTTAGGTGAAGGACAAAGAGCCTTGGGATAATTATTCTTGGTTATCTAGAGGGGAGATGATTGGGCGTAGCAGGGGGAAAAAACTCTACTGAATTACTGGACTATTCTGAGATCACTTTAAAACCATTCCTTCTTTTTTCAGTACCTCACCCAGCTGCCAGTCAATAATATATGCACCACAGGATATCATCAGAGCCAAGGAGATTATTGCCCAGATCAACACCTTAAAAACCCAAGTCAGTTACTATGCTGAGAGGCTGTCAAGGGCAGCCAAGGACAGATCGGCTAATGGCCTTGAAAGGACACTCGCCATCTTAGCAGATAAGGTATGGGAATGACAGTGCTTTATATGTGTGTGTGTATGTATATATACAGATATACTAATTTAATAGTATTTTTTCAATTGCATGTAAAGGGAATTTTTAACATTCATTTTTTGAAAGATTTTGAGTTCCAAGTTTTTTTCCTTCCCCGATACAGTAAGCAATGAAATAGGTTATACATGTACAATCATGTAAAACATATTTATTTCCATGTTAGTCATACAAGAAAAAACAGCAAAAGGAAAAACACACACACACACACACACACACACACACAAAAGTGAAAATGTTGTGCTTCAGTCTGCTTTCAGACTCCATTAGTTTTTTCTCTGGCTGTGGATAGCATTTCCCATCATAAGTCTTTTGGAACTGTCTTGGATCATTGTATTGCAGAGAAGAGCTAAGTCAATCATAGTTGATCATTGCAAGATGTTACTGTGTGCAGTGTTCTCCTGGCTCTGCTCACTTCTCTCAGCATCAGCAAAATATTGGCTATGTACAGTAAAGACATGTGGTAAGAGTCTACATCAGTGTCCTTTCTCCACTGGAAAAAAATGCTAAAATGTTAGATACAGAAGAGACTTTAGTAATCCTTTCTTTTTTCTAAAAGAGAAAACCCAATGAGATTAAGTGACTTCCCTGGACATTAACGAAGCATTATTTCAGGATTATTGAATTAAAGTGTTATCATTAATTCCTCATAATTTCTAATAAGAGCTTACTGTTAATAGAAATAGAAATTTAGAACTGGATGGAAAACAATAGGTAAGCGTGGCACAGTGGAGAGAGCCCTGGATTTTGGATCAGAAGGCCCTGGGTTAAAGCCCTACCTTAGACACTGAGGGGCAAGTCTCTTCATCCTTTGGCACCTCAGGTTCCTTATCAGCAAATTGAGGGAAAGAGTTGGACTCAAAGGTCCCTTTCAACTCCAAATCTGTGTTCCTTTGAGTTTTTGTTTTTGTTTTTTGTTTTTTTTTTTGGTGAGGCAGTTGGGGTTAAGTGATTTGCCCAGGGTCACACAGCTAGTAAGTGTCAAGGGTCTGAGGCCAGATTTGAACTCAGGTCCTCCTGAATCCAGGGCCAGGGCTCTATCCACTGCGCCACCTAGCTGCCCTCCTTTGAGTTTTAAGTTGATTATTTCCCAAATCAGATGATGTAAACTTAAATTGAAAAGAACTGCTGCTTTGTCCCATAAGGATTTACTAAGTGGTTGGTTTTTTTTTTAATTTGCCAGGTGATAGGGATACAGAGATGAAGACAAAAATACTCCTGCCCTCATGGAATTTGTATGGCTCTACTGCGTTTTAGGAGAACTCCTCAGTGCCACAGATCTAAGAGTCCAGATGTTAGAAGGAGCCCCAAAAGTCAATTGAAAGTCTTTGAGGGGCAGCTAGGTGGCGTAGTGGATAGAGCACCGGCCCTGGAGTCAGGAGTACCTGAGTTCAAATCCGGCCTCAGACACTTAACACTTACTAGCTGTGTGACCCTGGGCAAGTCACTTAACCCCAATTGCCTCACTTAAAAAAAAAAAGCATACAAATACATAATGTTAATTTGTGGGTTTCTCGGTCATATGCAGCTGAGGGCCTGTTTCTTTTGGAATTTGAAGGCTGTGTGCTGAATAACATCAGCAGTAATTATTAAACCAAGTGTCTGGTGTTCTGTGTAAGCACAGTATCTTGAGATAGTTTTCCAGCCATTAGGGTGTGAGAGCTTGGAGGGCAGGGACTGTCTTTTGCCTTTCTTTGTGTCCCTTGCACTTAGCACAGTACCCGACACATCATTAATGAGCACTTAATAAATGCTTATTAACTGACTCACTGTGCCTGGTGAAAATTGGAAGAGTCTGAAATACATGCCCTCAGGTAGCATTAGAGCTAGTATAGTGAGAACCACCTTCTTTAAAAAATCACTGATACTTAATGAATTTTTTTTTTTATGTGAGGCAATTGGGGTTAAGTGACTTGCCCAGGGTCATACAACTAGTAAGTGTTAAGTGTTTGAGGTCAGATTTGAACTCAAGTACTTCTGACTCCAGGGCTGGTGCTCTATCCACTGCGCCACCTAGCTGCCCTGGTACTTAATGAATTTTACTGAAGAAGAGCATAGACTCTAATTGGTTTGAAGAAGCCTATTTTGTTTCCTGTCAGGATTTCCCCTAAACCATCTTCAGGCAGGTAGGAATCTATAGGCTTTCAGAAAATGTGTGTCTATCACCTCCTTCAGTTATTCTTGACCATTGGGTTGGGAAGATCTTCCTCCTCTTATGTCCGTTGTGTTGCTGTGTACTTTTAAAATGTGACTATGCGAGTTACTAAATATTTTAACAAGCTCTAGCAGTGGTTGAATTAGTCGTAGTGATGATGAAGATAGCTAATGTAGTTCTTTCTTTTCTTTTTTTTTTTTTTTTTGTGAGGCAATTGGAGTTAAGTGACTTGCCCAGGATCACATAGCTAGAAAATGTCAAGTGTCTGAGGCTGTATTTGAACTCAGGTCCTCCTGACTCCAGGCCCGGTGCTCTAGCCACTATGCCACCTAACTGCCCCTGATATAGTTCTTTTTGTTGTTTGGTCATTTCAGTCGTGTCTGACTGTGACCCCATTTAGGGTTTTATTCACAAATACTGGAATGGTTTGCCATTTCCTTCTCCAGGTCATTTTACAGATGAGGAAACTGAGGCAAATAGGGTTAAGTGACTTGCCCAGGGTCACAAAACTAGATAGTGTCGGGCAGGATTTGAACTCAGGTCTTCCTTACTCCTGTCCTGGCTCTCTATCCACTGGGCCACCTAGCTGCCGTTAAATTTTGTTAAGTGCTTTGTGTATATTATCAATCGGTCATTCAGCGTGCATTTATTGAGTGCTCACTAAGTGCCAGACACTGTGCTCACTGGAGATACAAAGACAAAAGTGAACGAGTCCTTGTCCTCAGTGAGCTTGCATTCTAATTGGGCAGGGGAGGTATCATGTGCACACAGAAAGGTAGTTAAAGGGTAACCTTGGATGGAAAGCATTCATAGCAAGATGGATCAGGAAAGATATCACTTGAGCTGAGCCTTGAGGTCAAGGACGATGATGAGAATCAGAACTTCATGGGAACATTGTGAGATGGACACCACTAGTATTATTATCTCCATTCTAAATATGGGTTAACAAAGGCTTAAAGAGATTGGGTGGTTTGTCCTTGATCTCATAGCTGGCATGTGTCAGAGGCAGGATCCGGATCTGTGGGCTCATAGCTTAAGGTTTAGATGGAAGCTTCCAGTCCAGATCTTCTTAACTTGGGGTCCATGAAGGGGCTCTGTGAACTTGTACAGGGAAAAAAAAAACTACATCTCTATTTTCACTAACCTATAACTGGAATTTAACATTTCTTTTAATTATTTAAAAACTCCATGGCTTTTATTATTGTTTTTTCTTTGTGGAGGAGAAAAATGCTTTCCTGTAGGAAAAGAATTCTTTCTCATAAAAGACTGGCAGGAGACCAGGTCAGATTAAGGAGGGTAAAAAGACTTAGCAATAACCAGTGTTTATATTTTTTTTTCTCAGACAAGACAACTGATTACTGTCTGTGACTGTAAATTGTTGGCTAATTCCATACATGGACTAAATGCTGCTAGACCTGATTACATTGCCTCTAAAGCATCTCCCACCTCAACTGAGGAGGAGCAGGTAATGCTAAGGAATGATCAAGATACTCTTGTGGCAAAGTACACGGGAAGAAATAGCCGCTCTCTCCATGCAGATTGGCATGAGGCAGAATGGGTAAGTGCCTAAATATCTACTGGTACCACTAGATAGAAAAATAAAAATGTGTTCTTATGTTCCTACTCGTGAGAGACTCCACTGAGGGATACTGCTTTTCCAAGTGGGTTCTCATTCTACTTCCCCTAAATAGCGCCTTCCAAACCACCATGTTTTAAACTGGACACTGCCCTAACCTTTAGGTCTTCCTGATGAGTGTCAGCTATATGCTCTTGGCTAGACTGAGAAGCAGAATTATAAAGGAGGTAAAGCAGTCTTTGAAGGCTTTGTAAATTCCTCTTTGTGGGCTCCTCTATTCTCCTGCAAGGTATTGATGTACCTGTGCTGTCCCCTGAGATTCCTAGGTGGTCTATAGTAGTCTACCTATGCCTGAGAAAGTCATCTGGTTTTTGAGAATTATTCTCAGATTTCTACCCCTTTTGATAATAAAAGTATTTATTGAAGCCTTAAAAAAAATAAATTGTTGTAATTTCTCACTAACTTTTGCCCTCCCTAAGCAATAGACCCTTTTCTTTTCTTTTTCTTTTTTTTTTTTTTTTTTTTTTGGTGAGGCAGTTGGGGTTAAGTGACTTGCTCAGGGTCACACAGCTAGTAAGTGTCAAGTGTCTGAGGCCGGATTTGAACTCAGGTCCTCCTGAATCCAGGGCCAGTGCTCTATCCACTGCGCCACCTAGCTGCCCCAATAGACCCTTTTCTTATAACAAAAAGCAAAACAAGCAATGCATTGACTCTATCTGGCAAAGTATGCCTCATTCTGGGTAGAGCCCACCACGTCTCTGCTCTTGACCCCTATTCTTCTCATGCTCTTTTTTCAGTTTAATTTATTAGAAGAAAAAAGAAGTGGATCTCAATTACTAATTAACACTGAGTAATTGCTGTTGATTTTTAAGTACTTACTATTCTCTTTCCTAAGTACTGTCATCCTTTATATTTTCAATTATTATGCCTGGATAGCATAATTCTTCGACAGGAAGTACTAAATCCCTGATTTAGTAGACAATCATTGTCTCACTGTATTGGGCATAGTTTTGGGCAGGAGGTGGAGGGCTTCCTTTTGCCTCTAAAATCACACTTACTTAGGTGAGTACTTTTTATTTTCTGAGGGAGCAATGCAGACTTTCAGCCCATTTTTCTTATCTGTTGAAGAAATAATTTAGAAGCACTATGTTGGGATCATAGAGATCATAGTTTTGGAGGTTGAAGAAATCATACAGGCTACCTGGTCCAGGGCCTTCATTTCACAGGTAAGGAAACTATGGCCCAGAGCTTGGTTGATTTGCCCAAGGTTATAGAGGTAATAAGTGGAAAAGTCCTTTGACTAAAAATCTAGTACATTTTCCCACAGTACCACTCTCTGGAATGGGCATCAAAATGAACATCAGTGACTTGTTAGGTTCTCTAAATCTTCTTCTTCTTCTTCTTCTTTTTTTGGGGGGGGGGGTAGGACAATGAGGGTTAAGTGACTTGCCCGGGATCACACAGCTAGTATGTGTCAAGTGTCTCAGGCTGGATTTGAACTCAGCTCCTCCTGAATCCAGGGCCAGTGCTTTATCCACTGCACCATCTAGCTGCCCTCTCTAACTCTTCTTAACAATTCATTTGAGAATCTCTAAAAACCAGCACCTCCTCATAAATAACTAGACACCTTCATTGTAATGATAGTGACAGCTAAGGACAAGGGATTGGAAAAATAAAACCCTGAAGTATGGAAAGTATGGAAAGCGTGTTCATCCTGGCCAAATAGCCCTTGTTTTCCTTCTAATACTCAAGGTTCTGTGACGCTTTGCAGTTTTCTAAGATCTCCAGGGTTATTTCTCCTATCAAGTTTTAGGAAATGCTATAATAGAATTTTGTTTTTGTGGTGAAAAAAACAGATAAATATAAAATTTTAACAAATAAGTAAGTCCATAATTGCGATAAGATTCAGTGTGGTCTGTGAACGTCAACTTTGATTTTGGGTCAATTCTTGCCACTTAGGGATAACATCTAGGAGTAGTCATTTTGGAAAGAGTAAGGAAGGTATTTTTTTTCCTTTTAAGGAAAAAGTGTGGCTTAATGTCGACAAAAGCCTGGAGTGCATCATCCAGAGAGTCGACAAACTTCTCCAGAAAGAGCGATTACACAGTGAGAGTTGTGAAGATGTTTTCCAGTGTGATGTCAGTGGGCCAAGTAAGAAAGGTAATCGGGATAATCGAGCCTATTGGATCATACCGGAACCCTCACACGCATCCTCATCATGCTGCCACTCCATGCCATCTGCTTTATTCCATTCTCATTGGAACACAAGTGCGTATGGGACCGTGCTTCTCGCCTTCTGTTGCTTTTTTGTTTTTTCATTGCTGCATCATCGTTCTTTTTCATTTGTCTTTCCCAACTTTTCGAAGTGTACTTTTCACTCAGGGTGGAAGGGTAGTTGTCATAAATGAACAGGATATTTCAGCAAAGCTTTTTTTGTGCTAGGAGGTATGTACCCTGAGGGCCAAGAGTCATTTTAACTTTTTAAAAATCAGACTCCTATGTATCAGGCTGCATCCTTGACAGTTTTTAAATCCCAGGGAGGAGCTTTGGCACTTGCGCATGTTGAAAAGCCTGCTATGCTTTCCAGTTTTTTTTCTAGACCTTTTAAAAACCAAAGTTGATACACAAAGGGCTTGGTACTGTGTTAAACTTGTCACTTGGTGAAGAATGGAAGGACCAAAGAATGGAAGAGTCAAATAAGGAAGAAGCTAGGTTTAGAGAGGCCAGAAGGCTTGTTGCATTTTTTTTAAAGGCCTGGTTATCAACCTAGTGATTTTAATTAATTCTCTTTTCCCAGATAAGCATGCTAAAATGTGACACACGTAGACTTCTTTCTTGACAGTAGGCTAAATTCATGTAAAACTCAAAGATTTTGGTGGAATCATTCATTATCATACTCTAAAGATAAACTCCCATTGGATTTCTTCTATTTTGTTACCATCACTGCATACCTTCTAAATAGAGGAGGAAACTCAGGATAGCAACCTACAAGATGTTTGCTCTCTTCCTGAAATGGATACTAAAAAGGTCACGTGTGCATGGAATAGCATCTGTGTTATTTCTTCTCTTTAACTCTTGTATGCTAGGTTTAGGCAACATGAACTTGTGTAGTCCAGTTAGAATATTCCTGTGATGAAATAATGGGATTTTAAACATCACATTGCAGAAAAAGGACTCATGCAGTGAAGTCTTTGGTTTTTAATCAAAAGAGTTTAACACATCGCAAATAAATTCTGCTTCTGAATCAGAGACATTTATAAGTAAATAAATTTATTACTGGTAAATAAATAATCAAATCCTCCTTCGTTTATGAGGTTTTCTTCACCTGAATATATCCTACTCACTATGAGATTTAAACACAGTACTTGGAGCCTGACTTTTGACAGTGTTCATATCCTCCACCCATTTCATCCACAAGGAAATGTTTGCACTTGCTGAACATGTTTTTGGTACACATATTTGTGTTGCATTTATAAGTATTTGTTGGTTCATGTTCATTTGACTTTAATCTTAGGATTTTGTCATTTTTTAAAATAATGGTTCTCAAAATTGTCAAATAAGTAACTGTAGTTTTTAAATAGATAAAATATATGTTTAATCAACTATATACTGCCTATATATCCATAATTTAAATGTTACCTTCAGGCATAGTTGGTGTTGTAAATATGCTGACATGTAAATACATTTTTTTATATGTCTAAACAAGTATTTATTTCTGACATATACAGGTAGACTTTTATAAGTATGCATACCGTGAAAATCAGTTTTCCTATAATTGTTTGTTTTAAATGCATGTTTCAAACGATATTCATTTGCTGATCCAAACATAGGAAGATGTATGAAACCATATGCTATTAAAATAAATGCCATGCAAATCCTTAGTTTTAGAATTTGTTATTTATCAGGAAAAAAAATCATCCAACCTCTAAAGAGAACTGGAGGATTAGAACTGAAGAAGTGCTTGTGAGTCTACTTTTGACCCATGATATACATTAAAAAGGTAGATCTGGGCCATTTCAGCAGGTGTTAGATAAGTAGCTTGAAGCTAACCTTTTAAAAAAAATAAATTTGTAGTGATATATTTTGTTTTACATCCACCACGTTTCCCAGCCTATTCCTACCCCAACCTTCCTAGAAAAGAATCCTTTACAATTAATTTTAAGAGGAAAAAAGCAGTTAAGCAAAATTAATCAACAGATCAAAAAAGTCTTAAGTTGTCTTCTGTGTTCTATAACCATAGCTTCAGACCTCTGCAAAGAAAGGAGGTGCATTCTTGGAACTCTTCTTTGGGACTACGCATTGTCATTATAATCTCACAGCATTCAATTTAGGTTGTTTTTTAATATAACCTTTTGTACTATATTCAGATATTTGTGGTGGTGATTTGGGCTTAATAAATAGAGCTTGTTCTACACAATTGCTCATCAATTCACCAATGCTGAAGTTACTTCTACTACTTTTCTACTCTCTAGGCTTTTGCCTTTGATGAACCGTTCTAAATTTGAATGAGTATTATGCCATTCTCCAGTGGATTGAGAGGTTAAATTTATGTTTAGACATTGATGTCGCTTTTATGCCTATTTCTCTCCCTCTCTGAGAAGCTGGGAGGTTGAAAGTCTTCAGGTGATAAGACCAGTACTACTTCTTCCCCTTTTCCCATTTCTAAAAATTTTCCATGGCATTGTTGGTCAGAGATTAAATCTCTAATCTGCATGACTCCTTTTGTAGTCCTTAGTGTATGAAGACCTCCTCCTGCTTAATGTAAGGAGTGTGCCAGGGACAAACAGTCACCAAGTTTAGGACAAAGGACATAGTCCTTCTTTACTCCTTTAGTTCTTCTCTTATTGATTGATCCACTCATTGAAGAGAAAAATGGATGTCTTTCAGTCTATTCAGCATGCTTAGAAGATTCCTCAACATCTTTCTCAGAAACTGGTTTCTGCATATAGTTCACTTCTCTGTAAGAAACGAGTATATTTTCTATGAGTAAATAAATAGAAATAAATATGCTATGGGCCAGAAAACCACCTGTCTCCTGCCGCTCGTTTTTAACTGAAAGCTATGGAACCAAGGTGGCAAAATTCAAAATGGAGACTTCCCAATATCACTTTTTAAATGTGATATCTTTGAGGTGTCAGATTCAACTGAATAGCACAGCTGGAAGATTCAATAAAGAAGTGAAATTGAAGTGATCATTTCTGGCTGGGCATAGTCCCTGCTGCTAGGAAGGCTGAGGGTAGTGGATCAGCTAAAGCTGATCACGTGCCCACTAAGTCAAGCATCAATAGGGGGAGACCCCAGAAGCCTGAGGCTACCAGGATGCCAAAAGAGGAACTAATGTCCAATTTGTTAATGAAGCAGATTAAAACTTTTGTCCCGATCCATCCTGGGTGATATAGGAAGACCCAGTATCAAAAAACAACAACAGGGGGCAGCTAGGTGGCGCAGTGGAAAAAGCACTGGACCTAGATTCAGAAGGACCTCAGTTCAAATCCAGCCTCAGACACTTGACACTTACTAGCTGTGTGACCCTGGGCAAGTCACTTAACCCTCATTGCCCTGCAAAAACAACAAACCCCCACCTCATTTAATGTGAGATAGATAGATAGATAGATAGATATTTAGATAGATAGTTATTAAACTTATTATATTATATTAATAATATAATAATATATTATATTAGTGTTATATAATGTTATATAAAATGTTATTAAACTCCCCCCCCCACCAATACCCAGAGTACAGCCATTTTTGCTAACAGGTGTTCATTGTAAATCCAGAGAATGAAGTAGTTTTTGGCATAATGGTTTCATTACTGAATCTTAATTGAGTTTGAATCTCAAAATAATACTTCTTCCAAAATAAGAGAGAAGGGGCATTATTCCAGGTAACTGATTTTGAATTTCATTCTTTGTTAATTAGATCTGTAAATCTCTATGGGTCTTTCATTGTATATTTGCTTGCAAATGTAACTTTTCCACATACAGTGTGATTTAACTATAAGCTTTCAAAAGGTTTGTGTCACATTGTGATGTTAATTCTGTATTAATGAACATTTTTGCCTCGAAGTACTGATTAAGAATATGAATAGCCTACAAATGGTAATTAGAGTATTTCTGTACCAAAAAAAAGATCCTTATTCATATTAGCATTCTGATTACATTAATGTTACTCTTTGTTATGTGGTCAATCAATCAATCAGTAAGCATTTATTAAGTGCCTACTTGGCCCCCGGGGCTGTGCTAAGCTCTGGTCAGGTCCAGCAAATTGATGGCCAGTCTTTTGCTGTTTGTTCAGCTGCTTTATTGAAAGCTATTTATGCCCTTGCCCTAAGCATTTGAGTTGCTTATGTTTAGACTGTGTTGCTGCTACTTAATCATGCATGTTGCACCTCCATTTCTGTGCAGATAGCAGCCCCCCTCCTGAAGAGTCCAGCCCAGGTATGTGTGTTTTCCATTCATGGCTTCTGGAGATTTGTAATTTCTGTTGATATTAACAGTTAGGAGGGGCAGCTAGGTGGCAAAGTGGATAGAGCACTGGCCCTGGAGTCAGGAGGACCCGAGTTCAAATCTGACCTCAGACACTTAACACTTATTAGCTGTGTGACCCTGGGCAGGTCACTTGGCCCCAATTGCCTCACCAAAAAACCAGCCAACCAACCAAAAAAAACCAGTTAGGGTAGCATTTATAGCTCAATGAGCAAAAATTGCTTGAGATACCTAAGTAGAGAGGCAACACTGAGTAGTGCACAGGAAGCTGGATTTAAAGTCAGGGTTCAGATACCACTTCAGACATTTTATATATATGTAATATTTTTTTGTATCAATACTTATGAGAATTTGTGATGTCCTCCATGTTTGTATTCCATATACCAATGCACATCACAAACCTTCAGTGCCATGGTACATGGCTTTCGTGAATTGCTAATAGACAAAAAATTCATCACTAAGATGGCCACTACCCTACTAGTAATAAATCTTCAAATCTTTGACGAGATGCGTTTACCAGCTGGCCTGTAGTCAAAACCTTTTCGTCTTGGGTTCTGTTGACAACACCTTCAGGATTTGAGGGTTAACTGCATTCCACAAAGAAGCATCAAGGGCCTTTAATAAATTCCTTAGTGAAGGATTTTGTTCCAATAAGGAGCAAAAACAGTTCATTCCACCCAAATATGATTACAGAACAGGACAGTATCCACTTTCCTTTGAAGCTCACTGGTAGAGACATCTTAGACAGTGACAACTATTTAGTTATTGATGATTTGAGGGTGAGGAACATCGGCAATGACTAGACATGTAATTTCATTGATGTTGGATAACTTCCTTTGGGGAAGCACCCCCTAACAATGAAGATCAGCAGCTGCTTTTTAGTGTACTGTGGTAGTGAACCACCATGTTTTGTAGGCTATTGTGAGGCAGTCCTAAATTAGTAGCTTGGGAGTTGGAGGGTTTTAGAATGAATCCAGGCCATTGGTCTAATCTAGAGTGTCTCTAAACCTACCCCTAAAATGGGCTGTTGAAATGTTCACCTTTGTAATGTCTCCTCATCCTTATTTTAGATACACTATTCCTAGAGATTTTCAAATTATATTTAAATTCATATAAAATCTTGCCTCTGAAACATATTGTTTGTGTGACCCTGTGCAAATTACTTAACCTCTTGATGCTCTAAGCAGCTCTTCCAGACTATTAACTTTCAGAAATGGTGCTAACAGGGGCAGCTAGGTGGCGCAGTGGATAGAGCACCGGCCCTGGATTCAGGAGTACCTGAGTTCAAATCTGGCCTCAGACACTTAACACTTAGTAGCTGTGTGACCCTGGGCAAGTCACTTAACCCCAGTTGCCTCACTAAAAAAAATTTTAAAAAAAAATTAGAAATGTTGCTAACATACCATTAGAGGGAATTTAATATCCAGTGCCAATGAAATCACAAGTCCAGTTGCCATCCCTATCTTTTTTATTTAAATAAATCATATTGACATAAAGTTGTTTATTTTTGCAGGAATAAAAGCAATGCACAAAAGTTAAGAAATCACTGGGCAACTAGTCTTTATAGTTTGGCACGAGTTATTTGATTTTCATTTTTGTGAGGGTTAAATTTATTCTATTTAAACTTACAGTTGTATAGGAAATATTACATAAAGAAGGATCTTTTACTTTCTACCCCTCAATCAGCCACTTTGGATGTAAACTGTGCTTCAAAAATTCCTCTTCTAGACTTCTCCAATAGGGTTGTTTATCCATCTCCACTTTATCTTGGGTATTTTCATTTTTTAAAGCTACTTACACAGGGGCAGCTAGGTGGTACAGTGGATAAAGCACCAGCCCTGGATTCAGGAGAACCTGAGTTCAAATCCAGCCACAGACACTTGACACTTAGTAGCTGTGTGACCCTGGGCAAGTCACTTAACCCTCATTGCCCCGTGGGCTTGGGAGGAAGCTACTTACAGAACATTTATGATGAAAATAAACTAACAGCAATAGGAAACTATAGAATCTTAGCTTTGGAAGAGCCTTTAGAAGTTGGTTATTTCAACCTCTCATTGCACATCAGAATCTTTTTTTATGGTTCCTCTTATGGCAGAGAGTTCACTCCTTTATTTGACGGCTTCTTTCAGTATTGAACACATCAGTTTATTAGGAAGTTCTCCATTAACATTGAATCAAAATTTGCTTCTACTCATTGATCTTCGTTCAGCTCTGTTGAGCTATTTATACAAATAAGCTCCTATGTTCTATTTATCTTCCCGATAATTGAAGAGAGATACTATGTCTCCCATTCTTTTACATAGTAGGAATGTTCTGGCTTCCCTTCTCTGCCTCTCTTAAATGTGGTGCCCAATATTGAACACAGTTCATCATGGCTAGGACTTTGCTAATGCAGAACAAATTTCTATCAAGACAGAGGTTCACTTTCACTTTAGTCATCCCACATAGACAAAACCACATCGAATTTCACAAACTGGACTGTGTGATTTCAAGGTGCTTCCCAAGTCTCAGAATCTGTGATAAGCTCTTTTCAAATTATGAAAATGAACTTATTTGTAATATAAGCTTATCAAAAAGGGAGGAGGGAGAAAGAAACTTAAAATTGATAACCATGGGGCAGCTAGGTGGCGCAGTGGATAAAGCACTGGCCTTGGATTCAGGAGGACTTGAGTTCAAATCCAGCCTCAGACACTGGACACTTAACTAGCCGTGTGACCCTGGGCAAGTCACTTAACCCTCATTGCCCTGCAAAAAAATAAAATATATGATAACCATATAGAAAACAGGGAGAAAAAAGAATCCTAATTTCTACCCACCTCCAAAGTGAATTAACTCTTAAAAGAAAATTGTCATTTACCATTCAGAAATAATAGCTGTATGGCAATGACATCAATAGAAAAGGTCTCTGGGAAGAGAAAAACAAAAATCTGTTCTGAAAAAAATCAGACTTATAATATCATATGAATTTGAAGTTAGGAGAAAACAGCATCTAGCTCTCCCCATCCCAATACTTTTTTTACAAACAAGGAAAAATCTCAGATTGGAAAAGTGACACAAAATGTAGTCAGTAACAAAGTAACTCAAGTTTTCTGACTCCCAGTTTGATGCTTTTTAGTCTTTCATAATTAAATTAGGACAAATTTTCCATGCTAGACTTGCCCTTTTCCTTTATAGGTATGTGCTTATGCACACGTGTTCTTTTTTAAACCCGCTTAAGGAATTAGAGTATTTTTAAAATGTGAACTTTCCCTTCTATATGAAAAATTTATATCAACCAAGACTTTGGGGTGTTTTTAGGGGGAGGGGGGCTTGGTTTTGTCTGTCCCCCTCCAGTACTCCACTGGAAATGTCATCTCATTGATGTATATATTGCCTACATCAGTGCAGATTACAACTTATCCATGCCTGTCCATCCTTGTCCATGTCAAGAGTTGTCTGTCCCCTGGACCCATGAAAAAAAAGAGAACTTTGATAAATTTATTTCTTAGTTTAGTGCTATGAATTAGTTTAGCAGCTCAACAGAAGCAGAATGTGGTCATTTCCTTTACTTCCCTTTCTTAGACTGTCTCTCACAGAGGAGACAAAAGGTTGTTTGCTCTTTTGGTGAATATACTGTTCACATTCACTTTCTCCAGTTAGAGAAAAATTAGTCCATCGGGTTTTCATAGCCTCATATCTTCCAACTTCAGTGGGTGTCTTTTATTCAAGGCATTCGTTTCCCTGATCTATGATGATTAGACTCTTATTGTGCAATATTTTGTTTGGTATGGCCTGTTTACCCAATATGTATAATAAAACTTCCATTTCTGGACAGAAGATACTTTTAAATATATGTATGTGATTAAAAAAAAAACTCCTTTAGAAATATCTTGGGGCAGCTAGATGGCACAGTGGATAGAGCACCGGCCCTGGAGTCAGGAGTACCTGAGTTCAAATCCAGCCTCAGACACTTAACACTTACTAGCTGTGTGACCCTGGGCAAGTCACTTAACCTCAATTGCCTCACTAAAAAAAAAAAAAGAAAAGAAAGAAATATCTTGAAAATAGAAAGGGGAAAAAAACAAAACTCCAAACCATTCTTATAATCCTGCATCTTTTCCTGTGAGGTATTATTTTTAAAAAGTTGTTTTGGCACAATGTCTTTATCTTCCTATGAGAAAACTGGGACAAAAATATATGTTTGAATATTGAGGTGGCAGTGGAAATTAGGAAACAGAACAGGAAAAAAAATATGAGGACTTAAAAAAAGGATGTGTGAAAAAGATTTCCTTCAAAATATGAAAAGTGAGATTGGAATGAACATTTAGAAAACACTCTTGGTTAACAAGAGGAAGGGCAGAAAGGCAGGGGCCAAAAATTATCCTACTTTTCAGAGAAGGTCATCTCCCTTAACTTGAACAACTGGGTTATAGAAGACCTGTGGAACTTCTGATTCTGCTTTGATAGATAAATGACAATGTGATGACTGAGAGGTTAGCTGTTATACATTGAGTAGGGTTTGATAGGATAGTATTTAGACAATGAGTCTTCCACAGTCCTGACTGTTACCCCCAGTTTTTTTACTCCCCAAACATCTTTAGGATGGATTTATCTTGGCACCTAGATTGCCATAGAATTGTGAATATATTACCTACATTAGAATGCAATATATTGGGGCAGGTAGATGGCATAGTGTATAGATCAGTGGCCTAGAGTCAGGATGACCTGAGTTCAAATCCAGCCTCATAACACTTAGTAGCTGTGTGATCCTGGGAAAGTCATTTAACCCTGATGGACTTTAAAAAAAAAAAAAGAATGTAGTATATCTGCCTAAGCTTCCTAGGAAAGCCAGTATAATAGGAGTGAGGAAAACTTGGGTGGTTCTAGTCTAATTTCTTCAATTTATTATCTATGTGCCTATGGTTGGGTTGGGAAGAGAAGAAAATGGATGGGGTTGGAGAAGAGAATTAAGGGAAAGAGCTAGTCATTGGGTAAACTGAATTAATTTTGCTGTCTTTCAGAGCCTGGTTCTTAACATGCCGTCTCTTCTTTTCTTTCACACTACCCCCACTACCCAACACGCTCAGGTGAATGGAGTGAGGCCCTTTACCCCTTGCTGACGACCCTCACAGATTGCGTAGCCATGATGAGTGACAAGGCCAAGAAAGCCATGGTCTTCCTGTTAATGCAGGACAGCGCTCCAACAATAGCTATGTACCTGAAGCTCCAGTATCGCAGGGATGTTGTCTTCTGCCAAACTGTAAGCCAAAGGATGTTGTAACAGAATAACTGTTAGATGAGCAGCTCACTAGCCTAATGGCCTCTGGAAATTGATTAAAACGAACTGGCTACCCATTAATCTTCCCTCCTCTTCCATCTTGGAGGGGCACCCCCACTATTCAGTAATAACCAAATTACCCCAATTTATATCAAATCTATTTCATAGTAAAATGGAGATTTCCAAGTTTTTCAGGACTTAAGGCAAAAAGGGGGTGTGGAGATTCATCATCTCTGAACTCCATTTCCCCCTTGATTAGGTTACATTAGCCCAGTGGCTTGTCTAGATAACCTGTTTTAATCATTTTCATTATGTTTCTGTTTAAATGGCCAAAGGAAGAGTTTAAATTCATTTTTGAAGTATTAATTAGGTACCTTTGTAGAAAGATCAATGGGTCTTTAGGTGAGAAGTTCTTTGTTTCTCGCAGGTTCCCAGGGGCTCACCGTCTGACCCCATAAGAAGTCTCATACTGAGTAGGATGGGACAAAGTGAACACATTTCTAGCCTAGCACTCATTTCCTATCCTAGGTGACTTCTTGGGAATCAACAGGGCTCATAGTTGTACTCTCAGAAAGTTGTTTAAACTTTGAGGATCCTCAAAGTGACTTCAGAATTCATCTAGGTTTCCTAAAGACCTTCAGATAAGGAATGTCCCTTGTCTTAGATAGAACTGTCAAAGCTTGAATTGAAGTGGCCTCTTGGGTTGAAGAAATAGGGTTTAAGGAGAATAGCAGGCCATCCTACTCATTGCATTCCTCATGCCACCTCCCTCCCCTCTGCACCTCTGTGCTCTCTGACCAACATCACCCAAATTAAGACATTCACCACTTACCAGTCTCCCTAGGAGATCCTGAGGCTTAATAATTTCATGTCTGTAAACTGCTTTGAATAATAAAAAACAAAGGCTCTTATTACCTGAAGGCAGAGGGATGCATCCTGTTGTATTGTTGCTTTGGTGAGAACGTGTTTCTCTTTACCTATTTCATTTTATGTTCCTTCCTCCTCCCCACCCTGCTCCCCCATCTCTGTGACAGCTAACCGCACTTATTTGTGGGTTCATCCTGAAGCTACGGAACTGCCTGCATGATGATGGTTTTCTGCGACAACTCTACACCATTGGTTTACTAGCCCAGTTTGAAAGCCTCCTCAGCACCTATGGTGAGAACAGCTCCCTCTGGACCAAAAGGGCTGCTAGATGTGACACAATGGATTAGGACCTGGAGTCAGGAAGGCTTGAATTGAGATCCTGCTTAAGACACTTATTAGCCATGTACCCACTTCAGCTGCTGTCTGCCTCAGTTTCCTCTTCTATAAAATGGGGATAATAATGTCTCATACCTCCCAGGCTCATTTTGAGGATATTACTTATAAAATGTTTTGCAAACCTTAAATACCAGCTATCATTATTATTATTAATAATAATAATTGTAAGATAAAAATGGAGTGTTTGGAGCTCCTTAAAATCAGTGCAATTCTCTTCTGGAATTCCAGATATCAGTGTCCCTAAAGAAGTCTCATTAGGTAACTAGGAGCAATTGAATGATTTCCTGCATGTTTCTTTTTCAAAGAAGAAAAGGCAGATGATAAAGGAAGCACTTTGGGTAGGAGTTGGTTACTAAGAAAAATGGACTAAAGATCCAGCTGTATATATGGCATTATCTGAGGATAGGCATACTGGTTGGTTTGGTTTTTCTGTGCTTCTGAAATTAAGGATCTGTAGCGCCCGCATTCTTCTTTGAACTGTATTGTTCTTTAATACTGTTTGCTTCATTGCAGTTCTCTTATAGACTACAGATAAGTTTTAGTGAAGTTTAGCCCATGTTTCTACTGATTGCTTTTGAAAGCTAGGATAGTACTTAACGTGGCATTTATCCATGGAAAAAGAAAATCCAGACATGAAGGTGGCACAGATCTATTTTAACAAATACTCACAAATACACGTTCTCTATTGTTAAATAAGGTTAAGAACGTTACCAGGGCAGCTAGGTGGCGCAGTGGATAGAGAACCGGCTGTGGAGTCAGGAGCACCTGAGTTCAAATCCGGCCTCAGACACTTAACACTTACTAGCTGTGTGACCCTGGGCAAGTCACTTAACCCCAATTGCCTCACTTAAAAGAAAAAAAAAAGAACGTTACCGATCTGCTTTCTTCCCAGAGCTGATTTCAGTTATAGTGTTTGTTGTACAACTAGAAACCCAGAAACAAGTAAAAAGGTAAATGATTTTCTCTCTGAGGGGAAATCCAGAACCTAAATACCTGATGTTTAAAATCCATTGTTTTCTTTCTTTGGTTACAGGTGAGGAGTTGGCCATGTTGGAAGACATGAGTCTGGGAATTATGGACTTGAGGAATGTAACCTTTAAAGTAACGCAGGCCACGTCAAATTCATCAACAGACATGCTCCCTGTAATTACAGGAAATCGGTAAAAAATATGTGTACATTTAAAATTTTGAGAACTGAAAGGCATATCTATTTTCTTACATTTAAGTGTAAATTTCTCCATTACCCACTTACCTCTTTTCTTTAAGGTCATTCTCCTCTTCTGGAAGGCATTTTAATATCCCCCATTTTGTTTTTGTTTTTGTTTTTTAAGTGATGGATTTAATGTGAGGATTCCATTGCCAGGCACTCTCTTTGATGTGCTCCCCCGGGAGATTCAGAGTGGCATGCTTCTGAGAGTTCAACCTGTCCTTTTCAACGTGGGGATTAATGAACAACAAACCTTGGCAGAGAGGTATATACCCAATTAATAAGCAAGTCTTCATCAAGAGCAGTAGGTTTTTGGTTGGATTTAGTGTAAAAGAGGCTAATTCCACTGCAAGGAAAATGTATTTTTTAATGCCCATTAAACACCTATATATGTGCAGTTTTGTGCTAGGTGTGGGGAGATAAATGAAGATAAATAAGACAGCTTCTGCCATCAAGGAACTTAGAGTAGGGAAGACAATATGTACACAGACATAACCAATATAGAGCATCATCAGTTCATGATAAGTAAAAGGTGTCACGTGACATAAAGCAGCATTTGACATTTGTCTGAGCTCTTAGTATTTTTGTACCTTGTCAGACACATGAAAGAAACCCAGCCATATCTTTGGAGCTTACAAGGGAATGACTGAACAGCACGTATAAATTCAGGCCGTGTTCAGGTACAGGAGCAACAGAACAAAGTTAGAAGATCTAGCTACATCATCTCTCTCTCATCTGCCCAAAAGTGGGAGGACTAAGAAGGGCCCATTAAAATAGACAACAGAAGTGATCCTTCTTCCATTGTCTTCCTCATACCCTTCTCCTCAAAGCCACTATTCATATGTTACCTTTCTAAAACCTAAACAACCTTTTTGGAAATAAGGCCGGGGGGAGGGGGGAGCAGCGATTAAAATTCTCCTTTTTCTTGAGTTGCCTCGATAGTGTTTATTAGAATGTCTTAATCTTATTTCCTTTTAGTCCAAAACTGTTGATTTGGGCCAACTATATTTACACTAATACTATGCTAAGCTCTGTAGGGTTTCTAAGTTGAATAACATGGTCCCTGACCTGAAGGAGGTTAATAATGTCTTTTGAAGTAGTTGGTAGACACTTATAAAAGAATATGCTTGGGGCAGCTAGGTGGTGCAGTAGATAGAGTACCGGCCCTGGATTCAGGAGGACCTGAGTTCAAATCCAGCCTCAGACACTTGAGACTTACTAGCTGTGTGACCTTGGGCAAGTCACTTAACTCTCATTGCCCAGCGTGCCCCCCCCCCCAAAAAAAGAATAGGCTTTTTAAATTCCAAGGAAGATAATGACTTTTGGATTTAAAAAACGTACTTAGGCATGAATTCAAACCTTGCCTCACTTAATGGCTGTATGATCCTGAACAAGTCACTTCACCCTGTTTGTCAATTTCCTCATTTATCAGATGAGCTGGAGAAAGAAATGGCAAACCATTCCAGTATCTTTGCCAAGAAAACTCCAGATGGGGTTGCAAAGAGTCAGACATGACTAAAATGACTCAACAACAACAGCTCCCATTTACTTCCCTGTTAGATGGTGACTGTTTTGAAGATTATTTTACAGAAAATGGAGAGAGTAAAACAAGTTTAATCAGGAAATGTCCCAGTGCTGTAAAACAATAGGATCCTTTAATCTCCAAGCCTGGACAGACCATATATTGGATATTTATAATATAATGGGTATTCTAAAGAATCAAAAATTTTACACTTATGATAGAAATATATGAGATGGCATAGTGAAGGTAGCTTGGAATAGTCGATGGAGAGTTGGCCTCAAAATTAGGAAGACCTGGGTTCTAATCCTGCCTCTCACATAAACCTGTGTGACCCTGGGCAGGACACATAACCTTTTATTATCAAAGGCAACTCTTTAAAGTTGCAGAGCAGCCACCAATCTTCAATGGTCACTGAAGTTCTTCACTGGGACCATATACCTATGAAATCACAGGCCTAAAAGAAATTATTAATATGGGAAAAAGGATAGTCTTGTGTTCTGAGGAAGAAGGGTATAAAATGTTAGGATTCATATGAAACTATTGTATTAAGGGGGGGAATCAAATGTAAAGAAGAAAACAGTACTAGCAGAGTAACGATATTTCGTTTCTAACCTCCTAAGGTTTGGAGATACATCTTTGCAAGAGATTATTAATGTGGAGAGTTTGGTGAGATTAAATTCTTACTTTGAGCAGTTCAAGGAAGTTTTACCTGATGATTGTAAGTATATTCTTATTTATTCTAGATATTATCTGATGCTCCTTCACCCAAACACTTTAAATGCATAAATTCTTTGTCTGGAATTATGCCAAAATGGTAAAAGACTCTGTTAAAAAATACTTTTCTGCATGTCCATTAAATACTTCTGTGAAGAAACTGTGTGATTTTTGTGAATTTCATCCCCAGAAGGTATAGATTGTTTTTGCACTGGGATCATGACACACTTTAAATTAATATGTATTAAGTGCATATTGTCACTTAGATTTACCCCTTTTTTTTCTTATTCTCACATCTATCACACCACTACCAGATATAGTTTTATAAAATAGCTTTTTCGTGTTATTACTTCCCAGTTTACTAAACTAAAATGGCCTCTTATTACCTACCCTAATGCATCCTAGCTCTTCTGCTCTAGTTTACAAACCCTTTCATAATCTGGATCCATCCTACCTATCTATCTTTATTTTCCATTATTAAAATATTAAAATATTAAAATATTCTCTCCCTTCTGTTGAAATGCTACCCAACTCAAGTATTAATATTACTTTCAGGAAGTCTTGCCTAACCAACTCAGCCACCATTGAGCCTAATCTCCTTTGTCATTTATCTGTTCCACTGGATTTAGCACTTTATTGTCTGCTGCCTTACTTAGTTCATTTCCTGTGTATGCGCCTTGGTTTTTTGTGAGTAGAATAGATGCTCCCTGTGAGCTAGAATCCTCCATGGAGCTCAGCAAAGTGCTTGGGCAGTATAGATGCTCAGAGAGTACCCATTGTTTGAGGAATTCTTCAGGAACAAGGCATCTGTCTATACTCTTGTGGTCCAGAAGTAGAGAGATGGATTCCATCAGGAGTTTGGAACTATCGCTACACAGATATTCTCCATGATCAGTGGAAATGTCCTTGCTCTTGGATAAGACTCCAGGGGTTTGGTAAATGTTAAACAAAATGATAAACACCATGCTTTTATTTGACAGTTCTCAGTGTTTCAAGAAGGAGGGTTAAGTAGCAATATTTGGCTCCATCTTTCAAATTCTATTTCTCATCGAAATCTTCTGGTAAGAAGACTTAATGGAAGCTGAAGAGGAGCCAATAAACAGAGTTTGCATTCCTCTTGGATTTAATGGATCTCTAAGGTCTCACCAGTCAGGGAAAGTACTTGGTGAGAGCCAGTGATCTATAAGGTTGAAAGGATTGAGACCACTGAACTAAATTATTTATGAGGCTGCTCAATTACTTGTTGAGCCTCTCTTATATGCCAACACTGCGATAAGGGTTGTGGGGAAGACTAAAGAAGAATAAGACGTGGTCCTTGCCTTCATGATGCTCACAGGCTTTGTGAAGCAATTAGAGGTCACAAGATGATACAGTAAGGCATATAAATGCATCAGGAGTTCAGAGAAGGGACAGTGAAAGTTAATTTGGGTTTTCTTCTTGGCTATTAGGGGAGAAAGTTAGTCATTGAAAACCCTATATATAGTACAGGTATGAACAGCCTTTCCTTGAAGTTCAGCAGGGTTTTCCTTATCTCCTAAAATAGAATGATCTGACTAATCTATAAAACCTCAGCAGTGCCAAGTGGGATGTGCTCTTTGAAGTGCAGTTGCACAGATAGCCTGCAGGCTAATCGTAGGAACAGAAGAGATCAAATCAGAATTAATAGGAAATAGAAGTTTTTCATTCTACATTTAAATCATCCAGGAAATCTAAAGTAATTCTTTTAGGTCTCCTGCTAGCTAGAAAAAGGTGATATGACTGGCTGATGAGCATGAAAATTGAAATAGCAGTAGAAAAACACTAGAAGGCCACGTAGCATCCCTGCGTTTATCCCCTGTTTGCAACTGGACCCTCCATCCTTAAATTGATCTTTTCCCCCACTTTCTGGTTAAAACTTGTGTTTGCGGCAAACACAAGTTTGCGGCATTTCCCTCTGATCTCTTTCTGAGTAAGTATTATTACTCTATTGTTCTTATAGGCCATCCCTCAAGCCAGGCCACATCCCTAAAATGAAATCTCTTCAAAATGAAAAAAAAGAATTTGCTGTGAGAAGTTTTGTTTTTATGTATTTTTCAAATAAAGATAATGTTGTTCTTTTATCCTCACTGCATTTTTTACCCGAATTCATCATTATTTCCCTTCTCAAAGAGCACCACGATACAGGGCACTGGGGCTTTTGCTGAGGCCAGATTAGCAGAGAAAGTACAGTATGTGTTCAGACAGCATAGAGACATAGAGTGAGCAGATGCAGCCATTAACCGTGCAGGGTTTGTTCTTTCTTTTTCAGGTCTACCTCGATCTCGTAGTCAAACGTGCCTGCCAGAGCTATTGCGGTTTCTGGGACAAAATGTACATGCCAGGAAGAATAAGAATGTTGACATTCTCTGGCAAGCTGCCGAGGTATTGATCAGTTGAGCTAGAGGACTCGATGCTTTATCTGTCTGCCTCTTTAAGGCAGTGTTTCCCAAAGTGCTGGGGAAATATTCTGAATTATTCCCTCATTTGATGAAACCAGGGCTGTCAGAGGCCTGTCAAGCTTGTCCACTTAAAGGGCAAAGATAAAACCAATCCCCTGAATGATGGAAGTGGAATCTGTAATGATCTCCAAAGGCTGGAAAAATAGACCAAATCTAATGAGATGTAATTTAACAAGAGTAAATGTAAAGTCTCACACTTAGATTCAGAAAAATCAACCATACAGGATCCATGACTGAGACATAGATAAAAGTTAAGTGTGGGAAGGGGGAAAAAATGGGACAGGAAGGGGGGGGGGGTGGTCAGTGCGACTGCAAGCTCTTACATCCAACACTCTCTTAAACTTAATACTGTTCAGGAGAGGGGAGATAATAGTCCTACTGTGCTCTGCCCTGCTTAGACCTCAACTTGTCTGTAATCTGTTTTGAACACAACATTTTAAATTTTGAGAACTTGGCCAGGTTAAGGGGATTAGAAATCACAATGTAGGGAATAGCTAGGTGGTGCAGTAGATAAAACACTGGCCCTGGATTCAGGAGGACCTGAGTTCAAATCTAACTTCAGACATTTGACATTTACTAGCTATGTGACCCTGGGCAATTCACTTAACCCTCATTGCTTGGCCAAAAAAAAAAAAAAAAGACCACCACGATGTATACAGACTGACTTAAGGAATTTGGGGTATTTGTCCTGGAAGAGAAAAGACTTGAGTGTGGGGAGGAGGAGAGATGAAATCTGAATTCACATGTTTGAAAGGCTTTGATTTGGAAAAGGTATTGGACTTGTTTTTTTATTTTTTTATTTTTATTTTTTTAGTGAGGCAATTGGGGTTAAGTGACTTGCCCAGGGTCACACAGCTAGTAAGTGTTAAGTGTCAGAGGCCGGATTTGAACTCAGGCATTCCTGACTCCAGGACCGGTGCTTTATCCACTGCGCCACCTAGCTGCCCCTGGACTTGTTTTTAATGAGTTCCAAGTAGTGGAAAGAGCTTGACTTGTGAATCAGAAGGCCTGATTTCAGGTTCTGGCCCTGATACTAGCTATATGTTCAAGGAATGGGTCATTTTAACCTTTTGAGCCTCAGTTTCCTCATCTCTAACCTAAAGGCAATTATATTTCCATAACCTACCTCACAGGATTGGTAGGAAGAAAACTTTCAGAAAACATTAAGAAGGACTGTGTAAATGTGAGCTGCTATCATTGTTTGGATACAGCTAAATGGTGCAGTAGATAGAGCACTGGATTTGGACTCGGGAAGACTTGAGTTTGAATCCTGCCTCAGATACTTAGTAGCTGTGTGACCCAGGGCAAGTCAATTAACCTCTCTCTGCCTCAGTTTTCTCATCTGGATAATGGGGTTAATAATGCCTACTTCACAAGGTTGTTGTGAAGACAAAGTGAGATAAATTATGTAGCTAGCTAGCTATCGTCACTATTATGCCAGTGGATAGATTGCTGGGCCTGGAATCAGGAAGACTCATCTTCCTGAATTCAAATCTGGCCCCATACACTTATTAGCTCTGTGACCCTGGGCAAGTCACTTTACCCTGTTTGCCTCAGTTTCCTTTTCTGTAGAATGAGCTGGAGAAGGAAGTGGCAAACCACTTTAGTATCTTTGCCAAAAAAACCAACCCCAACCCAAAGTGGGGTCACAAAGAGTCGGACACAAAACAACTGAACACCACCAACAGCAATCATTGTTGCCAGCAGGTAGAAGTGGGAACGGTGGGTAAAAAGTTCCAGATGGACAGATTTAGTCTTGGTATAAAGGAAAACCTTTCTATCCCCTGTCAGTGAAGGTGTTTAGGTAGAAGCTGTTTAAGGAAGCTAGAGAGAGTATTCTTTAGGTACTGGTTGGACTACATAACTTTTGTGGTCCCTTCCATTTTTTTTTTCCTTCCACTTTTGAGATTCTGTGAAAAGGAATGACAACTACAGGATGACAGTTGTCACCTTCAACAGATAGGACTCTAGGTATCTATAAAAACTAATTGGCTGGGTGAGATTTTTTTTTTTTAGTGAGGCAATTGGGGTTAAGTGACTTGCCCAGGGTCACATAGCTAGTAAGTGTTAAGTGTCTGAGGGCAGATTTGAACTCAGGTACTCCTGACTCCAGGGCCGGTGCTCTATCCACTGCGCCACCTAGCTGCCCCTGAGTGAGATTTTTAACAGGTTCAATGAGAGATCTTTCCTAAGTCCTCATAAGTAAGACCTGAAATATCCTCATTACACATCTCAATTCTGATTTCCTTTTAGAATTGCTTGCATTCCAAATGTTCTCTTTGCGCCCCCTTATCATGCTTAGTCATTCCATTACTTAGTGATGGCGAACTTCTTTCAGAGTTAGAATCACCAGTAGCAGGAAAGCACTGTCAGTGCAGGGCACCAACATCTTGGAACTTGTATATTCCTGCAGAAGCAGAAACTTTGACAGTGGCAGGGATCTTTTGGCTACTCATTGTAAACAAAGCAGAAGCCAGCAGAGGGCAGCAGATGTCTCCATTGGATGCCAAACTGTACCTGCTCCTCATTGCTGATAGGTGGAGATTACCCTGATGTGAATGGGGGGAAAGTGAACTAAAGAAGACCCTAAGGTCAGCAGAGCATCTTTGATCTTAGAGGTCAGCCTCATTTTCCTAAGGAAAAAAAATGATCCCTCCTAGAATTTATATGTGAGTTGCCCAAAGTCACTCAGGTGAGCAGTGTGAGCAGGGTTTTTTTTGTTTGTTTGGTTTTTTTACTGGGTACCCTGGTTCCAAATCCAGCTGTTTTGCTACTGCACCACACTACTTCCACAATTAACTCTCTGTGGATTAAGTGTGAGAATGGGAGTGTAAGCTTGAGAGTAAGAGGTTAAGGAGAGAGGAAAGCCAAGCCATTAGATTCAAGGGGGAGAAACATGAAGATAGTGAGGGCCTGTAGAACAAGTTGAGACTAGAAGTATTGGGGCTGAGCAAAGATAAAATTCAGAGTGAAATTAAAAAAAAAAAAAAAGATGAAGCCTGTGTCCAAAACACAGTAAATCTAAATGAAAGAATACAATCAGAGAAAGCTTGCATGAATTGTCCATCAGGACTGTGGACTCCTCTCTGAGGAGGGTATCTTAAAAAGATATCTTTAGGACAGCTAGGTGGAGCAGTGGATAAAGCACTGGCCCTGGATTCAGGAGGACCCAAGTTCAAATCCGGCCTCAGACACTTGACGCTTACTAGCTGTGTGACCCTGGGCAAGTCACTTAACCCTCATTGCCCCCCCCTCCCCAAAAGATATCTTGAAAAGTATCTTTAAAAGACTGATACTTAGAAACACTGTAGAAGCCAGAAAGACTTCACCCTCTTTCCCCGCTGCCTCCTCACTCCAAGTAGTCCCTCTGGGCAGGTAATTGTTTTTGTTTGTTTGTTTGTTTTGGTGAGACAATTGGGGTTAAGTGACTTGCCCAGGGTCACACAGCTAATAAGTGTTGTTAAGGCTAAAATTCTGGCTAAGTCTAAAATATCTAATGAGTGGTCGCCAATAAATTATAAGCTTTAGCAAGAGTTAGACTTTTAAGCATTTATTAAGGAGAATAAGAATTTGGTAAAGAGAGAAGAAAAGGCCTAGGTTCCTATCTATTAAAGGGAGAGCGCATTTCTTGCTCCCTTCTCCACCAGCATCCCCAGGAAAAGAGAGCAAGACAGAGCGCCAGTCTCTTCCTTCTTCCTCCCACTAGCCAATGTCACTTCCTGATGCCAAAGAAAAGACTCCTGGTCTTGCCCTCAAAGACCTTCACTTCATGGGCGGAACTCTTCTAAAGTAAGTCTCCAGCAGGTGGCATCATTCCAATCGTTACAGTGTCAAGTGTTTGAGGCCAGATTTGAACTTGGGTCCTCCTGATTTCAGGACCACTGCTCTTATCCTCTGCGCCACCTAGATGCCCTGGGCAGGTAATCTTAACCAAGGGTCTAGGAACTCATTCCTTTAAAACATATTTTGATAAAAATTTTAATATCATTAGTTTCCTTTGTAATCTTTTGCATTTTATTTTATTTTATTTATTCAAAAGTATTCTTAAAGTAAAGCTATAGGTATCACCTACTTACCAAAGAGGTCCATGACACACACACAAAAAGATGAAGAATCTCTGGTCAGGGACTTAAAAACTAACAGGCACCAGTTCTTTAGTAATCACTAATGAATATTATAGTATGTCCCAAGAAGATGAGACTCTCTTCCTTTTTAACTACCTTTAGAGAAAGAGATTCCATAGTCTGTTTCAGTGACTCGTTGTAATGTTTGACCATCTTTTATCTTTGAGAAAGTCTTCTTTACCCTTCATCTCAGTCCCTTATATTGTAGAATTTATATTCCTTCTTGTTGAATTTTCAGCATTGTGATTGAAGTACAATGTTCTTTATATCAAATGAGATTATTTTTATAAAGCATTTGTTAATACCATGCCTGGCACATAGTAGGCTCTTTATAAATACTTATTCTCATCCTCTTCTCTTCCCTTTGTATGCTATCTTTGGTAGATGTCATTTTAAAAATCTAATTTTAGACCTAATTTAGTTAAAGCTGATGTTTTAATTTAATCATCTTTGTGTCCTCCTGAAATTTCTCTAAGTTCCTCCTGTTAATTTCATTTACTGATACATATGCATCTCCAACTTTATATTTATCCAATTTATTTTCCCCTAGTAGCTACACTAAATTGTGCTTTTATCATCCGAACTTCATTTTTCATTAGAAATGGGTCTATCCAGCCAACCTGGTATACATCCCCAAATAACAGTAGCAGAGGATGTTTTTTGAGAAGGTGCACTTGTCCCGGAAAGTTAGAAATACACCTTTGGATTCCTTAATAGGAACTGAACCAGTGATTTCATTGGTGTAAGGAGCTCTCAGGTAAGGAAACTGCCTCCAATAATACATGCTAGCACTTTCTCTGCAACTTCTCAGAGAATTGCCTTAGAGCACTAGGAAGTTAAGGGACTTTCCCAGGGTCACACACTTACCATATGTCTGAGGTCCAAGTCTTGAACCCAGGTCTTCCTGGCTTCAAGGCTGGTTCTCTATCCACTATACCATGTTGTCTCTGCAGTTGTTCTTAAGTAATAATTTATAATATTATTGTATGAGCTGGGTAATGCAAGAGTAGTTATCCCCATTTTATAGATGAAGAAACTGAGAGCTTTAGAAATGAAGGGATTATTGCTTAGTGACACACAGCAAGTTTTTGCCAAGAATAAGACTAGAACCCAGAGTTGTTACCTTCTGTTCTGGTTTGGGGGTTGGTTTTTTTTTGCAGGGCAATGAGGGTTAAGTGACTTGCCCAGGGTCACACAGCTAGTGTCAAGTGTCCGAGGCTGGCTTTGAACTCAGGTCCTCCTGACTCCAGGGCTGGTGCTTCATCCATTGCGCCACCTAGCTGCCCCCAAGTTACCTTCTATTCTAAGCAAAAAATTAAGCGGTATACTAAACTATCAAAATATATTTTATAGGGGTGTAGCTAGGTGATGTGGTGGATAAAGCACCAGCCCTGGATTCAGGACGACCTGAGTTCAAAGCTGGCCTCAGACACTTGACACTGGTTAGCTGTGTGACCCTGAGCAAGTCACTTAACCTTCATTGCCCTGCAAAAAAAAAAAACAAACTATTTTACAGATTTAGAAAAAATAATAACAAAATTCATTTGGAAGAACAGATGCTTAAGGATATCAAGGGAATCAATGAAAAATGCAAAGGAACATGGTCTAAGTAGTACCAGATCTCAAACTTTATTATAACATGGTAATTATCAAAACAATTTGGTACTGGCTAAGAAACAGAAAGATGGATCAGTGGAATAGAATAGGTATAAATTACACTACACTATAGTAAATGAGTGTAATAATATGATAAACCCAAAGATCCAAGCTTTTGGAACAGACTCATTATTTGACAAAAACTTCTGGGAAAACTGGAAAATATTATGGCAGAAACTAGGTATAGACCAACATTTCACACCTTCACATATCTTTTTTTATTTAATATTTAATTTTTCCCCAATTACATGTGAAAACATTTTTAACATTTGTTTTTTTTAAAAAATTTGAGTTCCAAATTCTTTCCCTTCTCTTTCTTCTCCCTTTATTGAGAAGGCAAACAATTTGATATAGGTTATACATGTGCACTCATGCAAAACATATTTCCATGGTAATGTTGTGAAAGAAAACACCCCCCCCCCCGCCAAAAAAAAAAACACAAGAAAAATAAAGTTTAAAAAATCCATACTTCAATCTGCATTTAGACTCTGTCAGTTCCTTCTCTGGAGGTAGATAGCATTTTTCATCATAAGTCCATAATTGTCTTGGATCATTGTATTGCTAAAAATAGTAAAGACTTGATCTCTTAATTAAATTTCATTATATTCCACTTGGCCCCTATATATGTCAGAGTATTTGTGTCAGCATTTTTTGTAATTGCAACGAACTGGAAACAGACTCAATGCCCATCATTTGGGGGAAATGTTTACAGTTGTATGGTACATCAAAGTAATGGATTAGTGTGCCAAAAAACAAGGAAGAGGGAAGCATGGGAAATATAAACTGATGCAGAGTAAAATATTAAGAATTAAGCAAATATACAACTATAATAACGAATGGCAAGAAAAGCAATTGAAATTGAACTTTGAGAAATTAAAATGACCAAACTTCATTCCATAAAAGAGATATGAGAAGGCACCTTCCTCCCTTTTTTTCCCCCAGAAATGGGGGGAACTAGATACTGAACACTACGGATAATGTCAGACTTTTTTAATCACTTGTCTTGCTGAGTTGTTTTTGTTGTTTTAATTCATTCTTTTGTTGTAAGGCAGTAGCGTCCCTACTGGCTAGGAAACCACACATTAACATTATCTGTAGTGTATTAGATTTTTAATTATTTTGTTAAACATTTTCCAATTACATTTTTATCTGGTTTGGAAGGCACTCCCAGGTTTGACATCCCTGTTGTAAGGGACAATTTTCTTGAAAAGGGAAAGGTTAGTCAGTCACTAAATATATATTTAACACTTACTATGTGCCAGGCACTTTGCCATGCACTGGAAATTGTATACGCTTAGTTAGGCTCTAGATATATTATGACTATTGCATTTCTCTTATTCACTAATCAAATTAACCTGTCCAAAAATGAAAATAAGATTAGTCTGGCATAATCTGTCCTTAATTAAGCCAGTCTGACTATTAGTGTGGTTACTAACTTCTTGTTGTTCATTCATACAGTCTTGTCTAACTCTTCATGACCCTGTGGATCATAGCGTGCCAGGCCCTCCTATCCTCCCAAAGTCTGTCCTATCTCATGTTCATTGCTTCCATGACACTATCTATATCTATCTCAAGCTCTGCTGTCCCCTTGTCTTTCCCAATGATTCCCTTCTTCTCACTGTGTGGCCAGAGTATTTAAGCTTCAGCTTCGGGGCAGCTAGGTGGCACAGTGGTAAGAACTGGCCCTGGATTCAGTAGGACTTGAGTTCAAATCTGGCTGTAGACACTTGACACTTACAAGTTGTGTGACCTTGGGCAAGTCACTTAACCCCCATTGCCCTTCAAAAAAATTTTTTTTTTTAATCTTCTCCAGCACCATAATTTGAAAACATTGATTCTATGGTGCTCAGGTTTCCTTACGGTCCAACTCTCACAGTCATACATACACTGCTACTGGAAAAACCATAGCTTTGACTATACAGACCTTTGTTCCAAGGTGATGTCTCTGCTTTTTAATATGCTGTCCAGATTTGCCATTACTTTCCTTCCAAGGAAGAAGGAAGAACAATCTTAACGTCATGGCTTCAGTGATATTTGAGCCCCAAAATATAAAATCTGACATTGCTTCCATTTCTTCTCCCTCTATTTGCTAAGAAGTAATGGGCTCAGGGGCAGCTAGGTGGCACAGTAGATAAAGCAGCAGCCCTGGATTCAGGAAGACCTGAGTTCAAATCCAGCTTCAGACACTTAACATTTACTAGCTGTGTGACCCTGGGCAAGTCACTTAACTCTCATTGCCTCATCCCCCCCCCAAAAAAAAGAAGAAATAATGGCCTCAGTTGCCCATTACTAAGAAATTAAGAGAGTTTCTTTTTGATGTTAAGCTTCAAGCCAGCTTTTGTACTTTGCTCTTTCACTCTCATCAAGAGGTTTCTTGATTTTTATTCATGCTCTGCAATTAGAGTGCAATCATCTGCATGTCTGAGATCATTGATATTTCTCCTGACAACCTTAATTCCAGCTTTTGATTCATCCAGCATGGCATTTCGTGTGATGTAATTCTACATATAAGTTAAATTCTAAATGTTCATAAACTATTCCTTTAATAATGTATTCAAGCAGGCAGCTAGGTGGCGCAGTGGATAAAGCACTGGTCCTGGATTCAGGAGAACCTGAGTTCAAATGTGGCCTCAGACACTTGACACTTAATAGCTGCGTGACCTTGGGCAAGTCACTTAACCCTCATTGCCCCGCAAAAATAAATAATAATGTGTTCAAGCATTTAGACTGGAATCCAAGTTCATTTCACCAGCTTAATATATGAACAGTCTGTCATCTTTCCTTTCTGGAAATCAGGACATTTGCCTTTCTGTAGTCTTGTTTCCTGTCCTTTCCAGGTTTTCCACATTGCCGAGAAATACTCAGCAACTTATATGGAGTTAGAACTGAATGGGACTCAATGATCACCTAATTTAAACCACTTCATTATGTAGTGGAGAAACTGAGACCCAAAGGTGTTAAGTTGAAAGATATTTTGGAGCAGTAAGTAGAAAGGACACAGAAGCTGGAGTCAGTGAACCTGGGTCTGCCTCCTCGCAGACCTTGGTCAAGTCATTCTTAAGCTCGCTATCCAAAAATCACAGTAAACAGCAAAGCTTGAATTTAAACTCCCTTCTACTAACTTCAAATCTAGTCTTTCTATTATATCCTCACTGACTCACATATACCCCAGATATTTTAGTACCCTGGGAATGCTAATATGTGGAGAAAATGCCTTCCTCAATGACATAACAGATTCATTTGGTTTTTGTTTGGTTGGTTTTTTTGGTTTTGTTTTATTTTTTAAGTCTGCTTGTTTGGTTTAGTGAAAAAAGCCCTGGATTTGGAATAAGAACAACTTGGGTTGGGGTCAGCTAGGTGGCGCAGTGGATAAAGCACCAGCCCTGGATTCAGGAGGACCTGAGTTCAAATCCTGCCTCAGACACTTGACACTTACTAGCTGTGTGACTCTGGGCAAGTCACTTAACCCTCATTGCCCTGTTCCCCCCCCCCCAAAAAAAAAAAAAGAAAAAAAAGAAAGAAAAGAGAACAACCTGGGTTAAATCTCATTTCTGCTCACCTAATTTAGTTGTAAGACCTTGAGCAAGCTAATTAGCCTTTGCTTCTCTTGGCCTTATTTTCTTCAACTATAAAATAGGGATTACATTAGATTATTATAGTATTAGGTTAAATTATTTTGAGTTATATTAGGTTAGATTGTAAGCTCCTTGAAGGCAAGGACTGTCTTTTGCCACTTTTTGTTTCCCCAGCATTTAGCACAGTGGCTGACACATAAATAGATGCTTAATAAATTTTGATTGATTAACTGACAATAATGCCCACACCTCACGGTGTTGGACATGAAACCGTATTTTATAAACCAAGAAGTATGTTACCTAAATATCACTAGTGGCCATTGTGGTTCTAATAATATTCCTCCAATAAAGAAAGCCCCACTCTGTTACCTTTTTGTGGAAGGAAGGTGAATTAATTCTAGGTTCTCAAAGACTAGATCAATGGAATGCCCTTCTGGCAGGCCATGCTAAGGTAGACAAGCTTTGTACGGGGCTGGTCACAGGCTGCGTATTGTCCTATGAGGACCAGCCTAGCTAAATACAAAGAAAGTTATCATCAGAAGGACAGATGCCTTGCGATGATCTTTTTTTCAGTCTTTGCAATTCACAGAGAGACAGATAGCAAGGAGATGTTTTGTCCTGTACTAGGGAGTGGAGCACCTAAGTTGACAAAACAGCCCATCATTCAAGTTTTTCATTATTACTTATTTTTCTGTCATGGTGGGTGAAAAAAAAAGTTCAATTGTAAAGTAGAATAGGGAGGAAAAAAGGGGTGGTACAGAGAAAAGAGCCCAGATTTGGAGTCACAAGACCTGGGTCCACATCCCAGCTTCTCAGAACCTCAATCCCTCATCTGTAAAATGAGGATGCCAGGTGCCATCTCTTCTGTTGCTTAATTGATAATCTTATTAGTCTTGAAATTTGTTTTTCTTTTTTCTCTATTTTTTTCTTAATTAGGTCGATTTTATAGCCTTTGGGAGCAGAATATTTTTCAAGCTATAACAAGGGCTTCCTGATACATTTTGTTTTGTTTTTGTGGGGCAGTGAGGGTTAAGTGATCTGCCCAGGGTCACACAGCTAGTAAGTATCAAGTGTCTGAGGTCAGATTTGAACTCAGGTCCTCCTGAATCCAGGGCCGGTGCTTTATCCACTGTGCCACCTAGCTGCTCCCTCCCAATGCATTTTTGTTTTGTTTTGTTTTGTTTTTAAGTGAGGCAATTGGGGTTAAGTGACTTGCCCAGGGTCACACAGCTAGTAAGTATTAAGTGTCTGAGGCCGGATTTGAACTCAGGTACTCCTGACTCCAGGGCTGGTGCTCTATCCACTGCGCCACCTAGCTGCCCCTCCAATGCATTTTTTAAAAAGACCCGTCTTCTCATTGCTAGGTGTGTCGACGACTCAATGGAGTCCGGTTTACCAGCTGCAAGAGTGCCAAGGACAGAACAGCTATGTCAGTGACCCTGGAGCAGTGTCTGATCCTGCAGCATGAACATGGAATGGCTCCTCAGGTCTTCACCCAGGCTCTGGATTGCATGAGGAGGTTAGTCTCAGAGTCCCTCTCTGATCCTTTACTCCTAATTCTGGATCTGTGTAAACTGCAGATAAGTGGTTGTCTTTATATAAGCCTATTGTTGCTTTTTTAGAAAGGGAATAGTATTGGGGGTATTTTTGCTTTTTGAAAATAAGAACTTTTTTCGGTATATGTTTTCTAAATAGCCTCAGAAAAGCCCAATTCTGTTAACTTCAACTGGTCATCACATAATACTTTTCCCAAATAAAATATACTTCTCTCTAGAGCAGAGGTGTCAATCAATTAATATTTATTAAACATCTACTATGTGCCAGGCACTATGCTAAACACTGTTTTAAAAAAAACCAACAATGTCCCCCAACTCCCCTGGCCTGAGTGTTGGCCAAAACAGATTAAAATGAAATTGGGCGGGTAGCTAGGGGACGCAGTGGATAGAGCACTGGCCCTGGATTCAGGAGGACCTGAATTCAAATCCAGCCTCAGACGCTTGACACTTACTAGCTATATGACCCTGGGCAAGTCACTTAACCCCAATTGCCTCACCAAAAAAAAAAGAAATTGGGAAATATTTAATAATATAAATAGAAATACCATAGAATATAGATAGTTTTAATATGTGGTTTCTAAGTTAATGAGAGATCCACAGGATTCCTTATATAATATGTATCCATATATAGATATAGATATAGATACAGATACAGATACAGATATAGATATAGATATATAATGAATCCTTATGGACAATGTAGTGGCCCCCTTTTCTATATGAGGTTGATGTCACTTCTCTAGAACATGGTATAGTGGAAGGGGCCCTGGATTTGCACTTGGCTCTGCCAGTTACTTATCTGCACGACATTGAATGAATCACTTAACTTCTCTTGGCCTCAGTTTCCTCGTCTGTAAAATGAGGGAGTTGGACTCTGCTAACAGTATTTCCAGCTCTCGATAATATGATTCTATGAAATCAGACACTTGACATTACCAAGTCTGGACAAAGAGATCCTATTATTCAGTCAAATAAAGTCCTTATAAACGTCTTAGTTTGCAGAGTTGTACTTCAAGTTTTTGCTCCATGTAGTCAGTAGGATGAAAAGAGGAGGATAGTTACAAGGACCTTAATTAGCAGCGTAACATTCCTGACCAGCTCCTTGCTTTGATAGTAGTGTTTGATAGTGTGGGATTGTCTTGGCTGCCCTGCTCTAACGCAGTGGTGGCTTTCGGATTAGGAGATTTCGTCAGAGGATGCCTCGTCTCTATTTGGCAGGGTTTTTTACGGTCTTATGAAGGCTCCACGTCTGCAGGTTGCATTGGTCTGCTACGCTTCCCCTTTAGCAGTTGGACACAATTTGCTTTTAGGAGCAAAGCGTCCGAATGAATGTTCCCTAACAGGAATCCAACTCCATCACAACCTGTCAGTGTGCTGTTGTCACATCGACTTAACAATGTTCTGTATTCTGGAGTGGCAGATGTGTTTGCCTAGTGAAATACTGTATTTTAATCGGACCTGTTTACTGTTGTTCAATGCCTTGTTTCAAGCACTGCTGGAAAGCTCCTTATTTCACATACCAAAAGAAAGGATAAGAAATGCAGTTTTTAGTCTTTTATTCAATGTAGTTCAACAATGCTGTTGAGTCCTGTTTCCAACATTCACTCCTATTGAATGTACTGTATGTTTGTCTTCTCACCAAATTCTCTAAAGTGTCCAATTCTCTTATCCTTTCTGTATGTTTCTGCTATTTGACCCTTTCACAATATTCAGATGCATTAAAAAAGATGTATGAGCCGCTGCCTCTTAATATTATTCCCTTTTCTTCTTTATTTTACTCTTAGAATGAACTGGAATGGAATTCATATTAGTTTTCCCTTGTTCCTTTCCCCTATCCTCCCACCCCTTATGTCTTTTTTCTCTCTTCTCTTCTCTCTCTTCCCCTCCCCTTCCCTTTCACTCTTTATTTCTCTTCCCCCCCCTCTCCTCTTCTAAGTATATCCTACAGAGTTTGAAAGCCCTGGATTAATCAGGGGTTGGAGAACTGGAGGTAAAGGTTTGGAGAAAGTATGAATGTCATACAAGCACAAGTTTATTTCCACTATCCCACTACCCCATATCCAAGTTACTCTGAAATTACTATGGTTAAGAAAAGAATGGCCCATGCCCATAAGAATTACTTTATTTCGATGGCAAATAACTCTAAACAAGCAAACCCTCTTCCCTCTGGCCCCTTACTTAGAAAACAACTCACTATAACAGAGCATCTTATCTTGGGAATGAACCCTTAGAAAGTTGCCTCTATCTTCATAAAATGGGTACATGACCCTATCTAGAATTTTCCAAACGTTCCAGGTTCTGCCATAAGACCAAAGTTAGAAATACAGGTTCACAATCAGACATTTTGATCAGCACAAAGCCTCCCACACCCTTCCCCAACACTAGGCATTTTTGACAAGAGCCGACCACTTCACTGTCTTCATTTTAGCCACTGTAGAATCCAGACTATGGATGATTTAAGTCTCTAGCCAGAATATAAGTTCTGTGAACGTCTTTCTGTGAACGTTCTTTCGATCAGCTCCTGGACCAGATTGTTTACTTAGAGTTTCATCTTCGTTTAATTAACTAGGATGATGACCAAGAGCTTAAGTTGTTTTTCCCTGCTCTTATTATTGATCTATTTACATTTATCAGCCAGAGAGAGTACCATAGAAGGTAGATGCTATAGTGGATACGGATTTTAGTTGCCTCCAGCTATTTAGAATCCAATAAATTCAAGAAACAGATCCCTAAGTGGGAGAATAAAGTCTCTGGTGTGAAGAGACTAGAATGAAACTACATGCTCTGCATCTTTTAAAGAAAAATTGGATCCTTGCACTCTGTTTATCCCAGCTAGTGATGTGTTATTTAGTTTAGACGGTGAGGAAACCACAAAAGAAAAGAGGGAAATGTTGTGTGATTCCATTTTGCCTCTTTATTTGGATAATCATTGACTTTGGGCAATAGACCAGGTTTTGAGTGAATTGCATTACTGATAGAACAATCAGTAAGTTAGATTTGTTAGAATTTAATCCTGAAGGAATTCCATTAAAATGTCAGTTCAAATAGGCTGCCAACAAACAATTATTCTCAGTGGTGCAATGTGAAAAATGCCTCATTTGGGAGAAAATGTAAACATAGTTCCAAAATACTACTCTGCCCCTCAGGAAAATCAGAGAGAGCTGCTCTAGGGTGTACTTTTTTTTTTTTTTTGCCACATGCCCACACCTACATGTACACAACACACATAAACACACACACATACACACACACACACTATACTGTCTCACTGTGAATTTCTTTCAACTTAAAGGTTTCCAAAGTCTAATAGTAAAGTTAGATTTTATCCTCAATAACATGTTAAATTGGAGGGTTTTCTTTTAAAAAGGAAGCCTATATTCACACCTTGGCATCCAGCATTATGGTAATGGCATCTTTTACTAGTACTTACCACTTCAGGGCTACAGAATTAAGTCACTTAAGATTATATATGATTTCAACTCCTGTTTTCAAATCCATGTGGTAGGAATTTATGTCATTAAAAAAAAAGTCATTATAAAGAAGATTCCTATTCAGATAGGATTGGAACTGGACAATCTCTGAGGTCCCTTCGTGCTCTGAAATTCTGTGAATGTTCCACTCTGGAAGGCTATTTAGTGTATTGTTTCTACTTCTCAAAATCAGACAAATCTATCAGCTACGTCAGGCATGAGGAGTGATGAGGTGGGCAGAGGTCATGATGGTAAGTCTGTTTGTAACTTCCTGGCTTTAGTGGTAGCCAGAGGAGAAGAGGGTCAAGAAGTAAAAGCTTGAGGGTGGCTAGGTGGCGCAGTGGATAAAGCACCGGCCCTGGATTCAGGAGTACCTGAGTTCAAATCTGGCCTCAGACACTTGACACTTAGTAGCTGTGTGACCCTGGGCAAGTCACTTAACCCCCATTGCCCCACCAAAAAAAAAAAAAAAGAAGAAGAAGAAGTAAAAGCTTTCCAGAGGCAGTTAGATGGTGTAGTGGATAAAAGCATCGGCCTTGGATTCAGGAGGACCTGAGTTCAAATCCAGCCTCAGACACTTGACATTTACTAGCTGTGTGACCCTGGGCAAGTCACTTAACCCTCATTGCCCTGCAAAAAACAAACAAACAAATACAGAACCAAAAAAAAAGAAGTAAAAACTTTCCAGCCATAGTCTATGACAAACTGCAGGCTCATTTTAGCTTATCTCATAAATTTGATATAATGTTGAGGTCATGTGTTGTATATATGTGTATATGTACATCACGTTATTACGCATTGTATAATTATTACATATATGTACATACATTCTTTGGGTTTATCTCTTGCGTCTTGCAGGTGCTTCAGGTTGAGAAAACGAGGGGAAAAGTCCCCTTATTGGATTAAAGTTTTATGCATAGACCTCCAACAATTAGGACTACTAAATAGAAATGGGCTGTTGCAGGAGGTAGTGATTTTTCCATCATTGATGGTTGTAAGTGTTGGCAGATGGGCAGTCGCCAGGGATATTTTAGAAGGCAGAGATATTTGTTCAGATATATTCTTAGACCTACAAGGTCCTTTTCAGTTCTGAATCTGAGATCCTTCTTTCTATGCTATACCTTAGAGTAGAGGCATTGGACATGTAGCACACAGCCTGAGTGTCCCTGGAACCATATTAAATGTACTTGGGAAATGCATAACAGAATAAATAAAAAGAGAGAAAAATACAGATAACATTACATTGTAAAACTAAGTCTGTGTGCAGTCTGCAAGGATCCTTGTGTACAGATTAATGCCCCTTCCCCATTCTATTTGGACACCACGGCCCCAAAGGCCTCTCATAGAAAAAAGGAACAGAACTAGGTAGAGGCTGGAATAGGTTGGGGGGGGGCAATTGAGAGTTAAGTGACTTGTCCAGGGTCACATAGCTAGTAAGTGTAAAGTGTCTGAGGCTGGATTTGAACTCAGGTCCTCCTGAATTCAGGGCTGGTGCTTTATCCACTGCACCACCTAGCTGCCCCCGGAACAGCTTTCACAAATGTTTCATGGGGTAATATGGGAGAAGTCATTGGAAAGATGAGGATTTTCGAGCAGAGAAACCAAGTCAGAATTGTCCTTACTTCCCAGAGCTAGAGGGCTGGACCTCAGGCCACACCAGGATGATGGAGAGAAAGCTGCTTTTCTCTTCCTAAGATCCAGGTAGTGATGTTTAACGAGGAAGAGGAACATCCAAGAAAAAGGCCACCTGTTAGAAGTTCAGGGCTGCCCTTCAAAGACAATTGACCTACTGTAACAGTCAGTGGTCCTCTGAGGACCAGGGCTATGCACCATCATCACCAAAGATGGAAATAAATGGTAGCCGTCTATGTGATGCTCTGGGGTGGTGGTCCCTAGCACCTAGCAGTAGACTTCAGAAATAAATTCAAGTAAGGCTCTAGATAACCAGGAGTACAAAAGTTATACAGTGATAATGGGAACTTCAGCGAGGCATCAGTTCCAACTCTGTGGGGTGCTAATCTAACCATTGGACCTCCCTCGAATAACCTCTCTCATTCTTCCTTTTCTCCCCCACCTAGAACAACACTAGCAGCGAAGGGGTGCTCCCTTCCCCTTCTCTATTATAGGCCCACAGTAAAGCATTGGAGCAGCCTGAAAGCCCACACCATTGAGCTAGGATTGCATCCAGACCAGCAAGTTATTAACTCAGATGCCATAAAAGAGTCTCCTTGTTCAGATCGGCCCTAGCAGGATTGTCCAAATACCTTCTCAGGCCTTTCAGCCAAGGAAGGGCTTGAGAAGACCCATTTTGCTCAAGGTGCTTCAGATATTGTTTGAAGTGCCCAAGAATGTCTCTGCCCTTAACTTATGAGCATCGTACTCAGACTAGGATCCTGAAGTTGCCTAGGTCTCTTTAATATCCATTAGGCTTTAAGAATTATTTCTGTATTCGAGATAATTGTGCCAGAAGCTACAGAAGTTGATTCTCAGTTGGGGCTCCAGACACTCCTAGCCTCAAATTGTAGCTATTCCAAACTGGAGAAGTTCACAGAATTTCTGAGTCTAATAGAAACTTAGACATAAATCAGGGTTTGCCCTGGACTCTTTGGACAGTCACACAGAACCTGTTGACCCCTTCTCAAAATGAGACATAAAATGAAACACATAGGATTACAAAGGAAACTGATTGTGTCAAAATAATTATCAGAATGTTTTTAAAATAACAAGCTTACAGACCCCTGGTTAAGAGCCCGTGGTCCAACCTATATCTGAAATGCTTGGATACTTTTCACAGAATCAAAGTATTGGAAGAGATGCCAGAGATAATGATGTATGACCTATACATGTTTCTTTCTGGAGAGTGTCTAGAAGAACTTGGGAAGTGGGTGTATACCCATGGCCCATGTATCTACTACCTGCCCCTGCACACACACCCATTATCCTCACCCTCACCCCAAATGGTACAAATCCCTGCATTTGGTTTGCTGCTTATAGCCTGTGAGGTAAATCAACCTTGCAGTTAAAATGCAGCTAGGTGGCACAGTGGATAAAGCACCAGCTCTGGATTCAGGAGGACCTGAGTTCAAATCCGGCCTCAGACACTTGACACTTATTAGCTGTGTGGCCTTGGGCAAGTCACTTAACCCTCATTGCCCTGCCCCCCCAAAAAATGCCATCCTTCCCAGAGTTGGCAGCTTTAGCTAATCAGATGCACCTCCCCCATGCTGAAGCATATGTGAGAGGGTCAAATGCTACAATGGTTATTCATGTTCAAGCTGCTGTTCAGAGCTCCATTTTTTGCCGCATGTAGTAGCATGGCAGGACAGCATGGAATTTTGCTTGGCCAACTAAGAGACAGTGAACATGGAAAACCATTCTTATTCAACCTACATGTGTTTATTTTCAGTAGACTACAGTACTTTTTCTTATTTTTCTCTTTATTCTCTTTCTCTTTCCTATTTTTTCTTGTGATTGTGCTGGTTTTGTTTTGGCCTTCTTTTTTCTTTTTTTTTAAACACTTCCTCCCCATACTCCATCTTCCCGTTCTGTTGTGGTTTCTTTGACATTTTTCCATCTCACTTTTCGGTTCTCCTCTTTTTTATACATTCATTGCATGGTTTTTCTCCCCTCCCCTTCCTCTGTCTCCCTCCTCCTTTTGATTTTCTCTTTCCCATTTTTCTTTTTTTCCTTCTCCCAAACTCTTTCCTTTTCACAGCATTGGAACACGGGAGGTAGTCACCCAGAAGAACTTGTGTGGCTTGGTGCCCATCCGAGATTTCAGACTAGATCCCAGCCTCCTCTACTCCATTCCTTTATTAGCTCTGAGCCCCAATTTACTGATTGTGTGGCTGTTTCTGAGCATTGCATACCTGGTGGCCAAATTCCGTTGCAAATGAAGACCAATTTAAAAAATAGTTATTCAATTACAAAGGAAAAAAAAAAAGTTCTAGAATATGTATCACCACCTTATTATCTAGTTGGACAGAAGGAATGTGTCAAAGCGTTGTCTGCCAAGAAATATATTATGCCTTACAGTTTGACATTTCTATTGTACTGAACTGTAAATACCCATCAAATTATTTTATCCAGAGGATCTGTATTGAAAACTTTAAATTGATTATTCTGCTTTCAGTGCTTGTAACATTCTTACAGTGCCCTGTTGCCTCGTCATGTAGCCGGCCTGAAGATCAGTTACGCTTACCAAATATTTCTCTTACCTTCAGATTTAAACGTATTTGTCATCTATATGCTTCATGTTCCCTGTTTCATGTATTCCAGAAAAAGGAACTCTTGTCTGAAAAGAATTTGTACCTTTTGTATATTCTCTAAGTAAGTGTATGCTGGTCCTTCCTTTCCTTTTGAAGAGGACTGATAAGAAAAAGAACAAGAAATGGGGTTTAGAATTTGTTTGTTTAGAGATGCCTATCGAATAGGACATATATTTTCTGCTTTCATTTCAAAGCATAGTCCCCAGGTTACAGTAGCAAACAGTTTGCAGAGCCATAACTTTTTTCCTTGTTCATGTCTAAATTTTTCTGACTTAGCTTGTCATGGAGCTGTGATTATGATAGTATACTGTGCCACACCAAACACGTGAAAATCTAGCATTGCCACATATGACTGTACTTTTTATTCTTTTTAACTGTTCTTAAGGATTCATGAAAAGGATTACAGGAATTTTGAGTGTATTGGAAGAAAAGGCTTTTCAGGATAATTTTTATCCCTAAAATATCATTCTTTTGCTAAATATTGCAACTTTCATTCCATATTAAACTCAGAAGCCTTGTTTTCTCTGAGAAACCAAATATGATAATATTTGGAAATCCAGGAAAGTTGTCCCAATTCATGGTTGGTTCCTGAAAGCTCTAAATCTGTGACAAACAAATGCCAGCCACAGAAGTATACGCTGGTTTGGTTTGGTATTTAGATTATCTTCTTTAGTTTTACCATATACAGTATCCTTAAAGTTAAATTGCTTATTACTTGACTATTCACTTGTTGCAGAAGATTTATTACAACTTTGTAATGAAAGGTACAAAGAAACAAAATACCAACAGTAAGAAGGGAAAAATGGGAGGGGGGCGCTAAAGTCCTCAACTGAGAAAATATTCCAGTTTTTGTTATAATGATTTTTTACAAACCCAAATCTCAATGGTTTCCCTTCCTAGGACCAATGAATTTGCAAAATTTCCTTACTAAGACTATTCAGGGGTGTTACTTTCAGACTCTGCATGTCTCCCTTGGGTAATCCATCAACAAAGATTTATTAATAAGTAAGCATCTAAGAAATAACATTTTATCAAATTGGCTCCTTACTGGTTTTGAAAATTTGGAATGAATTAAGAAAAAAATTTAAATTTAAGATTCTCAAAATTTGCTCAAGGGCTTCCCTGATTGGCTCGTATGTCATGATCCCAAATTTTTTATGATCCATATAAACAGACACTACTGACGGGCAAGCCAGCAAACTCAAGAGCAGAAATTCTGGAAGAAATACCCCTGTCCCACATCCTTGGACTTCCACCTTTCTTTTTAATCCCTTATGTCCCCTTCTGTTCCCTACCTCCAAATACTGCTGGAGCTGTGTGTCTACAGTCTTCAATTCGAAATTATTCAGCTTTTCCAAAATGGTGGCACACACGCAATGCTTTGTAATCTTCCTTCAAGAATAAGTGAGAATTGGGGCAGCTAGGTGGTACAGTGGATAGAGCACTGGCCCTGGAATCAGGAGGACCTGAGTTCAAATCCAGCCTCAGACACTTGACACTTATAGCTGTGTGACCCTGGGCAAGTCACTTAACCCCAATTTCCTCACTTTAAAAAAAAAGAAGAAGAAGAGAAGTGAGAATTGAGATCTAAATATGGTCCACTCATGAGACCAGTCATATTGGATGCTGTGTGTATAATTTTTTTTTTTACAAGAAGATGATCAGTTGATTTCTTTTTTTTTTAAATAGTAAATGGAGTAGAACATGAGGAATGAACAAATCATGCTTCTTCCTTTGAACCTTAAATTCAAAAGAATGTAATTGAGCCTATTCCCCAGCTTTCAGGCAGAACCTAAGCCATTAGCTCAACCACTGTAGATAGATCTTTTTGAACAAGCCCCAGAAGAGTTGATTTCACATCTTTATCCAGTAACCTTTCTACAGACAAATGCTTTCTCATGGCTAACCTAAGTCCGATATGCTACAGCTGGTTGCCAGTTTCCTGGCTAGCTGCACTTTTAGTCACTCAATTAATATATATTGAGCACCTGCTGTGTGCAATAATTCAGGAATGCCATATGTGTGAATGTATATGAATAAGAAATGTTCTTAATTCAAAGATGGCCCTACTGACAGTGTTATGTACTGCTTTGGACCTGCATCATCAGTAGGCCTTAATGTTTGATTTATGAATACTGATGATAGTTCAGATTTCCTCCATCCTCAACCCTTCTACCCCACCCCAGTTCCTCATTAATCTGTCCCCTCACCCACTGGTACACCAGATAAGGCCAGTGGAGGTGGACATGAAGGTAGTTTGTCATGTGACCTTCATAGAACCTGTACACTTCTTTGTCTCCGTAATTTTGAGGCCATACTCTCATGGAACCGATCACCATGTCTGTCTGTGTGTGATGGATGAGTTTTCATGGGGACTGGGTCACAAGAGCAAGAAGCATTTTCAGTGAAATTCAGGACACAAAACACATATCCGAGGATACCATTTAAAATGTAACCCTATGTGACTAGATCTGGAAAGGTTCTCATGAGATTATATGTAACGCTCCTTTGTATACAAGTTGTATCTCTTTTCTTTGAATTATCCAATAAAGTAGCTGTAATGTCCCTCGATGTTAGAAAGTTCTTCCCAATATGTGCCCAAATGAGATAATGTATGTTTAGCACTTTTCAGACTTTAAGTCACTATATAAATGTCTCACCACTTATTGTCCTTATTGTAGTCTTGGAAAAGGAGACACTTAGAAACTGGAGAGACAAACAGAAAGAAGGGGAGGATAAAGGATTATGAAAGAAAGCAGGAAGTTAATTTTTATATCAGTTTTTTATACTGTCTTTAAAATATATAATGTCAGGGATGAGCTTAAAGGCAATATTTGACATTCATGTTTATCTATTTCTCTGTGCCTCAAGGAACCTAACAAGGTTCATTCAGAAGGGAAATAATTTTCTTTATTAATGACACAAAGTGGTTTTCCAGTCATTCTTTTTACGGGTTACAAGTTGTCCTAGTCCAGATGGAGACATTTGCTCTTAATAGAAGTAGTCCACTTTCTCTTTTCTCTAAACAACCTCCTCTTCCCCTCAAAAAAGACCTTAATTCTTCCATTGGCACATGACGCATTGTTCTGAGCTGTCTGAAATAATAGATACATCTCAATGAATTCTGAAGTGACAGGTTCCTTTAACTTTCATTTTCACTTTATAGCCAATTATATTACTTAAAGTCAGTTGATGCCTTTATATGTATATTCTGATTTCTCCTTTTTAAGTGGATAGACTTGAAAAGAGACAAAGAAAAGAAAATCTTTGCGTTTTATTGATACAAAGAATCTTAGGGAGGAAAAAAAAAGAGTAGTTATATTCGTTCTTGACTCCATACATTCCAGGCTTTTTTGTGTGTGTAGGGGGCGGGGCTATGTTACCCCTTAAAAATTCAACACCCTGGGTTAGCCCATGAGATACATTTTTTGGAAGGACAAAATCTCAACTACTGTGACAAAAGGGCACAGTAATTAGCAGACTCATGAATTCTCTTCAATTCCTAAGGTTAAATACTGTAATTTATTTGAACCCAGCATTACATGATAAGCTGACGGTGTGATAGGTTATACAAAATCCAAACAGATTTCTGTGATTCATGGAATCCTAGAATGACAGAACAACAACAATAATAAAAGCTCACATTTATGTAGGACTTCAGAGATGACATTTATCATCTCACTTGATCTCCACAACAGTCCAATGAGGTAGGTATTGGGTTATTTTGTTTTGTTTTGTTTTTTGGTGAGGCAATTGGGGTTAAGTGACTTGCCCAGGGTCACACAGGTAGTAAGTCTCAAGTGTCTGAGGTCGGATTTGAATTCGGGTCCTCCTGACTCCAGGGCCAGTGCTCTATCCACTGTGCCACCTAGCCGCCCTGAGGTAGGTGCTGTTCTCCTTCCCATTTTACCTAATAGGAAGGAACTTCAAAATTCATCTAGTCCAGACCCAAACTAGAACAGGAGCCCCAGCTATAATACGGCCAGTAAGTGGTCATGTGACCTTCACTTTCAACCTTTCAGGGAATTCACTATTCATTGTTGTAGCCCCTTCTTTTGGGAAGGCTCTTACTGATAGGAAATTCTTTCTAGCAGGGAGTCAAAATTTGCTTCTTGGTAATTTCTGCCCATTGGTCCTAATTCTTTCCTCTGTGACGTGACTAAGAACAAGTTGACTCTTTTGACATGACAATACTTTCTATATCTGAAGACAATTATTGTGTCTTCCTCCTTCCCCTCCCTGAGTCCACAGTAGATATTCGCGGTTCTTTTGACTGAACCACATATGAGCATGGTTTCAAATGTCAGCACCTTCTGTTTGTCCTTTTCTTAGACACCCTTCCAGCTAGGCATTGCACTGGATAGAGTGCCAGGCCTAGGGTCAGGAAGACTCATCTTCCTGAGTTTAAATCTGGCCTCAGACTTGACCGTAGGCAAGTCACTTAACCCTATTTACCTCAATTTCCTCATCTGTAAAAGGAGATAAAGAAGGAAATGGCAAAGAACTCCAGTATCTTTGCCAAGAAAACCCCAAAGGGGGTCACAAAGGGTTGAACACAACTGAAAAACAACAGAACACAATAACAACAAAAAATAGATATCCTTCAGTTTATCAGTGTCCCTTTTTAAAAAATGTTAACCAATCAACACTTAGTAGCTGTGTGACCCTGGGCAAGTCACTTAACCCTCATTTCCCTGCCCAAAAAAATGTTAATCAAAACTGTACACACTAATGCTAAATGCAATGAAAGGGTTATAATGTTTATGGTGAAGTTCACTTGATCTGGAGTCATAAGACCTGGATTTACAGTCTGCTTCTGTGTGACCTTGGACAGGTTACTTTAGTTTCTATTTTTTATAAAATATAGGTTGTTGAATTAGATGGTTTCTGAGGTCTCTTTCAACTCTAGGTCCATTATCTTATAAAGTGGTTGGGACAGGGACTTAAAAATCTCCCTTAGGGGCAGCTAGGTGGCACAATGGATGTGCACTGGCCCTGGAGTCAGGAGGACCTGAGTTCAAATCCAGCCTCAGACACTTAACACTTACTAGCTGTGTGACCCTAGGCAAGTCACTTAACCCCAATTGCCTCACCAAAAAAAAAAAAAAATCTCCCTTAGTCTTTTCTGTTCTTTTAGTAATACTATAAATAGAATATTACTACAGCCTAAAGCCACGGTTTTAACATATTAAATTGTAATGAAATTAGTCTTTAGATTTTAATTTCTATAAAGAAATATCCAGTTAGCTAAACAAGAGAGAATTCCTAATTAGAAGAGGCAGTTGATATAATGGGGGGGAAAAACACTTGAAAATAAAGTATGTAATATTTAATATAAGTTTTACCACTTACTGTGACCTTAACCTGAACTTGTTTCCTATTTGTAAAATGTGGGGTTTAGATGACATTATTTCAAAGATCCCTTTTACCTCTAACTCTATTATCTTAATACTAATTCTTTCCTGCCAAGTAATTTGAAATTTAGCTATGATAGGTGGTTTTTGAGATAGGTCCTTTTGCATATGTTCATGCTTAGACATTTTGCCTATTAAAAGAAAATTCCCAAAGATTAAAAAAAGTCTAATCACAGTATATAATCAGTAGTATCATGTTAAATAAACGTATATTTTTGTCTAGTTATAACATAGAGCAAAAAATAAGCAGTTATTTCTAGAGAATCTGTGACCATATTGTTCAGATATTCAACTATGATGAGTTATTTTATATTGAAGGCCTTGGGCCCTTTTCATTTCAACAAATACCTGCTAAGTGCAAGGCACTGATAAGAAATAAGCATATCTTAGCTATTTAAAATGGTTAATGATAAGCAGATAGAGAATATTAAAAAGATTTCCTGGCTTTTGAATAAAATAACTGTTCTGCCAGAAATGTTTTGCATTTGGCTATTTAATATTCAATAAAATAGTTATAATATTTATATTCTGAGCTTTTCCATTTTCCATTTTAAGCTATTACCATAATCATTCTTTTTTTTAAAAAAAAAGACAAAAAAAGAAAGGAGCAAAAGGCATAAAATAACGTTAAAGAAAGATTTTTTTTGTTTAAAAATCTTTCAAGATTCCTGTTTTCTGGGTGACTACAAATTTTGCATATCATCAAGGGCAATTTTGTAATGAATTTGATAACTAGCTGATTTAATATCTATCTAACTTAGGGTAGTGTGAAAACAGAGCTATGCTATACAAAAGGCCAGTATGGTGGGAAATTATAACATTTGTATTTTCAACAGCTTTTACCTCTTCTTTCTGTGTGTCTGCATAGGGAAATTTCCCCAAGAATTCTTCCAGTTCTCCCACCTTTCACGGTGAAGAATTGGTGGCCTAATAGATAGGACTCATCTTCAGCCTTTGCCATTGTGTATTAACATGGCATCTATCCAAGAACCAATACTGGAGATGAAGTCAACGGTCCAAGTCTCTGGGAAGGGGACAGTGTGTCTCAGTCTCCAATGTTTTGCTCTCACTGACTTGCTTGGTTGAAAGAGCTGTCCGTGGGCTACTTCTTGGGGAATCTCCACCACTGATGGCCATATAGACACAACTGTGTAGTACATGGAAACACTTGGATCACTTTGCACTCCAAGCAGCTGTTTCCACAGCCAAAATAGCCGACATTAACAAAGTCGGTTGCTTTTTTTTTTTCAATTGTATCATTTTGCTGCATGTCAGATTCATTGAGGGAAAAGTGTCATTTTCCATTATACATAACCAAAAATAGTTATTCCTAAAGTAGAGGGAACAATGTCATTCTTTTGAAACTTTTATTCTAACATAAGCCATTTTAAAATTTAGCTTAGCAGAACAGCTTCCAAGCGATTTCTTAGGAGACTGTGTTACAGCAGAGCATCAAAGTATCTTAGCCAGTGAATACTGAAATACATGAAACCATCTTTTAAAAAAAATCTGAACTTTCTAACACTTAGATACACTGCTGCTTTTTGCAAAACCAACCTAGCCAAGCATGCTTCCATTTGTGTGCTTTGTAATTCCATTGTTCAGATATTTAATATTTAGAATTTCAAATGAGTCAAGTGCCCATTTAAACTAATCAGTTCTTTTAATGCTATGAAAATAACCAATTCATTTCATCTTAGTTTAAGTCTCTCTTTTTTTTCCTTTTTTACTGCTGTCATTTTTTGTGCTTGTTTTTTTTTTTCCCTAGTGAGGGTTGTCGGCGAGAAAATACAATGAAGAATGTTGGATGTCGCAAGTATGCATTTAATTCCCTGCAACTGAAGGCTTTCCCAAGGCATTACAGGCCTCCAGAAGGAACTTATGGAAAAGTTGAAACATAAACATAATGTGTCCTCTAATTAGCTGTTACACAATACATGTGGGTACACTCTAGTTGAATTCTTTATGAAGACCAGAATTTTTTTTTTAACATTTCACCCTAGATTCTATTGAGCATGTTATCTTATTGCATTGGAATCAGTAGGAAAGAATGTTTTGGCACAGTAGTTTATGTACTTATGACTGCCCCTTTAAATAGCCTTCAGTCCTGTGTGAACTACACAAAAACCATGAAATCGTTCCCTGTATTCAACGACTAGGTATATCCAGGATGCTAAAGGAATTTTTTATAAATGGCCACTTAGGTAGCTGTTTCACATAGCAACCTTTTCTATCACATTGATTTAAGGTTGAGTTTTTCATAATACTATACTATTAAAAATTAGAAACTCATATAATAAAGTCATCTGAACTGAGGCAATCCAATACACATTGGCGGAATCAGACAAAATCAACTTGTAACTTCAGGAAAATAAATTAGCCTAATACCAACCCATGAAGCAAAAAGAAGTGGCCAGGATGACTTGGCCTTTGTGTGATACTGCCTTGTAAAACATGAAGTCAGTATGTCATTAGGAGAGTTTTGCTAGGTTTCAAAAACACTGAAGATTTTTCCAGGTATTTCTTATGTGATTGCACTTTATTAGAAGATAACAACTGCAGACCATACCACAGTAACTGACATTCCATAGTCTATGTCTTGGCGATTCATTTTTGTAATTAGACTTCCAGGTTCAAGACCAATAACAACAACAGCAAAATATATTAAATAGTTCTCTTTTCCTCACATCCTTGTACTCATTGATTTTTAAGCAGGTTAGGATTACATCTTTCAAAGCATACATGAAACTCCCCTTGGACTCAATTGAAATTCTGTGCATCCACAGCCCAAAAGAGGCATTTTTATTATGACCACCAGATCAACATTCTGAAGTGCATACTTACAGTTTAATGAAGCAAATGCTATCAATATATGAATGAAGGAAATATAAATAATCTTAGAGCAAACCTTCAGGGGTTTGCTGGTTTGCTTATTTTTTTACTTCTCTACTTAATTTATTGGCTTTTTTTTTTTTGAGGCATAAACTATGACCATATTTCAGTGTCTGTGAAATGCCTTGTTATCCAATTCACAGGAAATCCTAATTTATTTTCCCCTTCTGCCTGTTCTGCTATGTGAGGTAACCAGCAACTGTTGAACCAATTGGATCTATCACCTTCTGATCTTCAAACTGAATTTTTTCCCTCAAAGACTTGGAAATTGCCATATTTTATCCTCCAACCGTAGTAAAACATTTCAGGACTTCTTAAAAGCATAAGACTCTACCTTTCCTCCTCCATATTTCAAAGCAGGTTGAAAATTGGAAGCTAAAGACCTAATAATTTTATTTTCTGTAAGGAAATAATGAACATGACATGCATTTCATAGAGTTTTGTTTTTGTTTTTTGGGAATGCTTGTGTGCGTGTGTTTCATCAATTCTGTTAATCATGGTTGTCTTACAGATGTCCTTTGGGTAAATTGTTCTTAAAATTTTATTGAAACTTTTGGTTCATTCTTACATTACCTAAACTTTGTGTGTATAAATTATTCCATGTTGCTTAAAAGGATATTAAAATGTACACGTACATTTTATTTGAGCCTTTTAATAGAGCTAAAGAAGAAAAGCTATGAAAAAGTCATTGATTTGAAATTACCCATGTCTGAAATCTTAGGAAATGTATTTACTTCTGCCTTCCTTTTCTTTGGAAGTTTCTCTTTGAAATATGTGACTGTATGCTAATTTACATGAATAAGGCAGTCAAATTATTCAGATATATGTATATATACATGAACATACATATATACATATACAGAATTTAAAACTGGCAGAATTGTTTGGCACCTGCCAACAATGGGTTGACTACCAGTGTTGAAGAGGGAGGCCTTTTAGTCACAGCTGTACTTTCAAAATACTTTTTTTGAATTGTTGGTTTCAGTAGTGGTAAAGAGAAAGGAAGAGAACTGCTCTTATGTATGTGATACCTTTGCCCACCACTAGGCATACAGTTCCAGCTGCTCTCTTCCCATTGATGTGTTTGTCTACATTCAAATGCAAATGAGATTTCAGGAAGGCTAATTTACTTTTTGACCCTTTAATCACGCCAGGACTTTTTTTTTTTTTAAAGTATATCATCCATATTATGTAGTTTCAGCCTTTTCTCTCCTTGTATTCTTATATTTTCTTGCCAGGTTTTTGTTATATAATTCAATCATGTATTTGCAATTAAGAAAGCTTGTCTATATTATTTCAGAACTTTTTTGTGTCTAAAGTTGTTTAACATTTGAGTCTCTCGTAGTGCTTTTTCACACAAGTAAATTACAACCCGTGACAGATTTTGTACCTAGCTTCTTTTTTGGAAGATTTTTCTTGAATTCTTAAGGCATGCCCAGAGTTCACCAGTTGAAACGGTGGGACCTCAGCCTCCAAAGCTTGGTCATTGGAAGTATTCAGGTTTCATTGTTCTATATAAAGAACATCCTTGCTCAGATGTTGGTTTTTTTTTTTTTTTACACATATCACAGAATCACGTGCACGTTTACAGGTTTGATAGTGACCTTACTGAACAATAACAATCAAGAGTTTGTCATTAAAATTTATTTTAAGTCTCTAGAAGGAACTTTCCATGAAGTACCTACCTTTGAGTTGCACAAGGAAGACTGTTTTATAGCGTCTTGGAAAATGGGAGTCCTGTCTAATGTTCTTTTCAAGTACACTTTTAAAAAATTTTTCATGAAACATTCTGAGGGATAAAATTATTGTCGGGTATGTTATGTGCGTGTTCTGTGAAAACACCCACAGCACAGTTGCCTTTTGTTTCATTTATAAATGTAAAAATCTTGTATAATATAACAGTTTGTCCCTAAACAATTGTATTTGCCAAGCTTTGTGCATTGAAATATTTTTATTTATTTCTTTTGGGCAGTATTAATATATTATAAACCTATGGTTACTGTTTTATATATTCTTAGATCATTCAAGCCATGTATGCTGTAAATGTGCTAGTCTTTAGAATGAAAACTATTAATAAAGAACTGACAGTACTAAATTGTGACTTGTTTCTTTAAATTCATTAGCACTGGCCTGGGAATCAGGAAACCAGGGTGTTCTAATCCTGGTTTGGCTACTAATGTGTGTAACCTTGGGTAAATCATTCAACTCCTTTAGACCTCGGCTGTAAAATTTGAATTATGTTCAAGCAGCTGTTTGTGTGTAGAACACTACCTTGGATTCCAAGGGAGAGAAAAATATTAAAGAAATAAGATATAATTCCTATGCTCAAGGATTTAGTCTAATAACAGAATTGAACAAGATGGTTTCTTTTTTGTTGTTGTTTATTTTTATTTAAATGTTTTCTTTTTACATCACCTACATTTCTACCTGTATCCCTCTCCTCTACACCATCACCCTTTCTAATATATTTTTTTAAGAATCAGACTTACATTCCTGGTTTCTGCAGTGAGTTTGGTGTATTTCTATACAAAATTGTGTTTCTATGGTTCAACCCTGTTTTCAGTTCAGATGAAAATTGGGTCATAACGTCTGACCCTCTCCCCCATCTTATCCCTATTGCCATATTTGTATATTCATCTCTTCCTTATTTCTCCCTTAGTGTATTTCTTTTCCTCTCATCTCTTAAAACCAACAAAACCAACAACAACAAAACCCAATCCCAATCCCTCTTGGCCCCGTTTTTGTCTTATCTGCGACCCTTGAAGGCTTTAGGATTCTGAAAGGTCATTCTCCTCTCAATTTGAATGTAAGCATTTCAACAAGATGATTTCTAAGGCCCCTTCCAGCCTGAGCTTCTACAACTCTTAAGATTTGACTGCATTTAAAGGAATGATATGGGACAGCTAGGTGGCACAGTGGATAGAGCACCAGCCTTGGAGTCAGGAGGACTTGAGTTCAAATCCAGCCTCAGACACTTGACACTTACTAGCTATGTGACCCTGGGCAAGTCACTCAACCCCAATTGCCTCACCAAAAAAAGAAGAAGAAGAAGAAGAAAAAGAATGATTTGGGGAGTCAACATTTAATGGACCCATATAGTTGAATAAGAACATCTTTGGGATTGTCTTTTTTTTTTTCACACATTTCACTTCTGCCTTTGCCAGTTAGTGGGAATTACAGAAACTTCACCTTTTATGTTCCCTCTATTTCCTGTAAATGAGCAAATTCATTTTTTTTTTGAGGATAGATTAACTGAACACTTTGTCCAAGATACCTGGTCCCACTTAGAATTTGGGGAAAAGGACATGCTAGGAACTTAAGAGTTTCCTACTAAGAAGAAAAGCAACAAAAACAAAAAACAAACAAAAAAAGAAATAAGGTATTCAGGGAAATGAGACAGGAGGAATAATTTACCTCTTATCCCATCTTTTTCTCCTCTTGGTCCAGTGTTGTTATTCTTATGCTATAACCACTTAAGCCTAATGAACCTTTAGAACATTTTTTCATATAACTATAAATTATTTTGATTTCTTAATCTGAAAACTGCTGGTTCATAGCCTTTGACCATTTACCAATTGGGGAATGATTCCTACTCTTATAGATTAGACAAAGTTCTTTATATTTTTGAGCTATGAGACCTTTATCTGAGAAACTACAAAAATTTTTATTAGATTAGAGAAATTCAAATTAAAACAACCTTGAGATATCGTTTTACACCTATCAGATTGGCTAAAATGATTGAAGGGGGAAGTGACAAATGTGTGAAAATTGGGACACCAATTCACTGTTGAGGGAACTGTGAATTGATCCAACCATTTTGAAGAACAATCTGGAATTATACCCAAAGAGTTATTAAACTGCTATACTCTTTGACTCAGCAATACCACTACTATGTCTATTTACAAAGATGACTGGGGGAAAGGAAAAGAACCTATAAGCTCTAAAATATTTCTAGCAGCTCTCTTTGTGGTGGCAAAGAACTAGAAATTGTGGGGATGCCCATCAATTGGTTAATGGCTGAACAAGTTGTGGTATATGATTGTAATGGAATACTGTTGTGCTGTAAGAAATTATGAACTCGGGGGCAGCTAGGTGGCGCAGTGGATAGAGCACTGGCCCTGGATTCAGGTGTACCTGAGTTCAAATCCAGCCTCAGACACTTGACACTTACTAGCTGTGTGACCGTGGGCAAGTCACTTAACCCTCATTGCCCTCCCCCAAAAAAGAAAAAAAAATGATGAACTTGATCTTAGAAAAATATGGGGGGGGGGCAGCTAGGTGGCACAGTGGATAAAGCACCAGCCCTGGATTCAGGAGTTCCTGAGTTCAAATCCAGCCTCAGACACTTAGTGGTTGTGTGACCCTGGGCAAGTCCCTTAACCCCCATTGCCCCGCAAAAAAAAAAAAAAAAAGAAAGAAAAGAAAAAAGAAAAATATGGATAGACGTGCACAAAATAATGAAGAGTGAAATGAGCAGAACCAAGAGAAAATTGTATACAGTAACAGCAGTATTGTTTTAAGAACATCTTTGAACAACTAAATCATTTTCACTATTATAAATATCCAAATAACCACAAAGGACATATGAAAGAAGATGTTATCTGCATCCAGAATAAGAAGTGATAAATAAAGGTATGTGTAGAATGATTTTTACATATATAAACATACGTATTTATGGGTGGTGGAGGGAGGAAGGAAGAAAAAGGGGAAAAGTTACATTGTTAATTTTATTATATATTTTTAAAAATAGTAAATTACACATAATAGATGGGCAGTTTCATGTACAATCATCTTTTTTCTCTTCTGTTATGGAAATGCTTGTTTTATTTCTTAAATTCAGAAATAAATAAAAATTTCAAAATACTACATTGTAAAATACTATCATTAATCCAAAGCAAAAAGAAAATAATATCCATTCCATGTATCAATGTACATTCATAAAAATGGGCATGCTACTAACAACAACAAAAAAAGAGACTAGTGAATCTTTCCAATAGGTACCTTCTCCCCTACACTTTCCCTCCTTTCTTAGTTTCTTGGCCTTTCCCTCCCTCCTTTTTTTCCTTCAACCCTGAGAGGCAGTTTTAGTGTAGAGGAAAGACACGTGGGATCGTGAGGCACCTGGTTTTGAATCCTGACTCCTATATTACCAGTTGTGTGACTATGGACAAGTATGTCATTTAACGCCTCAACCTTAGTTTCCTCATCTCTAAAAGTCTGAAATACTAATTGGATTACTTAATAAGATTATTGTGAGTGAAGTGTTTTGTACATCTTCGGGTGTCATTTGAGCATCACCTGTCATGTGAACCCAGTTCTGTAGACATAAACTTGGGGCTCATGGTTGATTCTCAGACTTTCCAAATTAGGGGTATTCTTCCTGTGCTGAAAAGGGAGAGATATGACAGTATTTAATCTTTCTATTTATTTTTTTAAACCACTCATTCAAATGGAATTATGCTTTATTGTTGTTCGGTCATTTTTTTTTCAGCCTTGTCCTGCTCTTCATGACCCCATTTGGGGTTTTCCTGACAGAGATACTGGAGTGGTTTGCCATTTCCTTCTCCAGCTCATTTTACAGATGAAGAAACTGAGGCAAACAGGGTGAAGTGACTTGCCCAGGGTCACACAGCTAATAAGTATCTGAGGAACAACAGTCTCTGACTCCAGCCCCAACACTCTATTCCACTATACCACCCAGCTGCCCTGCTTATAGTCAAAGGCAGTTTAATAAACTATTTGGGCATAATTCCAGATTGCTCTTCGAAATGGTTGTATCAGTTCACAGTTCCACCAACAGTGAATTAATGTGCCAATGAATAAGGAAATAGTAATTACAACAAAAATCATAGCTGTGGATCCCAGATGCACATGCCTTTTTTTTTTGTACATGCTATTTTTGGTGGCTTTATGGGCAGTTAAAGATGCCACAAAGATGTTTGGCAAAATAGGGATTGATGGGGGTCAGTATAAAAGAGGTTTGAAGACCAGAATATTTTCATTGTTTGGGGTTTCTCTCCTAACAAGGAGGAGACATTGAATTTACCATTGATATAAAAGTACCTTAAGCTACTTGTTTTTCTAACTAACAGATATATCAAGCTTCTAGTTAGTGGAAACACCTTAGACTCCAGAGTTCTCAGGGATAAGGTCTCTATGTTTGATACTGGAAGCTTTCCACACTGTGGTGCCTTAGCCCTGTGTTTATAGGAAGAGAGAGAAAACACCACCTTCCTACAGGAAGTGGTGGTGATGTGTACAGCATTGTTGGGCTAGAAGAAATAGGGAAAGACTTTTAACATAAGATTCTTTGGTAAAATGAAGGGCTCAGTCCTCACTTCAAAAGACTTTAACTTATGCTATCATAAAAATCTAGGTTAGCCTGGAATCCATGAGAAGACTGTAGTCATCTCATCATGTTACTAACTCCCCACCCCTGAAACACACATTCAAACCCCTCTGGGGAACATCACATCTCAGATGAAAAAACCATTTAGATCCATGATGATAAAATGCAGCCTGTCTCCACAGGGAGAACTGATGGAATCAACATGCAGACTGAAGCATGATGTTTTTCTTTATTTTTCTTGCTTTTTAAAAAAAAATTTTTTCTACATGGCTAATGTGGAAATGTTCATGATTTCATAAATATAATTGCTATAATTTCTTTTTTGTTGTTGCTTTGTTTTGTTTTTTAGGGGGGAGGGTTTGCAGGGCAATGGGGGTTAAGTGACTTGCCCAGGGTCACATAGCTAGCAAGTGTCAAGTGTCTGAGGCCGGATTTGAAATCAGGTCCCTCCTGAATCCAGGGCCGGTGCTTTATCCACTGTGCCACCTAGCTGCCCCCAAGAACTTATAATTTCTTGTCTTCTGAATGGAAGGGGAGGGAGAGAATTTGTAACTGAAAATAAAATATATAAAATTTTTAAAAGAAAAACCATTGGGGGAAGGATTGCAAAAACCCCTCAGGATACTACTTATTCTCTCTGGAGAAAAAAAAAAAAGGAAGGAAAGAAAGAAAAAAGATAACAGAAAAATAAGAAAAGCTGTAGGAAAGCCACAGAGGTTAAAAAATCAATGCTCTCATCTCAAGAACAGATAGGATGGGGGCAGCTAGGTGGCACAGTGGATAAAGCACCGGCCCTTGATTCAGGAGGACCTGAGTTCAAATCTGGTCTTGGACACTTGGCACTTGCTAGCTGTGTGACCCTGGGCAAGTCACTTAACCCTCATTGTCCCACAAAAAAACCCAAAAAACATTAAAAAAGAGGAACAGATAGGATGGAACAAACAGGTGGTTGTATCTAGGGGCACATAATAAAGTAGTGAGGGGGGTTAAAGCAGGAGAATAATCCTGTTTTTAAAAGTACTCTTTTAGGGGCAGCTAGGTGGTGCAGTGGATAGAGCACTGGCCCTAGATTCAGAAGGACCTGAGTCAAATACAGCCTCAGACCCTTGACACTTACTAGCTGTGAGACCCTGGGCAAGTCACTTAACCCCAATTGCCTCACCAAAAAAAAAAAAAATCTTAAAAAAAAAGTACTCTTTTAGAGGTATAGAATCTTGTTATCTCAAATGCGTTTAATTATACTCCACATTACTATAATGATTAGCATTTTCCCTCCCTCATACTCATGCAAACATGATCATAAGCTCCCTGAAGACAAGAGCACCTTTATATTCCCAGTGCTTTGAACACAACTATTTAAGCTGAATTTTTAAAAAGTTTTATTTATATCTTGTTTCTTATATCATCATAGTTAATCCAAGTATTCTCCTCTTACCCCTCCCAGAGATTCATACTATTTAATAGATATCTGTAGTATTTTTTGGAAAGGAAAAAAAAAAACAGCACAACTAATCAATACACAGAAAAAATCCAAAAACATGTACAATGTGTAACACCTGTGGATATCCCACTTCCACAAAGGGGTGGGTTGAGGCTTCTCCTATTTCTTCATTTGAGTACTACTTGATCTTCTAAATTTTGTTACATTCACTTCTAGGTTGTTTTGTTTGTTTTCGGTTTGGTGTGTTGTTCTTTCCATTTCCATTGTCGTAGTTAGAGTGTATAGTGTTTTCTTGGTTCTTACTTGGCTCTGGATCAGTTCATATAGATCTTTGTATGCTTTTCTGCATTCATCACACACATCATTTCTTACAGCACAGTAGTGTTCCGTTACATTCATGTACCACACTTTGTTTAGCCATTCCCCAGTTGATGGTCATCTACTTTTTTTCTACTTCTTAGCTATAACAAAAAGTGGAGTATAAGGGGACTTTATTTTTATCAATGACTTCCTTGCTGTATAAGCCTATAAGGGAGTCTAGCTCAAAGGGCATGAACATTTTAGTCACTTTATTTGCATAATTCCAAAATACTAAATTGAATTTTATTACTGCATTCAACATCTCATGTTTCAAGAGCCATGGGTAGTACACATTTATTATTTATTATCACTGAAATTAAGTAGCCCCATTAGGAAACTAATAAGCACTTAGATTTTTACACCTATACATTTTTATATCCTTTTAATCGATATATGTACTACTTACTATTTAATGAGCTTTTCCCACTATTATTTTATATCCACATTTTCAGTACACATACTTAGTAATAAAAGTATTACATGATATATACTAGCAAGAAACATAATATAAAATGTAATTCACTTAGCCATTTCACTATTATTAACCATTTGTATTGTTGGCAATCTCTCTGTTATAAAGGACTACAGGGACCCTTATGAATGGATAAGTGACCCTTTCTATTTGAATTAGAATCCAGGAAACTTTCTAAGACAATAAATTGCTGACCTGTGTTAGTAGAAGAGTTTTCCTCACTGGAATTCACTACATCAATGAAATTGAAATTCTAGAACAAAAGAAAATATTCCCCTCAAATGGGTAAAATAAACTAACTTTACTCACATGTTACTGGATTGTTCTTCAGAAAGCTAAGGCCAATTTACATTGCCACCAGTAGAATATACTTGTTTTCCTGCTTTGGAGTTTTATAATTGTTTTTGCCAGTTTAACAAACAAAAGCTTTCCAAGATTTTTAAAATTTGCATTTAATTGACTACTAGTAGGACTGCATTTTTGCCCTGTTGACATTTTACTCATATTTCCTCATATGTGAAAACTCTGTTAGTGTCAACCTGGATTAAATTCTCATTACTGGTAACTAAAGAGAAAAAATTAAGAAGCAGTTATGTAATGAAAGATGTCAGAGAAAACTTTTTTTTAATGTTTGAAACTACCATACAGCTCCTTTTATCCATCATGGATCAGGGAGAGGAAATAGAATTTTTAATTTTACAAACTATTTGCATATGGCTGTTTACTGAGTTTCTCATCCCACTTTTGGCTGCAAAGAATAACAAGAATGAATGAGGGGGGCAGCTAGGTGGCACAATGGATAAAGCACTGGCCCTTGGTTCAGGAGGACCTGAGTTCAAATCCAGTCTCATACACTTGACACTTGCTAGTTGTGTGACCCTGGGCAAGTCACTTAACCCTCATTGCCCCACCAAAAAAAAAATGAATGAGAGGGTAAAGAAGAACAGATTGTGGGATCTCTGAAAGTTGTTGAGCATAAAATATCCTAGAATATGTTCACAGAGCTCGTTGTTACCAAGGTAGAAGTAATAGGATTTAACAAGTGATTGGATATGGGGTTTAGAGGTGGTGAGAAAGTGAAGAGTCTAAGATGACACCTAGGTTGTAAGCCTGGGTGATTAGAAGGATAATGGTAGCCTTGACAGTAATCTGAAGTTAGGAGGTTGGGAGCCCTTGGAGGGAAAAGATGAGTCCAGTCTTGGACATGTAGGATGTCTATGGGATATCCAGCTCGAGATGTCCAATGGGCTAATTGGAAATACAAGGGGTTAGTTGAAATAGATTTGAGAATCTCCTGCATAGAGTCATGAGAAAAAAGTCAACAGCTTGAAAAGCCAAATGGAAAAGGAGATACAAAAGCTGTCTGAAGAAAATAATTGCCTAAGAATTAGGATTGAACAAATGGAAGCTAGTGACTTCATGAGAAACCAAGACACAGTAAAGCAAATGCTATTGAATAAAAAAAATAGAGGGCAATATGAAATATCTCCTTGGGAAAACAGCTGACCTGGAAAATAGATCCAGGAGAGATAATTTGAAAATCATTGGAGTACCTGAAAATCATGAACAAAATAAGAGTTTACACATCATCTTCCAAGAAATTATCAGGGAAAATTGCCCTGATATTCTGGAAGCAGAAGGTAAAATAGAAATTGAAAGAATCCACCAATCACCTCCTAAAAAAGATCCCAAACAGAAAATTTCCAGGAATATTATAGTCAAATTCCAGAGCCCCCAGGTCAAGGAGAAAATATTGCAAGCAGCTAGAAAAAAGGAATTCAAATATAACACAAGATCTAGCAGCATCTACATTTTTTTTTGCAGGGCAATGGGGGTTAAGTGACTTGCCCAGGGTCACACAGCCAGTAAGTGTCAAGTGTCTGAGGCCAGATTTGAACTCAGGAACTCCTGAATCCAGGGCTGGTACTTTATCCACTGCGCCACCTAGCTGCCCCAAGCAGCATCTACATTAAAGGACCGGAGGGCATGGAATATGATATTCCATAGGGCAAAGGAACTAGGACTATAGCCAAAAATCACATACCCAGCAAAACTGATTATAATCTTTCAGGGGGAAAATGGGACTTCAATGAAAAAGAGGACTTTCAGTCACTTGTGATGAAAAGACCTGAACTGAATAGAAAATTTGACTTCTAAATACAAGACCCTAGAGAAGCATAAAAAGATAAACAGGAAAAAGAAATCATGAGGGATATTAAAAGATTAAACTGTTTATATTCCTACATGGGAAGATAATACTTCTAACTCATAAGAACTTTCTCAGTAACAGGGTAGCTGAAAGGAATATACTTAGACAGAGAACATAGGTGTGAGTCGAATATGAAGGGTCATATCTGTAAAGCATTTATTTTTTGTTTATCATTTTTTTGTGGGGCAGGCAGGGTGGGGTGGCTTATGTCTGGGGCTTCCTTGGTCCAGGGCTGGTGCCTTGTCCACTGTGTCACCTAGCTGACCCATGATGACATCTTCAAAATAAAGTTAAGGGGTAAGAGGAATAAATGCACTGGAAGAAAGGGAAAGGGAGAGGTGGACTGGGGAAAAGTAGCTCACATAAAAGAAACAAGAAAAACTTATGGAGAGGAGGGGAAGATGAGGAAGGAGTGGGGGAGTAAGTGAACCTTACTCTCATCAGAATTGACTCAAAGGGAATAACATACACACTCAAGTGGGTATAGTAATATATTGTACCCTGAGGGAAAGTGGGAGGGGAAGGAAGGAAGGCCAGATTGGGGGAGGAGGCAGCAAAAAGCAAAACACTTTCGAGGATGGATAGGGTGAAGGAATATAGAAAATAGTGTAAATATCAAGGGGAGGGAATAAAATGGAGGGTAATACAGTTAACAATAGTAACTGAAAGAAATGATGAGCAGGATGCTATCAGAAGGACATATGAAAAATGCAAACCATCAAGAGAGGAAGAACTGATGGCATCTGAATACAGATTGAAGTATAATTTTACTTGTTAGCTCCTCTTTCTAAAGTTATTCTATTTTCTTTCATAACTTGAGTAATGTGAAGATGCTTGGGCATAATTGCACATGTATGACATTGAATTGTTGGATTTCATAGGGAGGTATGAGGAGGGAGGGAGGAAGAAAATTTAGAACACAAAAGTTTTAAAAAATCAATGTGAAAAGAAATGATGAGCAGGAGGAGTTTAGAGAAACCTGGAAGGACTTACATGAACTGATGCTGACTGAGAGGAGCAGAACCAGGAGAACATTGTACACAGTAACAGCAACATTGTGTGATGAACAATGGTGAAAGACTTGGCTCTTTTTAGCAATGCCAAAACAATTTCAAAGAACTTCATGATAGAAAATGTTCTCAATATCCAGAAAAAAGAACAGTGGTTTATGAATGCAGGTTGAACCATCCTGTTTCTATTTTTGGGCTGTTTTTTCCTCCTTTTTTGAGTTTTTCCCCTTGTGCTCTGATTCTTCTTTCACAATATGACTAATGCAGAAATATGTTTAATGTGATTGCACATATATAACCTATGTTAGATTGATTGCTTTCTGTCTTGGGGAGGAGGGAGGGAAGGAAAGGTGGGAGAAAAATTTGGAACTAGAAATCCTATAAAAACAAATGTTGAAAACTATCCTTATATATAACTGAAAAATAATAAAATACTAAATAAGAGAATCTCCTGCATAGAGGAGTAGTCACAACTATGGGATCTAGTGAGCTCACCAAGTGAAATAGTGTAGAGGGAGAAGAGAAGAGGCCTAGGGTAGACCCTTGGGAGATACCTGGGGTTAGTGGACATGACCTAGATGAAGGTTCAGCAAAGAAGACCAGGAAGGAGGCATTTGAATAGTTATCCTGACACTTCTGTGCCCCCTCACACTCTTAAATGAAATATTAATGTAATATTGACTCCTGGTTAGTGGAAGTTTTGTTGAATGTTAAATTAAGTTCTGATCTTGATTTGAAAAAAAAGAATTTGACTTAATGGTCTTATAATACATATGAACCCCACTATAGCACTATAAACCCTGTGTCCAACATGTGAACTATGAACCAGAAGCAGCATACCTGATCCTGTCAGGTTTTAGCCAGAAAAATTTTAAAAGTGTATTATATAGCATTTATGGGGCCACTAGGGTCTAACCACAGGAAATTTCTGCCTCTGTGGAGACAATCCTTTGGCAATGTTTGGGTTCATCTTGCTCTGAAAATAGATTTTCTTTTGTGAAACTGCAGAAATCAATGTCATAAGAAATCAATATTGAGAAGTGTATGGACTAACACCCCATGGATGTCTACAATGGTTTATTAGTTTGATGTTAAATACCAGTATTCTTCCTGACTTGATCAAAATTGATCAATGATGAGCACTGAGCACACGTATCTGTATTTATAATCTTGATCAAACTGTTTTTTGAACTTTGTTGTCTGTATTTTAAAAATTGATATGTTTGAATTACTAATAGGCTATATAGGTCAAAATGTAAAAGGTAAAATGTTATCACAAATCACCAATTTCATCATGTGGTTCCTTGCTGGGGAAAAAGAAAAACACCAGACATCCTTGCAGTTTAATGTGAAAGTAAACAGATTTATACAATTCATCAAATATGTAATACCAGTAAATAAAAAGGATAACAGAACAGAAGCATTGCTGTCAAATAAGTCATTATAAAAATATTGGTACCACACTGTTACTATGACTTTATAGTAACAATAACAACGATACACATTAAAACAGATTTTGATATTTTGAAGTATGAGACATTATTTATTGTATTATAAGAGATTCAAAATAGAACATAAACCAAGAGAAATTAAACATTATTGAAATAAAACATACCATTCTACCTTACTTCCCCAACATCCCTCCTCAAAATGGATGCAGTATTTCAGAGGTGTACACCCCAAATTACAACAAATATATCTTGTGACATTGACCATTACCTTTCATTACAGATATAACGTTATTTCAAACTATTTGCCAGAAGTGCCTTAAATTTTTCTACATTGCACTCCATCATGATTGAAACTTTGTTTTTCTTCTCAAGCTTATCATCAATATCCAAAACCATCATTCCTCGGGTGTGGAAGCCAGCCAGTTCCACAGACACAGAACAGACTATTGCTTTAGTGATAAAATCCTCATCAATTGCAGCTGCTATAGCAAAGCAATCAGAAGGCATATAGCCTGGTGTCCAGAACAGTGTGGTGCACTTCTGTACATGTTTCTTCAAACAGGTCACAGTATAAGCATTGATTTCTTTCAAAAATTTAGCTTTTTGATTATTTTGTGAAGTCCACTGCTCATAAAATTCCTAGAGAACAAGAAGAGAGGATGCTAAAATATATATATACATATATGCGTGTATATATAATACATATATTATATGTGTGTTTTAATACATATGTTTACATGATTTATCTAGCTTTTTTTACACAATTTATCTTCTTAGTTTAAGAAATGCAAAATTTGAGGGCAACTAGGTGGTACAGTGGATAAAGCAAGGGCCCTGGATTCAGGAAGACTTGAGTTCTAAATGTGGTCTCAGACACTTGACACATACTAGCTATGTGACCCTGGGCAAGTCACTTAACCTTCATTGCCCCACAAAAAAAGAAATGCAATATTCCAAACATTTGTAGATATTCATTCCTGAACTGAAAGGTAGTATTCATTAACTTGACTTTTTAAAAAACACACTCTAATATTAACTTATTATATTCCTTTTTTTTCTGTTTAGACTAGTCCTATGATGGCTAAATTTAATCTGTAATTTAAAAAATCTGTGATATCAAAATACCCCCCAACTAGCTCCTCTATGTGATTCTGCTGGCAAAGAAAAAATGATGCCATTTAGGGTTAACAACCATCCACATAGACAGAGGGTGTAGGTATAAGTTGATTTTGATGTGAAGATTTAAAAAAAACAAACAACCTTAAGGGGTGACCAAAAAGAAAGGGGAGGCAGAATGGGGTAAATCACCATCATATGAAGAAGCACAAAAGACCTATTACAACAGAGGGAGAGAAAGGAGGGGTGAGCATTATTTCAACCTTACTCTCATCTGATTTGGCTCAAAGAGGGAATAACATACACACTCCACAGGCTATAGAAATTTATCTTATGCTATGGGGATGTAAGAGGGGAAAGGGGAAAGAAAAGGGTAGGATGCTGATAGAAGGGAAGGCAAAACTATGGGTAAGGGGAAAAGAGGGAGGTGGGGTTGACAGAAGGAAGGGCAAAACTAGGAGGCAAAAGAAAAAAGGTTGATGGGGCTGATAGAAGGGAGGGTAGATTTAGGGAGGTGGTGGTCAGAAGCAAAGCACTGGTGAGAAGGGACAGAGCAAAAGGAGAAAGAAAAGTATAAATGGGGGGGGGATAGGATGGAGGGAAATACAGTCAGTAATCATAACTGTGAATGTGAATGAGATGAACTCTCCCATAAAACAGAATTGAATAGCAGAGTGGATTAAAAAACAGAATCCTACAATATGTTGTTTATAAAAAACACATTTGAAGCAGAGAGATGCAAACAGAGTAAAGGTAAAGGGGGGGGGGAAGCAGAAATATATTATAATTCAGCTGAAGCAAAAAAAAAGGAGGAGTAGCAATCCTTATCTAAGACAAAGCAAAAGCAAAAATAGACCTAATTAAAAGAGATAAGGAAGGAAACTACATCTTGCTAAAAGGTGCCATAGACAATGAAGTCATATCAATACTAAACATATATACACCAAGTGGTATTGCATCCAAATCCTCAGAGAAGCTAAGTGAGTTACAGGAAGAAAGAGACAGCAAAAAATAGACAGTGGAGGACCTCAACCTCCCCCTCTCAGAACTAGATAAATCTAACCACAAAATAAGAGAGAAGTTAAGGAGGTGAATAGAATTTTAGAAAAATTAAATATGATAGCCCTCTGGAAAAAACTGATGGGGATAGAAAGAAATATACCTTTTTTCTCAACAGTACATGACACCCACAGAAAAACTGACGATGTATTAGGGCATAACTTCATAGTCAAATGCAGAAAGGCATAAACAGTAAATGCATCCTTTTCAGATCATGATGCAATAAAAATTATGTGTGATAAAGGGCCATGGAAAGATAGACCAGGGGCAGCTAGGTGGCACAGTGGATAAAGCACTGGCCTTGGATTCAGGAGGACCTGAGTTCAAATCCAGCCTCAGACACTTGACACTTAACTAGCTGTGTGACCCTGGGAAAGTCACTTAACCCTCACTGCCATGAAAAAAAAAAAAGAAAGATAGACCAAAAATTAATTACAAACTAGATAATCTCATTTTAAAGAATGAGTGATGGGGGCAGCTAGGTGGTGCAGTGGATAAAGCACTGGCCCTGGATTCTGGAGTACCTGAGTTCAAATCCTGCCTCAGACACTTGACACTTACTAGCTGTGTGACCCTGGGCAAGTCACTTAACCCCCATTACCCTGCAAAAAAACAAACAAACAAAAAAATAAAGAATGAGTGGATCAAACAACAAATCAGAAACTATCAATAATTGCATTAAAGAGAATAACAGTAACAAGACAACATAGGATCAACAACAATCTTAGCACTTTTTTGTTGTTATACAGTCATTTCAGTTGTGCCTGACTCTCCATGACCCTATTGGGAGTTTTCTTGGGAAAGATACTAGAGTGGTTTGCTATTTCCTTCTCCAGCTCATTTTACAGATGAGGAAACCAAGGCAAACAGGCCTAAGTGACTTGCCCAGCATCATACATGTCAAATTTGGACTCGGGTCTTCCTGACTCCAAACTCTATACTGCTCCACCTAGCTGCCCCAAGTCCTACATATAAAGCTTTCATTTGTATCACAGGTCTTAAAATGTTCTATTTAGGAGGATTAAAATGATAGTAATAAAGTCTAAGTTTTTTCCATGTGTAGCTATACTGTTTTCCTGTTAGATAATAGAGGGAGGAAAATGGTCTGAAACAAAAATCAAGCATCAAAAAAAGTTAAATAAGTTTATACATTTAAAAAATGTTTAAATGTAACAGTACAAATAAAGACAAAAGCAAAGGATCCTGGGAAGAGAAAAAAAGTATAAATAAAATGAAAATTAGGACTTTTCCATGTCCTTTTCCTTAGCTAACCCTACTTTTGACCATATCTCTCATTTTACTTCCAGGGAATTACCATGGGGATTAGTCTGTTAAGAAAAAAAAAAATCTAAGTAGCATCTTACCCAAGGCAGTGTATACATGCATACAAATTCCCAAGTTGCTATGTAAGTAGGGCAAGTGAACTCATTTAAGACAATGTAAGCTGCTTCTGGATCTGCTGCAAAATTGAATTCTGAACATGGATCTGTATTCCCTCTGGCTAAAAAAAAAAATAAAATATACAGTATAAATTCTTAATTTTTTATAATTTCCTTTTAATTTCAAAATGAAAAAAGTATATTATCTACATAATTATCCTTTCAACATTAAAAATGCAATCAGTTGACTCGAATTTTGTAATCTATAGAATAAAGGAGCAATAAATCTTAAAAAATACAATTAGGTAAATATACTGGTAAATTAATTTCCTTTTCATTGTCCTAACCTCCCCACCCCCTCTTTTCTGGGTTGTGAAAACTAACATGTTAACACCTTGCACTATTTTAGAAACATTAAGCTCTTTTTTTTTTCTTTCTTTCTTTCTTTCTTTTTTTTTTTTTGGTGGTGAGGCAGTTGGGGTTAAGTGACTTGCCCAGGGTCATGCAGCTAGTAAGTGTCAAGTGTCTGAGGCTGGATTTGAACTCAGGTCCTCCTGAATCCAGGGCCAGTGCTCTATCCACTGCGCCACCTAGCTGCCCCACATTAAGCTCTTTTTAAAAAAATATCTATATATATATATATAAATCTTATTTCCATTTCTTTGGAGGACAGCAATATGATAAGTGTTCCAAAAATATTGTCATTTAAAACTCTTAATTTGCAGTCCACTTTCTAGGAGGTTCTCCTCATTTAATCTCATCCATTTTTCACCTGTTAAGAGGATACCTGATGCCCTCCTTTCATTCCCAGTAATTTGTATGGCTTGTTTATTTGAAAATATTTTTCATTTTACTGCATTCATGTTTTGTCTTCCTTGTTCAACACTGTATTTCTGTAAATATTCCCATTCCTTAATAATAAAAATAGTTAGCATTTATATAGGGCAGATAGGTGGCACAATGGGTAGAACACCAGGGCTGGAGTTAGGAAAACCTGAGTTCAAATCTGGCCTCAGATACTTGCTATGTGACCCTGGGCAAGTCACTTACCCTGTTTGCCTCCATTTCTTCATCTGTAAAATGGGCTGGAGGAGGAAATGGCAAATCACTCCAATATCTTTGCCCCCCCCCCAAAACCCCTCAACCCAAATGGGATCATGAAGAGTCAGATACAACTGAACAACAAAAAACCTTTATACAGCACTTAGCACCATGCTTGGTAAGTGCTAAAATGATAGTTGATTGCCTGCTAAAGTACTTTAAGGTTTGCAAAACACTTTACAAATGTTATTTTAATCCTCACAACTACTCTGGGAAGTAGGTGCTATTATTATCCCCATTTTATATATGAGTACACTAAGCCTGAGAGAGGTTAGGTGACTTACTCAAGGTCACACATCTAATACATATCAGAGGCTAGATTTTAATTCAGATCTTCCTGACTCTACTCACTTTGCTGATATTTACCTGCCTCTGTAATAAATGTACTTGAGTGTCTATTACTCTACGATGTGCTCTTTGTATATTCCATAAATTATTGTTGACAACCAGAAGACAATAATACTTGAACATACTCACAATTCATATTTCCTCCCATCATGAACAGATTTTTAATTTTCTTAGGAAAGCTTGGGTCCATTTTCACAGCCAGAGCTAGATTGGTCAAAGGGGCAGTGGCTACCAAAGTTACCTACCAAAAAATCAATGGTGGTTAAAAAAACCCCAAGAAAATGGACAAACAAGCCAGAGTGAATGGCTAATTGTGCTTTGAGGTATGGTTTTTGGGGCTAAAATTTCTCCTGAAAAGACTGTTTAAATCTCTTCAAGGATTCAGGTCATAATTACCTCCTGGAATGAGTGTAGGATGTGACAAATGATCACGAGGGGGGGGGGGAGTCAGATATACAATCTAAGATAGTGAGGGATAGAGGAAGAGCAACAGTGTGGTATACTGTGACATGATCACCTGGCCAGGTAGTTGACTAATCATTCTGATCATTGCAGGCACTGCATGTTCTTGTTGGAGTTTGTCTAGTCCTGGAGCATCTGGGTCAGGAATATCGCCCAAGCCATCTTTTCCAAAATAATTATCACTTTTCAGATTATTAAGGAATGGGGAAGAAGCTCCTTGATAAACTGGAATCTAAAATTAATGAAAATAATAAGAATAACAACAATAATGATAATAATAGGACAGCGGTCACAATTCCCAAACTGTTGCTAACAAATAAAAGTCACATGCAGTATCCTGGTTCCCTTATGACTTATAATTTAGAGTCTGACCTCAAATTTGATGCATAGTACTTTGTATCTCACGTGTTTATCAAGGTGTAATTTGTGTTCTTGTCTTGGATGCTCTCTTAGAGATGATTAATTCCTTCAAGCCAGTGGCTGCTCTGTATAATTCTTTTTTGTATCCCATAACACCTGGTACAGTGTCTTGCAATGAAATAGGAACTTCACGGCATTTTACATCATGTGTCCTTTGGAGTTGAGAAGAGTTGCTTAAATTGGATATTAGTTATCAGATTAGATAAATTGCAAAACTGATTGGCTTGCTTCAACACTGCCCCCATCTCCATTCCCAAATCTGATAATTAATAAGCACAGAAGATGGACAGATGGGATATGGAGAATAAGGTATGAATCTCAATTCAACAAATTGATAATTAGCACCTGGATAATCTAAAGTTGACTTTGTTTTTGGTTTTTCACAGAAACTAACATGAACCTAAATTCTTAACCATTTAAAAATATCATCTAGGGGGCGACTAGGTGGTGCAGTGGATAAAGCACCGGCCCTGGATTCAGGAGTACCTGAGTTCAAATCCTGCCTCAGACACTTGACACTTACTAGCTGTGTGACCCTGGGCAAGTCACTTAACCCCCACTGCCCTGCAAAAAAAAAATATCATCTAAATGAACAGAACTTTAATAAAATGTCATTTGGGATGGAAACAGTCAATGCGAAAATTAGCATGTTTGTGGGAAGACAGACACACTAATACAGTAGTGTGAATCAATCTAATCCTTTTGGAAAACAAATAGGAATTAAGTGAGAAAATCCACTAAACCAAATTTCTTTTGCCAATGGTCACACTGTTACTGGGTGTAATCTGGAAATATATTTCCACAGGTAGGTCAAAGAGAAAGAAAGGCACCATACATATCAAAAGAGACATAATAGCCCTATATGATTACCAGAACAATAAAAACATGAAAACAAAGTAGATGGCCATTTGATTGGATGAACAGCAGAATAAATTGTGGCATATGAATGAAATGGAATATTATTTTCCAGCCAATAATGTTTTCAGAAATGACAAGAATTTAGAGAAATATAAAATTTTTATAACCTGGTGCAGAGAGAAGTAGAACAATATACACCATGACTATAATAGCATAAAAGAAAAATGCACAAAGAAAGGAAAACTGAGTAACTGTGCTTAGAAAATGTACCTGAAGAACAGCTAATGAGACATCCCTCTCAGGAGAGAGATGGGAAAAACATAGTTATAGAATGCAGCATACACTATCAGATGTGACCATTGGGTTGGTTGCTTTGGCTTGAAAGGTTTACCTTGTTACAAGGGAAGGTTTAATGCTGGGGGCACTGGTGGGATGGAGGGAACAGGAAATTATATTAAAAAAATAATTCTGATGTAAAAAAGAGGCATCAATTAAACATATATATAACAAGGTCATTTTGGCTCAGTTTCTCCTAATGAATGATTTGCTAAGGATATTTAGCTGTCTTTTAACAATTTTTATTTTTATGATGTATAGTAAAGTGAGCAGAACCAAGAGAACAACATGCACAGAGACAGCAACATTGTTTGATGAAGAATTGTGAATGACTTGACTTTTCTCAACAATACAGTGATCCAAAACAATCCCAAAGGACTACTGATGAAACATACTATCCACCTCCAAAGAAAGAACTGATATTGATGGAACAGACTAAAGTGTATACTATTTTCACTTTCTTCCATTTTTTCTTTTAATCAAGTTTTTTTGTACAAAATGACAAATATGGTAATACTCTGCATAATCATAAAAAATTTTAGTTTTAGTTTCAAATTCTCTTCCTTGACCCATTGAGAAGGCAAGAAATATGATACCCATTATACATATGAAGTCATACAAAACATATTTCCTCATTAGCCATGTTAAAAAGGAAAAAAAGCAAGAAAAATAAAGAAAAGAAAAAATATACTTCAATATGCACTGAGTCCATCAGTTCTCTATCTGGAGGTAAATAGTATTTTACATTGTGAGTCATTTCAAGTTGTGGTGGATTATTGTACTCATCAGAGTTCCTGTCTTTCATCAATAGATTATCTTTACAATATTGCTATAACTGTGTAGATTGTTCTACTGGCTCTACTCACTTCACTTTGCATCAGTTCATACAAATCTTCCTAGGGTTTTCTGAAGCTAATCCCTTCAATTATTCCTTACAGCACAATAGTATTCCATCACATTTATATGCCATAACTTATCCAGCCATTCCCTGGTTCATGGGTATCTGCTCAGTTTCCAATTTTTGTCATAACAAAAAGAGCTGCTATAAATATTTTTGTATATATGGGCCCTTTTCCTTTTCCTTTGATCTCCTTGGGCTATAGACCTTGTAGTGGTATTGCTGGGTCAAAGAGGATGCATAGTTTTATAACCTTTGGACATAGTTCCAACTAGTTCTCCAGTAGGGACTGGTTGGTTCACAGCCCCACCAACAGTGCTTGATGTACCTATTTTCCCACATTCCCTCCAGCATTTGTCATTTTCCTTTTCTGTCATAGATGAGTGAGATGGTATCTCAAAGCTGTTTTAATTGCATTTCTCTAAATCACTGGTGATTTGGAGCATTTTTATAGGACTATTGATAGCTTTGATTTCTTCTTCTGAAAACTGTCTATATCTTTTGCCCTGTATTTAGTTTTCTAAAAGATTTTCCTTTCCTGAGAGTAGGTTTAATAAGGGTGATGTCTGACCGTCTTGGGCCTCATACTGCCCAAAATAAGGATGTCTGTATCCACATCTGGGAATATAGCTCCATCAATGCTGTCATCACTAAACTAAAAGTCCTTTATTATTCTAGCCCATGAGAGCCAATATGTCATGTTGGCTCAAGCAGAAGTCACTTGCCGTACTCTCATTTCTAACTTAGGAGACAGAAAAAGAGGTTAAGAATGGGAACATCAATGCAGAAAATGAAGATATCCAAAACATACCAGCTACAGAAAAGGCCTCGTGAATTGTGCCAAATTTCATTATCTTCAGACTTCTGCTGATTAATTTTTTTTCAGGGCAATGAGGGTTAAGTGACTTGCCCAGGGTCACATAGCTAGTAAGTGTCAAGTGTTTGAGGCAGGATTTGAACTTGGGTCCTCCTGAATCCAGGGCCAGTGCTTTATCCACTGCACCACCTAGCTGCTGCCTAAATATTTTTTTAATAACAAAAATTTTTATTAATAGTTTTCGATTCCAGTTTTTATTCTTCTTTCCCTCCCTCCCCTTCCCTCCCCCTCCCTGAGGCAGCAAACAATCATATATGGGTTATACGTGTATGATTATGTAAAACATTACCATATTTGTCATTTTGTACAAGAAAAATTGATTTAAAAAAATGAAAGTGAAAAATAGCATGCTTCAGTCTGTTCCATCAATATCAGTTCTTTCTTTATAAGTGGATCATTAAGTCACAAAGCCTCAAATCTTCTCAGTGAAGTAGGTCTAGGCTAACTGCAGTAAGCGGGGTGGGGAGGGAGGTTGGAAGAGACTGGAAAGAATCCATTGCATACAGTTAAATATGAAATCAGAAATCATGCCTTCAAAACTACTCTATGTAATCCATAGATTAAAAAATAGAGTAATTCTTTTTGTGGTACCAAATAAATGGAAATTCAGTGGGTGTCCATGAATTGGGAAATAACTGAGCAAACCATGGTATGTGAATGTGATGGAGTACTAATGTGCCGTAAGAAATGAAATGGATAGTTCTAGAGAAACCGGGAAAGACTTGTATAAGAGAAGTGAGCAGAACAACTCAAAAGATTGAAGAACACAACCACTAACCATGATTCAAGAGGACTCATGATGAAATATGCTCTCCAATTCCCCTGACAGAGAGGTGTGATGGACTTAAGGTACAGATTGAGACAGGTTTGCTTTGGACATAGCCAGTTTGGAAATTTGTTTTGACTAACTTTTCATATTTGTTATGAGTTTTGTTTTATTTTTCAGTGTGTATAGGGAGTGGGGTGAAAGACGGTGAAGGTGAATTTTCAGTAAGAGGTTTTTTTTAATTATTAGGGATAAAGTTTTATCATTTGCTGTACTTGGAAGGCAAATAAGTTACCTGTAAACTGTTACACTTCTGTAACACCCGAAGGACGTTTTTACACACGTTATCCACTGAAGTATTCCCAAAACAGCAAGTGATCCCCAGAATTTCAACATTAGGTGCTCCCAGAGCCATCATTAAGGCGATAGCATCATCTACCCCAGCATCTACATCAATCACCAGTAATTTCTTTTCTACTGCTGACATTTCTATCAGAACAAAACAGAGGCATAGAATAAATGGAAATGCAATGAAATCCTTACATTTTATGGAAAAAACCAAAAGTGTCTGATACTTTAATGACTTATTTTATTTAAGTTTTCATGGAGAACATACATTTGTGTTTTTCAAATCAGTTTAACTCCTTGACTTTAGAGTCAAGAAACCTGAGTTTGAATCTCATTTCAGACACTGTGTAATTAAGGCTAAATCATTTCTCCTCTCAAGGTATCTGTTTCCTCATGTGCAAAATGAAGATAATAAAACTTGCACCACTCACCTTACAGAGTTGTTGTTAGAAAAGAGCTTTTGAAACCTTAAAAATATAATTCAAATGTGAGATGTGATTATTATTGCTACTCATTTTACTTTACTTTTTTTCATGGAGTTCAGATGGCAATGATCTAAAGACAAGTAGCTATCCTGCTGATATTCTTTTATATTTCATATTTTGAAGACTGTTGTGCATATGGATAAGATGATAGTTTTGTAATACAAAAATATTAAGTTCACCTTCTTTAGACTCACTGTAGGCATCTTCAGGATAATTTTGAAATTAGCATTATATTATTATGATGATTATTTGGTACAAGGAGTACCTGTAATAATGCAAATTAAAACCCATCCATGTTGCAAGTTATCTTGTGCAATTCTTGGCCATATCCTCCCAAATGTTTGATACTGGGGGCACCCATTGTACTGGAGGCTTTCCTTATTTTTTCCCCGACATCTTAAGGGTACTATTCAAGTACTCAGACCATACACCCACTCTCTGCCACTTTCTTCACATGGCCTACTCATTTTCTCTTTTTGTCATACTGTTCCTTGATGACATCTTTTTCTTCCACTCTTTAAAGTTACATGTTGCAGCCTGCTCACATCCACCATTCACCTTTCAGGTGAAATGGTGTTCTAGGTCTCAGTGCCTGCCATACATTAACCCAAGTGTAAAGTTTTTTTGTTTTTGGTTGTTTTTGGTTTTTTTAGTGAGGCAATTGGGGTTAAGTGACTTGCCCAGGGTCACACAGCTAGTAAGTGTTAAGTGTCTGAAGTCGGATTTGAACTCAGCTCCTCCTGACACCAGGGCCGGTGCTCTATCCACTGCGCCACCTAGCTGCCCCCAAGTGTAAAGTTTGAATGGAAATGATGAACCTTTGCCGTTATGAGAAGCTTGGAGGCCAGTTTGCTGAAAACAATCCAGCTGATTCTCTTCTTCCCTTTCAACTCTAGGCCTGCTCAGTGTCAATCTATATCATCTGTCCCAGATATACATGCTATTAGACAAGTTCTATGTGGGGGGTAGGAGGGTCCTTTTTCAATCTGAACACTAGATATCCTTCATTCATTTGGTCTTTCCTCTGTGGATGGCCAAGCCAAAGTCCTTTAAGTGACCACAGATCTGCTCAGGGAGGCTCTGCCAAGTCTTGGGTTTTGATGCAATCAACATCATGTCATCAGTAAACAGGAGCATACGGAGGACCTTAACTTGACTTAGGTGAACTCTTTGCTGGTTCTCTCCCACCATAGAGGGAAATACTTTTTTTTTGAGCATACATCTTCCTAGTTTATGCCTCAACTGAAGTTTATTATCAGAGGGTCATTGACCAGGGTTATTCTTATTATTCTATCTCCAAGGGAATCTTGAATGATTTTGATAAATGAATGGGAAACGCTTTGTTGTAAGGCTTTCCATAATCAATAAACATTAAGTATAATAAGATATTATATTCTGTACACTTTTTAGTCAATTATGAGATGGTAAAGGTGTGGTTGTTGACTACCTCTTAGGAAAGCCTGTATGTTTGATACCCTCATCAAGGATACCATCAATTTGTGTATAGATGATCCCCATATAGATTGTTATTGTTATTATTATTGGAAAATTATTCTTCTCATATTGTTCAGTCAAGTTCAGAAAGAAATGGTCCTGAGGCAATTATTCTCTTTTTTTTATACTTAATGCTCTGGGGAATAATATAACAATTTTTGAAAATGATATATGGGGGCAGCTAGGTGGCGCAGTGGATAAAGCACCAGCCCTGGATTCAGGAGGACCTGAGTTCAAATCTGGCCTCAGACACTTGACACTAGCTGTGTGACCCTGGGCAAGTCACTTAGCCCTCATTGCACCACAGAAAAAAAAAAAAAAGATATATGTTTAATGCTCTGCAGACAAATTGCAAAGGTGGATAAAATAACTGCATTTTGTAATTGAATAAATATATTAGGATGCAAGCTCACCCTCTGGAGCTTCATTGAAAACATTCCCAACTCCAGGGACAGCAGGCAGGATTATGGGCTCGTGTACCTCATCCCTTTACCAAATTACTATTTTTTATTTCTTCTGCCAGATCTCTGTATTTTGAAAACTTTTTTTGCTCCACTCACTCATCTTAGAGATTTTTTTAGTATTTGGTTTGGCCACTCCTATTAAAAATAGGATCCTTAAGTTTTTATGAACCAGTGTTATATCTGGGCAATTGTGTACAACAATTTAGTCTGGGGTAACGCTCAAGTGCCAGAAGAATCGTATTGGTTGAGTACTCAAGGATATTTTAAGGTCTGTACTTGTAGTATGAATATTTATTTGTCAGTTCTTGAAAAATAATGAGCCTCCGATCTCTAATCCTAGCCACCAGTTCATGTCTTGCTGTGTTTTTTGGTAGGTGCTAAGCGTTTGCAGCCAGCTGTGATGTGCTGCAGTTTCTACCATTTCCTTTCAGGATCTTCATTGATCAGTCCCATATCCTCAAGGATCACCCTTCTATAATTTCTGGTGGTGATGACCCGGTCATCATCAGTATGGTCCTCCTAAACCCATCTATGTCCACAGACAGATTCATGTGTCATGTGTGGTTGTTGTCTGTGGAGGGTAACATTATCTTAACTGGCTCTGCCGTGTTATAGACTCAAGCCAGACAGACTCTACTTTCCCTTATATTCGGCAAATTGAATGGTGTGTACCTGTTATCCTTCTTTTCTATTGCTTAGTGAAGTAATGTCTGTAAAGAACTTCCTTCTATCCCAGTGCCCATTTCTCTCAAGCACACCTCAGACCTTACCTATCTAGGAAACTTCAGTGACATTTATTAAAGCACCTACAATGTCCCAGGAACTGTGCTAAGGACTGGGAATACAAATAACAAAACTAATGATGGTCTCTACTCTTAAGAAGCTAAGAAGGGAAGAGAACACATGAGAGGAAAAAGTAGAAAATGGTGAGAAGGAGAGGGTGCCAAGGCAGAGACCAGGCAGAGATACTGATATAAAGTGGAGTAAGCTGCAAGGTCTAGGTTTTGCCCTCTTATGAATTTCTCTAACTTATTGTCCATACTTCTTTTTTTTTTCCAGGGCAATGGGGGTTAAGTGACTTGCCCAGGGTCATACAGCTAGTAAGTGTCAAGTGTCTGAGGCCGGATTTGAACTCAGGTCCTCCTGAATCCAAGGCTGGTGCTTTATCCACTGCGCCACCTAGCCACCCCTTGCCCATACTTCTAATTGTACACTCAGGTCACCAAATGCTGTGTCACATCTTGTATTTTATTTTATTCAACTCTTGTTTTCTCAGTGCTTTCTTTCCAAGTAGATGATGAACTCTGTGGCACAAAGTCATTTGTACTTGGGAGGTGAGGTGGTCCAATGGAAAATGCTGGATCTTGGGTCAAAAGCCCTGGAGTCAGATCCAGGCTCTGATATTTACTCTATGTCCTCAAAGAAGACATCTAATCTCTCTGAACATCAGTTACTCATCTGCTTGGCCTAGATGACTTCTAACCACCCTTCTAGCTTTAAATCTGTGGGCCTGGAGGTATTTACATTCCCTTCCTCCCCCAAATCCAATGATATAACAATGATATAACTCAGTAAATATCTATTAAATGATCTTAATTAATAATATACTCACTTCGGGGCAGCTAGGTGGCGCAGTGGATAAAGCACTGGCCCTGGAGTCAGGAGGACCTGAGTTCAAAACCTGCCTCAAACACTTAACACTTACTAGCTGTGTGACCTTGGGCAAGTCACTTAACCCCAATTGCCTCACCACCCCCCTCCCAAAATAATATACTCACTTCAATACCTAAAAGATCTGTGTGTTCATTCCTCCGCCAATGCATTTCATAACCCCTCCTCATATTAGTAGGTAATTAAATGACTTTGTAAGATTCTGGGATTTTCAGATTTTATGGAATCTGAATCCAGTTCTCTATCACTTCAGGCTGCTGTTCAATTTCTGTGGCCAAAGAAAATCATCACCTGTTGGCCAATCCTCAGGCAAAGAGATTCTTCCAGACTAATTAGCTAGGCTGGAACTCAGAAGACTGATTGTCCTTGGTCAATATTATAAGTCTGCTGTGGGTAGGGCCTGCAAAAGCTCACCCTCTGCTATTTTTCAGTCAACTCTTCATGACCCCATTTTTGCATTTTCTTGGCAAAGCTACTGGAGTGGCTTTTCAGTTCCTCCTGCAGCTTGTTGGGGTTTTTGTTGTTGTTTTTTGTTTGTTTTGTTTAGGGTTTTGTTTGTTTGTTTTGGTGGGGCAATGAGAGTTAAGGGACTTGCCCAGAGTCACACAGCTAGTAAGTGTCAAGTGTTTGAGGTCAGATTTGAACTCAGGTCCTCCTGACTCCAGGGCCAGTGCTTTATCCACTGCGCCACCTAGCTGCCCCTTTCCAGCTCATTTTTTACAGATGAGGAACAGAGGCAAATGGAGTTAAGTGATTTGCCCAGGGTTACACAAGTAGCAAGTATCTGAAGCCAGATTTGAACTCATGAAGATGAGTCTTCCTGATTTCAACCCCAGTTCTCTATCCACTGAGCCATCTAGCTGCCCTTTGCTATAGCATTTCCAAAAATGTCATTCCCCCTCCCCTACCGAAAAAGCCATCTCTTTAGCAAATGCAAAGAAAGAGGGAAAAAGCAGTCCTGCAAAACTAACCAACACACCAATCTAACACAACACATGCAGTATTCCACATTCATAATCCCTCACTTCTGCAAAGGGTGGACAATGAATTCTCATCTCTCTTCTTTGGGGCCAGGTCTGATCATCATATTACACAAAATTTAGTTTTTATTTTTGATATGAATATTGACTTAAGTTATCATGTACACTGTTTACCTAGTTCTGCTTTACTCAGCATCAGTTCACATTAGTGTTCCCATGCTTTTCTGTAATCATTGTTTCTTACTGGGAAAGATCTCATTACAGTCATGTACAACTTGTTTAGCCATTTCCCAATTTGTAGGCATCTACTTTTGTTTCCATTTTTCCCACTGCAGAAAGTGTTAATGCAATATTTTGGTGTAGCTGGTACCTTTCTTCCTCTTCTTTTTTCTTTCTTTCTTTTCTTTTTTTTTTTTTTTTAGTGAGGCGATTGGGGTTAAGTGACTTGCCCAGAGTCACACAGCTAGTAAATGTTAAGTGTCTGAACTCAGGTACTCCTGACTCCAGGGCCAGTATTCTATCCACTGCACCACCTAGCTGCCTGCCCCCTTCCTCTTCTTTCAATCAACCCCAGCACTGAACAGATAAGGTAGTTAAGTGGCTCAATGGCTAGAGCCTGGAGCCTGGAATCAAAAGGAGCCGAGTTCAAATGTGACCTGTGTGACCCTGGGCAAGTCACAAATTCAGTTTCTTTATCTATAAAATGGGGCTAAGAGCACCTACCTTACAGGGGTTGTTGCAAGGATTAAATGAATTAATTAGAAAGCACTTAGCACAGGATTTTGCACATAGTAAGTCCTAAATAAAATTTAGCTTCAATAATGATCATCGTTATTATTTCATTTGATCCTCACAACAACTTTGGGAAGGAGGGAACGGCTGTAGTAGTTAATAGGATTATTATTTATATCATTACTGCTCTGAATACTCCTCATATTTACAAATCCTACTTAAGGTACTTGCTACCTGTTCGCCCTTGGGCAAGTTACTTCTGAGTATTAGTAAGAGGAGGAAACCAGTTCAGAAGGGTTAACTATCTCCTCCTTGGTCACGCAACTAGTAAGTGGCTGAGCCCAAGTCCCACAGCAAGTCCCCCGATTCCAGATCCAATGCTCTTTCCACTGTATTACTAGCACTGGTCTCAAAGGCGAAGTAATGAAGCCTCCCCAATGCCTAATCAAATCCCACTCCTTTTTGGTTTCACAGAGCTACCTACTTAAACCCCTGCAGGGCATGTATGTCTGTGCTCGCCTGTGCGCGCCTGCGGCACATGCCCTGTCAGGGATGGAGTACTGTGTCAGGGATGGCGTGCCGGGTCAGGGATGGAGTGCCGCGTCTTCCTCCCATTACCCCAAAGCACCTCTGCCCACAATGATCCTTCTCCTGTCCACCCTGACACCTAGCCCCCACCAGCCCCTGAGAATCACGCTGCCCAACCCCCGCCCCAGAGCCTTCCTCCTTTTCCCTCCCTAGTCCCTCCAAGAGCACTTTAAGGGCCCCCCGCGGTTTTGCGGAAACTACCGTTCGAAACTCCCAGCTCCTTCTCAGCAAACGTCGGGCTAGTGGTCTTAGCGGACTTGGCGGTCACTCCCGATTTGGGCGACTCACAGCCCCAAGACGCCTGACGTCATCCCACCTTTAACTCCCACTCCAGGCGATCCCTTGGGCACTGCCACCATCGCCCTCAGCTCCACCCCCAGCCCGAAGAGTTAGGACAGAGTGTCCAAGATGACCCAGGTGACATCTCTGCCCCAAAGCCAACTTTGTTTCTTCACAGGGCTGAGGAAAGGGATTTGACTGCAATTCAAGCACAGGGATAGTTTCTCTAAATGAGACTTCGCTCCAAATGATTCTTTTGCACAGCCCACATCCCACTCTTTCAGACAACTAAGACACGAATGTCACATTGTGCAAGAGAATGGGAAAATGAGAATTTGCCTCATCCTGGAATGAAAACCCGAAACAAAGCATTCTGATTTTAAATAATCAAATGGGCTACTCGCTGGCACCTGGGTGGGAAAGTGCATAGTGTTAGACTTGGAGCCAAGAAGACCAGAGTTCAAATCCTGTGTTTTTCTCTTACTAGATAGGTGACCCTGTTTGAAGTCTCTTAACCTCTCTCAGCCTCGATTTCCTCATCTGCAAAACGGGGATAATATTAGTTCGCATCTCCCAGAGTTGTTATGAGGATCAAATGAGAAAACCTATAGCATGACCCAAAGTCTTAGTACAGTTTTAAGCTTACAAAACGTATAAAACTTTAGAGTTGTAAGCTTTATGAGTTAATAAAGTTCACAAAGCTTTTACATGTTTATCAAATTTATAAAGTACTGGGAAAGTTTAAGAGAGTTCAAATCCAGCCTCAGACACTTGACACTAGCTGTGTGACCATGGGCAGGTCACATAACTCCCATGGCCTCACCAAAAAAAAAAAAGAAAGAAAGAAAAGAAAAGAAAGAACTGATATTGATGGAATAGACTGAAGCATGCTATTTTTCACTTTCTTTCATTTTTTTTTCTTTTAATCAAGTTTTCTTGTACAGAATGAAAAATATGGTAATACTTTGCATAATCATACATGTGTAACCCATATCTAATTGCTTACCACCTCAGGGAGGGGGGAGGGAAAGGAGGGAAGTAGGGATAAAAATTGGAACCCCAAAATATAAATAAAAGTATTTATTACATAAAAACCTGAAACTCTATAAGTTTAAAACTACATTAAGACTATTGGATCACGCTGAATAATCTTGATGAAAAGCCCATGATGATGTAGCCTGGAGTTGGGGAGGGATCCAAGTGCAGCCTCTGACACCCACTTAACTTCTCAGTGCTCCAGGCAACCATATATTGACAAGACTGTGAAGATTTGCGTCCACAGGAGGAGTTTCCTCATCTGAGGGTTCCCTGTGGCAATAAAATCACAGATCTAGCCCCTATCCTCTCGTTGATTAATGCTTTCTGTTTAGTTTGTACTCACCTGTTTCCTAAACATATGCAAGAACTTAGAGGCAAAAGAAAAAGTGCCCTGGAGAAGAAAAGCAAGGAATGACACCCTCTTTGATGCTACCACTAATGTCAACAATAAAAGTTCAATTTCGGGGCAGCTAGGTGCCACAGTGGATAGAGCACTGGCCCTGGAGTCAGGAGTACCTGAGTTCAAATCCGGCCTCAGACACTTAACAGCTGTGTGACCCTGCCTCACTAAAAGAAAAAAAAAAAGTTCAATTTCATAGAATCTTCAAGCTAGAAAAAATACTAGAAGGTCAGAAAGGTTGATGCTTGCCTAAAAGGAGGTCCATCTTTAATATGAATGTGCAACCTGGAAGGCTTTATGATGGATGTTAGTGACAGGTATCCTGTGAAATCCAAAAGACATTCAGCCACTGCATGTGATTTACTGTTACTACTATTTCACAGAATCAGCTTCCATGTATAGAAACTGCTATTTACATGGTCAAGGACATTGTCTTGCTAAGACTCTCTGCTTTCATTGGTGAGGGGATTTCCTTGATCAATGCAGAGAGGAAGCCTTTGTGCCTTAGTAGATCTTCTGTAGTTAAAAAAAAAATCATCCCCTGATGGCCAACATTTTGATGATGAGCTAGGCTGGTCCTTTGATGAACAAACACATAGTCCTTCTTTCACTGAGTTCCATCCTGGAAACCTTTCCAGTTTGGTAAAACTTGCCTGAGTTTAGGTTACATTGACCTAGTCTTCAAGAACTAATGGTCATCTCCACGCTACTGGCTAAGAAATAGAAAGAAAAATCAGTGCAATAGGTTAGGCACACAAAACAAAGCAGTAAATGAATATAGCAATCCCCTGTTTGATAAACCCAAAGACTCTAGCCTCCAGGATAAGGACTCACTATTTGACAAAAACTGCTGGGAAAACTGAAAAATAGTATAGCAGAAACAAAGCATAGACCAACAGCTTACACCATACACCAAAGTAAAGTCAAAATGGGTATAAGATCTAAACATAAAAGGTGATACCATAGGGAAATTAGAAAAGGAAGGAATAGTTTACTTGTCAGAACTGTGGAGAGAGGAAGAATTTATGACCAAAGATGAGATATCCAGGCTTATATGGCCTTGGCTGTCCCCCAAACCTGTCATCCTCCATCTCCTTGCCTCTGTCTCTTGGTTTACCTGGCTTCCTTTAATACTCAAGTATCTACTATATACAAGGTACAATGTTAGGTACCAGAAATACAAAGATAAAATAAAATAGTCCCCATTCTCAAGAAACTTACATTTTTGTGTCTTGGTGAGAAAGGACTCTTTTTACAGGGGTTCCTAAGGTACCATGTTCTGAATTTCAGGCCTTGGCACCTCCCTTGCCTCTTATCTGTCTTTGTACTCTGGCTCCTAGACACTACCCCCACACCCACACTGTCACTCTCCTAGCCTTGTTTTTGTCTCTGCTGTATGTTCTCCTGATCCAACCATTCTGGAAAGAATGAACGTGCTGGGTAATTAATTCTAGATTTAAGGGACCTATATAAGCCTGAGACTTCATCTTGCACAACTGAGAGCTAGAAAAACTAATTCAAGAGAGAAGAGGAGAAAGAGTCTTCAGAAAGTGAGCAGGAATCTTTTCATTCCAATTCCTTTCCTCCCACCTGTTGGAAAGATGACTTGGAGGGAAGAAATTAAAAGGCTGTGCCCCTCCCCATCTTCCTCTCCTCTCCCTACCCCAGGGTCCATCTCATTCTATTTTAATGCTCCTATTTTCATTGCCTTGTCTTCCTAAATAGATTATAAACTGTGTGGCTAGTAGTAATTAAACTTAGGAAGTGTGGTTAATAATAATAATTACTGTATAAACAAAAGTTGAGAACTATCTTTACATGTAACGGAAAAAATAAAATACCTTATACATTAAAAAAAATAATAATAATAATAATTACTATTATTATTATTATTTCTCAAGAGGTACTGAAGAGCCCCTCTGGAACAGGTACTTCAAGGAACTCTTCCAGAACCAAGTTCCTACAGTCTTCTCCCTCCCCTCCCCCCTTTCACATAGCTACTGTTTGGATATATAAGGAGTCACCAACTATAATCCTTTTAGCAAATTAGTGGTAAGAGAGCTTATCTGTCTCCCCCTGCCTCAGTGGACAGAGTTGGAGAGCTCACCGTGATTGTGCCCTCTGTGGGTACCACCCTTGTAATCCTGAAGTATTTGATGAAGAAGATGGAAAACTGATATGAACTGGAGTGATAGTGAAAAGAAAGGGGCCAGTATAGATCCCGGAAGTGAATGAATGAATGAATAGGCATTATTAATTACTTATTAAGTGTCAGGCACTATGCTAAGTATAAGGATACAAAGAAAGGCAAAAATACAATGCCTGCCCTAAAAGAGCTCACATTTTAATGGGAAAGACAACAAGTGAATAACTATATTTGCAACCTGGTGTTCTGGGTATTTGCATAAAATTTTCCTTGTTGGTGAAAAAAATAATTACTCAACTTTCCATGTCTTCTGTGAAAGGTGGAGTTGGAGAGAACTTGGGAAAGGAGAGCCTTTTGGCTTCAAGAGAGGTTCTAGGCTGTGTTTAGGGAATGAAACACTATGGAAAAAAGCAAGTACATAGAGGAGTTAATGTCCCAAGTTCTCTCCAACTCAAGTTGAGCTGAGACATTTTATTCCCAGTGAGAGAATTTGTTCACTCAGTGAATTGTCTGGTATATTTTAATCTGTATAACTTCTCTGATTTCCATTTGCTATCAGCTTGGATAAATGGATTTATTCACTAGTCAGTAATTTTCACAAAATTATTTATTTTTAACATTCATTTTTTAAAAATTGAGTCCCAAAGTCTTTTCCTTTTGTTCCTCTCCCACCCATTGAGAAGGCAAGCAATATGATATCAATATACAAGTGAAATCATGCAAAACATATTTCTATATTAGCCATGTTGCAAAAATAAAGAAAAATTAAGAAAGTAAAAAATTTTTCTTCAGTTTGCACACAGAGTTCCTCAATTCTCTCTCTGGAGTTGGATAGCATTTCTCATCCTTGAGTCCTGAGAATTGTCTTAGATCATTGTATTGATTAGAGTAGCAAGGCCTTTCACACAGTTTATCTTATTTAAAATATTGCTGTTGTTATGTATGAAGATCTCCTGATTCTACTCACTTTACTCTGTATCAATTCAAATGTCTTCTGTGTTCCAAGGTTTTTCTGAAATCATGTTGCTAGTCAGTTATTATAGCACATATCACTCCATCACAATCATATACAACAACAACTTGTTCAGCCACTCCCCAATTAATGAGCATCCCCTCAATTTCCAATTCTTAGTCACCACAAAGAGCTGCTATAAATATTTTTGAACAAATAGGTCCTTTTCCTTTTTCTTCGATCTCTTTGGAATACAGATCATGGCATTGCTGGGTCAAGGGTATGTATAGTTTTATAGCCCTTTGGGTATAGTTCCAAAGTTTTCTTCAGAATGGTTGGACCGCCAATAGTGCATGAGTATGCCTATTTTTCCACAACTTCTCCAGCATTTGTCATTTTCCTTTTCTGTCATGTTAGCTAACCTGAAAGGTGTGAAAAGGTACCTCAGATTGTTCAATAACTGGGATGACCTTTGTCTAAGCCGATTTCATGGGAAGGGAGTCAAGCTTTCAGATATGGCTTGAGGCACTCTTGCCTTGTTAAGAGATAGTGATCAAGGGGCAGCTAGGTGGCATAGTGGATAGAGCACTGGCCCTGGAGTCAGGAGGACCTGGGTTCAAATCCGGCCTTAGACAATTAACACTTACTAGCTGTGTGACCCTGGGCAAGTCACTTAACCCCAATTGCCTCACCAAAAAAAGAAAAAAAGAGAGAGATAGTGATCAGGACAGTTGTTTGAATCTAACAGTTATTTCTCCCATAGTAGCAATATTTAGGGAGAGAATGAATGGAGACCATTCAAATTTTGTAACTTTTCTCTGAGTATGGTAGAGTAGACCAGCCTCCATCTTATGCTTTCCTTCTGGAAAAAAACAAAGAGTCCCTTTGAAAGGGGTGGGCTATATTCCAGAAATATCTATTTATGCCACCATGTGAACTACATTTTGACAGACTCATGTGGATACACGAATAATTCACACGGACAACACATACACACACCCTACATATATAAGATATATACAGTGTAAATCAGAGGTTCTTGACCTTGGTACAGTGGACCCTGAGGAGTCCATGGAGAGATCTGGGAGATTCTTGAACTTGAAAGGGGAAAAAATTGTATCTTTATTTTCACCAATTTTTAACTGAACTTTAGAATTTACTTCAATTATTTAAAAACACCCAAGAAGGGGTATATAGGCTTTACCAGACTGCCAAAGGGGTCCATGACCCAGAAATGGTTAAGAACCTTTGGTGTAAATGGAAGTTAATTTCAGAGGGAAGGCTTTAGCAATGTGTGGAAGGTTAAGGGAGGAGGGGGCAGAAAAGGCTTCTTGCAGAAGGTAATATTTGATCTGAGTTTTGAAGGAAATTAAAGAAATCAGGTGAGAGAGGTGAGGAGGGGCATGAAAAAACACAGAATTGGGAGAGAAATTGTTATGTAAGAGGAACAGCAAGTAAGCCACTATAATCTGATCATATAGTTATTGGGAGTTATGAAGACTGGAAATGTAGGAACAGGCCAGGTTATCAGTATTTTGTATTTAATCCTGGAGGTAATAGGGAGCCATTGAAATTTATAGGGTCAAGGGGAGTTGAGGTGGTCAAACTGGTGCTGTAGGAAAATCATGTTGGTAATTGAGTGGAGTATGGATTGGAATAGGAGGAGATCTGAGGCAGGGAGACCAACCAGAAATGGTTACAATAGTCTAGCCATGAATGGATCTGCACCAGGGTGGTGGCTATGTAAGTAGAGAGAAAGGACACATACTAGAGGCAGTATGAAAGTAAACATGAATTAGATAAATCTAGCCAAAAAATAAATAAGAAAGAAGTGAAAGAGGTGAATAGATTACTAGAAAAGTTAGACATGATAGATGTCTGGAGAAAATTGAATGGGGATAGAAAGGAATATACCTTTTTCTCAGCAGTACATGGCACATTTTCAAAAATTGACCATGTATTAGGGCACAAAAACATCATAGTCAAATGTAGAAAGGCAGAAATAGTAAATGCATCCTTTTCAGATCATGATGCAATAAAAATTACATGTAAGAAAGAGCCAGGGAAAAGTAGAATGAAAATCAATTGGAAACTAAATAATTTCATTCTAAAGAATGAATGGGCCAAACAAGAAATCATAGAAACAATCAATAACTTTATCCAAGAGAATGACAATAATGAGACAACATACCAAAATCTATGGGATGCAGCCAAAGCAGTGCTTAGGGGAAAATTTATAGCTCTAAATGCTTACATGAATAAAAAAGAGAAAGAGGAGATTAATGAATTGGGCATGCAACTTAAAAAGTTAGAAAAAGAACAAATTAGAAATCCCCAATTAGACACTAAATTAGAGATCCTGAAAATTAAAGGAGAAATTAATAAGATTGAAAGTAAACATGACAAGACTTGCAACAGATTGGATATATGCAATGAATGTGAGTGGGGAGTTGAGGATGACACCAAGGTTTTGAGCTTGGGTAACGGGAAAGATGGTGGTGCCCCTGATAATAATAAGAACATGCAGAAAAGAGGAAGGCTTTGGGGTGAAGATAATGAATTCTGTTTTATACATGTTGAATTTGAAATGCCTACAGGACATCGAGTTTGATATATTATCCTTGCTTTCAAAGAACTTATATTCCAATAGGGGAATATAATGTAATATATAATACAATATCACATAATATCACATAGTATCATATCATATCATGCAATGCAATGTGATATAACAGAATGCAATATAGTATATTAGAATGTAATTCCAAGACTATACATAATGGGGTGTGGTGGCCAAGGAAGAATTCTAGCATGGGGAATCATAGTGATAGTGAGCCATAGGAAGTTAATTTTTACACCTTTTCCAGGATCTGTCTATCCATTACTGGATCACAAGAGAATTATACAAGTAGATGGGGAAGCTGGAGAAGCTAAGTGGAGAAACAGTCTAATCTCCTATTTTTTCCCCACCCTAGTCCCATTACGGGCATGCAGTGAGAGGGACACACTCATCTGAACCTAGTGCAGCCAGTTATAACCAAGTGAAGTCTTATTAGTGGAGAGCTTATGAATACTGAACATTTTCTAGCAGAATGACTTGACCCTCCCAGGCTTGGGGAATGGGGGAGGATATGGTCTCTGGAGGTCCAGTCAGGAAGGGGTAATGTGGAAAAAAAGGAGTACAGCTGTAGGACAGAGGGCAAAATGCCCAGGATAGGTGGCTGAGACCAGGCAATAAGGTCATAATTTTGTAAATGTTTGCTTTGCCTGGACCTGTGATTTCATGAAAATACTTGGTGTGGACATGCCCTTTGCCAATGCATATTAGCAGTCTCTTGGTAATGTATAGTCTTAGAGAAGGGATTCTTAAAGTGTGTGTGTGTGTGTGTGTGTGTGTGTGTGTGTGTGTGTGCCATGGCTGGTGAAGCCTATGGTCTCCTTTTTGAATATTTTTAAGTATGTAAAATAAAATATGTAGGACTACAAAAGAAATCAGTTGATTCTGTTGTTATGTTCCTATTATCCCATATTAAAAACAAAACAAAAAAACAAGTTCATCGACTGACTGTAAGAATCTCAAGGTATCAATGGTCATAGATGGACATACAACTAGTATAGGTCAGAAGGACATGTACCCAAATCTTCCTAACTCCAAGGTTGGCATTCTACCTTTCATTGTTGTTGTTGTTGTTGTTTTTTTAAGTGAGGCAATTGGGGTTAAGTGACTTGCCCAGGGTTAAGTGTCTGAGGCCGGGTTTGAACCCAGGTACTCCTGACTCCAGGGCCGGTGCTCTATCCACTACACCACCTAGCTGCCCCCTCTACCTTTCATTGTAAATCTCTTGATTATAAACAAAATCTTATTTTTATTCTCCCCACCCCAAATAATTACAAAGATAAAAAGCACCAGTAAAAACAATAACAAAAACAAAAACAAACCAACAACAACCAACCTTATGTTTGCCCCTATTTCACAGCTAACCTTGGTTCCTTTCCTTCAAAGACTCTTGAGTTCTTTTCCGTTTTTTGTTCAGCCCACTCAATGGAGTAGGGATGAAGACCAGAAGAGGGGAAGCTTCTTTGGTGCAGGGCCCTGGAAGGGGAGGTAAATCCCTAAAATCCATGGTGTGGACTCCCCTCCCAACCCAGAGTAGCTAGATTTCTACCTGAGAGGTTAATGACCCCCCACAGAGAGGCTGAATTACATCATTCTTCCTCCCTTCCTCTGGGTTCTCCAAGGTGGGATGATGAGAAACCAATCTTCTCTCTTGAGCCCTATTTGTTAAAGGGAGGATCTACTTTCCACCTGACCTCTGGGAGGAAGGAAACATTACTAAAAATATTTCAAAATAGAAAACGTCGTTTCCCTTATTTCCCTCCCTCCCTTTCTCAGTCATTTTCCCAACTCTGGGAATCTGAGTGTTAAACTACTCACTAATTGACCCAGGCTCTGAGAGTAACCTACCAATATGGATACATAGCCAAATGATACAATTTTTTAAAGAAGAAATGCAAACTATCAACAAATGTATAAAAATACTCTAAATCACTAATAATAAGATGCAAATTAAAACAACTCTGAGTTTTTATCTTACGCCTATCAAATTGGCAAAGATGATGAAAGATGGAAGTTGGCAATGTTGGAGGGAGAATAGGAAGACAGTCACATAAATTCTGTTAGTGGAATTATGAAATGGCTCAATAATTTTATAAATCAATTTGGGATTTATGCAAGAAAAGTCACTAAATTAGTCATACCTTTTAACCTTACCTTAATCTTACTGGACATATAAAGTCAGATGTACTAAAATATTCATTGCACTACTTTTTTGTGGAAGCAAAACACTAGAAAGAAAGTAATCAATTTTCAATTGCTGAATGTCTGAACAAATTAATAAGTGCACCATAAGAAATGATATACAAGAAATTCAGAGAAATATGAGAAAACTTATATGAACTGATGCAGAGAAGTAGCAAACTCAGGAAGATAAGATATACCATGACTACAGTCACATTAATGAAAACAAGACTTAAAAGCAAGTACACTCATTAATAGTAATCAGTTTGTCATAGAGAAAAGGTGATGAAACCCATTTCCCTCCTCTTGGCAGAGCAGTAGGGAATTATGGGTTCAGGCATTGATAGGCACAGTCATTTTATTGAACATTTAAAAATATATAGTGTTTATTTTGTTTTTTGGGGGGGGCTAATGGTAAGGGGACAACTGGGAAGTGACTGTGATAAAAAAAAAAGACCATAATGTAACACTTAAACATAAATATGTAACAAAGGAAGACCGAACCACTAGTGATTTAGATGTTTAAATTAAGCCATCCAGGGTGTTACTGGTGTTGCTGAGCTGACTAAATAGAGAAACAGTATGTTCTCCTATTTCCCCCCATATCCAGCCCCAGTCCCATCATGTGATCAGGAAAGCACACTAATCTGAAGCTAGTGTATAGTCAAGCATATTTTTAAAATTATTATTCAGGGGGGCAGCTAGATGGCACAGTGGATAGAGCACCGGCCCTTGAATTGGGAGTACCTGAGTTCAAATCCAGCCTCATAGACTTGACACTTACTAGCTGTGTGACCCTGGACAAGTCACTTAACCCCAATTGCCTCACTAAAAAAATTTTTAAAAATTAAAAAATATATATTATTCAGAAGAGGCTACCATTTAATGTCAGATTCTTATCCTATTTATATACTTTTTAGTAGGGCCATAACTAGGATAGCATGATCAGAGCTTTTACCCAGAGCACAAAAATTTAGAGAGCACTAAGAGCACACTAGACCTAAGCAGGTAGAAATGACTATGAGCAGCAACTAGTTAACAAGAGTAATTAGTTTAAACAGAGACTATAGCAGATGCCCCCTCCAACTCCTAGAGACTAAACTTCAGGTGAGGGCTTCCACAAGCTGGCTCTTTTCTGTTCTATCCTCAACATTGCAGGATGTAGCCTCCCCAACAGAGGCATCTCGGTATTCTCTCCTGCTACTTCTGATCAATTGAATTTGTCTTAAAAACTGATTTGAAGGCACAATTCCTACTGTTTGTTTCAGGTATTCAAATTATGAGAAGTTCCTCTGCTTAGGAGGAAAAATGAGTGGTCGTAATGCACGTTGGGGTTAAAATGAGCTTTGGGTCAATTTTTCTGGGTGAGTTTGATCCTTTGGTTGTTGGGATAAAGGGATCAACAATTAGCTATAGTAGGGACTAGTTTCCCTTTCACCCTCAAAGCCACACTGCTACACAAAGGAAAACAAATTGCAAGAAAAAATACAGATGAATCTGGACATAGCTAAGAGATCTCAAACAAGATGATGGAATTAAGTCATTTAAAAATCTCCATTGAAAATAAATTCCAGAGAGGCAACTAGGTGGCGCAGTGGATAAGGTACTGGGCCTGGATTCAGGAGGACCTGAGTTCAAATTTGACCTCATACACTTGACACTTACTAGCTGTGTGACCCTGGGCAAGTCACAACTCTCATTGCCTCCCCCCCCAAAAAGAAAATAAATTCCAGAGACTTCCTGTCAAGATGGCTGCTTGAATGGCCACCCAGTTCCTACATGCTTCCTCTAGCAGAACCCTGAAGTATGCACCAGGACCAAGAAATCCAGTGAAAACCTAAGAAAATTACTTCTTTTGCCCAAGAAGTACACAAAAAAGTCAGGTGTTCCTCCCCTCCCCAGCAAAGCCAGCATCACAACAGCATAGCCTTCCAGCAGGAGTGGAGATGGCCAGTGAAATGTGTATAGCCTTCAATCCTCTGAATTCAGAGACAAAAGGAGTAGAAGATTCCCCTGAAAAAGCTATATAAAGGCCTTTTTTTTCATCAATATTGCTATATCCAACCCCCTCCTAATTAACTGAAAATAATCTTTAGAATTAATTTTTTTTCTAAAAGAAATATGAAATGGAGATATATTTTCATATAGAATCCTCTTTCTATGTTCTGCTATGTGGTAAAAAATACTCTTTTTTAGTGTTTAAGTTCAGAATAAAAAACTTGTTAAGAAAAAAAAGACATTCTAGGAAACATTTGTGTGATCTAGAGGGTGTGTCAGCAAGAGCTGAGAAAGTAATGAGGTGAGTGGGTGCCAAGTGGCAGTGGAGGTGGCAGAAGGGCAAAAGTAGCAGGACTGTGGGCAGCAAGTTTCTCAACTGAAGGAAGTTAGTAAACTAAGCCAAGAGATTCAGTGCCCTGAGTTAGAGTTTTAAAATAAGTGATATTGGAGCAGCTAGGTGGTGAAGTGGATAAAGCACTAACTCTGGATTCAGGAGGACCTGAGTTCAAATCTGGCCTCAGACACTTGACACTTACTAGCTGTGTGACCCTGGCCAAGTCACTTAACCCCAATTGCCTCACCAAAAATAATAATAATAATAATAATAATGTGATATTTAAGAAGAGGGTAAGAAGGAAATCTCTGCCTGGAGTCATGAAGACTCATCTTCATGAGTTCAAATCTGGCCTTATTAGCTGTGTGACCCTGGGCAAGTCACTTAAACCTATTTGCCTCAGTTTCCTCATCTGTAAAATGAGCAGGAGAAGGAAATGGCAAACTGCTCTACTATCTCTGCCAAGAAAACTCCCACCAAAGCCAACTGAACAACAAAAGATTTTGATTATTCACTCTGATAGATGTAACTAAAGGCATCCTAAGCTACAAGCATAATTGTCCCAATGGAAATATGGGGGATGGATTGCTTCATTCTGGCATGACTGTGCCTGTAGTGGGATTCACCTCTAAGGTACCATACCCTCACTCTCCATCAGACTCTCTCCTGTGCTGTTGCTGTTGCTCTTGTCTCTTGTGCCTAAGTCAACTTAATTTATCTCACAATCAGTTTTAGCAGATTCTGGCTAAATAGAAAAGCACAAGATGTGTTGTCTACCAAGCTAGAAAGATTCTGATTTTGGTTCAGCCTACCTGAGTACAGAGTGACTCATCACTTGTAGACTGGTCATTTCATGATGAATTCTTGGGTCATCAAAGAAACCATTTTCACTTTTAGATTTTAGAGTCAAATATCTTTCCTCAGTTCTGTCCACTGCTGAAAAAGTGAGAGTGGCTTTGATGCTGAGATGTCATAATGGTGGCCTTCATCTTAGACTCACAGTTCTGAGCACTGAAAGAGAGTAAGTGATTGGTCTAGGATCACATAGCTAGTATGTGTCAGAGGAAGTCCTTGAACCCTGGGTTTCCTGGTTTCCTGAGATTGGTTCCCAGTCTACCAGATAATGTTGCCTCTTTGGTTACATTTTAATTGATAGGAAATGACTGGTTATGAAATGGAAGTAATTTCCAAGTCAGATGTCTACATTCAATTGGCCCATCAATATATCTGAGCAAAGAATAGAGTGAATATTAAATTAGAAGAAAGACAATGGAGGAAAATCCAACCAAACCTATTTAGACAAACTGCTGAAGCTTAAAAATGGATTAGAGAGGGCAGCTAGGTGGCGCAGTGGATAGAGCACCATCCCTGGATTCAGGAGTACCTGAGTTCAAATCTGGCCTCAGACACAACACTTACTAGCTGTGTGACCCTGGGCAAGTCACTTAACCCCAATTGCCTCACTAAAAAAAAAAAAAATGGATTAGAGAGTTGACATCAAAAACAGACTGTCACCATTTCCTAAGGAAGTATAACCAATGAAAGTCATTCACCATATCAAGGAGACCAAAAGAATCTGGTAGCCAGAAATGACTTGATATCCTCACCAAAGAGAGAGATATTACTTCTGAAGGCAACACTTATTTAGAATGTAAGTTTCTATAGGGGCAGCTAGGTGGCGTAGTAGATAGAGCACGGGCCCTGGAGTCAGGAGTACCTGAGTTCACATCCAGCCTCAGACACTTAACACTTACTAGCTGTGTGACCCTGGGCAAGTCACTTAACTCCAATTGCCTCACTAAAAAAAAAAAACCAACAACAACAACAACAGAATGTAAGTTTCTATAAAAAGCAAAGGAGCATGATACAACACTATAAATAGTGTTGTTCCCAGAAAATGGTGAGAAGGGATGTACATGTATGGAAACAAGATTAGTTAAAACTTGTCATAACAAGAGCCTTTAGGGATGAAACCATGACAATAAATAATGAACAAAAAAATTGAAAAAAGATCTGTAAAGATTTCTTTAACAATTTCCTCAATTTGTAAGAGTAGATCTACTACTGTTGTTGTTCAGTCATTTCAGTTGTTTCCAACTCTTTGTGATCCCATTTGGAGTTTTCCCCTCCTTTTCTTAATGATGTATTGTATTTTTTAAAATTGTTAAACATTGCCTAATTACATTTGTTCTTTATTTAGAATTTTATTTTACCCCAATTACATGTAAAAACAATTTTTAACATGCATTTTTATAACTTTCGAGTTCCAAATTATCTTCCTTCCTCCTTCCCTCCTTGCTTTGAGAAGGCAAGCAATTTGATACAAGTTATTACATGTGTAGTTCTGCAAAACATTTCCACATTAGTCATGTTGTGAAAGAAAACAGACGAAAAACTCTCCAGAAAAATAAAGTAAAAAAAAAATTATGCTCAAATTTGTATTCAGATACCATTAGTTCTTTCTCTGGGGACGGATAACATTTTTCATCACAAGTCCTTCAAGAGTTGTCTTGGATCATTGTATTGCTGAGAATAGCTAAGTCTTTCATAGCTGATCATCTTTCAATAATGCTTTTACTTTGTACACAGAACATTTCACTTTGCATCAGCTTATGTAAGTCTTTCCAGGTTTTTCTGAGAGCATCATTTCTTTTTTTTTTTTTTTTTTTTTTTTGGTGAGGCAATTGGGGTTAAATGACTTGCCCAGAGTCACACAGCTAGTAAGTGTTAAGCATCTGAGGTTGGATTTGAACTCAGGTTCTCCTGAATCCAGGGCTGGAGCTTTATCCAATGCGCCACCTAGCTGCCCCGAGAGCATCATTTCTTATAGCGCAATAGTATTCCATCATAATAACATACCCATGTGGAGTTTTCTTGGGAAATGTACTGGAGCAGTTTGCCATTTTCTTCTCCAGTTCATTTTACAGATAAGGAGCTGAGGCAGACAGGATTAAACGACTGGCCCAGGGTCACACAGCTAATAAGTGTCTGAGTCTGGATTTGAACACAAAACGATGAGTCTTCCTGACTCCAGGTCCAGTGCTCTATCCACTTTACCACCTAGCTGGCCAGATCCACTACATTTGGACACTAATATCATAGATCCCAATGTGTAGTAGGAGGAAACAGGACATTTGATTAAACAAAGATGAACTAGCCAAGCACACACAGAAATCCATTTTGTAGGAAGCACAATTTTGAAGGTTTTAAGGTATTGATTCTTCTTCAAAAAGCTGATATTGGGGAGAATACCAACCACTTAAAAAAGACTCATTAGCAAAAACAGTGACCAAGAAAATATTGATAATTACTGACCCATATGCCTCCAACATTTTAAAGAAAATAACATTTGCATATAGGGTATCTTTAATTAAAGTATAAGAAGAGAATAGTCAGGCTTTTCCCAAATGATATTCTACAGCAATTGTATCTTAACAACTGCAGAATTTACTGAAAGGTACAGAAAATACAAGATGTCACTGTAAATATTTTGGCTATTAAAAAAGTATTTGATTAAAGAGAAAAACATAGCAGCTGAATGACCCTGCTCCAGCAAGATGTTTCTCATGCATGTTAAAATCAGACAGGATTCCTTGAAAAATTTAACACCATAAATAACATTTTCAGTAATAAAATTAACAACAAAAATGCATAAGAAAAAGAAACATATGCTCAGCAGAGGTGTTTGCCGCTATCATGGAGAATGCCTAACCCAGTATCAAATTGGAAGAAGGATGAAGCAGTTAGTTCCTCAAGATCTTCCTATTTGTGGGCAACGTGTTTCTCATTGCATCAAGTCCCAAAACATTACAGTCTTCTGTAAGGAGTCTACAATCACTCACAAGAATCTAGCCTAAGTATGCATGTAGGGAAAACAAAGAGGATGAAAAATGTTTATTATTCAGACTAAGATATACAGTTAGTGGACAACCCATTGAGCTAGTCTCTGTGTGTGTGTGTGTGTGAAGATAGACAATGAATGAGACCCAGGATTAAATAATATAAGGAGAGTGGATTAAATTGCCTCTGAACAATTGTACAGCAATTTTAAGAATCCCAACCATTTCCTTGAAACAGACAATTTTTTCTGCTTAATCTACTTTCTCAAACACTTGTAATTATTTTTTCAATTATCAAGCCTTTATTTTTATTCCCTCTTGAATTCCTCCCATACACCATAGAAAAGGAAAAAAGAAAAACAAAACTCTTGTAACAAATATGCATAGTCAAGCAAAACAAAGTCTTATAATAGTTGTGTCCAAAAATGTGTCTGATTGTGCATATATAGTCCATCATCTCTCTGTAGGAAGTGGTGGTATTCTTTTTCATCAGGCCTTGGGAATCATGGTTGGTCATTTCATTTTTCAGAGTTCTTGAACCTTTCAAAAACTGTTCATTTTTCACAATTTTATTGATATAATGTAAATTGTTCTTCTTGTTCTGCTCACTTCATTCTATATCAGTCTGTCATGGGGCGCAGAGCACCCCAGAATTTCTCTGGGGCACACCGAGGAATCTTCTCCTTGAGAAACTAAACCAGAGGACAGATAACACCTAGAGAGATAAACTGAACCAAATCGGACTGAGCTAGCTTCGGATTCCTACCCTTCATTCTGGTCTCCCTTACCCTGGGGAGATAAGTTTGGGTGTGGCTTCGGCCTTTGTGTTCTGAAGAGGGATCGTAGCCACCCCTTACCCAATTCCCCCAGCTACCACCAATGGGGGATGGTCCTTTCTCACTAAAGGAACTTTTCACGGGCAGATGGTCCACCCCCATCAGTCCTCTATAAAAGTACCTTCCAGTCTCCTGTTCGAGGAGATTTGGTACCTCTGAGCCATGTGCTTTATGCCAAATCTCCCCATGAAAAGTCCAAGGATTTCTTTCATGGTTTCCCTCCCCCCACCCTTCCCTTCCCTGGCTCCTAAATAAACTATCACCTTGTTCTAACTACGTTTTGTGTGCAAGAGGGTGTAATTCTTTAAAGAGGAATTCCCAAGAACCCCAACCCCAACCCGTACCCCATTTTCCTACCATATCAAGTTCAAACAAATTTTTCCAGATTTCTTTAAAATCTCTTCATTTCTTGAAGCTCAATAATATTTCATTATATTAATGTACTGTAATTTGATCAGCCATTTCACAATTGATGGGCACTTCCTTAGTTTCTAATTCTTTGCTGCAACAAAAAAAAATCTCTAAAAATATTTTTGTACATAGAGGAACTTTTCCCCTTTCTTTCATCTCTTTGCGGTATAGGCCTAGTAGTGGTATCATTTGATGCAGTATGCTTGTATGTCATGGAATACCACAGTCTCTGAAGCTGTTAAGTCACCTCAAGGACACTGGAGAAGTACATAGTAAGGGTGAATAAACTGTTGTATTTTGTGAATAGCTCTATCACTCAAGGGGGAGGTGGGTTGGTCATGTATCATGAGTGAGGGATGATGAATGGACAACTCATGTGCTCCATTGGTTTCCATGTAATCTCAAGCAATCAAGGAGAAAGACCATAGCACTTTGGATAAGCTTCCCCGTGGACAATTTATGGAATGACATGGATAAGAGTAATATGGGATGAGAAGATAGGGATGAATCTGCTTCACTAGAGGGAATGTACACATAAATGAATGACTCAATCCATGAAAGTATTGTTAAGTACTGTCACAGAATGTGCCCCTGTACATGTTGTGCCCTTGATGGCTACCCAACTTGCCCAACCCTAGTGCTATTCCAAACCTTTTTTTCTTGCTAGTGATTTGATTCTTCCGGTCATGACTGTTTTCCTTTTATAGCATCCTCCTCTCTCCTTTCCCTATTGAAAGCAGCATTATCATGTCAAAGCTCTGTACGATTATTACATAGTGGATTGAGCACTAGACTTGGAGTCAAGAAGATTTGAGTTCAAATCCTTCCATTGATGTTTACTAGCTGTTTGACCCTGAGCAAGTCACTTGACTCTTCTCAGCTTCAGTTTTCCCCCATAAAATTAGGATGATAATAGTACCAACTCCATAGGGTAGCCATGAAGATCAAATGAGATTATATATAAAGAATTTTGCAAACCTAAAAGGGCTACATACATGTTATCTATTATTCTTAGGGGTAGTAGTATCACTGATGTATAGTGAAGTGAGCAGAACTGGGAGGACATTGTGCATAGTGACAGCAATTGTGAATGACTTAACTATTCTCAGCAATGCAATGATCCAAGACAATCTCAAGGGACTAATGATGAAGCATGTTCTCCACTCCCAGAGAAAGAACTAATATTGATTGAACACAGACTAAAAAAAACAGTGTAGTAGTATCATTATTATTTTCCTCCTATGCCCATCTTTGAGTTTCTAATATCAGGAACTTGGCTTACACCCAACATTCCTTCAACAGCATACTGGCATATGGGGGCGGAGGATTGTTATCCACACATCACTGTCCTCCAAGAAGGCAAGAACTGTGTCTTCTTTAATCTTTATAATTCCCCAAGATATGCCCTGCTTTATAGTGCTAGATACATAGAACACTGTGTGACCTTTAGCAATGTTTGTTGAATTGCATCAGTATCTATTCAGCCCAATCTTTCCTTTTCTTCCCTCATGCAGCTGTACTCAATGACTTGTGGACTAAAATAGAAAGGGGCAGGAGCTTTTAGGGGGGCCTAAAAAATGTATCAAGAAGTCAAAGAACTGCATTATTGTTAGTTTTTAGATGCATTGCCTCAATAAGACCCATTCTTCTCTTCTCCTCACAGCTAAGTTAAAGTTCTTTTCTTTCTCTAGAATTGAATATCAGCTCCTTTTCTCCCTTCAGTTCTTATTCAATTCACTGTACTTAACCTACGCCAATGCTTTCGAAAGCATATATATATGGAGAGAGAGAGAGAGAGAGAGAGAGAGAGAGAGAGAGAGAGAGAGAGAGAGAGCGAGCGAGAGAGAGAGAGAGAGAGAGAGAGAGGTTAAGGGATTTAGGTCTGAAAAGAAAGATTTCAAGCCAACATTCAAATGTACCAGTTCAGATACTTTAGAAATTTTCTTATAAAATTTTGAAACATGCCATCACTTTGGATAGTATTCATTTCCCCTTGCCCTCAACTTTCTTTACTGATTGGGAAAGTCCTATATACTATTTTTTTTTGTGAGGCAATAGTCCTATATACTATTAAAGATAATTTGTTATGGAGACAATATGTCTTTTATAATATTTTCATGTTTCTAGATGAGTAAAGCAGAGGAAAACACAGTGCCTTTGTATATGCCCATTTTTCAAGTAATCAGTCAACTTTTGTTGACTAGGTAGAAAGTACTAGATGCCAGAGAAAAAGACAAAACAGACCCTAGTCACAAAAAAAGTAATAAACCATATCACTCAGTGCTTAAGCTTTTATTAAACAGAAGGCTATTTCCATGGAAACAAATTGAATTCTAATTTAAACTAGTAAAATCAAGACAAAAAGTAATATTTGATGGTCTGCCCTTGTCAATTATTTACAATGCCGTCTGTATGAAGGAAGGTGAATTAAATCAATGACTTCTCTCAGTCACAAGTGATTCTGGGACGTAAGCATTGCTTCTGAAAACTGCAAAGATCTCAGACTGGAGTCCATGCAATGCAATCATATGAAAATGGTTTGAATTCACACAAATAAGGAAACTTAAACATTGTCTCTCATGAAACACCAACATGCTGGAACCTTATTAGAACCCAGTTTCAATGAACATTTTTGAAGTTTTCCCATGAGATTTGAATATTAGAATTTGGTTCTAGTATTTGGATGTATATTTAAATCTGAATTATTTCAAAAGATCTGATATTGTAATTTAATTTTATTTTATTTTTAGGGCAATGAGGATTAAATGACTTGCCCAGGGTCACACAGCTAGTAAGTATCAAGTGTCTGAGGCCGGATTTGAATTTAGGTCCTCCTGAATCCAGGGCCGGTGCTTTATCCACTGTGCCACCTAGCGAGCTGCTCCCTGATACTATAATTTTAGCTGAATGCCTTATTAAAACAAAAATGATTATATGTAAGACTATAATGGAAACTTTAGTTCAAATCAAATGAGATAGCATATGTAAGGTGCTTTGCCAACCTTAAATTGTGATATCAGCACTAGCTATTATTATTACTACTATTTCAAAGCAGCTAACAGAAGATCTTTGAATTTTTCCATATCCAACTCTTTTGTGATGGAAACTTTGTTTTTTTTCTGAAGCTGATCTTCCATATCCAAAACCATCATTCCTCGGGTGTGAGATCCAGTCAGCTCCACAGATACAGCACAGAAGATGGATTCTGTGACCAAGTTGTCATCAATTGCAACTGCCATCGCAAAGCAATCACAAGACACAAATCCTGGTTTCCGGTAGAGGGCTCTTAACTTGGGAATGGGACGTTTTTGATACTCTGTGGTTACTGTATAAATTTCTTTCAAAAACCTTGCTTTTTCACTGTCCTGTGAAGTACACTTCTCATAAAATTCCTATAGACACAGAAAAAAGACAAATACTTTTTGATATGTTTGTTCTTCATGCTTTTTTAAATGATCTACCATGATAAAAGGCTTATTGTCATGCTTTTCTACTAACATCCTCCTTCCTTGTTTCCTATCTTCTTGATGTAGGTATTATGGCAAAATGGACAAAGAATCAGCCTTGGGAAGCCCTGAATTCAAAGGCTACCTACACATACTTCCTGTGTGACGCTAAGTAAGTCACTTACCCTCTCAGTGCTGTAGGCCAAAGCTTATTTTTAAATTGTGGATTGTGATCCCATATGGGGTTGCATAACTAAATGTGGGGGTCACAAAACATTTGGTAACAGCAAAAGGTTGTGTATATCTATATTATAAACCTAGATACCTGGGGTCGTTTAAAAATTTCTTAGGTAAAAAGGGGTCACGAGTGGATAAAGTTTTAAGAAGCCCTATTCTGGGCAACTAAGACTGTAACTGCTCAGAAGGTGCAACCTGCATTGAGATGGAGTTTCTACACACAGAAATTTCCTACCCCAAGAAAATCACAGGTCCAGTCCCTGTTTCTAGCCCATGTTATACTTTAACTGACACAACATTAAAGCAGGACATTAAAGCAACAGAGCAGAAAATAATGAATATCAGAAGTACACGGAGCCCTCCATAAATTCCAAGTTTTCGGGTTTGGAGAACCAAGCCTTCAGGCACACCTGGATCAGAGGAGTCTGTAGGCCTATAGCACAGTGATGATCAAAGGCTCCTAGGTCTCAGGTCACATAGTTCTTCCTTTCACCCTAACCAAAGATACTAATATGTATTGGAACTAATTAATTGCTTGAGAGGTAGTCTGGCAAGGTGGAGAGAAGACCAACCTTGGAATGAAGGAACACCTAGGTTTAGTTCCACCTCCTACACATCCCAGCTATATGTCTGTGGGCAAGTCTCCAAAGCTCTCAGGGTCCCAGGCCACTCTCTGAGATTAAAGGGAGCAGAGCAGGAGCTGATTGACAGTGGAGTAGGGGATTGCTTCCTGGGATCTCCCTATGCCAAAAAAAAAAAAAAATCACGTTTGCTAAAAACAAAACAAAACAAAAAAACCCCCCAAAACAAAAAACCACCCAAACCAAAGCAAAACTATTCCACTGTAGGATATTTATTTGAATACTACCCTTTCCCCATCTGTATTTATAATTGAGGGAAGTTTACAATGAAATTTAGGCACTGAATGTAGTTAAGTGTTGTAAGTTAAACGTTGTTAAGTCTAGAATAATAGATGAAGCCTTGATTTGTAGCATTTGCTAATTTCAGAAAGAAAACTTTACTAAGGAGCTTGACCATGAAGAGGAGGAGAGATGAAGGAGAAGAGCTAGCAGTGATGCGACCTAAGGCATTCTTGTTGCAAAGGTGAGGGACCAGAATAGACAAAAATACAGAATGTAAATACTGACATTTCTCTTTGAATTTGTCATTCTTTTCATTGGACAGTGACGTGGTGCACTAGATAGAGTGCGAGGTCTAGAGTCAGGAAGACCTGAGTTCTAATGGGGCCTCAGATACTTATTAGCCGTGTGACCCTGGACAAGTCACTTAATCCTGTTTGCCCCAGTTTTCTCATCTGTAAAATGAGCTGCAGAAGGAAATGGCAAACCACTTACCGTATCTTTGCCAAGAAACGTGCCATCCCCCCTCAAAAAAACGGGATCATGGAGAGTTGGAGGCAACTAAAACAACATAACCACGATTCTTTTCATTCTCTATTACTTAACACCTCCATTTCAGTTTTCATATATACCTTGTCTTGTCACAGAAGCCTTGTCTATGAGTGCAAACATGACTGCATATGTCCATCTGAAGACATGGTAATGATCGGTGACTGCTGCATGTGTGTTTGGATATGTATTTAAAATTTTTTTTATTTTTGCAAGGTAATGAGGGTTAAGTGCTCAGGGTCACACAGCTAGTAAGTGTCAAGTGTTTGAGGCCGGACCTGAACTCAGGTCCTTCTGAATCCAGGGCCGGTACTATATCCACTGCCCCACCTAGCTGCTTCTGTATGTGTATTTTTATTTTATTTTATTTTATTTGGTGGGGCAATGAGGGTTAAATGACTTGCCCAGAGTCACACAGCTAGTAAGTGTCAAGTATCTGAAGCCGGATTTGAACTCAGGTCCTCCTAAATCCAGGGCTGGTGCTTTATCCACTGCTCCACCTAGTTTCCCCATATTATTATTTTTTAATCAAATTTTAGGAATATTTATTAGCCCAATAGCCATGATAGTGGGATACTCAGGTAAATGTTTAACCACTGGCTCCTGGGAAACAATGTACTACAGGACACACTTTAAAGTTTAGTCTGGGGGCGGCTAGGTGGAACAGTGGATAGAGCACTAGCCCTGGAGTCAGGAGGACCTGAGTTCAAATCCGGCCTCAGAAACTTAATAATTACTAGCTGTGTGACCCTGGGCAAGTCACTTAACCCCAATTGCCTCACTAAAAAAAAAAAAAAGTTTAATCTGTCTACATACAGAAAAAGGAACTATGTAGTCTGAATACAGACTGAAGCATACTATTTTCACTTTTGTTGTTGTTGTTTCTTCTTTCTTATGTTTTTTCCCCCTTTTGTTCTGACTCTTCTCTTACAACATGACTAATGTGGAAATATGTTTAACATGATTGTAATGTATAACCTATATCAGATTGCTAGCTGGCCTCAGGAAGGGGGAGGGAAGGGAGAGTAGGAGAAAAATTTAGAAAAAAACAGAAAAAAGAAACCTTGCCCTAACCTACTTGACATAATCATAGAAAATAAAGTGTATGCCTGGAAAAAAAAAGTTTAATCTGAATTATTAACATCTTTTCCATCCCATTCTTAAGTCTGGACAATCAACAGGAACAATAAATGAAGCCTTGGGGCAGCTAGGTGGCACAGTGGATAGAGTACCAGCCCTGGAGTCAGGAGTACCTGAGTTCAAATCCGGCCTCAGACATTTGACACTTACTAGCTGTGTGACCCTGGGCAAGTCACTTAACCCCAATTGCCTCACAAAAAAAAGCCACCAAAACAAAATAAATGAAGCCTTGATGGTTTTCAAGGTGTAAATACAGTGAAAATTAACAACTGGCCTTCCTCTGTGAGCCACTGTGAGCTTGGCTTGAGCAGGCCCCTGAATGAAAGGTGTATTATTGCATCTTTCATAAATGCAAGGGGGGGACAATGACTATCTAACAACTTACCCAAGGTAGTGAATGCAAACACGCAAATTCCCAGGTTGTAATAAAAGTTGGACAAGTGTATTCATTTAAGACAATGTAAGCTGCCTCTGGGTCTGCTGCGAAATTGAATTCTGCACAGATATCAATGTTTCCTCTGGCTAATGAAATATATAGGGAAAAAACACAAAAAACCACTCACTAGATCTTATATTTTCTCACTGTCCAAATAAATACATAAATAAAATAAAAACAGAAATAAACTCTAGAGAGAAAGGACTCAAACAATCAGTTGTTCAGTGAAAGTTCATGAATAAGTTGGTTCTTTGGGCCTCAAGTATTTTCCCATAGGAACAATGTTCTAGATGGTAATCAGGATCCCAGGCCAACCTATGAAACCTACTTAACCCATAATGTCCTTAAAATATATAGTCATAAATAAATAAATAAATAAATATAAAATATAGTCATGTGACTAATGTAGGAATTTGTTTTCTATGATTATACATATTTGTGACTAGTTTTGTTTTTCTTTCTCAATGAGTGGGAGAGAGGGAGGGCAATGGAGTGTATTGGGAACTAAATATAAAATAAAATTGAAATTTAAAAAAGTACACACACACATACACACATATATACATGTATGTATATATGTGTGTATATTTATGTATCTGTGTATATAGTTATAGAAGCATAACTCTCACTTATAACAATGTTTCTGTTGGAAAATGGACCCAAAGTTCTGACTTCAGACTATCCAACTTCCCAGTTCCTATACCCTAACTCTGGCGGAGGGAAGAGGAGACTCCCTCTCACCTCTCTCTGCACTGAACAGTAGGGATTTCCTCACCATTAAGTCACTGATGGGGTGTCTGTGGCTTAGGATAGGGCCTCTAACAATGACAGGGGTACAAAGTACCTTGGAACATCTGAAGATTTGTGGGCTCCAGGGGTTTGGGAGGTGGGAAGTTGAGGAAGGAATGGCCATTATAGATCTAAATTGTCTTTGCCTCTTCTTTTCCCACTTGTTTCTTTATAGTTTTGTTGAATCAAAATAACTAGGCTTTGAAAGGACTGAGGCTTCTCCATCTTTCTTAAAAGAGAGATTTAAATTTAAAACGGTATTCATAACACAGCAGTAAATGACCACAGTAATCTAGTGTTTGATAAATGCAAAGATATAAGCTTTTGGGACAAGAACTCACTATCTGACAGAAATTGCTGGAAAAATAGTACAATAGTTTGGCAGAAACGAGGTATAGAGTAGCATCTCACACAGTGTACCAAGATAAGGTCAAAATGGGTATATGATTTAGATATAAAGGATGATACCATAAACAAATTAGGGGAGCATGATATATTTTACCTGTCAGATCTATGGATAAGGGAAGAATTTATGACCAAACAAGATATAAAGAGCATTACAGCATATAGAATGGATAATTTTGATTACATCAAATTAATGTGGTTTTTTGCACAAACAAAACCAATATAGCCAAGATTAAAAGGAAAGCAGGAGGGGCAGCTAGGTGGCACAGTTGATAGAGCACTGGCCCTGGATTCAGGAGGACCTGAGTTCAAATCTGGCCTCAGACACTTAACACTAGCTGTGTGACCCTGGGCAAGTCACTTAACCACAATTGCCTCACAAAACCAAACAAAAAACCAAAAACCAACCAAACCAAAAAAGGAAAGCAGGAAACTGTGAAAATATGTTTACAGAAAGTTTCTATGATAAAGGACTCATTTCTCAAATATATAGAGAACTGAATCAAATTTATAAGAATATGCGTTATTCCCCAACTGAAAAATGGTCAAAGGACAGGCAGTTTTCAGAAGAAGAATTCAAAGCTAGCTATAGTCAAAAAGTAAAGAAAGACAAACTATTTTCTGAAATGGGAATTAGAATGTGATCTTCTTGAGTGCAGGGTCTGTGTTTTTTCCTTTTTTTGTACCACCAGCTTAACACTATGCTGAAAACACAGTAAACACTCAAATGCTTGATGATGGTGGTGGTGGTAGTGGCAGTGATGATGAAGAAGAAGAAATTAGAGAAAAGACAGTATCCTTTCAAAAGGCAGGAAGCTGTATATTCTTTTTAGTATCATTATTATTATTAATTGTAATTAATAATGACTGCTTAATTAATTATTGATAATCATCATTAATTGTAATGGCTATGTTGGTATATGTATATGTCTTTTAAAACTACTTACAGTACATATTGCCTCCCATTATAGACATATTTTTAATTTTCTTAGGAAACATTGGGTCCATTTTCACAGCCAGAGCTAAATTAGTCAAGGGCCCAGTGGCAACCAGAGTTACCTGCAAAATACAAAGTCACATGTATCTACATTTTATTATAATTAGAGAATTATAAAACCTAAGAGTTAGCAGGGACTGCAGAATTGATGTTGTACAACCCCCTATCCAAATCATTAATCATATCTCCATTACTACTCTCATGACAACTATCTAGGCTCTGTTGGAAAACTTCCAGTGAAAGAGAATTCACTAACCCCTTTGAAGGCTCCTGCCAACCCATTATGTTAAAGTTCAGATTATTGTGAAATTTCTCCTAAGATAAAGATATGTTTCCATTTAAGTTTCATTCTTTTACTGGAGTTATACCCTCTTTAAAAACCTGAAGACAGGGGCAGCTAGGTGGCGCAGTGGATAAAGCACCGGCCCTGGATTCAGGAGTTCCTGAGTTCAAATCCGGCCTCAGACACTTGACACTTACTGGCTGTGTGACCCTGGGCAAGTCACTTAACCCCATTGCCCCATAAAACAAAACAAAACAAACAAACAAAAAAACCCTGAAGACCGCTATCCTGTCCCTTCCTTCCCCCTAACCCCCTCAACTCTTTTCTTCAGGCTAAAGAAATATTCCCAGGTCTTCAACCGAGATTCATTAGCATTCTTTTTCTTAAGGCATTTGACTGTCCTGTTGACTCCACTGTCTTTGACCTGGCTCCATTAGGCCTTTCTGAATTGTGATGCAAAATTTTCCAGAGAGAGGTTTCTATGGGACAGAGTACAGTGGGTCTTTTACCTCTAGACTTCTATTTAATGTTGCCCAAAGTCACTTTTGCTTTTGGAAGCCACATCACGCTACTGACTCACTGAGACTGCAGTAGACCATATTCACCCCCACCCCCAGTTTTGGGGGTTTTTTTGGTATTTTTTTAAAACACAAACTGCTTTTTGGCCATGTATCCTCCAATCTCTATTTGCATAGTAACTCGAACAGAACTTTACACTTATCCCTTTAGATTGCATCTTTTTTTTTTTTCTTCTGCCCATCATCCCAGCCTGTTGAGATGTCTTTGGATCCCAATTTTGTTATCCATTGTGTCAGTTATTCTTTCCAACTTCACAGCAGCTCCAAATTCAATAACCATAAGATTTATGCCTTTGTCTATATCACTGATAAAATTAAGTGTTGAACAGAGCCAGGTCAAAGGCAAAGCTTTGGTATATTCCACTAGGGATTTCTTTCCTCTAGATCCACTTATTGGTCCATCCATCAACATTCATTGGGAAAGGAAATGAGCTTACATCGCAAAGCTTTTATTCAATTTGAAAAAAAGCAATTATTTTATCCACCTGAATATCAAACATAATAAGTGGTCTATGAAAAGAGCTTCTAGTGATAGCAGAGGTATAAGGGGATTGGGAATGGTGAAACATGTGGACTCCAGGGGTGTGAGAGAGAAGTTAGTATAGCTCAATAGGGTTTTTACTTGTTCTCATTTAATCCTTATAACAACCCTGGGAAGTATTATTATCAGTCCCATTTTACAGATGAGGAAACTGAGGCAAACAAAGGTTAAGTAACTTTCCCAGGGTCACACAGCTAGTAGGTATCTATCGTTGAATTTGAATTCAGGTCTTCCTGACTCCAGGCCCAGCATCTTATTCACTAAGCCACCTAGCTGCCTATTTATAATCGTTCTCCTAGTGAGATGTCTAAGGGCAGCTTGATGACACAGCAGATAGAGTGCAGATCCTGGAGCCAGGAGGACCTGAGTTCAAATGTGACATCTGACACTTACTAGCTGTGTGACTCTGGGTAAATCACTTCACCCTGTTTGCCTCAGTTTCTTTGTTTGTAAGGAAAAGAAAATGGCCAACCAATCCAGTATCTTTGCCAAGAAAACTCCAAATGGGGTCATGAAGAGTCAGACATGACTAAAACTACTGAACAACAAACATTATATGGTGTCAATAGAAGTCTAGTGCCCTCATAAAAGATTAACAGGTGGGGCAGCTAGGTGGCACAGTGGATAGAGCACCGGCCCTGGAGTCAGGAGTACCTGAGTTCAAATCCGGCCTCAGACACTTAACACTTACTAGCTGTGTGACCCCGGGCAAGTCACTTAACCCCAATTGCCTCACTAAAAAAAAAAAAAAAAAAAAAAGATTAACAGGCAAGCCATTCCTTTCTTACTTCCATCATTCCATGAATATTTAATAAGGCTAGGTGTTAGAAAAACAGAAGACCAAACTGTGGCACCCCATGCCTTGATGATTTCACCTTGTTAGGCCTCTCATTGATGATCCTTATCATTGCAGCGACAGCGTGTTCATGTTGCACTTGGTCAGATCCAGGAGCATCAGCATCAGGTACATCCCCTAAGCCATCTGTTCCATAAAAATAATCATTTTTCATCGTATTAAGTAAAGGGGAAGATGCTCCCTGGTAAACTGGGATCTGAAATGAGATGTTCAGAAAGAAGAGTCAGACTGACTCAAATTTTTTTTGGGGGGGTGAGGCAATTGGGGTTAAGTGACTTGCCCAGGGTCACACAGCTAGTAAGTGTTAAGTGTCTGAGGCCGGATTTGAACTTGGGTGTTCCTGAGTCCAAGGCCAGTGCTCTATCCACTGTACCACCTAGCTGCCCCCTGACTCAATTATTAAAAAAATAAAAGTAAGGGCTCATGTTTCACATACAAAAGCACGAAGCTATAAAGATGGAATTATGGGGGCAGCTAGGTGGCTCAGTGGATAGAGCACTGGCCCTGGAATCAGGAGTACCTAGTTCAAATCCGGCCTCAGACACTTTACACTTACTAGCTGTGTGACCCTGGGCAAGTCACTTAACCCCAATTGCCTCACTAAAAAGAAAAAAAAAGATGGAATTATGCCAGTTGTGGTGGTACGGGTGTGTAATCTCAATTACTCAGGAACCCAGGGCAGGTGTATCTCTTGAGCTCCAGGGCTCTGGGCTAAACTGATCTCGCCTTCACTAAGTCAGGTATATGGTAAACCCTCAAGAGCACCAGGCTACCATGCTGTCTTAGGAAGGGTGACCTGCCCTAGGTCACTGAAGCTGCATATCAAAGAAAGTTCTTGGAGGCAGCTAGGTAGTGCAGTGGATAAAAGCACCGGCCCTGGATTCAGGAGGACCTGAGTTCAAATGCGGCCTCAGACACTTGACACTTACTAGCTGTGTGACCCTGGGCAAGTCACTTAACCCTCATTGCCCTGGGGGAAAAAGGAGGAGGAGGAGGAAGAAGAAGAAGAAGAAGAAGAAGAAGAAGAAGAAGAAGAAGAAGAAGAAGAAGAAGAAGAAGAAGAAGAAGAAGAAGAAGAAGAAGAAGAATGACTATTTGTTAAGTAGAGTTCTTTTATGCATGGGTTGGACTAAATGGCCATCAAGTTCCCTTCCAATTCTCATTTTCAGTAATTCTGTAATTCTTAGCATGGAAAAACAGTGTCCTAAGGCCACAAATCCCCAGTTCTTGCCAACCAACCTGCAAATGAATCTTGCCTATCACACTGCAAGGAAAATTAAACCAAAAGGGTGACTAGGTGGCACAGTGGATAAAGCACTGGCCCTGGATTCAGGAGTACCTGAGTTCAAATCCGGCCTCAGACACTTGACACTTACTAGCTGTGTGACCCTGGGCAAGTCACTTAACCCCCATTGCCCCACAAAAAAAAAAAAAAAGAAAGAAAATTAAACCAAAACGTGTAGATGTTTCAACGTTCCCCATTACCACTAATGGAAAATTAACAAAGGATAAGCGAGTTTCCTTCCCCTTTCTCCCCTACAAAAGCCAACAGACCAGCATCATATTTATAGAATTTCCATGCAAAAGAGAACATACATAGTGGAGAGAGCCCTGCACTTGGAGTCAGGAAGGCCTAGGTTCAAATCTCACCTCAGATACTTTCTAGCTGTGTGATTCAGAGCAATTCACTTGACCTGGTTTCCTCATCTGCAAAATTAAAAGGCCTATAAAGTTCCTTCTAGATATAAATTTATGACTGTGACCTTGAAATTATCAATAGTGGTATTAGGTGTTATTAACCTAATCTCACAGCGGTCTCCAACTGTAGTAAATTTTTCGTTTAACATGTTGTCTAAAGACTGTATAATGAGTTGGGGAATAAGTTTTGTTTTGGTTTTTTTTTAGTGAGGCAATGAGGGTTAAGTGACTTGCCCAGGGTCACACAGCTAGTAAGTGTTAAGTGTCTGAGGCCAGATTTGAACTCAGGTCCTCCTGAATCCTGGGCCGGTGCTCTATCCACTGCACCACCTAGCTGCCCCCGGGGAATAAGTTTAAAGAAGTTAATGATCACATAAGACCATAGACACAAGAAGAAACCATGTGTGCCTTGTGCAAGTGCTAAGATTTCCTTCTCCTTTTCTACTACAACATCCCTCTTATCCAAATAGAACCAACAAGATCCAATAAAGAACCAAGCCACAGGAAAAGGACTTCAGAATTATTCTTTCCATATTATAAAGAGACTCTAACTTGGAAAATAATTCTACTTCTAAAACAATGATCTGAAGCAATGTGTCTCAATCACTTTATTAAGTGTGAAACTAAATTGGGGTTGGGATGGGGGTGAGAGGTAGAAAAAGTGGGTTTTTATTGATTGTAAAGTTAAAAACAAAACTTTTTAAAAATGAAACTCAACCCAACCACATGGCATGGCCTCCCCAAACCTCTATTTAAGAAAGGTGCCCAGGCCAGCCATCTCTTCACTTCCCACTGGGCTTTACTGCTTCGGACTTCATCATGCCCCATACTCAGTCCCTTCTCTTGGTTTCTCCCCACTCCCCCCCCCCTTTTTTTTAAGTGAGGCAATTGGGGTTAAGTGACTTTCCCAGGGTCACACAGCTAGTAAGTGTTAAGTGTCTGCGATTGGATTTGAACTCAGGTCCTCCTGACTCCAGGGTTGGTGCTCTATCCACTGCGCCACCTAGCCGCCCCCTCCCCACTCCCTTTTTATCTTCCTTTTGTGTACAGTCTTCCCTCATTAGATTGTAAGCAACTTGAGGACAACGGCTATCCCCGGCCCTTGGGTTCAATGGCCTGTCACACAGTAGGTGCTTAATAAATGTTTGACTGACTAGCAATTGGTTCATAAGTATTAGGTGTAAAGTGAGAGTAGAGGCTGTTTCCTTTTTAGTCTTTATATCCCTCCTTTCAGGGCAGTTTGAGGAAATGGGTGATTGCCTCCTCTCCATGGTTAATTCAGATTGAAAGACTTTCCCTGGGAAGATAGAAGCAGACACTCAAATGCTAATTAAGACCCATCTGGGAGAGTGTATTCAGATACAGAAATTTCCCCTGGGAAAGTCAGAAAGGCTGAAGGGTGGGAATACTTTGGTCTAACTAGCTAGTTCTCCCATGTAGACTGTAACCCTTGAGTAATCAGAAGCAGTGATGAAAGAGGGGAGGGGCCATTCCTGTTAGGGACTTAGGGGATAAAATGGGGCCTGTGAGCCTCCATTTTTGGCATCCACTAGCTCCACAATCTGGTGCCCCTTTCTTGCAAGAAGGAAATAAACTAGCCTTTGTCACATCACTGCTGAGTTGCAGAGAATTATTGAGAGCAGGAGTCGTTTTTCTCACAGGCAGTTAGGTGGCACATTGGATAGAGTGCCAGGCCTGGAGTCAGGAGGACCTGGGTTCAAATTTGTCCTCAGATATTTGCTAGCTGTGTGGCCCTGGGCCTGTTTGCCTCAGTTTCCTCATCTGTAAAATGAGCTGGAGAAGGAAATAGCAAACCTCTCCAGTATCTTTGCCAAGAAAACCCCAAATGGGATCACAAGGAATTGGCCATGACTAATTACTCAAACAGCAAATCCCTAAGGTGCTGTCTTCAGTATAATATGTACTTAAATAATACATGTCTATTGAACTGAATTGCTAATGTGCAATATAGCATTAATACAAATGTATGGATCACCTGGATTTGAGGGAGCAGCTGTATTATCTAAGTGGATTCTATGAGACCCTGGATTAATGGGAGCAAAATGCCTTTTGACAAAGACTTCAAACTGAAGCCAGACAGTCCCTATTTTCCCAAGAAAAATAAACAAACTTAAATGTCCCTTTGAAGTTCCCATTCACTATCTTCTTTCCCCAAAAAAGTAAATAGATCTTATTGTTCTCCTGATCAACTATCTAGGCATCTTTGTCTTTGATAAAACCCTTTCTGTTTCTACGGTCTGGACAAGGAGTAGGCTTTGAGTTGAGCTGTTAAACTGATTTATATTGTTTAACTGATTTACATTTATAGTATTTGCTTGGGGTTGATTTGTATCATGCTAATGAAGTTACTCTGTAACCAGTAAGCAAAGAAACCTTAAATACTCTTAGAAAGGGGGAGTCTTTGAGCTCCCCTTCTTTGGAAGGGTCTTCAGCATGATTGTGTTATTTCTTCTTGGGACAAAATACATTGGATTATGTTTTTCCTGTCTGTCTCTGATCTGGTTTATCCTGTAGGAGACATTATGTTCTCTGATCTGTTTGTTCATAGGAGGACAGGTATGGAAACAAATTGTAGGAGATATTATAAAATTAATTTCGCTGATCTGTTTATTAAGTTTTTTAGGAGACAGGCAATAGAAACATATTTAATTTTGGAAAACAGAGACTCATAAGAAAGAAAAGTTACCTGTAAATGGTTACACGTTTTTAATACCCGAAGGACATTTTTACACACATTTTCCACTGTAGTATTTCCAAAACAGCAAGTGATCCCCAGGATTTCAACATTAGGTGCTGCCAGAGCTATCATTAAAGCAGCAGCATCATCCACTCCTGCATCAACATCAACCAACAGTAATTTCTTTTCCATTGCTGGAATGTCTACTGAAAATAAGACCCAGAGGTAGAAGCCTTTAGATTAAAAGAGTAAATGGAAATGAAACTAAAAGCAGCATACTGTACAAAGAAAAAACTCTCCAATTGTGTAGATACAAGTTTCATAAAGTGCCACAAGTCCTAATGAAGTTTTATGGAAAAGTGTTTTTGTTATAATATCCTAGAACTCCTCCTAGACTAAATTTTCAGTTAAACATTAAAAACCAATCCAAGATAATTCCAAAGGACTCATGATGGAAAATGCTGTCCACATCTAGAAAAAAAGAACCGTGGACTCTAGATGCAGATTGAACCATGCTATTTCTACTTTTTTTGTTTGTTTGTTTTTGAGGTTTTTTCCTTTTGTTCTGATTCTTCTTTCACAACATGATTAATGCAGAAATCTGTTTAACGTGATTGTATATGTATAACCTATATCAGGTTGCTGTCTTGTGGAGGGGAGAGGGAGGGAGAAAAATTTGGAACTAGAAATCTTACAAAAACATAAGTTGAAAATTATCTCTACATGTAACTAGAAAATAATAAAATACTTTTATGATAAAAAAAAACAAATAATGAAACACACACACACAAATCTAGGTGTTAATCACCCAAACCCCCAACAAAACATTAATAACTTTTCCAGAGCCCTGAAGCTGAAGCACAGGGATCTGCAGGAACCTTTTAGTTTTGGTGTCAGCAAAGCCAAGTGTTTGGAAAAGCTAGGAGTTCTGACAGGACAGGCACAAGGCTGGAACTGGGAGTCATTTTTGTTTTGTACTGAACACCCTTGCCCTCCTAAGGTTCATTCGGGCTAAAGGTCATGAGTGTGTGTAAGTGGAGGGGAGATAATGATAATAGTGTGGATGTGTGTTAGGGAAAGAAAAAGGGATTGGCAGCCCACTCCATACAGGTGTGTATTTGGAGAGAGATGAAGATCTCTCTCTTCTCCTCTCTCTCTCTCTCTCTCTCTCTCTCTCTCTCTCTCTCTCTCTCTCTCTCTCTCTCTCTCTCTCTCTCTCTCTCTCTCTCTCTCTCCCTCCCTCCCTCTCCCTCCCTCCCTCTCTCCCTCTCTCCCTCCCTCCCTCCCTCTCTCCCTCTCTCCTCTCCCCCCTCCCTTCGTGTTTAGAGAAGCAGATAGGGTGAGGGATATATATGTGTTTAGAGAGAGATGAGGTTGTCTCTGTGGGTATGTTAGGGGAGGGAAGGAGGGTGTCTGTGTCTGGAGAAGAGAAGGGGGTGTAATATGTATTTGGAGAAGACTGGGTGAGGGGTGTATCTGCGTTTGAAGAGATGAGCACGTCTCTGTGCCTTTGTGGAGGTAGAGAGGATATCACTGTGTATGTGAGGAGGTTTATGTGTATTTGGAGAGGGAGATGAGGGTTCCATTGTATGGATTTGTGTGTTGGTGAAAGGAGACGTGTGTGTGTGTGTGTGTGTGCGTGTGTGTGTGTGCGTGTGTGTGTGTGTGTGTCGGGGTGGGGGCGTGGGGGTGGAGGGTAGGAAGAAGATGATGGTGCCACTGCGTCTATGTGCATCACAGGTAGATGGAAACGAGGCATACTCCACCGCTTCTGGCCCCCCCTCCTCCGAACCCCAGCCAGCCCCACTCCTTGTGCACCCTCCAGCTGTGAGCGACGCTTATCCACACCAGCTCTGGAGGGAGCTCCTCTGCCTCTGCCCCGGCCGCTGCCCCGGCCCCCAGCCCCACCCCCGCCCCACCTACCTTTCCAAGTCCGCCCCGAACCTGTCCCCAAGCCGGGCTGCCAGCCGCGGCGAAGAGCCCACAGCTTCGCCGGAGCGGAGCGCGCGCACTAGCCGAGGATCCGATGGCCTGGCTCGGGTCTGCTCCCCGCTGGGCGACAGTCTCACGTGGCCAGTCCTAAAACGGACGTCTTCCTGTTCTTAGCCCTCAAAATGGAGACATTGAAGCCCCGTAAAGAACAGAACAGCCTGGAGAGATGGATCTACCCACCTACACAGTCACTGCAAATCTAGTGCTTGGGCAAGTGTAAAAAAACACTGTCAGTAACCGACCTACTTTGTTAATATTCATCAATAATTAACTCGTTCCCAGGACTCAGCAATCCAGGAACAAATGAGCCCCATTCTCCAGTCCCTTCCCCTGACTAGGTCACTGGAACCCTAGAGTAAGCAAAACTGTCTCGGACTCTGCAGAATTACAGGTGGCACACTAACTGTACATTTGCAAGACCGGTCTGCACCCTTCTTAGTAGGATAGGCAAAAGAGCCAAGATTTTTCCAATTCTTCGTCAAACCATCTTTTTTTGCTTGTTTTTGTCTTCAAAAGGAAGGGGTGTGTGTGTGTGTGTGTGTGTGTGTGTGTGTGTGTGTGTGTGTGTGTGTGTGTGTGTGTGTGTGTGTGTGTGTGTGTGTGTTTGGTGAGGCAATTGGGGTTAAGTGATTTGCCCAGGGTCACACAGTGTCTGAGGCCGGATTTTTGAACTCAGGTACTCCTGACTTCAGGGCCGGTGCTCTATCCACTGCGCCACCTAGCTGCCCCTGTGTGTGTTTTAATTAAAACTAACATACTTTAGATATAGATTTACTGGCAAATCACAGCATCCTAAAATCACATAATGTCATCTAACAAGAACTTCCCAGGTGCTCATTCTAGATCAGGTATTCTTTAACCTGGGATCTGTGAACCTAACTTTTTTTTTTTACCTTAATAGTACTTTATTTTCCCCCCATTACATGTAAAGATAGTTTTCGACATTTCGTTTTTGTAAGATTTTGAATTCCAAATTTTTCTCCCTCCCTTCCTTCCCCTCTCCCCAAGACAGCAAGTAATCTGATATACGTTATACAGTACAATCATATTAAACACATTTCCACATTAGTTATGTTGTAAAAGAAAAATCAGAACAAAAGGATAAAACCATGAGGAAAAAAACAACAACAAAAAAGTGAAAATAAACATGACTTAATCTGCATTCAGGCTCCATAGTTCTTTCTTTGGATGTGGGTAGCATTTTCCATTAAGAATATTTTGGTATTGTCTTGGATTATTGTATTGCTGAGAAGAGCTAAGTTCATCTTAGTTGATCATCGCACAATGTTACTGTCATGTACAATGTTCTCTTGGTTCTGCTCACTTCACTCAGCATCTGTTCATGTAAGTCTCCACGTGTTTCTGGAAATCGCCTGCTCATCGTTTCTTATAGCACAATAATATTCCATTACATTCATATACCACAACTTTTTCAGCCATTCCCCAATTGATGGGCATCCCCTCAATTTCCAATTCTTTGCTACCACAGAAAGAGCTGCTATAAATATTTTTGTACATGTGGGTCCTTTTTCCCTTTAAATTTTTTTTATAACTGCATCACAGTGTAATTGGTTTCCTATTTTATTTCATGCATTTAAAAATATTATTTTCAGAAGGGGTCCATAGGCTTCACCAGATTGCTAAAATGGGTCCATTACCCAAAGAAGTTTAAGGATCCCTATTCTTTGTGTGTGTGTGTGTGAGGCAATTGGGGTTAAGTGACTTGCCCAGGGTCACACAGCTAGTAAGTGTGTAAAGTGTCTGAGGCCGAATTTGAACTCAGATCTTCCTGAATCCAGGGCCGGTACTCTATCCACTGCACCACCTAGCTTCCCCAGGATCCCTATTCTAAGATTGAGGATCTCTTCATGGTAGAGTCCTTGTTCTATCCCTTGATGCCAAGGGCATTACCAGGGCTCTTCTAGGAATTGCCTTTAAAACCAGTGAAATTAAAAAGAAAATAAATGCAAGAAAAAATAAATACTTCATGAGAGGAACTGACAGGAGGGGGAAAACACACTGCCCAGGTGCTTAGGGTTGGTGTCCCACCTGTAAGACAACAGAGGTTAATATAGGTTAGAGGCACTCTGGTTGTGCAAGCATTAAAGATATGTGTCACCTGAGGCTCCAGGTAAGCTTTCTTTTTGTTTTTTGTTTTTGTTTTTTTTTTGCAGGGCAATGGGGGTTAAGTGACTTGCCCAGAGTCACACAGGTAGTAAGTGTCAAGTGTCTGAGGCCGGATTTGAACTTAGGTATTCCTGAATCCAGGGCGGGTGCTTTATCCTCTGTGCCATCTAGCCGCCCCCTCAGGTAAGCTTTCAATAGAGGAGAGTTACTCAAGAGCAAATTCCTGGAGAGGAGGTAACTAGGACAGTCTTTGGGAGGACCCAGTGAATAAAATCTGAGCAACAGTAGTGAAATGATGACACCAACTGGGAGTGGGATGGGATTAAGTGGGGAAAAGTCCCTTAAGGTGCAAGGAGAAAGGCAGATGGGACATTCCTAAAGTACTCTCCCACTCAAAAAGCTCCATTTGTATCCAGCACCTTGGATACAAATTACATACAGTGTGTTCAGCTGTTCAGCATTTAAAGACCGTCACAATCTGGTTCCAGTCAATCAATCAATCAATCAAGACGTTCATTTGTGTTGCTTACCTATATGGGAATCACTGGAGATACAAAGACAGAAGGAAAAAAAAAAACAATCCCTGATCTCAAGGAAATTTCAGGGAGGCAATAAATCAAATATGGACAAAGTAGAGACAAGATAAATACGAGGTAAATATATTGAAGAAGGTATCAGGGGGAATCAGGAAAAGCTTCATGTAGAAATCGCGGTCTAAGCACTTTTAAAGGAAATAAGGATTTCTAAGAGGCAAAGGTCAGGAGGCAATGCTTTCCAGGCATAGGAGATCAGTACAAAGTTTGGGAAATGAAAGAACGAGATGGAGCCACCTTATTGCCTGTTTCTCTTCTTCAGGTAGTCTCTATTCCAGCCAAAATGGCTCGACAACTGTTACTCAGACTTGTAACCCGTCTTACTGTGCTGCTATCTTCATTTGGTCATAAACTAGTGTCATGTATCCATTAGGGCAAATCTGTTAGCAACAAGCTGTTTCAGTTTATTTGCCCAAACACTAACGCCTTCGCATGGTTTGGGGTTTTTTTTAATGGACATTTTGAGATCACTTCAAGCTTTGTTTTGTTTTGCTGTTAGGGTTATTTGCTTGTGCACTAGGGACATGCATGAATTATCAGTACATTCATGTACTACATCCAGAGGCACCCAGTAGCAGAAGCAGCTTGTCACGTTAGCCTTTGTTGATGTGAATTTTCTGGAAGATTAGCTGGGATGGAGCTGGGAAGTCTGACTCTATACCTGTTTTTAGGTACTGCCTTTCCTGATCCTCTAATTGAGTTAATGACATGACCTTTTATAGCTGTCATATATTCATTTGGAGCTTATTGTGGTATGTGGTGTGAAAGGTAATTCAGTCTAATTTCTCCCAGACAGCTTTATAAGTTTCCCAGCAGGTTTTTGTTTTTGGGGGGGCTAATAAATTCTTTTTTTTAAAACCCCAGAGTGGACTCCTCCTGAAGTCCCTTTTCTTTCCTTCCTTCCTTCCTTCCTTCTTTCTGGCAATTGGGGTTAAGTGGCTTGCCCAGGGTCACACAGCTAGTGTTAGATGTCTGAGGCCGAATTTGAACTCAGGTCCTTCTGAATCCAGGGCCAGTGCTGTATCTACTGTGCCACCTAGCTGCCCCAGGGCTAATAAATGATTAACTCCAGCAATTGTCCTTGGGTTTATCAAACATTGTATTTAATTGCTTCTGGGTCTTATGTATCTAATGTTTCACCGATCAACTTTTCGATTTCTTCATCATTATCAAGTTGTTTAGAAGATTGCAGCTACATATACTACATATATTACATATATTATACTATATATATATATTACATATACATTATACTACAAAAGTATAGTTTGAATTTGGATACATCTAGACTTCTTTCCTTTTCATTATTTCCTTTAAGATTCTTGACATTTTCTTCCTCTAGATGAACTTTATTGTTATTTTGTCTAACAGGTAAATTCTTTGGTAGTTTGGTGTGACACCAATTCTGTAAATTAATTTAATAGTAAGTGAATGGAGTACTGGTCTTAGAGTCAGGTAGACCTTAGTTCAAACCCCTCCTAACTCATGATGCTCTCCCCCTCCAGAGAAGAACTGATGGAGTCTGAATGCAGATGGAATCATAATATTTTTCTCTTTCTTTTTTTTTCATAGTTTTTTTTTTCTGGTTTGTGCTCTCTTTCACATTGCGACTAATATGGAAATATGTTTTGCTCGATTGCATATGTATAACCTATATCAAATTGCTTACTGTCTTAGGGAGGGGCTAGGGGAAGAGGGGAGACTATTCGTTTTGTTGTTTTTGTTGTTTGTTTGTTTTGGTGAGGCAACTGGGGTTAAGTGACTTGCCCAGGGTCACACAGCTAGTAAGTGTTAAGTGTCTGATGCTGGATTTGTACTCAGGTCCTCCTGAATCCAGGGCCAGTGCTCTATCCACTGAGCCAGCTGGCTGCCCCGAAGGGAGACTATTTGGAACTGAAAGCTTGAAATTGTTTTTACATGTAATTGGAGAAAAAAATTATTTAAAAAAATCCTCCCGAAGACACTTATTAGTTGGATGGCCATAGGCAAGTCACTTAACCTCTTAAAGGCTTTAGTTCCCTCATCTGCAAAATGGGAGTGTTAATACCAACTTTTTCACAGGACTGTTATGAGTATCAAATGCATTGACACATGTAAAGTACTTTGAAAATCTTGAAACACTATCTCAGTGCTAGCTATTATCATTAGGCCCAACCATGAGCAAGTAATCTCTCTCTAATTATTTAAATCTCTTATTTCTGAAAAGAGTGTTTTGTAGTTGTGGTCACATAGTTCCTCTGTGTCTTATTGGGTAGACTCCTTGATATTGTAGTTATTTTGAATGGAATGTCCTTTTCCACTTCTTTCAGGTTTTGTTGGTAATATATAGAAAGGCTGATGATCTTTGGTGTTTTTAAAAATATACTACTACTTTAATGAATTAGCTATTTTTTTTTTTGGCCGGGCAATGGAGGTTAAGTGACTTGCCCAAGGTCACACAGCTAGTGTCAAGTGCCTGAGGCGAGACTTGAACTCGGGTCCTTCTGAATCCAGGGCCAGTGCTTTATCCACTGTGCCACCTCGCTGCCCCGAATTGGCTAATTTAAAAAAATTAATTTTAGGTTGAATATTTAGCGTTTTCTAAATAGACCAACATAATATCTTCAAAAAGTGACAATTTTGCTTCATCTCTGCCCATACTTATTTTCATAATTATTATCTTTATTACTGCTATAATATTGTTCTAACTATATCAAATAATAGTGCTGAGAATTGTCGGTCAAGACCAAACTCCAAAACCTTAAAAAAAAGTTTTTAGAAAGAATTTTTATTAAGTCAGTTTGGCAGAGGAGTCAGAACTCCCTCCTGAGTTTCTGTGAGGCTTACATCATATAGAGTTCAAACAAGGACATAAAGACAAGGAGCTGGGTAGCCAGCACGTAGAAAAGGTAGAACTCTATATCAATAGGCAAATATAAACATTCAATAAATTTGGGTGAAGGTAAAAGCTTTTGGGCAGACCAGACCCAAGACCTGGTTGAACCCAAAACAAACACTCTGGAGTCCCTCCCTGGAGGACCTCTGGGATAAGGGTGACCCACACATCCCACTAGTCTAACTTAAACAAGATCTAACCACATAAAACTATGTTCAAACAATATTAATAAATAATACATAACAAAGTATTGGTTAACCAGAATGGACACTTATGATCTTATTGAAAAGGCCTCTAGAGTTTCTCCATTACAGATGTGAACTCTTGGTTTCAGATAGATGCTGCTGATCATATGAAGGAAAGGTCTATTTTTTCTTGTTCTTCTGAGTATTTTTAATATATAAAACCTTTTCCAGTATTCATATAATCATGATTTTATTGGTTTATCATTAATATGCTCCATTATTTTTATAATTTTCCTAATATTTTCAACATGTGGGTTTTTTACTATTTGCCAATATTTTACTCAATATTTTTATATTAATCAATATTCATTAAAATATTGCTCTTTGTGTTTTTTTTCTCATTTTTTCTCTCCCTGGTTTCAGTGTCAGGAACCATATTTATCTCATAGGAAGAGTTTGGTAGGATATTATTTTTCCTTATTTTGCAAAGAATTTACATAAAATTGGAGTTAATTAATCTTTAAATATTGGATAGCATTCACTTGTAAATCTATCTGATTTTGGGTTTTTCCTCCTTCTGAGTTCATTTATGCCTTTAAATTTTATGGCTTATTCAATTTCTTTTTCTGAGATTTATATTTAAATTCCCATTATTGTTTTGTTAATCTGGATGTTTCATATTTTGTAAATATTTAATTTCATGTATTGGTTTTGTTGTCATATAATTGGGCAAATAGTTTTTGTTTTTATAATTTCCTTTATTTCCTCTTCATTTGTTGTGAAACCTCCCTTTTCTTATTTTATTTTGACAATTTACTTTTCTTCTTTTTATCAAGTTGGCTAATGGTTTGTCTATTTTATAAAGTTTTTCAATAAACCGCTTCCTAATTTTACTTAGCAATGTAATTTTTTTGTTTTCACTTTTGTTTATCTTTTCTTTGATTTTCTTTGGTATGTTTAGCTAGGTTTTCTTGATTTGTTGTTTTCTAATTTTTAGGTGCATATCTAATTAATCAATTTATTATTTATCTCTTTTATTGCTGAAAGGTTATAGATTCATAAATTTCTCTCTTAAGGTTGCTTTGGTTGAATCCCAAATGTTTTGGCTTGTTTTTTCATTGTTGTCATTTTCTTTTATGAAGTTAACCATTGTTTCTGTTATTTTCTCTTTGAATCATTGTTCTTTAGGATTAACCTTCATTTAACTTTAAATCTTTCTTCAATACTTTCAGCTGATGACAGATTTCACTAAAAATAATTATATACCTGAAAAGAAAACAAGACATAGATAAAATGAAAAAAAATTACCTTGAAGTGTAAATTGGCATCAATTTGAATTTATATTAATAAGCAACCTTATTGCATCAAATAAGAGAAGCTTTTGGCATAATTATCCCTTAACCCAATCAATAAAAAATATGAATGCTCACTGATGTGTTAGGCACTGGGGAACAAGTACAAAGAATGAAACAATCCTTCCTTGGAGCTTATATGCTAATGAGGAGAAAAAATATGTACAACATAAAAGTAAAGTGTGAAAGTACAAATTTATACAAAGTAGTTGGATTTGAGGGAGTTTGTGAGGGAGAACACTAGCATTTGTCTGGGGGGGAGGGGGATCTGGAAAGGCTTCATACAGATGTTGCTGTTGTTCAGTTGTTTCAGTCCTGTCTGACTTTTTGTGACCCCATTCTGGGTTTTCTTGGCAAAGATACTGGAGTGGTTTGTCATTTCCTTCTCCGGCTCATTTTATAGATGAAGAAAACTGAAGCAAACAAAGCTTAAGTGACTTACACAGGATCACACAGCTAGTAAATTTCTGAGGCTGAATTTGAACTCAGGAAGCTGATACTGGAGTATGTTCTGATTTCTGGCTGTGTTTCCCTCCCTTCCATCTTTTTGTTTATGAAGGGATTTAGCTGGGCTACAATGGGTAGAGGAAGATAATCCCCTTGTGAAGAGTCCAGTTTAATTATAGAATTTGTCTGTGTGCTGATCTTGTTTTTCAGGAAAGCAGGAAGCAATTCTTTTTTTTTTTTTTTTGTGGGGCAATGAGGGTTAAGTGACTTTCCCAGGGTCACACAGCTAGTAAGTGTTAAGTGTCTGAGGCTGGATTTGAACTCAGGTCCTCCTGAATCCAGGGTTGGTGCTTTATCCACTGTGCCACCTAGCTGCCACTAGGAAGCAATTCTTTAATTCGAATTTAGGCTTAGCATATAGGAGGCTCTCAATATATATCTGTTGGATCCGATTGAACTTTAGCTTTATTTGTTTTAGAGAAGTTAAAATCATTGTTCTTTAGTCATTTTCAGACATGTCCTATTTTTTGTTACCCCATTTGGGATTTTCTTGGCAAAGATACTGGAATGGTTTGCCATTTCCTACTCCAGCTTATTTTACAGGTGAGAAAATTGAGGTAAACAGGGTTAATTGATTTGCCCATCGTCACACAGCTAGTCAATGTCTGAGACTGGATTTGAACTCAGATCTTCCTAACTCCCTGGCCCAGCACTCTATCCATTGAACCACCTAGCTGCCCTACAGAAGGTAAAATATGAAGATATATTAGTATACTATATATGTAGATTTCATCTTTTAATTTCTCTTGTCAGCCATCAGCTAACAGCTGTTACTGAAAATAATCCTGTTGAAATACTTGAATCTCCCATTTCTCAGGTTACATTTAGATGTACAGTTCAAAGCATAGCATTTGTGAAAGACGCCAGGCAAATGTGATACACACACCAAACAGACATGACTCTTGACTATGGAAAGCCCCTGGTCTGTTGGCACTGTCCAGTGGCTAAAAAAAAAGCACATGGCATTTCTTCTTCTCATGTTAAGTACCCACGTCAGCCATTTTCTTGGTGTTGATGATGAAGTCCAATTTCTGAATAGGAAAATGCTCTCATATATTTCAGATCTGTTGTGCCTCCCTCAGAACTCTAACTTGAAGGGTAATTGTGAAAGGTTTAATGCTTCCCTGTAACTGCTAACTTGGAAGAAAAAAAAATGAGAGATCCAATTTAATTTCTGACCTCTACTTGAGTTTATCTAAGTAATGCTATCACCTTTGAAAGGTATCACTGCTAAATCACCTGGAACTTTTGTATCTAGCAACAAAATCACTACACAGCCCTTCCCTGAATGCTTCATATACTTCCTGGAAAAGGAAAGGGACTGTGATTACTTTGGTAAGGAAATTCCTTCCACTAATGCAAGTCAACATCTTCTCTGTACATTAATAGTTTCAGAATTGTCTAGAGCAAAGCTTCTTTTTTTTTTTTAATTTTTAAATTTTTTAGTGAGGCAATTGGGGTTAAGTGACTTGCCCAGGGTCACACAGCTATTAAGTGTTAAGTGTCTGAGGCCGGATTTGAACTCAGGTACTCCTGACTCCAGAGCCAGTGCTCTATCCACTGCACCACCTAGCTGCCCCTAGAGCAAAGCTTCTTAAACTGAATGTGGGGATCACGAAAAATTTGGCAGTAAATGTTTGATTTGTATACTGTAGAGGGCTAAAATTCTAGCTAGTCTGTCTAAAATATCTAATGAATGGTCACCAATAAATTATAAGCTTTAGCAATAGTTTGGACTTTTAAGCATTTATTAAAGAGAATAAGAATTTGGTAAAGAGAGAGAGAGAGGCCTAGATTCATCTATCTATCTCGGGGAGCTACAGTTCTCCTGCTCCGCTCTCTATGAGAGTCCTGGAGAAAGAGAGCAAGAGTGCCAGCTTCTCCCCCTCTTCCTCCCACAAGCAAACGTCACCTCCTGACGCCAAAGAGCCACATGTCTTGCCTTCAGATGCCTTCTCCTCATGGTGGAGCTTTGCTACAGTAAGTCTCTAGCAGGTGCTGTCATTCCAATCATTCCAATACCTATTTTATTTATTATTTTATTTATGAACTGGGATCCGATAAAAATTTCTCTGAAGAAAAGGGGTCACAAGTGAAAAAAAGTTAAGAAGTCTTGGTCTTGTTTCATCAAGGAAACACCCTGTGTTTCTTGAAGAAACAAAGTGGGGACTGTAATGATTGGAATGATGCCACCTGCTGGAGACTTACTGCAGGACGCTCTGCCATGAGGAGAAAGTGTCTGAGGGCAAGACATGCGGCTCTTTGGTGTCAAGAAGTGACGTTTGTGGGGCAGCTAGGTGGCACAGTGGATGGAGCACCAGCCCTGGAGTCAGGAGTACCTGAGTTCAAATCCAGCCTCAGACACTTAACACTTACTAGCTGTGTGACCCTGGGCAAATCACTTAACCCCAATTGCCTCACTAAAAAAAAAAAAAAAGAAGTGACGTTTGCTTGTGGGAGGAAGAGGGGGCAAGGCTGGCATTCTTGCTCTCTTTTGTCAGGACTCTGGTTGAGAATGGAGCTCTCTCCCTTTAATAGATAGATGAATCTAGGCCTTTCTCTCTTTACCAAATTCTTATTCTCTTTAATAAATGCTTAAAAGTCTAACTCTTGCTAAAGCTTATAATTTATTGGTGACCACTCATTAGATATTTTAGACAGACTAGCTAGAATTTTAGCCCCTTACAGTCTAGAGGATAGAGGCAGTAAGTAATTTGCCCAGAGTAATAGAGCCAGTAGATGTCAGAGTCAAGAAGCATTAATTAAGCGCTTACTGTGTCCCAGGTAACTGCTAGAGGCAACACTCAACTCAAGCTTTCCCAGCTTTAAGGCCAGCTCTGTGTCCTCTGTTCCTTCCCACCTCTTTATACTACTGCAATCTGAGAGCTAAGAGGGATCTTAGAGGTCATCCAGTCCATTCCCTTAGTTTTAGAGATGAGAATTTCCCAGAGGTACAGGAAACACTTAAAAGGTATAAATGGGATTATGGCTCATTATTTGAGGATAAGCAAGATCAGAGGATTATCACTGACATTGCTGAGGTATTGGGAGAAGTTCTGCTAATTAACCAAACCTGTATGGGAGGCAGCCAGGAATTTTAGATTTTTATTCCTGCAGAAAAGAGAAAAAAACAAACCAAATGCCTTTCACACAGCAGTTTGAGCACAAAGAGATGCCACCTCTAACCCTTTTGGACTCAAAAAACATAGCACAGGGCAACACAGGAGAATCACTTTAAAGGTAACAATGCCATGAATTAAAAATTGCATCAGGAAAGCTCTGAGGAGAGTGTTCCTCTGCACTGGCTGATGGGAAAACACATCATTTCTGAAAATAACAAGCTTTTGGACAGTGCACTTAGGAAAACAGTACCAGAATTTGTTAGATATAATGCTACCAATTCTGCAACTGCTACTTTGTGGCTTACAGGGGGAGAGAGAATTTGTTATATAGAGTACTATAAAAACAACACACATTACCTGAATCTGTCATATAGCACACTAACAATTGTCTTAAAGCTGTAACCACTAGTTTGTGGCTTAGAAGGAGGTATATAATTATCTCCAAACCTTGCATTTCCTCAGAAGACTTAGAGAGGGGAGGGAATGTAGAGGATGCTTGTGATGACATTATCTCAGAGGTTATAATCCTGTTGCTCTTTTTGTTTATTTTTGATGAACCAGACAGTTGAAAAGTTTAGATATTTTCCCCATATTGTCCAGAGAAGGATGAGTAGAATGGTTAGCACACTTAAAGCCTTGTCATATAAATATCCCTCAAAAAGAATGGAGAATTGGGGAAGCTAGGTGGTGCAGTGGATAAAGCAATGGCCCTGGATTCAGGAGGACCTGAGTTCAAATCTGGCCTTAGACATTTGACACTTACTAGCTGTGTGACCCTGAGCAAGTCACTTAACCCTCATTGCCCCACAAAAATTTAAAAAAAAAAAAGAATGGGGAATTTTAATCTAGAATGGGTCTTGTTTCATTTAGAGTGAGAATATCAAGATCGATATGACTCATTTCCTCCATTAGCATGTCCTCTTGTTGCCCTCAGGATATGGGAGAGAGCTTTACTATGGAGTCAGAGGGCCCACATCTGGTATGACTGTAGGTGTTTCCTCAGTTTCCTCATCTGTAAAATGAAAGAGTTGGATTAAATGACCTTTGAGGTCCCTTCTAGCTCTAAATGTATTTTGTGATTCTAAAAGAATCTCCCATTTAGATTAATAAGTGACCAAGGGTTAAAAGTAGCTAAATTCAGTGGGCAAGGACATACATCATCAGAATGAAAGAAGGTGACATTTTGGCTTTTTGTTGTATTTTCTTTTTAAAATAAGTTTTTGTTAGTAAATCTTGTGTTAGTAAATCTATGGTATATTTCAGCTGTGCTCTTTTGTTTTGGCAAGGGATCAGGGAATGGAAAAGTAACTAAAGAATTGACTTTATAAATAAGTAAGCAAACAAATAGAAATTAGTCTTTTATATATTTCCATCCTAGGAGCCAAAGCCACCAAATGAATGAGTTTGTGAATATATATGAGGAGGAGATTCTGTCTGGATTGAATCAATTTCTGCCCATGACATGCTGACTCTTACTTTTCTATCAGAGTTTGTGGTTCAAAATTATAAATATCTGGGGCAGCTGGGTGGTGCAGTGGATAAAGCACCAGCCCTGGATTCAGGAGGACCTGAGTTCAGATATGACCTCAGATACTTGACACTAGCTGTGTGACCCTGGGCAAGTCACTTAACCCTCACTGCTCCTCAGCAAAAAAAAAAAAAAAAAAAAAAAAAAAGATCCTCTGATCCAAATACCTCATTAAAAAAAATTATAAATATCTTAAAATCTTAGTTCTACTAACCATGAAATCCCAGTGTAATTGTCCTCTAGGACACCTTACCTTAAAACTCTTATTGATAACAGTCTTCACCCTCAGACCTCATATAGCACTTTGCTTTGTGACTCTTTAGTGTACTTATCATGTAGTAATAGTATGATTTGCCAGGATGCAAAGCTGGTGTACTATTAGGAAAACAATAAGCATAACTGATCATGTCAACAACAGTGTCAACAAAAATCATGTGATGATATCCATAGGTGCAAAAAAAAGTTTTTGAGAAAATACAATACCCATTCCTATGAAAATCACTGTATATTTTAGGAATAAATGGAGTCTTTATTAAAGTAATAAGTAGTATCAACTGTGTAATTTAAGATTCTAAACGTGGATTCTAATCTGTTCCCCCAGTTTTGGGGAAAACTGACTAAAATCACTGATAAAACGAATTTAGGTTTTAAGGGTTTATTGAAAAATAGAAAGAAAAAGATTGAGAACAGAATTCCAACATTCTGGCATTCCTATCTTTCCTCAAATTTCCTGTGAAGTCCTCTGCCGCTGCCACCACCATCAAGTCAGGAACCCAAAAGAGCGAGAGCTCTTGCACAGGCCCTCTTTCGTCCTTCCTGTCTCCTCCCAGGAAATAGGAGGCTCCTCAAGTTGATTGGCTGGTAGCCTTGATAGACAGCACCCATGAGCAAACGTCACTTCCTGACGCCAAGGAAAAGCCACATGGCCTTGCCCTCTGAGGCATTTTTCCTCATGGCGGAGCTTTCCCACAGCAAGTCTCCAGTAGGTGGCATCATTTCAATCATTACACTATCTAAAACAAGAGCAAGCATAATATGTAATGGGGATAAATGAGAAGACTTCCCAATATGATCAGGAGGTGAAACAAAAATGTCTGATATCGCCATTATTATTCAATATTGTATTATAAATATTGACTATAGCATTAAATTAAGAAAAATAAATTTAAGGAATAAAAATAAGCAGTGAGGGAATAAAGCTATCACTCTTTGTAGATGATATGATGCAAGATATGATTAGAGAACCGTAGAGAATCTACCACAACGTTAGTTGAAACAGTTAACTTTAGCAAAGTTGTGGGATATAAAAATAAACTCATAAATCATTAACATTTCTATGTTACGCACAAAACCCAGCAGGAAGAGCTAGAAAGAAAATTCCATTTAAAATCACAGCAGGGGCAGCTAGATGGCGCAGTGGATAGAGCACCGGCCCTGGAGTCAGGAGTACCTGAGTTCAAATCCGGCCTCAGACACTTTAACACTTACTAGCTGTGTGACCCTGGGCAAGTCACTTAACCCCAATTGCCTCACTAAAAAAAAAAAAAAAAAAATCACAGCAAACAATATAAAATACTTGGGAGTCAGGGCAGCTAGGTGGCACAGTGGATAAAGCATCAGCCCTAGATTCAGGAGGACTGAGTTCAAATTTGGCCTCAGACAGTTGACACTTGGGCCCTGGGCAAGTCACTTAACCCTCATTGCCCTGCAAAAACCAAAACCAAAACCAAAAAGCTAAAAAAAACCTCAAGCCCAAAACCCTGGGAGTCTACCTGCCAAGACAAACATGAACACAATAAAAAATATTTTTCACACAAAGACAGATCTAAACAACTGGAGAAATACTAATTGCTCATGGCAGACAAAGCTAATATAATACAAATGACAAATGCCTAAATAAATTTACTTATTCAGTGCCATACCAATCAAACTACAAAGAATTATTTTATAGATCTAGAAAAAAATAATAACAAAATTCATCTGGAAGAAGAAAAGGTCAAGAATATCAAGAGAATCTGAAAAAAAATGTGAAGGAAGGCAGTTTAGCAGTAGCAGATTTCAAGCAATATTACAAAGCAGTGTAGGAGCGAAGTAAAGAATTTGGAACCCAAAATTAAAAAAAAAATGAATATTAAAAAAAATTTAAAAGAGGACTTGGTCTGTGTGTTAAATCTAGGAAAAGGGACTTATTCAAATTCAGATTTGGTCTGAATATTTGAAGTTGGTAGCCTTTTGAATGGGGAAATGGGAAAGGAAATCTCTCTCAGGTTTTCTCCCCTATTTAGCCTTCTCTATTGAATGAAAGTACCGAGAGAAGCTTTAAATTTTATTTTAATGAGCAAAATGTAATATTTAGTTATTTCACATGCATACCTCCCAAATACTCAAAGGAACATTGGTTTTTTGGTCAAGGAAATAATTAACCCAGTATCTTTTTTTCTTTTTCTTTCTTTTTTTTTTTTTTGTGAGGCAATTGGGGTTAAGTGACTTGCCCAGTGTCACACAGCTAGTAAGTGACAAGGGTCTGAGGCTGGATTTGAACTCCTGAATCCTGGGCTCTATCTACTGTGCCACCTAGCTGCCCCTTGACCCAGTATCTTTTAACATGAATTTGACAGTGCAATGATTTTCCTTAAAAACCCAGGTACTTGAATGATTTCAGGACGTCAAAGGGTTTTGCCTATGTGGGTGTAGGAGTTCTAATGCCAAATAAGTCTAGTTAGTAGCAATAGTAACAAAAGGAGGTACTCTTGGATATAGCGCATCAAATCCTGACACTTCTTTGCTTAGAGGCTCATTTTCTTGTTAAATATCTTTCCGGGTTCACAGCAATCTAGAAGATATGGATATGTTCAGAAATTGCCAAAGATGTGTAATTCTCTATCTTATTGGCTAACCACTATGATCCTACTACCCATCCAAGCATGAACTGGAGAAAAATCTCTTCTCATTTTGGGCTAATTTTCCCTCACTCAATCTTGAACTTATAAGCTTGGACAGGAATTATTGTTAATGGTGGTAGTCTTTAATAGTAATGTGAAAAGGCATACAAATATAGTATTCCCACCCATTCTTCCCCATTATTCATAGTGGGAAATAGCAAGGGAAGTGGTAAGACAAGTAAAAGGGAAGGATGAATTTCTTCAGGGAATTGTTCCAGGGAAGAAAAAGAGAAACAAGGGACTACATATTAGATTCTCACTGTCTTACCAACCATGTGTCTGTCTGCTATTTTCTATTCCTGTGCCCAATTCCAGTCTACTTGTATACATATGCTTTTGGCCATCTTTCGGGTCTGGCCAGCACCTCAATTGTTCTCCCAGTTTGATCATATGACCTTTACTAGTAGGACAGGGAGGAAGCCATCCCAATCCCCTCCTGAGCTTAGTAGGAGACGCATGGAGCTTGATACGGCCACATTTCTTCTTTATTCTCTTCAGATGGTTTCTCCTTGGAAGAAAGTTCCTTCAGTGTCAAATGTCTGCAAAACCTGGAAACCCTAGGAAATCTGTGCATATTTACAGTCACATCTCTGGCAGATCACCAGTTGTCCATGGCAAAGTCCATGGGAGGAAGGACAGTCTAAACTTGGGCTACAGGTAGGGATGTGTTGGCAAATGTTTAACAACTGGCTTTCTGAAAAAAAAAAGTGTATTTATGACATACTTCTAAGTTTAATCAGCTTTATTAACTTTTTCTCCATTACTTTTATAAGCCTAATCAACAAAACAACTGGTCAAGCTCTGATTTATAGCATCTGCTGATTTCTGAGGAATAAATGCTCACATTGAAAATTTAATGATCAGCTCTTGAGCCTGTTGGAGCTGGCTCCAGCACCCCTGGTTACAGGAAAATAGGATCATAGGTTAAGAGCTCATAAGTGACTTGCCTATGGTGACAGAAGAAGTGACAGATCCCAGGATAAAAATGCAAGTCAAATGTCTTTACATCTTACCATCTCATTCCTTGGCACTTAATTTTAACTACTTTTTTCTTGATTTCAGCAAGATTATTCTTGGGAAGTCAGTTCCTGTGAATTCTCTTCTGTTGTCAGCATGTCTAATAGCCCTCTAGTACCCTTTCCCATTTCTTTTTCCTTTTTTGATCCTTGATCTTATCTATAAGTTTAACCATTTTATTTACCTTGGATTGGCAGATATAAATTATATATTCAGCAGTGAAATAACAATACAGTTCCTTTAAACATCCATCCTTTATTTTGAGAAAGCAGATTTCAGAGTTCAGACAAGGATGAATAGGAGTATGGCTTAAAATTCTGCAAGAGAAGTTGGTTTCAGAGGGGTAAGATGTTCTAAAATGTAAAATACCAATTACACAAAAACAAATGATTTTTAAAAAATTGTCATTGTAAATTTAAGAATCATCAAAAAGCACAACTAATCAAATATAAAAATAAGAAGGAAAAATAATTGTACTAAATTTCTATTATTTGCAATCTGTATTAAAAATGTGTATATTAGGGGGCAGCTGGTGGCTCAGTGGATAAAGCACTGGCCCTGGACTCAGGAGGACCTGAGTTCAAATCCGGCCTCAGACACTTGACACTTTACTACTTAAGTGTCAAGGAATGTACTAGCTGTACATTCCTTATTATCTCCAGTTGTTGTTATACATTCCTTATTATGGACATACATAACTGAAAATCTGTTCTCTGATGATAGGATAGTTCCTTGCTACAGTGATGCTCATGTAAGAGAGGGAAAAAAAAACATTCTGTGTAAGAAGCCCTTGTAACAACATGTTATGAGAAAATAATTGGGGCAGCTAGGTGGCGCAGTGGATAGAGCACCAGCCCTGAAGTCAGGAGGACCTGAGTTCAAATCTGACCTCAGACACTTAACACTTACTAGCTGTGTGACCCTGGGCAAGTCACTTAACCCCAATTGCCTCACTAAAAAAACCCCCACAAAAAAAAAAAAGAAAAGAATTATAAAGTGCTTATCTCAGTGCCTGGCACATAGTGAGTACTATATAAACGTTATCTATAATTATGATTTTTAAATGGTTCCACTGACTAAAATGCCCTAATTGCAAGTTTTATTTATTTATTTAATTATTTTTGCAGGGCAATGAGGGTTAAGTGACTTGCCCAGGGTCACACAGCTAGTAAGGGTCAAGTGTCTGAGGCCGGATTTGAACTCAGGTACTCCTGAATCCAAGGCCAGTGCTTTATCCACTGTGCCACCTAGCTGCCCCCTCGATTCATTTCTAAACAACTTAAAATAGCCAGAAGTTCTGAATAAGCCAGTAATGGATTTGCTGTTACATGTTTAATGCTGGTATAAAAACAACACCTCCCTACACCATTTCTGCAAATATTATAAACATGAAATGCTTAAAATAAGGCAGCCCCTTTGCTTGAGAACAATTTCTACTGGACTTAGGGAGAAAAGAAAAAATGAAAATATTCCTTCCCCCTCCTTTTGTCTTGCAGAAAACAAAAAGAACTTAAACCAATTCCTAAGACAAATATCTGCTGGAAACTGGAGGTTTGGCTCATTGCTTCCAACTTATTTTCTAGCAACATTATTGGGACAGTTTAGTTATTTACATTATTCAGAAATTGATTGACTCGATCAATTTTCATCCAGTGTTTCAACAGGTATTAAAATTTCTTCAAGTGTTACATGGATGATGGCCAGTGGATTTAGGGGTGTCTAAGACTTGTCTTTCTTCATATTCATCATTATCTGATGAATCTTTATTTTTCTTTATTACTGCCCATTTATCTATCTATTTGTTTGCTTATTTATTTACATAGTTTTATTCTATGTTATTTTTTTGTGGGTGAGACAATTGGGGTTAAGTGACTTGCCCAGGGTCTTACAGCTAGTAAATGTCAAGTGTCTGAGGTCACATTTGAACTCAGGTTCTCCTGAATCCAGGGCTGGTGCTTTATCCACTGTGCCACCCAGCTGCCCCCAAGGAGTATATGTTTTGACATCTTTGTCCTGATTTGGTAAGTGTAGAAATAGCAAGGTGGATGCCCCAAACTAAACTCTGATAGAAATGATGTGGATATCACAGAAATGATGTCAGGTATTAGTGACACCATGACATCTCCAGTTGTTGCTATACATTCCTTATTATTGACATACCTGAAAGTCTGTTCTCTGATGATAGGATAGCTCCTTGCTACAATGATGCTCACATAAGAGGTAAAAACCATTCTGTGTAAGAAGCACTTGTAACAACATGTCATTTGCGGATGCCATGCCATCATATCTGGACCCAGTGATACATTTCATATTGATTGTGGCTCTCTACACTTTTCTTTTTTTTTCCAATAGTATTTTTTCCTAATTACACTTAAAGATAGTTTCTATACTTTTCAATGCCATATATTAACTCAAGCCAGTGTGTATGGAAAAAAAATGAGAGGAAGATGTTGCTTCAGTCCTTGCCATTGCTGGAAAACCCCAGCACCTGTCGATATGTAACAAATTCTCTACATCACTGTTATTCGATAATGTCATACTTCCCAGTGACCCAGGAACTACTAGTTTCTTTCTGTCCATTGTGAATCCAAAAGGAGCACCCATAATCATTGGGAAACTTACACCCTATCCATGCTTCCTTCACATCCTACTCATCCTCCTTCATACTATCTTTTAGAGATCCAATCATCTGTGGATACCTGTATTCCAAGTATTTCTCCAGGTCATACCCATTTTTTTTTTTTAAAGAGTAGCATAATGTTGAATATATCAGAATAAGTCGCTAAGAAGAGAGATTTCCAGCTTTTATTTTCCTGTGTTGTCTTTGTGTCTGATAAAAGCTACTGCTCTTTTTTTTCTTCCAAAAGTGTCTTCTCCATGGAAGATCCCAGTGAGATGGTCAGTTTCATCTTTGGCTGACATAACAGGTAGTCCAGGAAGGAGAATAAGAACAGCAGGGGATCATTGGGCAGCAGCTCAGCTTGGGCTAACCCATCTCCCCTGCTGTTATTGCTACCATCATCTTTCTAGGCTCAGGCTGGAATACTAGGAAGCTTTTTCTTATGTAAAAGCTCCTTATCTAATAGCTCCAGTCCACTTGGTGCATGCATCTTTGGGGGGAGGGGGAGAGGAAAGGGAGAGCTTTGCCTCTTTAGGTCCACCTGCTGGCCATATCAGCTTCAAGTCAGCTAAGATGAGGTCTTTCCTAATAAGGGCCGGTTTTAAAGATTTTTGTCATACTGGTTATGAGCTACCACATCCCGTTAATAAAAGATGGACAAGAATGGCCCCCCGGATAATAATAAATCTTTTAATTTACACGTCTAGGTTAAAGATCCCAGAACTTTGTCCTTCACCTTGAACTGAATGAGGTTTAGAAATTCTCAAGGTCTTTAACATAGCATGGAGATGAATTTGAGCCAGAAGAGAAGGCAGGCAGAAACAGAGTCGTTCCCCATTCATATAGTCAACTTTACTGCCTCTATTATGAATGTCTATCAGCGATAAAATCCTGCGCAGGAACCAATGGAAAACCTCTCCCTCTCACCATATATTAATTCAGTAATTTGGCTTTATTTAATCTCTCCCTTAATTTGATAGCATTTGCCTTACTGAAATTCTGCTTTATGGTCAATGTGTACCGTTCTCGTAATCCTCACCTTGCAACTTTCCAAGGCAAGGCTACACAACCCGGGGCAGATTACGCTGTGTTCCCCACATTTTATATGGTGAAATTAGATTGAAATTAATACTAAATTAATAATAAGAGCAGTCTTGAAAGGGAAAAGAAGCCATAAAAAGACAACATGGAGTTTGACGGACTAGGGAGGAGAAGAGGGTATATATATATATATATATATATATATATATATATATATGGTGTGTGTGTGTGTGCACACATGTGCACACACAGACAAACTCTTCTTTCTTTTCCTCCTCCAGTCCCTACACACACACACACACACACACACACACACACACACACACATTGTGATTTTGTGAGGAAAAACAAAATTGATCTAATCTGATTTTCTTGAGCTCTTTCCCTGATAATTCCTCAAGGATTGTCACCATACTCTTCAGTGATCCTGAACTTTTCCATAATGTCCTCCAGCTCCCAGGAGACCGAGTGGGTAGAAATCTGGGGTGGTCTGGGTTTGGAGTTAGGAGGGGTTGGAGGAACGATTATTAAATATATTAGTTCGTTAAAAATTGGGCCTTATGGGAGCAGCTAGGTGGTGCAGTCGATAAAGCACTGGCCCTGGAGTCAGGAGGACCTGAGTTCAAATTTGGCCCCAGACACTTGACATTTACCAGCTGTGTAACCCTGGGCAAGTCACTTAACCCTCATTGCCCAACAACAGCAACAACAAAAACTGGGCCTTATGTTAAAACTAACTTTTCTAAGATCACCAATGATCTTTTTTGTTTCTTTGTTTGTTTTTTGTGAGGCAATTGGGGTTAAGTGACTTGCCCAGGCTCACACAGCTGCTAAGTGTTAAGTGTCTGAAGCTGGATTTGAACTCAGGTCCTCCTGACTCCAGGGCCAGTTCTCTATCCACTTTCTCACCTAGCTGCCCCTCACCAATGATCTTTTTAAAAATTCAAGTATTTATTTTCTCTTCCTCCAACATTGTCTCCTCCCATCCTCCAATTGAGCAAAAAAGAAAGGAAAACCCTTGTAACAAATATGCATAGTCAAAGCGGATTCCCTCACTGGCCATGTCCAAAAACGTATGTCCTATTCTGCATTTTGAGACCATCCCCTCTCTGTCAGGAAATGGGTAAGATGGTTCATCTTTGATACTCTTGGTATGGTGGGTTATTCATCGCATTGATCAGTCTTCTCAGGTCTTTTAAAGTTGTTTTTGTTTATAATATCACTTCATTCCGGCCTTCCCCATTTTCTCTGAAACCTTACACTTAGTTGTTTCTTATGGTGCAGTAATATTCCGTTACAGCCATATAGCATAATTGCTTTATCCATTCCCTGACATGTGGGTATCTCTTAATTTCCAGTTATTTACCACTATGAAAAGAGTTACCATAAAAGTTTTTGTACCTATGGGTTCTTTTCATCTTTTAAAAAAACAATCTTTAAATTGTAATTGATACATTTTGGGTTTTCCATCATTTTTCTTTTGACATCTTTCCCTCTCCCCTCCTAGCAAAGTATCTCTTATAACAATGAATTTCTTAAAAGGTCATTTAAGTAAAACTACTCAGTATATCGGCTCTGCAGGACAGAGTCTGGATATTCCCTCAGTTCTGTAAAGAAGAGTTCACTTTCTCAACTTTTCCTGGGTCCAACCCTTGGCTATTATCATTACACAGTGTTTGGGTTCACTTTTTTGATCTTTCCGTTCAGGTGACTGTAGCTGGCCAATCATCTTTCTTAACTGTTACATTCAGTGGCTTTTTTTCAGTCTTCATTCTATCTGCAACTTTTTTTTTAAAGTATCAGCCCATTTCTTCTTCCTGAATACACTCCCCTCCCTTAGCTTTAGTAATACAGTTTCCTTAGTTCTTCCTATCTAGTTAATCTTATGTCCATTTCCTGGATCATCAGACTTTTTCTCTCCAGGAAATATGGGTATCCCCAAAGGATTGTCTTCTTTTTTTCCCTCTATTCTGCTTCCCTTGTTGATCTCATTAGCTCCCCTGCCTGCAACAAAGCAATGTGGCATATTAGAACACTAGATTTATGAGGTAGAAAGACCTGAGTTCAAATTCCTTCTTACTAGCAGTGTGGACAAATAATTTTCATTCTCTCAGTCTTGCTTTCCTTATCCATAAAATGGAAATAAGAATAATAGTACATACCTCACGGGGTTGTTCTGAGCCTTAAATGAGATAATCTATGTAAGGTATTGTGAAAACTTAAAAAAACCAAAACTATACAAATATCAGTTGTCACTATCATATCTATGCATATAACTTTCTAATTTACATATCTAGGCCCAAATTTTCTCCTAAACCCCAGTTCCTCATTACCAATTGTTTCCTGGACTTTTCCACCTGGATGTCCCAGAAGCATGTTGAATTCATCACTTCTAGAACAGAATTCATTTTATTTCCCCTACCCTCTTCCAAACTTTCCTATTTATATTGACAGTGTGACCAACTTTCTACCTTCAAGTCATTCCTGACTCATCCTTCTCCTGGTATCTGGGATAGTAGATCCTCAGTAAATGTTGATTGGTGTTAGGAAACCATTAAAAAAACCAAACAAATAAACAACCTTTAATAAGGATTGTCTAATAATAGTTGACATTTACATGTTGCTTTAAGGAATAGAAAACATATTGCATATATTATTTCATTTCATCATCACCACAACCCTGTGAGGTTTTTCATTTAATAGATTCAGAGGCTCATGGAGGTTGTGACCTATTCATGTGACCACACATCCAGAAAGTGTCCCAAGTGTGATTTGAACCCCGGTCTCTGCTGACTGTCCATAGATTTAAAAAATCTTTTATTCAGTATTTCTGCATGAATAATTGTTAGATATGTTGGAATAGTTTTTTATGATTTCTAGCTGCTAGGTGGTGCAATGGCTAAAGCGCTTAGCCTGGAGTCAGGAAGACTTGTTTCTGCACACTCAGTTACTTAAGTAGCTGTTTGATCCTGGGCCAGTCATTTAACCTCTGTGGGCCTTAGTTTCTTCAGATATAAAATGAGGATAAGGGCAGCTAGGTAGCACAGTGCGTAAAGTGTTAGGCTTGGAGTCAGGAAGACATGTTACTGAGTTCAAACCTGGTCTCTGACACATAATAGCTGTGTGATCCTGGGCAAGTCACTTAACCCTGTTTGCTTCAGTTCCCTCATTTGTAAAATGGATGGGAGAAGGAAATGGCAAACCACTCTAGTATCTTTGCCAAGAAAACCCTAAATGAGGTCACAAAGAGTCAGGCACAACTGAACAAAAACAAAAAAGGGAGATAAATAACAGCACTGACCTAGCAGGGTTGTTGTGAGGACGTAATAAATGTCATAATGTTTTTTATTCCCTTTTCTCCTTCCCCTGCTTTATCTCTCTCTGGTTTGGGAATTAAAACCATATTGTCTCATGCAGGGGGTTTGATAATGTGCCTTCCATTTCTTTCTTTCTTTTTCGGTAAATTATTTACTTTTGGAATTGTTCTTTGAATGTTTGATAGAATTAATTTTATAAGTTCCTCCAGGTCTGAGGGTTGTTTGTTGTTATTTTTCTTTGAGGTTGATCATTTCCCCAAGTGATTAACAATCTTTCTGGGGGTTTGGAATAACTCCTGGGATAACAATAGTTAGGAAAATTTTGGAAAAAAACAGAATTAAGTGCATTAATTAAATGAATTAATTTCATGCTGACGTGCAGCCTGTGGTGTTTTTATTGAAGGAAAAGTATTGCTTTCACTGCTATTTTCTCCCGGATCTGTCATTCAGATGGGGAGCAAGGATCTCGGTTTGGGGAGCACCACTTCAGGGAAACACACACCCAAGAAGGTTCACCTAGGAGGGAGAGCGTTGAAGGTCATAATGTACCAATTTCCAACTAGAGCCATTTTGCAGGTGGCCACCAGGGGGCAGTGCTACCTCAGAATTGCAGAGTTTGGCCCCAAATTTGTGCGAGAGCAGGATTGAGTGAGCTAATGGAAGAAGAGAAAGAGCCCGGGTCGTGTCCTGCGGTTTGCTGACCTTTCCTTCCTGGAAATGAGCGTGCTGGGCAGGGGGAGTCTTTTGCTTGGCCGTAGAACGTTTTGCTTTCCGCCTCACATTCCGGGGTCTGGCAGGCAGGTGCGGGAGGGGGACACAGAGCCAACGCTCCTGCCTCCCACCTCCCACCTCTCACCTCCAGGTGTTTGCCAGGTCGCCTCCTCCCTCCGCACACCCTGGACTGTGGATTGGACAGCTGCGGGCACCCTCTTGAGTCAGCATCTGGGGGTGGTGGGGAACTGACTTGGGTGAAATTGATAAGTAAAATCTTTCAACGTCATTTCAGGACTTTAGTCCCTCCATCGTCTGTGGGGTTGCTGTTTACACGATCCTCCGATCTGCTCTTTGCCCAAGAGGTCCGGGTCTGTGTTTAGCCTTCACTGGGTTGGAATTGGGAGTTGGGGGGGGGGGGGAAGAGAAGTATTTTATATGGTGCCTATTACATGCCAGACTCTTTACAAATATTACTCTTCACAGCAAATTTGCTGGGTAGCTGCTGCTATGATCCCTAGCTAACCAGTGGAGGAAACGGAGGCAAACGGAAGTTAAGCGACTTGGCCCGGTTCACATAAACTAGCAAGTGTTTGAGGCTGGATTTGAATTCGGGTCTTTCTGGCTCCAGGTTAAGTGCTCCATCCATTGGGCCACCTAGTTACCTTAAGAGGAGAAGTTCGCTGGACTTGGAGTCAGTAGACCTGGCCACCTACTAGCTGGGTGACTGAACAACTTAGAACCTGAATGTAGAATGTACCTGAATGTAAAATGTAGACAATTTCTGTGTGCAGAAAGCGCTCTATAAATGATCAAAGAGTTATGGACTTGTAAGCTATTAGGATTCTTCTCCCTGCCAACAAATAGCAGAGGCGGGGTGGGACAGGGTTATTACACAACCATTTGGAATGGGAGTGGGGGTGGGGCGAGGGGAGTGTACCTGCTTCCTGTGACTCTTGACCGCCATCTCCTCCCACATACTCTCTCCTCCCTCTCCCCGTTTTGTGTGACACTACTACCTGTCTCTGTCTCTGTCTCTGTCTCTCTCCCCCTGCTCTCCCCCCCTTTGCCCCCCCTCCTCTCCTCTCCTCCCCTCTCCCCTCCCCTCTCCCCTCTCCCCTCTCCCTCTCCCCTCTCCCCCTCTCCCTCTCCCCTCTCCCCTCTCCCCTCTCCCCTCTCCCTCTCCCTCTCCCTCTCCCTCTCCCTCTCCCCTCTCCCTCTCCCACTCCCTCTCCCTCTCCCTCTCCCTCTCCTCTCTCTCTCTCTCTCTCTCTCTCTCTCTCTCTCTCTCTCTCTCTCTCTCTCTCTCTGTTCCTTCTATGGCTTCCTTGCCGCCTAGTGGGTATTCCCCAAGATCAATCCTCTTCTCTCTCGACAACGTTCTCTTGGCAACTTCAACCTAGAGGTTAAATGATCATCATCTCTACAAGGATGACTCCCAGATCTGTACATTCGGCTGACCTCAGCCCTACCACGCCACTTGTCTCTTGTGCATTGCAAACAGAACGTTATGGAGACATCTCAAACTCAGCCTATCCAAAGCTGAACTCCTCCTTGCCCCGTGGTGAAGGCACAAGTCCTTCCAGTTCAGCAGATTTTTAACTTTGGAATTAGACTGGACTCCTCACTCTTCCTCACCCCCCCCCCCCCCCGCATCCAGTCAGTTGCCAAATTCTGCTCTTTCTACCTCCTCAACACCTCTGGCATCTGACCCTATCTCTCTGAACCCCCGAGGATGGTCCCCCTACTTTAGACCCTCATTTCCTCTTGCCCAGATTATTGCAAAAGTCTCTTAACTGGTCTCTCTGCCTCAAATCTCTCTCCATTCCAGTCTATCCTCCCTATTGCAGCCAAGGTAATTTCTTTCTTTCATTCATTCATTCATTTTGGGGGGGGGGGACAATGAAGGTTAAGTGACTTGCCCAGGGTCACACAGCTAGTAAGTGTCAAGTGTCTGATACTGGATTTGAACTCAGTTCCTCCTGAATCCAAGGCCAGTGCTTTATCCACTGTGCCACCTAGCTGCCCCCTGCCAAGGTAATTTTAATTGGAGAATGCACCCTGTATCACTAATATGGTCCACTCCAGTGGCTCCCCTAAAATCAAACATAAACTCCTTTATTTATCTTTTAAAGCCCTGTTTTAGCATTGTTATTGGATACTGCTCTTCATCTTGCACTCTGTGATCTAGCAAAATTGGTCTTCTCTCTGTTCCAGAGTGCCAGGCCTGCAGTCAGGAAGACTCACCTTCCTGAGTTAAAATCTGGCCTCAGACACTTCCTATCTGTGTGATCTTAGGCAAGTCACTTAACCCTGTTTGCCTCAGTTTCCTCATCTGTAAAATGAGGTGGAGAAGGAAATGGTAAACCAACCACTCCAGTATCTCTGCCAAGAAAACCCCAAAATGAGGTTACAAAGAGTCAGACATGACTGAAACAACTCACACATAACACTTCCATCTCCAATTTCTGCTTCTTTTCCATTCCTGGGATGCACTTCTTCCATCCTCCTCTGAGTTGTTGAAGTCTCAGTTCAGGGTTCTATATGAAGGCTTTACAGATCCTTCCAACTACTAGTACCCTCCCCAAATACCTTATGTTCATTGTTTATAGTTAAATATTTGTTTGTATTCCCCACTAGAATAAGCTCATGGCTAGAAGGAATTGTTTCATTCTTTGCACTTATATACCGAGTCCCTAGCTCAGGGTCTGGCATACAGCTGGGACTTAATAAATGCTTATTGATTGGTTGGCTGGTTGGTGTGACTGAATTTATCAGATTTTCCATGAAGGAATGGGAAGGGATGTGAGGAATAGTGGGGGTGAGGCAAATTTCCCTCACTTGTCAATTTTGCCCAGAGCTGACCTTGGCCTTGGAACCAACTCTGCCCTTCCTCTTGAACTGAGTGTGGTTGGTTCTGTGTTCCTTTCTTCCACAGTAATGGGAGGAAGGTAAAACTTCCTTAAAGAACACAAATTTTAAGGGCAGCTAGGTGGCGTAGTGGATAGAGCACTGGCCCTGGCATCAGGAGTACCTGAGTTTAAATCCAGCCTCAGACACTTAACACTTACTAGCTGTGTGACCCTGGGCAAGTCACTTAACCCCAATTGCCTCATTAAAAAACAAAGCAAAAACAAAAAAAGAACACACATTTTAGAAGAACAAAATAAAGATGAAATAATATTTGATCCTAGAGGTAATAAGGAGCTGCTGGAGTTTACTGAGTTAGGGAACTGATATGGTCAGGAACTGTGCTTTATGAGAATCACTTTGGCAGCTGTTTGGAGGTTGGAGAATTTAGGAAGAGTTTTGTTGTTGCTTTTGAATCCTTTGCACCTAGTATGGTGCCTTGCACTGAGGATCAGAGACTTAGACATGGAAGGAACCTGTGGGTCAGAAAAGTTAAGGGACTAGCTCATGATCTCACACTTAATAAGTAGCCAAGTCAGGATTTGAACTCATGTTATCTATCTATTGCACCTACTACAGAGAATGGGGGAAATACTACTGGATTTAGGTTCTAGAGACCTAAATCTCATATATATATATGTGTATATATATATGTATATATGTGTATATATGTATATACACACACACATACATAAACACATGTGCATATGCACATCCATACATATGGATATATATAGATACATGAACAATATACAATATCTATGTATTTCTGTCTCTATATACATACTTTTATCTACATCTAACTACATACAGGATATAGAGATATAGATCTCCATATATGTATGCATGCATGTATATACCTATGTACCTATCTACCTACCATTATATATCTGGAACTGGCCTGTGATTTCACTGGTCTAGGCAACTCCTGGTGAGGGAGCTCCTTCTACTAGAGCAAATGAAAACCAGCCCTGCAAATTAGTGCACCTGGGCTGGAGGCAGAATTTTACCAACAGCACCTGGGTAAGGTGTCCTTCTGAATGCCCAGTGGGAGTGGGATTAGGAGTTTGCACTAAATAAAAGTGGTTTAGGGCTAAGGGTGGGTGTGGCTGTGTTGGAGACCAACTCTACAATTGGCTATAGAAGCAAAGGTGGGATATAATCCATCTTCGCACCCCCTGATTGGTTGATCACACGCTCCTGGGAGCCCAGGCTTCCATTTTGGAGACTACTTTTCTACCCTACAAGTGAAGATGAAATTTGGGGAAGATTCCTATGGTAGTGCGAGATAGGATGTATGAGAGCATCGAGGGATAATACTTGGGGAGCTTTTGCACTCATTGAGGCTCGAAGATCTACTATAACAGGGGAAATTGAGAGAGAGAGAGAGAGAGAGAGAGAGAGAGAGAGAGAGAGAGAGAGAGAGAGAGAGATGGATGTTTGAAAGATGTCATGACAGATGATCTGCGGAGTATGACAGAGAGGTAAGTTCCTTTGTGCTGGTCTCTCTTTGCATTACGTTAATGTAGAGGATGGACTGATAGGATCATAAAATCTAGAGCTGAAAGGGTTAGAATTTCTGGCCTCCTTCTGACCTCGCCCCCCCCCCCCATACTCCCAGCTGTTAATGATTTGTTTGCTCTTTCAGCTTAATTTGTCCCGGTTACTGCTTATATTGTTCTTATGACTCTATTTACTTCGCTCTGCATTGGAATGTGTGATTCTTTCCATGCTTCTCTGTATTCATCATAGTTGATGTTTCTTGCAGTGATAGTCAATGGAGTACAATTTCTTAAGTCATTTCACAATCAATGGCATCCACCAATCGCCTTACCCCCCAATTCTTTTCTGTAACAAAAAATGCTGAAACAATATTTTGAGGTATATGGGGGGGGGGTCTTACTTCTTATCAGAAACATTCTAGTAGTAGAATCTCCGGGTCAAAGGGTATACATTTTAGTAACTCTATTTGCACAATGTTTTCCAAAACGGTTGTATTTTTACAACTCCACCAAAAATGTACTAAGTGTGTCTATCTTACCACAACTTCTTCAACATTCTTTATTCCTATCATTTGTCATCTTTGCCCACTTAAGAGGGTGTGAGGTGAATCCTCAAATTTTTTTTTTTTTTTGGATTTACCTTTCTCTTATTTGTTTGGTTTGGAGCATTTTTTAAAATGTGGTTAATAGTTTGCAATTGTTTTCAGAACTGTATACTTATGTTTTTTCACCACTATTGGGGAATAGCTTTTGGTCTTATTTTCAGTTTCATGTAACCAAAGTTATTTTATCTTTTGTAATTGCCTCTCTCCTTTGATTGGTTAAGAAGACATCTCCTACTCAAAGTTGTGAAAAGCATATGATCTGTTTCATTTCTAATTTTTAATAGCACGATCTTTGTTATTAAGGTGATACATCCGTTTAAAATATAATATGGGGGCAGCTAGGTGGAGCAGTGGATAGAGCACCAGCCCTGGATTCAGGAGGACCTGAGTTCAAATCCGGCCTCAGACACTTAACACTTACTAGCTGTGTGACCCTGGGCAAGTCACTTAACCCCAACTGCCCAGCCAAAAAAAAAATTAATATGGAATATAGAGTAAGGTGTTGGTCTAAGCTTAATTTCTGCTAAACCGATTTCTAGCTTTCTCAGCAAGTTTTATCTAATGAGAAGTTCTTTCCTAAGTAATTTATGTTTTTAGACTTACTAAATGCTGTCTTTTATAGATCCATTGTTTCTGATCCTCCCTTGCCTGATTTATTGATAAGCTTCTTCTTGTTGTTTTTTTTTAATCGGTGCCAGATGGTTTTGATGACTGCTGCTTTATAATATAGTTTGAGGTCTGGAATTCCCATTCCCCTTTATCCCTATCTTTTATTTTTTCATTATTTTCCTTCCCATTCTAGGTCTTTAATCTGCCCAATAAATTTTATTATTTTATTGGGTTTAGGAAAGTAACCCTTTGATAATTTGGGTGTAGCATTAAATGTATAAATGAATTGATTTTATTATCTTGTCATGATCCAGCCATGAGCAGTGACTATTCCCCCAGCTATTTATTCTTTATCTCTTCAAGGAGCATTTTGTAATTGAATCTATACAAGTATTTTGTGTGATCGGTAGACTGACCTTATAATTTATGCGTTTTATAGTTATTTATTTTTTTGGTGAGGCATTTGGGGTTAAGTGACTTGCCCAGGGTCACACAGCTAGTAAGTGTCAAGTGTCTGAGGCTGGATCTGAACTCAGGTCCTCCTGAATCCAGGGTCAGCACTTTATCCACTCCACCACCTAGCTGCCCCATTTTATAGTTATTTTGAATGTGATTTCCCTTTCTATTATTGCCTCTTGGATTTTGTCATTATTAAATAAAGATGCTGCTGACTTTTGAAAATGATGGGTGTGTTTAAGGGTTTATTTTGTAGTGTGCAATTTTTCTGAAGCAATAATTTGTCTCAATTAGTATCTTTGCTGATTTTATGTGATCAGTTTCACATAACTTTATGCATTTAATTTCTTTCTCTTCTCTTTTTACTAGTATTTCCAGAACTAGATCAGATAGTAGTAGGGAGAGTGAGTATTCTCTCTTTTTATACTTATCAGGAAGGCTTCTAATAAATCTTTATGGCATATAATGCTTGCTTAGATTTTAGATATTTATATTTTAAAAATTCCTGTTATACCTATATCTTGTAGTGGTCTTTAATAACACAAATGGGAGTTAGCCTTTATCAAAAGCTTTTTTTCCCCTACATCTGCTGAGTTAATTATGTGGTTTTGGATTTTTGAAAATATAATTATGTTGATTGCCATCTGATGTTGAATCATATTTGTATCTCATGTATAAGTCCAAGTTGGTCATAGTGAATTATTTCTTATATAAATCATCAGTCTGATGGGATTTTATTTAAAATGTTTGAATTTATATTTATTAATGCTATTGGTCTTTTGTTTTCCTGTGCTTTGTCATTCCCTCATTTAGGTATTAGGATTATGAATGTCTCCTAAGATGAATCTAGTAGAACACTTTCTCAGTTTCTGAAAATAATTTGTGTAGTTTTGGTACTAATTATTCTTTAAAAGTTTGATAAAATTATCCTATGGATAATCAGGACCAGAAGTTTAACTCCTCCCTTTGGTAGTTTAAAGTAGTTGCTTTTCTCCCTTTACAGGTAGTTATTTTTCATTATTAAATCTCCTTTTGGGTCTGTGTCCTTTGCATTCTCTGAACTAATTTTGTGTGTTTGTCTGTAAATGATACATTTACTATTTCTGTACCTTTCTGTATTTATTTGCAATATCGCTGTTCTAATATGTGGTCAATTTTTGTAAAAAATCCCACGTGGTGCTGATGTGTGTGTATTTTTAGCAGTCTAATTTGGAAGCTGTCATAAGTATTTTAACCCTGGTTTTTCCAGGAATCGGTTCGATTCTATATTTTCCCCTTGTTTATCTTCCTATTAGCTTTTTTCCAAAACCGAGAGACATTAAAGTCTCCTGCTATTATTGTATTACTGTTTGTGTCTTCCTGTAATTTGGTTAATTTTTCCTTTATGAATTTAGATGCTAAGGCATTTGGAACATATAAGTTTAATATTGATATTGATTTTTTGTCTATGGGTCCTTTTAGCATAGAGTAGTTTCCCTTTTTATCTCTTTATGCTATAAATTTCTGTTTTTGCTTTGTCACAAAGCATGCTAACATTTCCTGCTTCTTTGCTTCCCCTGATGTAAATTTTGTTCCAGAATCTCTTTTTATTCTATGTCTTTGAATTCTGGGTATGTTTCTTGCTAGCAACAAATTGTGCGGGTTTATTTATTTTCTTATGCAATTTTTTTGGGGCAGGGCAATGGCAGGGGGTGGTTAAGTGACTTGCCCACGGTCACACAGCTAGTATCAAGTGTCTGAGGTTGGATTTGAACTCACGTCCTCCTGAATCCAGGGCTGGTGTTTTATCCACTGCGCCACCTGTAGCTGACCCCCTCTTATCCAATCTTTCATGCTTTTTATTTGGGTTGTTTAATCTGCCCATATTTAAAGTTAGGAGATTTAAGTTTATATTTTTCCTCCATTTGTCCCTAATGTTTTAAAAATTAGGACCCCCCCCCATTTTTGTAGCAACTGTACCCTTGTCTCTTTGCTTATCTATTTTAAGGTAACTTCACAGGAAGAGTTACCTTAAAGCTCCCCATTCCTATTTGTCACCCCCCTTTCCTTTTCTTGGTTTGGAGTTTTGCTTAATTTATTAAATCCTTTTTCTTTCTTCCTTTTATCTATTTATCTAATTTGTCACCCCCTTTTTTCTCTATTAAGTAATTTTCCCCTCTCTCTTCTCCCCTTCAATACCATTTTTAGGTTTTTTTTTTCCCCATTTTCTGCCTTAATCTAAAAAATTTTTTTTAAAAATCCACAAAACTCTGCTTTTTCTTCTCCCACCTTCCAATCCAGTTGAGAATGAAAGAACAAAACCCGTTAAAAAACCTTATACTATTTTAATTGGTGATCCCATCAGTTCCCATGTATTCAATAATCATCTCATACCAATGATTCTTAAATCTGCAACTAGCCAGACCCCTCTCCTCACCTGCAGCCCCAAAGGTCCAACAAGCCCCTGGACATATTGAACCAGATATCTTGTGGACATCTTTTTTTTTTTTTTTTTAAGTGAGGCAATTGGGGTTAAGTGACTTGCCCAGGGTCACACAGCTAGTAAGTGTTAAGTGTCTGAGGCCGGATTTGAACTCGGGTACTCCTGACTCCAGGGCCGGTGCTCTATCCACTGCGCCATCTAGCTGCCTTCTTGTGGACATCTTAAACTCAGTATGTACAAAACTGAACTTATCTTCGCTGCCACGCCTTCTCTTCCTCCTAACTTCCCTATTACTGCTGAGGGGACCACCGTGCTCAAAACCTAGATGGCATCCTTAACTTTTCATTCTCTCATCCTATCTGTTGGTGAATCCTGTCAATTCCACCTTTGCAACTTGTCTCATATATACCTCTTCTCTGACATTGTCACCAGCACGGGACAGGCCCTCATCACCCAAAGCCTGAATTATTTTGATTTTCCTGGGCTCAAGTCTCTCTCCACTCCAATCCATCCTCTACTCAGCTATCCAATTGAGTTTTCTAAAGTTTAGGTCTGATCATGTCACCCTTACTTCTTCTTCTATTTTTTTCTTTTTGTGGAATAATGAGAGTTAAGTGACTTGCCCAGGGTCACACTGCTAGTAAGTGTCAAGCGTCTGAGGCCGGATTGAACTCAGGTCCTCCTGAATCCAGGGCCTGTGCTTTATCCACTTGGCCATCTAGCTGCCCCTCAGGACGTTTTTAAAGCCCGTCCCCAGTGCCTGGAGCACTCTCTTTTCTCATTTTTGCTTCCAGGCTTCTTTCAAGTCTCAGCTAAAATCCCACTTTGTACAAAAAGCTCTCTACACTCTCCTTTTCAGTAAACTCCAGGAACTCCCTATTGCCTCTTTTGTTGTTGTTCGGTCAGTTGTGTTCGACTGTTCATGACCCCGTTGTCCATAGTACACCAGGCCCTTCTATCTTCTATTATCTCAAAGTCTGTTCAAGTTCACGTTTGTTTGTTTTCATGACACTATCCATCTTCTCCTCTGTCCTCCCCTTCTCCTTTTGCCTTTTATCTTTCCCAACATCAGGATTTAAAAAAAATTTTTTTTTTTTTTGGTGAGGCAATTGGGGTTGTGACTTGCCCAGGGTCACACAGCTAGTAAGTATCAAGGGTCTGAGGCCAGATTTGAACTCAGGTCCTCCTGAATCCAGGGCCAGTACTCTATCCATTGCACCACCTAGCTGCCCCATCAGGATTTTTTTCAATGAGTCCTGTCTTTTCATTATGCAGCCACAGTATTTAAGCTTCAGCTTGGGTATTCGATCTTCCCGTAAATAATAGCCTGACCTTTTTTTTTTTTTTTAAAGTATTGACTTATTTGATCTCCTTGCTGCCCGAGGGATTCTCAGAAATTGTCTTCAGCACCACAATTCAAAGGTATTGATACTGCGGAGCTCAGCTATCCTTATAGTCCAACTCTCACAGCCACACATCACTACCATAGCTTTGACTCTATCGGCCTTTGTCAGCAAGGTGATGTCTGCTTTTCAGTGTGCTGTCCAGATCTGCCGTAGCTTTCCTTCCAAGGAGCAAGCGTCTTTTCATCCTAAGATCAGATTTAAAATCCTCTTTCTTATAAAGTCCTTTACAACCTGGCTCCTTCCCATCTTCCCAGCCTTGTTACACTCCACAATCCAGTTACACTAGACAGGGTGCTATCCCTTACACAGGACATTCTACTTTTTCACTTTCTGCCTGTGTCCTCACTCACCCCTATGCCTAGAATGTTTCCTTTTCACTTCTGTATCCTAACTTTCTGGCCTCCCTTTGATGGTCATCTCAGATCCTTCTCCCTTTCTCCAGGTGTTCCCCTGACAGTACTTGCCTATTTTCCCTAAATATACCTCAGATAGACAGTTATTTGCATGTCTACATCCCTCCCCTCATCCCTGCTCCTTGAAGGCAGGGTCAGGGCCCTTTCTTTTGTCTCCTTCACTTAGTGTGGGAGTCTGGCACATACATAGAAAAATTTTAATAAATGCATTTTGATTTGACTTTTAAATAACAGTAAAAGAGAGATCCTGGAAGGAACCATGAATGGAGTGTGGTGCCCAAGATATGCCTTAACCACAAATAGTGAGATAGCTTAGAAAAGAATGTCGAATGCACTATTATTCTCTTCTTTCCTCCAGAGCTTTTATTTTTTATTTCTTGCTTCACTTCTTCTATGTATTCATATGGTCCTTGTGAAATATCCACCCCCACCCCCCACTTAAGTCTCTGCTTGTGTTTGTTATGGAGTCACACTTTCTTTCTAGACTGGATTTTGGGGGCATCTCTGGATCTGTTATAATTCTTTATGGTGTTCCGAATCTTCTTCTGCCTGCCCTAGTTCTCTAGCCTTGGTTTCTGATTAGGATTCTGTGCCAGGACCTGGGTTCTGTCACCTTTTGTGTGAGGCCAGGGAGGTAGACTCTGGTCTCCACCTGGGTTCTAATGCTGACTGTGCTCCCTCCCAGAGTTAGCACCTGCTGGATGGAGGTTCAGAGTACTGGATCTTTAAGGCCTTCTCTGGTGTGTCAGTGCTAGTAACCTCTGAGATCCCTGGGCCTGGGATGTTCCAATATGAATTTTGTTGTTTTTTTTTTTGTGAGGCAATTGGGGTCAAATGACTTGCCCAGGGTCACACAGCTACTAAGTGGCAAGTGTCTGAGGCTGGATTTGAACCCAGATCCACTGAATCCAGGGCTGGTGCTTTATCCACTGTGCCACCTAGCTGCCCCCAGGGATGTTCCAATCTGAATGTGCTTGGTGCACTGTTGCTGCCATTCCCCAGAGCTCCCAAATTCGCCACTGCGGGGCTGGCTTTGTCAGTGGCTCCCTTTTCTAATGCCCCAGACTTCTGGCTGGTTTTATATACAGTTCCAGTTTGAAAGATGCCAACCTATGATCATTTCTCATTGGATCTTATGACCATGATCATTATTTGGTCTGGTGAGAATTTTAGGGTTTTTCTTGTTGGAATAGTACACGGAACTGGATTGTTTTTCTGTTCAGGCAGCAGTCTTAGCCAGGAGCTGGTTATGGCCCTTTTGCTTGTAACCTGTCCCAGGGTCTAAGCTACTGTGTTATTCATCCTGCACTGCTACCCATTATAGTGTTCCCTCCAGTTAAGACCTCCCCTATCCCTAGGATAGTGGTAGGAGATAATGACAATTTTTTCCCCCACTTAGCAATTTCTACTCATGGACTACATCTTCTCTTATAAGAGTGGATGGAACACTCTCATCATATTCATTCAAGGACTTAAAAACACTGCTGAAGGGACAGGTAAGTGGTGCCAGTGGATAAAGCACTGGCCCTGAATTCAGGAGGACCTGAGTTCAAATCCGGCTTCAGACACTTGATACTTACTAGCTATGTGACCCTGGGCAAGTCACTTTACCCTCATTGGCCCTGCAAAAAACCCCCCAAACCAAAACCAAAACCAAAAAACACTGCTGAAAACACCAGAAGTCACCATAAATATAAAAAGATCATTTTATCTCATCTATACTATCCATCCCAGTTGAAAGGAAACTTGCCAATTAAGACCTGAACTATTTTTCTAGGTTGCACACATCCTTTCTGAAGGAACAAAACTTCTCACTTGGCAAGGTCCTGAAGAAAAATAAGGGATAAGGGGCTGGCAAAATTTAACTGAGACTTTATAGAAAAGTATTCAGGGGGCAACTAGGTGCACAGTGGATAGAGCACCGGCCCTGGATTCAGGGAGCACCTCAGTTCAAATCCGGCCTCAGACACTTAACACTTACTAGCTGTGTGACCCTGGGCAATGTCACTTAAACCTCATTGCCCTTAAAAAAAAAAGTAGTTCAAATTGGTCAGGCAAAATTTCCTGAAAGGTGGTTCCAATAATCAATGCTATGGTATCCTCTGTCCTTGTAGGAGGTAATGGGTGATTTTATAAAGACAGTCATAGAAGTGGAAAACTATATGATGTGTTTGGGGAAAAGTAGAGAGTTGTGTGGAGTGGGAGATGAAGTCAGACTATAGAGGGCTTTGAATGGGTAGACTAAAACTTCTTTCAATGTTTTCTGGGAGATGTGACAACCCAGATTTTAAAAAAAAAATGATCTCTAGTACCTAGTACAGTTCCTTGTTACACAGTAGAGGATGCTATAGAGAATTAAAATGCTAAAACGTGAATGTGAAGTGCTAACTTCACATACTGCCTTGGACATTTATTAGCTGTGTGACCCTAGGGAAGTCACTAAACCACTCTCAGCCTCAGTTTCCTCATCTGTAAAGTGGGAATAATAGTATCCACTTCAGTGTTGCTGTAAGGGTCAATGGAGAATGTAAGCAGATTGCTTAGAAAGTCTTAAAACGCACTTCCATAAATGCCAGAATTGTCAATCTTGAGGTATTTGTTAGTGGCAAATTATCTGTGTCAATCTGTGTTCCTCACTTCTTTCAATATTTGAATGAAAATTCACCTCTTTGGAAAATCCTATCTAATTAACTCCATTTGATTGATTTCCTCCTCTATTTTGTCCTGACTTCAATATTGGTGTTCTTGTTTGGACTCTGCATTTTTCTGATGTTTCTGGTGTGGTTGTGCATTCAGGGATCCCCCAAAAGTTGATCATTAATTACCTGCTGTTCTTGAATTTGGACTTGGTGAACAGGCCTAGTGGCTACTTGTTGTTGTTTTTGTTTTTTGTGAGGCAATTAGGGTTAAGTGACTTGCCCAGGGTCACACAGCTAGTAAGTGTTAAGTGTCTGAGGGTGGATTTGAACTCAGGTCCTCCTGAATCCAGGGCTGGTGCTCTATCCACTGCGCCACCTAGCTGGCCCGTGGCTGCTTGTTATATCCTTTCCTGTTGGCTCACAGACTCTTCTAGAAGTGATGGCCGGAGTGAAACAAATCTGGAAAAGGACAAGCCACCTGATATAAACTATAAACTCTTTAGGAGCTGGAATTTTGGCTTTTATGTTTCATAACCCCAAAGCATCTAGTATATTGTTCTGCATGCAGTAGGTGCATAACATGGATTAATGTATGACCAGTACTTCATAGGAGCATAGATTGGGCGATCTTCTAGTCAATCCTTCTTTTTGTGGAACAGAAAACTGAGGGCTGAGGGAAGTTAAGTCACTCGTGTAAAGGTCAAAAGTTTAAGCCGGCAATGTGGGGTTCAAATTCAGGTCTTTTGACTTCAAATCTGGTGCTCTTTTTCACTTCCCGTTGCCCTCATGGCGATTTGCAATTAGAGAGATGTGGAGAACTCAGAGAGCCACAAAGGGTGGCTAGAAATTCAAGGAAGAATAAATGAAAGGGGATGGGCATTTTCATCAGAGGAGAAAAGTACAGGCAATTTGGTAAATGTCTATTAACTATAAAAAAAAATCTTAATGTAAGAGGAAGGTACCACCTGTTCTTCATCTCCCTCAGAAGCACACGGAAATGGATTTAAACTAGTAATCTTCAACATTTCCTGCTCTCAGCTGAGCCCAATTTGCCTTACAAATGCTGATACCATCACACTTACACCAATAATTTCTGCTGTTTTAATTTCCCTTTTCAGTGCTGAATTAGATCTTAAAGGTCTGAGAAGGGGATTGATGGGAATATCCAGGAAGTCAAGTCGGATGTTGACTGTGTTCTCTCCAAAGATTTACTGAGTGTTTACTATGTGCAAAATACTGTTAGGCGTTGAGGTTTGCAAGGAGCTCCTGGGCTTTCTGGGGAAATGGGGGAGCTCATACACATAAAGATAAATAATGTCAGTTCTATACGAGTGGCCCAGATGGTAAATGCTACAACGAATTCAAGAGAAATACATCATGGTGTGGACTGAGATGGTCTAGGAAAGCTTCACGAAAAGATATGACTTGAATGATGGGATGGGTGGAACTTGGATAAGTGAAGTAAAGAAGCCATGCCAGATAAGGAAATATCACAGACAGATGGGGAAGTTACAGATGGGGAAAGTTACTGAGGAGCAAATGGGAGTTATTTATTCTTAGAGGGGAGAACAGTGTCAAAGATAATTCTAAGAATTTGAGCTTTGGTGACAGGGAACAGTGGCGCCATTGCTAACCAGGGAAAAGTTGTGGCAGGGAGTAGGTTTTGGGAAACTGGCAATGAATTCCATTTTAGATACTTTGCATGTGAAGTTATGATGGAACAACATCGAGGGAAAATACTAGAAGGAAATGAAATATATGGGACTGGAGGTGGATATGTGAGAGTCATCTGTTTTGAAGTGATCTGCTTTAGCTATGAAAATGGAAGAGAACATAAGGAGACTACTTGTTGTTTGTCCTTTGTTTTTGAAGAAGACCATGACATGGGGAGATGATGTCATGACTTGCAGTGAATTGGATTTAAGGGAGAGAGGGCTGTGCAAAGTCACCAGCCTCATTCTCTCCTCCAGAGTCATCTGGTCCAGTGGCAAGGTATAGATCAGGATGACTGGAGATGGTTCCAAAGGAGAACAGTAAAAGACTGAGCACCGAGTTTTGTGCTATGTCTGCATTTGAGATAGAGAGTAAAATTGGTGGAACCAAAGATAAAAGTGTGTGCTTTTTGAGTAGGGAGTGGAAGGAGCACCCTACAATGGTTTGGGTTTCTCCTCTCCTCAACTCCCCCTTCCTTACTCATCACTGAATATTTGATACCAATGGTATTTTTGGAATCCTCTCCTCTGAAGTCTTTAATGTAGCACATTTGAATGCAGTCCTCCTGAAAGGCATGTATATGAGGTTGTAGTAAAGGTAATCCTTTTACGCTCCCTAGTGGACTCACTGTCCTCACTCACCATGGCAACTCTTTTCCTCTCTAGTCAAACTTCCAATGGTTCCCTTGAGATCCCACACTCCTGGCTAAAAAATCTTGCCTCACATTTCACCGACAAAAATTCAGGACATTCAATCGTGAGTTCCCCTCTTCTCTCCTCGTCATCTCACTTCCCTAATTTACTTTTCCTTAACCCCAATTTCACATGCACAAGTGATCCTATTTCACCCTATCTTTCTCTAGTAGATTGTCAACTTCTAGTAATTCCTACTTATTTTCTTTCTCTAGTCAAACTGGCTGCTTCCCTTTTGCTTACAAACATGCTAATGTTTTCCCCCATTCTCAGAAAACTCTAACTTAATCTTATGCATCATTCCTGATAACTTAGTGTCATATTTTATACACACACTTTTTGTCTCCCCCTTTCCTGTTTGAGTTAAAGAAGGCTATTTATAAACTGATGCCTCTATCTTCCTTTCATTTCCTTATTAACTTTCTGCAGTCTGGCTTCTGAATTCACCATTCAATTGAAATTGTTCTTTCCAAAGTGACCAATGATCTCTTAATGGCCAGATCTAATGCTCTTTTCTGTCGGCTTCCTTCTTGATCTCTTTGCAGCCTCTGACATGATCGACAATCTTCTTCCAGATTTTTGTGATACAGCCCTCTCCTTGGCTCTCCTACTCGTCTGACCATTCTTTCTCAGTCTCTTTTGCTGGAGCTTCATCTGGGTCATGTCCATTAAAATGTGTTGTCCAACAGGACCCTATTTTCAGCCCTCTTCTCTCCTTATACTATTTCATTTGGTGAGCTGGATCAATCCCTTGGTTTTGACTCTCATTTCCATAGAGTCGATTCTCAGCCCAACCTCTTTCCTGCCCCTTCTTAGCTGGTGTGTCCCCCAGGCCCTCTCAAACTTCAGTAAAGTATGAAGTAGGTTATCAATAGCCATAAATGGATTGATTATCATTAGCCCTCAAATTCTCACGTTTCTAATTTCTCTATTATTGCTGAGGATACCACTATCTTCCCATTCACTCCGGGCTCACAACCTAGTGTCATCATTCTTCATTCTTTTGTCTCCCCCCCCCCCACACCAACAGCCCCCCCCCTCCCCCTCCCCCAATCCTAGGAGTAGCCCAAGCCTGTAGTTTCTGCCTTTACAGTATCTCTTGTAAAAGAAACCCTTCACACCTCTGACACCTGCCACCATACTGGCTCAGACCCTCATCACTTCATGCTGGACTATCAAACCATCCTGCTCGTTCTCCCCTGCAATCCAGTGCATCCCCCCACTCAGCTGTCAAAGGAATCTTCCTAAATTATAAGTCTGACCTACAGCCCTTCCTACGGACTTCTAAGATCAGATGTAAAATCTTTTGTTGGTTTTTAAATCCTTCTACTATCTGGCTCCTCCTTACTTTTCTAGTCTTGTTCCTCTTCCACAGCTACCCATGAGATCCAATGATGCTGACCTCCTTGCTGTCCCTGGCAGTTCCACTTTCTGCCCCCCCCCCCCCCCCCCCAAGGACTCTCTCCTTCCTAGTTTCCACCTCCTAACTTCTCTTGTTTCCTTCAAGTCTCAGCCAAAATATCTACCTTTTGCCATTGCTAGTGTCTTTCTTCTGCTGATTATCTCCAATTTTCTTATTTATTCTTTGTTATTTACATGTTGACCCCCCCCCCCGCGTTAGACTGTAAGCTTCTTAAGAGCAAAGACCTTTTTATAAAAAAACAAAAACCAAAACCTTTCTTTGTGTCCTTAGTTATAACAAATAATAGGCGCTTAATAAATGCTTATGACTGACTGGATGATCACTAACTACATGACTTCAAGGTGGATTCAAATGGTATGATTTTATTTAATTTTCTATCTAGGTTCTTTGGTGATTACCTTTGAAATACATGTCAATTCAGTCAGATTATAAAGGAGTCCATTATGAAGGCTGTTACAAAAATTTCACTTTCACCTGACTTTCCCAAAGGAAGGACAGTGGCATGATGGTTTTCTATGAACTGAGAATTCCAATGCATTCTTATGTTTAAAAATGATACAAGGTTCTGAAAAAAAGCATCATTTATTTTCAAAGTACAATGCAATGTTGTCTTTTAAGAAATACACATTCAATCTTGTATCAAGACTTGGCCATGTGCATTTCAGTTCAACTTTAAAATGAATTCAGGTTTACAAAGGTTACATACCTCAAGTACAAACAGCACAGAAAATGTATTTGGTCTTAACAGAAATGTTCTTACATTCATCTGCGTTTGCTCTTAAAGTTGTCTTACATTTCTGTAATCTGCTTTTAAATGAAGACAGCCTTACTTAAAAAAATACTCTGTATTTTCAGCACAAAGTGCGTATATATTTCTTTAAATTAGATTTTGGCGCATAATACTGGGAAAAATTATTTAAGAACCAAACCTGTTAATTTAATAAAACTGTCACATGCCAGGACTTCTGAATAACTCAAATTATCTCTTCCGATGTAATGGCAATTTATTTGTTTGTACAGCAAATAAAAAATGGAGGACTGATGGCAAAAAATTTGATAATAATGAAGTTGCTCAGATTTCCAGTCTTACTGGAGCTGGTGTTTAGCTAAACCCAGACTTTTTCTTAAGCACAACAGCAATTCTCACACTATCATAATTGCAAGAAAGATTTGAAAGAAAAAGTGATAAAAGCTGACTTGCTCATAACTGTTTTGCAAGGTATGGACTAGGAAGGGAAGGCAGGATAGACGGGAGAGGAAAGGGGGGGGGGTGGGAAGCAGTGAAGAGTAATAGCCTAAAGATGTCTCAAAAATTGGCATATCATGATCTGGATGAGTACCTTTTTTACCCAATTTTAATTCTCATGAGGAAAGTGTGAATTAGACCAAGGATCTGAGCTTCTTCTTCCGATTGTTGGTACTCCATATCCGCCATGGATTATAGGTCTGTCCCTGTGCGTCAGCTGGGTTGGGGAGAGTGGTGCAGGGGTGGGGAGAGTTTTCATTACCCATCCAGATCAATACTTGACAGGGTATTAGCTTGGAGTGGTGAAAGGAAGGGAACTGTTGAGATTGCTTGACCAAATGGAACTGCTAAACGGGGTAGAGGTGGACCACAGGCTGCTGGGAGCTGCCTAGGATCGACTGCACGGGGAAAAAAATGTACATCAGATGATCATTAGAACTTTGTGTTGATGTGGCTAATGTAAGCACATTAAGAATGCCATAGGTTTCTTTCTGTTTATTTGAATTAAAACATGTATCAAAGGTATTAGATCTATAGCTCTGATAGTCTAAAGAATGTTTATGGTATGAGGTCTTTAATATGACACCAAACATTAGAAACTAGGGGCACTTAAATGTTTACTTTTATTCTCCAATGCCATAATATAGGTTTTTCTACCAATGAAAATGAATTTTGTTGAGAACCTATCTTCTTGCTGGACCATGTAGTGAGGATTAAAGAAGCACATTGAGAATGCAAAGATGTTTCTGCATTCCAAGGTTTTGTTAAAAGAAAAAAAAAAATTCTAGTTTAATGTAGTCTTTCTCCAGTAGTTAGAAAACTGGCAGCCAGGTCTTAACCCGGCCTAGTATACAACACAACAATAATTTGATAAGTAGCCCTGGGAAAGAACAGCCTTCCCCCTTTCAGTAATTAGAGAAAATTTTTGATCAGGAAGTTGATAACTTCTTTTTTTAAAAAATTGCTAATTGCTCCTATTTATCAAGAGTAGAATATTGTATATTCAACTGAAATGACTCAAAAACACAAAAACTGAGAGAATTCTGGAGGTTTTAATCTACATATAACTTCTTGACCTTCCCAATTTCCATCTAATGGTATAACATACAGTACAATGTGCGTTTGTGTGTGTGGTGTGGTGTGTGTAGGTTTTGTTTTTTTGGGGGGGTGGGGTAATAAATATATTGTAGTAGTGTGTAGTAGCAAGGTGTAAGTATTGCAGAAAGTTGGAGAGCAAGAGTGCTTACCTCCAGCTTCAGTTGGAAAACAGTTATTTGATGGAGAGGAAAGACTGAAATTATACTCAGATCACAACAATGGCAACATTAAGCGTGAGACAACAAAGGACCAATCAATCTCAAGAACACGGGACTTACCGAAGTTGTTGTATGAGTTTGGGGAACCTGAAACTAAGTGGGGCCAAGAAGGGACAGAGTCGGTGGTTTGAAGTGTCCCAAAGGTAGGATGGGACATGGCTAAATTCATTCCAATTTCTTTGGGTATCCTGACTGAAGGAAGGATCGAGGACAGCCCAAGCTTGCTGAAAACCTCTGAAAGGAAACAAGAATGGCGATCCTTTTTTTTTCATTAATGCAAGTGTTACTTAGGCGATGGAGAATTTAATAGTATAACCTTAATTATGATAAGTATCTGTGGAGCACTTTCCCTACTGTATGCAAAGCACATAACTGAATCCTGTCACATATGTACTGTGCATATTTGCAATGGATAGTTTTTTAAGAGTATATAAGTTGTATTAAAAATGTAATTTCTGAGCATTATTAGGTAATACTAAATCTGTCTCTTTCTCAATATCTACACAAAACAAGAAAAAGAAATTAGGAAGGGATTAGGTACCCCAGCCACCTGTGACCTCAGAAGTCAATATTTCAGAGAAAAACGGCTTCGTTGTTTTCTTTTTTTGGCAGGGCAATGAGGGGTTAAGTGACTTGCCCCAGGGTCACACAGCTAGTAAGTGTCAAGTGTCTGAGGTTGGGATTTGAAACTCAGGTCCTCCTGAATCCAGGGCTGGGGTGCTCTATCCACTGCACCACCTAGCTGCCTCCATTGTTTTCTAATATGGTGCTGTAGCATAGGGATAAAAACCATTTTCTAAAACTAAACTTTGAGGTGAATGGATGGGTGTGTAGGAGAAATCTTCCATGTGGCAGTTCCTACCATTGTCCTTTTTATTCTTCCATAAGAGGCATAATATTGTGATTAAAGGTAAAGTACTGAGAAGTTCCTGATTCTAAGGAGGTTAGTGTAAGGATTAAGGAAATTCCATTGCAAAACTGTAAAAATAAAGAAGCTCCCTACCCCCTTACAAGGGGTTCTAGATTTTGGGGGGTGGTTTATGAACCTATATGGGGAAAAAAAAATTATATCATCTTATTGTCACTTAACCTCTAACCCTAATTTAGCATTTCCTTCATTACCTAAAAAAATTCTGAGAAAAGGGTCCATCATACACACAAAAACAAATCTTTCTTTTAATTTATTTCTATCCAGAGCCACTACGCTAATTTTCTCCTCTCAAAGACAGGAACCCTAATTTCTTATACCTCTATGAGTCCTGGCCTATAGTTATAACAATATTATTTTGAGGTCTCAATTAAAATGACAGATGTGTTTTCCTTTGCATTTAAAAGCCTTTCTTCAGGGGCAGGTTCTAAGCCATTCATCTGCAAGCCTTCTTCTTGCCTTAGGACCGAAAGGAATGAGCTATTTTCTATATCCCATGCTAATTAGTTACTGGTTTAGTGTCAAACACTCACCGCCAGTTAGATTAAAAGAATTCCCAAAGGCTGAGAATGAATTAAGAGGTGTAAAAGTCAGGGCCTGCTTGGTTGCTGATGGGACTCCACAAACCCAGAAGCTAAATAATACAGGAAGAAAATGCAATATACAAAATGCATAAACATTAGTGAAAACAAAATCATTATTTAAAAAAATGAGAAACTGGCTTGGGCAATAAATATTAAGCCAAACTTCACCCCCCACACTCCACCAAATAACTGAAAATTGTTAAATCACAAAGATTTATTTGTGGAATTTATAGAAGTTCAGGGCTATTTATATAGTATAGCTGTATTTTCTAGGAGGAAACATGGTAGAAAAATGAATACTTTTCTATACTTAAGATTTAAAGGAAAGTTCTTAATTTCTGATCGCATATTGTAAACTATTTTTCAGGAAAATTTACCAACCAATGAATATCTATCTACCGATTACCTAATAAGTGCATAGTATTGTAAATAAGCATTCACTTTTATTTTTTTTAAAAGGTGCAATCCACGGAAGTGATACCCTACCATTTGTAACGATTAGACACACTCAAGGTCTACAAACATTTACTTCCTTTCAATATATTTCTTCTCTAGTCTCTCATCCTTGCAATAGATCCTAGGCAAAGCAGAACAATAAACATGGATTGAAAATGGAGAGCCAAACATCCCCTCAGTGCCGTGTCAATCACATATGAAGTGTGTCATGGCACCCTCCCCTTGCATTAAACATGAGATGAGCTCGTCTCATTCTGGTTGTCAGAAAATCCACTGAGAAACAGCTAAGCAGTTCTTCATCTCTGCTTCTAAACAACTGACTCATGTTGGGAAAACTGGCTAAGTCTTTCTATAATTGCTAAGTAGGGTTGGAGGAATGCAACGGACTATTTTATTTTAGAAAAAGCTGGATACCATTTGTAGCAAACATTCTTTAAACCTGGGAACCAATGTGCTGAGGCATAATCTAAATCTGAAATAGAAATCTGATTTTGAAGTAATCTTTTTTAATAGTTAGGAATGGCCAATGAATGATACTGTCTGAGCCATCACTGTCAACAGGGTGTGGTGAAATGCGTGATACTGCCAGAAAGATCTGTTTATTTGAAGACACACTTTTGTTAGTCCACTCCCGCCTTGCAACAATGAAAACCAATTAAATCAAAGTCTAATAAGACTAAAGATAACGAAGCAATACATTGTTAATTACTATTTGTTTCAAAATACGATCAATGAATTACCTGGGCTCTTGTCATAACTGCTGCAACAGCTGCAAATGTAGGGATTGCCATTCCTGCCTGGAAGGGAAGCTGTCTTTTGACAATTTGTGTTTGTTACCTTTAGGCTGCTTCATTTTGGAGTCGCTTAAAGGAAAGAAAAGTAGGAAAACAACTCATTATTTTTAGCACTGGAATGATATAGAATAAAAGCCAAAGAGTCCACATTATTTCAGAAATGATATGGAAACTTTAAGGTGTCAGATTAGAGAGCTTTAGACCCCTCAAAATAATCAAATACCCTTATTTTAAAATGATGAAACTTTAGTGACTTGTCCACCATTATACATGCCAGAAGCAGCAGAGGTCAGCCCTAGAACCTTGGGTCCTCTTCAGTTGCTTAATTTGGTCCCATGATCTTTGAGGGTCCCTTCTGCCTTCACATCCTACAGTTCCTTGAGTGGTCTTTATTTACTCAGAATTGGGGAGCCACAGAATTCCTGAGGAAACTGCATAGTGACTTGGTTTTTAAAATGTAATATTATCTACATCTTATTGTATATTTATTTTGTTAAATATTTTCCCAATTACGTATTAATCTGGGTCAGGCTGCCTGGAGAGTGTTTCAGGTCTTCTGTTCAATACTTCTGATTTACAGAACTCTATCTGATACTGTGCCTCAGCTGTCAGTTATAATCACACTTCTCCAGTTAGTAACGGCTGTAGGCTGACTGAAGTCACTTGTATAAGTCCTTCTGGGGTATTCTAGTCCTCTGCAATCTAACACTATAAAATACTTTTGGGAATTCTAAAAACCTGGAATTTGGGGTTTAGGTGAGATATAAGGGGGGACTGCTTGGGAGGATGGTAGAAGGCCACCAGGAGAGTGACTTGGTTAAGGATTACAAGAGATACTAAGAATGTGAAAAAAAGGAGGAAATGTACCAGAGTCCTCTCTTAACTTGTAACTATTAAGGACTATAGAAAAAGAAAATATTTGGGGACAAATTTTCAACAGATTTCTTATAAACAAATGACTTTCAAAATAAAATGAAATAAATAATTTTAAATCAAGAACTAAATGATGTAACTATAAGCATCATGATGGAATGCTTCAAACTGGGGAAAAACTTAATTATCTTTAATCAGCCTCTAGCTATTAAAATTTCATATTTTGTTGAAGATGTTATAAATAAGTAACCAAAACTAGGCTAAACATTTTGCTTTCTTAAAAGCCAAATCCTTTGAATACACTATACATCGGTGTGCCTAAGAAGTCATAATGGGAAAGTAGAGCTTTTCACTTACTTGCTGTACTGCTGTTGACAATACTGCTGTAGGAACCTCGGGGCACATAGGAGAAAGATGCAGGGGGTGGAGATGGAGGAGCAGGTGATGGTGAGGTCTGTCGTTGGCTTCAAGAAAATGTCTGCGTTGAGGGTTGTGCAGAGGACAATTTATAAAGGACTATCAGTAGCTGAGAAATCAAAAAGAAGTCTCATTAATTTAATACTATCAATCTTATTAAACCAGTCTTACCTTGAGGGTAAAACTTTGGGAGCACCACTTATAGCGGCATGAAGCTCACCTTCTTATGGAAAGAAGGGATTGAAAGCTAAAACATACCTCTGCAATAAGGTTGCAGAGAAATTACAAAATTCCATATTTAACTTTAATCTGAATTCAAGGTTGATCAACAGTAGTAAGTTTTGTTGGATTCTCATGGCTCTCCTGACATTTTGCTTCCTTCACCTCTTTTTTAGATCTGACAGGAGGAGGTGAGGAATCCTCTAGCTCCTAGGCAACAGAAGCAACAGCACGGGGACTAGGAACACTCACCAGGACTCCAAAATGGGCTGCGTGTGGCAAGAAGCCACTCTTATTTGGTTATGCCTTTGATGGTTTCCTTACTGGTAATTTTACAAGTCGACACTCAAGAACAAACCCCTAATTATTCTAAGGATGTTCTTAAGGATGGTCCTGTTAGCCAGGTCGTTGATCTCCATGTACCTCTCAGATGGAGGTCTCAGTTGTACAAGGAGAAAACAGTCCTAATGCTTTTGTCCCTTGGATAGCTATTTCTAAAAGTTGGTGTAATTATTTCACACCAGACAAAATATAATTTTACCAAAATTCAGAGTCCATCAAAGGCCTTCACTATAAAACAAGGCAAGGGAAAATATCTCCTCTCAGGCTGATGTTTAAATGTGCAGTGCACCATTACAGTACTTTCCTTTTTTTGGGGGGGGGGGCAGGGAAATGGGGCTTAAGTGACTTGCCCAGGGTCACACAGCTAATAAGTGCCAAGTGTCTGAGGCTGGATTTGAACTCAGATACTCCTGAATCCAGGGCTGGTGCTTTATCCACTGTGCTACCCAGCTGCCCCCTACAGTACTTTCCAATGAAAATTCTATCACATTTCCTTTCTTTTAATTTCTATCTGTTGTAGTGCTTGGACATGATGCTACTACCATTTCCTAAACCTGCAATTCTACCCACATTGTATTTTACATAAATATCTTCAACAGAGTTCATCAATCTTTGTTATTTGACAGCTTGAATAAGAAATTCCTTCTGGGACTAATAGGAAGTCCAATGTCCAGGCAGAGGAGAAGAAAGTAAGAAAAGAGAAAAATCAAGGGAGGAAGAGAGTAGCTAGGTGCAGAGAAAAAGAATGAGAGGGATCAATAAGAAGGTTGGGAACAGTACAGTGTTACTAACTATGGCCTCAAATGCCCTTTACTAACACTAAGGCTAGAGGGCTGACATCATTAGCCTTAAATGTCCATTACTTAATAGCTTAGTTTAATTAAACTCCATAGTTTAATTAAAATAGTAACATTAATGGGAAAAATGCAGGGCTCCCTAACCCCCATCATAGAGCCAATTATTGGCAAAGCTTAGAGCATTACACCAACATTACCAAATCTGGCCACTGAACCACTCCTGCATGGTGTTGTAGGCTGAAAGAGGAGGATGCTTTACCATCCAAGAAAATCGTTTTTCTCTTTGGTGGAAAGTAGAAGCTGTCTAATGCATTGCCAATAGATAGCGTGCACATACTTGTTTGCAGGTTGTCTCCCTTGTTTCGATCGTGACACCTTTCAGGGCAGTCTTATTTATCTTTGCATACACTGTGCTTAGAACAGAACCTAGTATATAGTAGGTGCTTAATAAATGTTTATTAACTGACCTTAGTTCAACTTCCTCATTTTTCAGATTTAAAATCTGAGATCTAAAGAGGTTACGTGTTTTGCCCAAGGTTAAAACTCACAGTAAGTAACAGTGCTAGACAAAGATCTTATATTTTGATGATCATGAGTTAAACGAATGTCTATAGGCTGTCTACTAACTAGGATTCTGAGTATCTATTACCCTTTTTTGGTGGCAGTCGGCCACTGTGAGTGAAGAAAGGGTAGGTACAGTGCTTAAGACCATTTTGAATTTCATTTTGCTTCATGGGTCTCCATGGCTGAAAAGCTACTTACATGGTGACCACCCTTCAGAGAGATGATAAGCCTCTCTGAACTCAGCCAGGCTGGTCCTTGGACAGTCAGTGGCCAGAACTGTCCTCACAGAAGACCTTGCTAGCATTTACATTCCACTGGCACGGCCCTGGAGAACCTCACGTCACTCTCGCGCCTGAATGAGGCACTGCAGAAATACTGGGAGGCTTCCACACTTTAATATACTTTATAATTATATTTTATTGCTCCTTTGATTCCACACCTCTCCTTCCTTCTCCATGACCTCCTTTCTAATAAAAAGCAGACAAAATCTATGTTCAAGATAAATGGCCAAAATAAAACAAAAATGCCCATTGCAAAATCCTATGCCTCTATTTTATGCCTAGAATAGCATCCTCCTCAACATCTTTGATTGTATTGTCTTTCATTTTAGATCCTGATCTCACGTCCTCTACAAGTTTACGATTTGAGTTTAACTTCTGTACAGTGTGGCCTTATGTTGCTTAAGTAGGTGGTGCTTATTTTAAATCATAATAGGCATATGTTGACAACTAAGGTAAAAGAAATTAGTAGAGAAAGTAATAAAATCCAAAATTCAGTTAAAATATCGATACAAAGAATTACATTTTAAAAGCACTATTTAAAGGATGTCAATATTAAGTCCTTTTCTAAAGCAAAGGAGACTTGAAAGGTGAATAATCAGCCCCCCTAGCTTGTTTTGTAAATGCAGAATTTTGCGTGACAGATTTTCTTAAAGCAATGCACACTAGTTTTTATAAAAACTGTACAGATATAATAGAAATGTTTTCTTCATCATTAAATAGACTACTTTGGTCTCTAACTCAGTGTACTTACAGCTGCCGGTTTTATTAATTGGCACAGAATCCCACTCTGGTGGGGGAGAGTCTTTTTCCCCTTCTGAGCTGCTGGTGTTGCCTAGTTCTTGACCACCAGGGAGAAATTTTGCTAGGGCAGGTGGCCTGTTGTCCACTAACTTATTATTTGTACCTGCACAAAATCAAATAGTAACATGGCCATTAATGCAAGAGAATCCCTCTCTCCTAGCCCTATTTCAAAATACACCCCTAATATACTTATATACCTAGGAATCAAGAAACCACCTCAATCAATATGGCTTCTAAGCAGTATTTTTATTTTTACCATCAAAACACAAAAGGGATATTTGTAAGATCAAAATGAACAATACCTCTTGCTTTCTGTGGATTTCGTGATTTAGATCCACTTGTCAATGTATGCTGCTGAAGAGTACTCTTGGTTGGGAGGTTTTTGCGTTGTTTATTTTCCATTGGTGGAGTATATGGTAGCTCCAATGAACTGAAATGCAATCATGGGTGTAAGATTCAGATTTATCCCTTCTTTGTTTTTAATGCCTGGGCAGGAGTGTCATTCGACATTTAAAGGATTTAAAGGAAATTTAAGGGATGCTTTTGATAACGTATAAATGTGTAAGGAATATGCTGAACCTTTTGTATCAAATGAGTAAAAGAAATGAAAATTTAGTCATTTAAAATGTACATTTTAAAAGACTGTCTCCATGAACTCTACAACTATTTACAGGCAGACCTCAGTTTAGGAAGGACTTGTGTTTGTAAGTCAGCCATTTGGAATTCAAAAATACAGTTGTACAGAAATGATGTAATAAATGATGGTTAGAATTCGTGGAATAGTGTAAAAAAAACCACCCCAAAACCTCCTGTTAATGTAATTCAACCAATCTGACCTGTGGAAACATGAGATTACATGGTAGAAGAAGTAAAAGGAGAAATGTCTTCCTTTTCCTGAGATCAGTGTTGGAACTAGCAAATATTTTGGTGCCTTTTCTTTTCTTAACGCCATGCATCTCTAAGTGAACTCCTGCAGGATGTACCCAAGTGTGTCCTAACTCCAATGTGGTCCATGCTTCAAAATTACTTGCCTCTTCTACCCTACAATAAAAACAACTATTCCCTCAGGATAAACAATCTTATCTGGATATTAATAATAAGCATTTAGATAGAACTTTAAGGTTTGCACAGTGCTTTACTATTATGTCACTTGATCTTTACAACAATTCTGGGAAGTAGATGCTATTACTACTCCCGTTTTATAGATAAGGAACTGGGAGAGAGCAAAATTAAGTGACCTGCCCAGAGCCACAGAGCTAATAAGTGTCTGAGGCTGGATTTGAACTTCAGTCTTCCATACTTCAGGCTGATATTCAATCTACTGTGCCACCTAGCCGCCTGTTAGATTAGGATAAAAGCCCTAGGGCTGAATCACTTCTGATTAATGTGTGAATGACAGACTGTCCTATAAACTCCCCAAAAGCACTCTGAATTGGTAGAATTTCAGGCAGGAGAACAAGGTGAAGTATTGCTATTTTCCTTAGTTTCTTCTTGACTTGCACTTCAGAGCTCACAGACTTCCCGATATCCCCATTTCAACTTTTGCTTCCCAGCCACCAGCATCTTTAAATAGCTGCTCCCATGAGAGTTGCCCTAAGGTACCTGGCAGAGTTCTGGGTGGGGTGTATGTAGTGGTAAGGCAGACAGACATTTGCATATGTATGTTTGTAAGGTAGGGATGGATTGTATATGTATCCTGGTATTGTAGTGGTAGTTTGGCTTTAAGTTTAAAGGTTGACAATCGTTTTATGTGTTGATTCTATACTCTTTCAAAGTACAGAAAGATCTCTACTATGAAATCTTTTGGCTTCTTAAAATTCCTAATCAATAAGTTTAAGTGACCCTATTAAATAAAGGGTCTTGTGTTGGGTAGATAAAATGAAACCATGCAGTTACCTTGTTCTACTTAATTTTACAAAGGGAATGTCACTTAGTATTTTCCTTTTCTGTTCTTTGCTCTGAAATAATAGCCTAAAATGCCCTCTACTGACAAGTTTTAAAGAGATCTTAAGATTTATGGATCAAGGTAAGCACAGTAGGATGGTAAAACAAATACAGTGAAGCTTTGTTAGATATTCTTTGGAGTCCATGCAATAGCACAGTGATTATTACTTTAAATGAAAGAAAGTGTTAACTAACTTCCTCGAATAGCGTTTAATACTGTTAGATTTTGTGCCAAGTTCCAAGCCATAATGGATGGCATTACCTGTAGTGTGACTTCAGTATTTATTATACAGTTCATCTAAGAATATTGATAGTAAGTCCATTTATCATTATTATTATCAGTGTTTTATTGGACCGGTCATCTGTGTTACATGCTTCCAATAAGGAACATGCCCTTTCAGTACAGTTTGATACCTACTCTGCATCTTATAGTATTAAAAAGTTTCTTATAGAAATAGATTAGTGATTAATAGGTCTGATTTTAATGAAAAAAAAAAAGAAATATCTTATTTTTAGAGTTGGCAGAGACCTTAGAGATCCTATACATCAACTGCCTCGTTTTTATGGATGGAGCAAACTAAGATGACAGAGGTTCTCTGTCGTGATCATGGTCCCACTGGTAGTGAGTGGCAAAGCTGAGATTTGAACTCAGGAGCTCTGACTCCACATCAAGAGCTCTTTCCTCACTACATTACCATGTGCCCTCTTAGCATGTAAAATCCGTATCCCTTATGTCTCTCTACAGGAGTTCTCTAAATGAGAAGTTGCGACCACAAGACCAAAAGACAAGACTCACACACACTATCATCTTCTGCTGTGATCAGACTTCCCTGACCTTGCGGAGGGCTCCAGGAGGCCCTCAAGCCTGGAGCAGCGTTAGTCTAAACGTGTTGATTTTCTTGTGCATGTTACCTGAGGGGTTTTACATCTGCTGGGGTCTCTTTTTTCACACTTGCTGAGAGCTTTTTGCTTTTCTGTTTCACTTGAGACATTTCACCTCCCTGTTTATCAGGCGCAGCTTGTTTTCCTTTTTGCCGTTCGGGATCCTGTGAAATCGTTTACACATAATCCGTTTAGTTTGACTAGACATAAGATCATCAAATAAACCTGTTCCCTTATTATGAGCACAATGACCACTGTCATTATCTTTTTACAATGGACCATGTCAACTTCTGTGAATGGGTTCTATCTTGCCAAGCTTCTCAAAGAGAAAATGTTCCTTTTTGGGTAGGCGTTGGGTGAGTGACAGAGAATGCCAAATGTCACATATACAGAGAAAAGGACAAGTTGGTAACTTATTCACAAAGCCTTGCTTTCATTAAGAGTAGTATAGGCTATGAAAATATAAGTTAATATAACCCTTTGGTAATATGTTAAAATCTTTACCTTGAGGGACACTTTCAGTAAAGGAGTAGTTTTGTCCCTAAGACCATTCAAATCTAGAACCTTCTTTGAGAGGACCAACAATGGAATGTATTTTTTCTAATACTGAAATGCTCCCTCTGCCAAGTTGACTAGCGTAATGAATTAATTTCCCACAGCCTTTTTTTGGTAGGAGCAACATCTTCAGGCTTCCCCGCCCCCCTTCCCAACATGCAACATTTTCTTTAAGTGATACAGAGACACTCCTTAAAACTTTGTTGGTTCAAGAGACAAAGAACTCAGACTTCCTTCTGACCTGAGTACAAAGCAGTCACATGGACAGAGGGGGAAGGGGAATGTCAGAAGTTTAGCAGCTCTACCAGATGGGTAATGAACGTAAGAGTTCAGCTAAATCAATACAAGGTATCCTCAATGCCTGTCTTTGTGGAGTACCCTTCTGTTATAGCTAAGTGCTGAATGACCTGAGTGTCTCATTTGTCTGTAGTATTAAACCTAGACTACTGGGAGACTGGCCTAAGTCAGCCCCATCCCAGAACAATTTGCAACTTTATGACTCATGGCTATTAATGATATAGTTGGATTAGAACAGGTGATATACCACTGTGAATTTCTACAACACTATAGGGTGCTAAGTGATAACAATAGGCTGGGAAATCTATTTTCCTTTACAGTTTCCCTATTTCTGATAAATATCTTGATTATATTTATTTAATGGGCACCTTATAGGGAACCTGGGGAGATCTATGGCTGCTATCACAAAGCATAATTTTTAGTTGAACACAATTCATACCCCACAACCCCAATAATATTACAAAGCAATGTGTAAATAAATAAATGATACAAGGCTCTACAGCAATAGCAATTCATGTTTAGATGACATACTGATAAAATTTATAAAGTGATTTCTCCACAGTTGTGCTATGGATGATGGTACTAAAAGACTTACCCCCATATGAGAAAAGTGACAGTTGAAGAAGGTAAGTTACACGCCAATGGTGAAATAGGTATCATAATTGGGACAGTTTACCTTATACATTAGTGGGTAAGAAAATGGAGGAAAAGGGTGATGCAAGTAGCATGGATCTTTGTAGAAAGCTATTAACAAGTACTTCTATGGAACAGACAGCTGGAGGAAATGATTTGAGTAAAAAGTACAAAGGTGAAAAACAGTCTGTTTCTGAGGCTAATGTTAGGAGGAAATGACAGGGAAGATGTTCAAAAGGAAGAGAGAAGAGTTGAAGGACTGAGGAAATATCAAATGATTTGTCAATAAAATTGGAGTTGAAATATATTAAACATTTATCAAGATGTCTCTGAAATATATTGAAAAGGCTGTAAAAAATGGAACTCATGAATTTGCTTATAACTAGTGTAAATTGTCACCACTTTTTATGATGGTGACATTAAGAATGCACATAAAGCATTACAATAAATGTGAGGAAATGTTAAAGTTGGAAGTCAGTTTCCTTCTTGATGTGAAAAGTAAGAGACAGTATAGACTAAAACTGATGAATACCAATAACATTGGGAATCTTCTAAAATAAATTGGAATAGAAATTCTTGATGACATTAAAGAATCTGTCAATACTAATTTAATTGGAACTGTATTATTCTGAATTTCAAAATTAAAATAGTATGCTAATTTCTGTGAATCACTGTATGCCATCTTACAAATTATGCTCTGATTTATGGCAACTATCATTGTGGTGTTCTATCATGAAATAAAAGCGACTTCACCGGCCAGTTCCAATATTCTTGACAAACAAAGAACACTACATAATAAAATACAAAAGTGGTCCTTCTGTTTCTCCCTTTGACACCTGAATTACTTAAGCTACAGATTTCAGGTAAAAGAGTGGGAGCTCTTTTATTTTGCTATTGTTCTCTCAAATACAACTTTGAGAGTAACAGATGTCCCTTATTTTCCTCTGGGGAAATGGAGAGTGTGTTATATGAAATGATTTGCTTGATGCCAACTGGCAAGAACAGGCTAATACTAGGACATTTGTGGAGTCTACTTTTTATCTAGAACATTATTGTCGTCACAATGGGTGCCCTCCTCACTACAGAAAGTATCTTTTGTGCATTAGTAGTTGTATACCTCTTTTAGAAGTGGTTCTGTATCGGGGTTTGAGGTTTCTGTTGTGGTAGAAGAACTGTCATCATCAGCCAAAGAATCTTTGAGCTCATCATCTTGTGGCCTGCCCTTTCCTCTTCTTTCCTTCTCCTCTCGTTTCTTGAGTGGTTTGACTTTGCGCTGAGGAGTCTTGCCTTTCCCTGTGGAAAACAAAACAAAACTCCCAATTCTAAGTCTTTAACAACAACAATCATCCCCTTAAAAAAATATCTGAAGAGATATTAATCATTAAGAATAAATGAGCAGGGGTAGCTAGGTGGCACAGTGGGTAGAGCACTGGCCCTGGAGTCAGGAGGACCTGAGTTCAAATCCAGCCTCAGACACTTGACACTTACTAGCTGTGTGACCCTGGGCAAGTCACTTAACCCTCACTGCCCTGTGGAGGGGGGGAAAAAAAAGGATCAATGAGCAAGCATTCATTAAGTGCTCTGTGCCAGGAACCATATTGTAGGCCCTAGGGATACAGAGAAAGGCAAAAGTGGTGTCTGCCTCAAGGATCTTACATTCTGTGGGGGAGACAATATAGAAATAGATACATACACAGCAGAGGGAAGGCTCTAGGAGTTGGGGGGACTGGGAAAGCCTCCTGGTGGTCACTCACCTGATTCTTAGAGGTAGAGGAAAGAGTATTCAAAAACCAACTGTAGCTTTTCTGGGTTTTATTTTCTGTTGTTGTTTTGGATTTGTGATTTCACTAGTAGAAAGAATTTTCAAGGAAGAAACCCCCTCTCTGAATGCAGAACTTTCCTGCTCTGAAATGTCTCATCTTCCACAGCTGCCCAGAGGTACCAGGAAGTGCCCAGAGCCAGCTCAGCTCTTTATGCACTATGGCATACTGTCTCTCCAGGTAAAGCTTACTGATTAAGGTGGCAATTTTTCTAGTACAGCCTTTCAATGAAATCCAGCTTAGCTGAGTTCACATTCATCAACCTTGCTATGTATGTAAGCTTCTATTGTAGGAACTGCAAGTATAAAGAAAGAAATGCACAATGGTGCCTGCAAGCCAAGGGATGAGGAACGAGAGCATTCCCGGTAGGGAGAAGAGCGAACATAAATGCCCAGAGTCAGGAGATAGAAGGTCCCATTTGGAGGACAGCAAGGAGGCCAAGGTCACAGGATTGCAGGATACCTAGCAGGGTTTAGAGTGTAAGAAGAATTGAAAAGTGGTGGTGGGGCACAGGTTTTGGCTTTTTTTTTGGGGGGGGAGGCAATGGGGGTTAAGTGACTTGCCCAGGGTCACACAGCTAGTAAGTGTCAAGTGTCTGAGGCCAGATTTGAACTCAAGTCCTCCTGAATCCAGGACCAGTGCTTTATCCACTGCACCACCTAGCTGCCCCTTTGAAGGGATTTGAATGTCAAAAGATTTTATTCTCAATCTTAGAGGGAGCCAATGGAGTTTTAAGAGTCGAGGGCGACATGGTTAGACCTTTGCTTTAGTAAGATTACTTTGACAACTGAGTGGAGGATAGACAGGAGGGGGGACGGACTTGTGGAAGGGAGACCCACTAGATCAGGCATGAGGTGATGAAGGCCTTCACCAGGGTGGTCACCGTGTCAGGACACAGAGGGGACATATGTGAGATGTGTTATAGAGGTAAAATGAAGGGGAGGAGGGAAGAGTGAAGAGTTAAGGATGGCACCTAGGTTGCAAAACTGAGTGACTTGGGAGAATTGCTGTGCTCTTGATAGAATAAGGAGGTGTGGAACAGGGGAGGGCCTGACAAGAAAGATAAGTTAAATTTTTGATATGCTGAGTTTAAGGAACACCCGGTTGAAGATGTTCAATATAGGGAATAAAACTTGAGGTCAGCAGAGAAGTTAGGTATAGATAAGGAGATGATAATCCATGGAAGGGTGAGATTACCAAATGGAGCAGCATAGAAGGAGAAAAGCGTCCAGGAGAGAGTCCTGTGGGGACAATAATGGTTAATGGAGATGACTTTGATGAAGACATTGCAAAAGAGACTGAAAGGAGCAGTTAGGTGGGAGAAGAACCAGGAAAGAGTAGTGTCATTAGAACCTAGAGAAAAGACAATAACAAGCAGAGGAGGAGGGTGCCTGATACTGTACTGATAGCCGCTAAGAAATCAAGAAGGATCATGCCTGAGAAAAAGCTCTTAGTGGTTTAGAGAGAGCAATTTGGGTTAAATGATGAACACAGAAGCCGGATAGTAGAGGCACTTATAGACAGCCTTCTCAAGGAGATTAGCCACAAAAGGGAGGAGAGACACAGGTGGGAACTAGCAGGTATCTATGTATAAAATAAGAAGTTTTTGTGGAGAGAGGGGCACGTTTGTAGGCAGTATTAAAGCAGCCAATAGGCAGGAAGAGACTGAAGATGACAGAAAGGGAAATCCACGGCACAAGACAGGATAGAATGGGGATCTCTTGTGCACAGTAGAGAAGTCTGTCTCAGCAGAAGATTAGCGTGAAAGTTGCGTGGAGGGTGGCTTGGTGAGGGAATGGAAGTGGAGAGGGGAGGCACCGATTAGGAGGCTATCGTATGTGAGAGATGAAGAGGGCCTAAACTAGGGTGGCCATGTGAAAGGAAGGGGACATCGGTTACAGAAGGCTACTGACCCTATAAAAACATCAAAAGAGAGGTGGAGATGGAGAGCTTGGGCCAGTGTTTTGAGGAACACTAATAGTAAGGGGGCAAGACATTAAAGCTATACACAAATGACTTTCTTTGAAAACTGATCATTAATAGCAAGCAAGGCACAGAACAGAGAGACATTCTTGCCAAAAGCATCAGCCGCTGTCACAGAGAAGCACATCCTGCACAGAATCCAAAGAGATGAGAAAATCCCAAAAGATGGTAAGGTCCTAGAGATAGCTCTGTTAGTGAATGACGTTATGCTGACCTCATCAAATTTAGGGCACTACAGAGCCTACTGAGTATAATCCATAATCCTTCGAAAGCTGTCAGTCTATCTGTACAGGGAAAACCAAGTGGATAAAGAATGCCTATTGTCTAGACTGGGGTTTGGCAGACCAAGGCCTGTGGTCCAAATCCAGCCCATGGTTGACTGATCTCTTTATTTAGAAAATAAACTCCAGTGGCCAGCATCACCTACAGGATCAAATACAAAACCCTCTCTTTGGTGTTCAAAACCCTTCATAATCTAGGTTTCTCCTACCTGTCTAGTCTTCTTACACCTTATTCCCTGCAACGCAGTATTCGATTCAGTGACACTGGCCTCTTTGGTTCTGGGCATTTTTTTTCTTCTTGTTGGCTTTTTCCAACTCTTCTTGTTTGTATATATTTGTTTGCATGCTTTCTCCCTTTTTAGACTGTGAACTTCTTGAAGGCAGGGACTGTCTTTGCCTCTTTTTTGTATCCTCAGTGCTTAACACACATACCTGACATATAGTAGGAACTTAATAATTTTTTTTGGCTAACAGATGTGATCTATTAGTACATACAGTTTAATAACTTAGATAGTTTTTGTGGATAGACAATGAACTGGACCCCAAATTGAAAAGGAATAGGAGGAGTTAGACTTCATTTGGGAATATAATGAACTTAAGAAGGATTATACTTGAAGTGCTAAAAATAACACCAGTAGAAAGATGGGTTACATAGTGAGAGTGAGAACCTCAGGATAGACTTGGCTCCACTGGTAAAAGGCCCTTGGCACAATGGACGGGTGATCTGTCTGCAGAGGCCTGACAAGAGGACATGGACAGAAAGCACCTAGGATATGAAAGTTTAATATGTTGGGTGTGTAGCTACTTGTAGGAGAATTTCAGTCAAGGACCAGTGAAGTACAAGAACCACGCTGCAAAAAGGCCACATTAAGTGGGCCTGGGTCCTCTCCTCACTCTATATACTCTTTCTCTTGGTGAAATTATCAGCATCTGGGGGTTTAATCGCCATCTCTCTGTAGGTGACTCCAAGATCTCTAAGTCCCCTTCAGTCTCTCCCCTGAGTTTCAGATCCAGATCACCAAACTGCCTATTGGACATTTCAAAGTGGATATTCTGGAGAAGTTTTAAACTACTCATTATCTTTTCCCCCCAAACTTCCTTATTTCTGTTGAAGGCACCACCATCCTTCCAGTGTCCCATGTTTATAATTTCAGGTTTATCTTGAAATCTTCACCCTCTCACCCTGTAAATCCAATCAGTTATTACATCTTGCCATTTCTTCCTTCACCTAACCCTTTCTCTCCACCCATACAACTAGGATAGTTCAGGCCCTCATTACTTCTCCAATGGAGTACTGGAGCAGCAACCAAATTAGTCTCCCTGCCTTAAGTCTCGCTGTACTTTAGTCCATCCTTCATAACATTGCCAAAGTCATTTCCCTTAAGCTCAGAAGTGAACATGGGACTCTGGGACAGCTGACTCTGGGAGCCTTCTATTGCCTCTAAGATAGAACAAGCTGCTTGGTTGAGCCATTAAAGCCCTACACAGCCAGGTCCTCCCCTGTCTTTTGAGCCTTGCTGGACAATTACTGTGGCTCTGCCTCTGGTGGCTTTTGTGTCTTTACGCTGGTCATCCCACTCTACTTCTCTTGTCTGCAATGCAAGTGGCCTCGAGGTCCCTTTCCTCTTGTAAGATGTAGTAGCTCAGGCAACACGTTGGGCACAGAGATTTTCCTGATCTCCCTAAATGCTAATGTCCCCCTTCCAAACTATCTTGTATTTAAATTCTTGGTCTATATTTGTATTTATTAGCTTCATATTTATGCTGTATATATTTTTACATGTACTTATTTCCCCAAATGAATGTAAACTTCTCACAAGTAGGAAATTCCTCATTCTCTGTCCTTGTATTTCTAGCACAGGGCCTTACCCAAGCTTGGTCCTTAATAAACACTCACTGATTGATTGTTGATCTGAATCTGAGCATCAACTGAAATGAGTAAAGCTGAATTGAGTGGTATGTTAGAATTGGAATCAGGAATATAATAATTTAAATCTAACCTCGTAAATGTTTTATCATGGCTGAGTCGCTTAACCTCTCTTGGCTTCAGGTAACTCTAAGGCCATAAGTTATAGACTGATTATCATGATGTGTTCTACAGGGAGTTCCTACACTAATAAAATCACAGGTCCTTGACATTGATATATTTCAGATCACAGTTAAAGTAAAACTTATAGAGGTCTGACTCTTAGAAAAACTTTATACTTTATGTAGTCCTTTAGTAATAAAAATATCTTATCTCATAGAATCAATCTTCTCTACTAGTAGCCATTACCTAGGTAAGCTGGCACCTGCACAAATGAACACAAATACAGTGACTAAAGGCAGTTTTATGACTGACAAACGTTATACATTCAAGATTAAAGAGCTCTTTCTTCACAATAACACTGTGAGGTAGGTAATACAAATATTATAATCTCTATCGTACAGTTGAGAGAATAGGCTCAGAGAAGCATTTAAGTAACTTGGTATGGAAACACAACTAGGAGCCAAAGCCCATTTTGGAATCGAGGTTTCCATGCCCACCAACCCTTCACCCATACAACTATACCATATGGCTTAATACTGTAGTCTACACTACTGAGTTCTATCCATGACCATACAGACACAGCAGTACATAATAAATACTGTTTCTATCACTTCAAAGTATCATGGTTTAATATAATGTGTTATCCTAATAATGTTATACCAGGATAAAATCCTTCCAAATGGTGGCTACCTCTCTATTTTGTCTTAAGTAAACTAGTCCAATGCTTGTGGAGAGGAACAAGTACAGACCATCAGAAAATAGCTGCTGGGGAGGTACCCTACCCTATACTTTAGGGAGAAAGGGTCAAGAGGTAGGTTGAGGAAAGGAGAGGTCAGACAGGGATATGCTTGAGGACTGTTATGACAATGAGAAAAAGGTACTGTCTCCATGAGTCTTTTTCTGTAAGATAGAAGTATTACTGTTACATAAACAATGTAAAGAAAAGGATCAAGTTTTTAATGTCTTAGATGAACTATGAACATATTTAAACTGTAATGGTCTTAACTCCTGATTCCACTGAGATATAGTTCCTCAAAAGCTGTCATAGAATTGAAAAAAATGTTAATGCTCATAGGGAACCTTAGAGCTCATCTAGTACAATTCCCTCACTTTACAAATGTGGAAACCAAGGACAAGAGAGGTCATGTGACTTGTCCATGGTCACCTGCCCATGTGTGGAAGAACCTTGTCACCCATTTAGGGCTCTTTATCCCACCAGTTTAGAGATTTTTTTTTTTTTTGCTATAGCACACAGACATTCAATACTACCAGGCATCAATATAAAGTTTAATGATGATCACTCATCAGTTACCTAAAAAGAGAACTATTTCCCCCTTCATTTTCAAACAATAGAGATGAATGGACAAAATATTGGAATGGCTTCTTATTACAAAACCACAACCACCTCTTTTCTTCAGTGAGTTTAAGAATTATTAATATAATGTGTAGAAACATGTTTCATGATTAAATTTCTAGACTCCTTTTGACAATTTCTTCATTTACATTTTATAATTTAGAAGAATAGTTTTATTATTAATGGCTCTAGATGGAAGACAAGGACCTAACCTATTTTTCCTGTAGATTAGTCTCAAATTTCACATTTACTTTAAGTTTGCACTATTCATCTGTTTCTTTTTTTTTTTCATCTATTTCTAACTAAAGCTTTTTATCTTTACAAATACCTTTTGTGAATGTACACACAAAGAGATGAGGCCCCTGATAATGTAATTTAAGATTGGGATTCTTAACTTGGTGGTTCAGGGAGCCCCAGGACATGGAGAGACTTCAAGAGGTTTGTGAAAACGGCATCTTTATTTTAACTAATCTCTAAACAAAATTTAGCATTTCCTTCATGTATGAATTTTGAAGTAAAAGTTATTGTGAGAAGAGGTCCCTAGGCTTGAGAGTACCAAAGGGTTCCATGGAACAGAAAAGTTAAGAACCCTTACCTTATGGGAATTGTAAGAACAGTGATATGGCCAGGTTGTAAATTTTAGTTATTTACTTTAGATGATTTTTTTTGACAATAATAATAACATGTCACTGGCAAATTTTCTCCAGGACAGAAGGCAATGAAATGTTTGCCATGCTGGACTATAAAAAGAAAAGACTAAGATTAATTTGTAGCACAATTTAACTAAAAATAGAAGTACATTCCTATTCTTTAATTTTAAACAAATAATAAAATTATGTGCTAAAATAAATTCAAAAGATTATGATTTGTGAAAAAATATTATAGCATTAAATTGCTATTAAAATTCAAAAGTTTACTTTAAAACAATTACATTACAAAATGTATTAAATTTCCAAGAGGAAATTCTCCTTAGAAGGATCATAGAGTCACAGACACAGGGCTGAAAGAGACCTTAGAGGCCACATAGTTCTAGCACTTTTTCAATAGATGAGGAACCAAGCCCATGAAGGAAGGTTAAAAGACTTCCCCAAAGTCACAGAAGTCATGTTGGAGATGGAAATTGAGCCCAGGCTACCTGACTGTAGAGCCAATGCTCTTGCCACTTTTCTCTGCTGCTGCAGAAATCAATTTAAAGTCAAAGCACAATTAATGGCCACTTATAGTTTTTTTCACACCTCATTCTTGAAATCAGGACCTCACTCAGACCTTTGATTCAAGAGTAAGGGACAATGGAAAGACCCTGTCTTCTCAAGTGAAGATGTGGAATGTATCACTTTAACTATTCAGTATAGGTATCATTCAAAACATGAGAATAATGGGAAGAATCTGAGATTGTTAGCTTTCACCACTGCTGCCCATCTATTAGCACGTAAGTTGCCTGTAGATCAGGGAAGTGAAGTAACTCGCTCTGGATAATATAGCTAGCGAGGGTCAGGGGTACTGTGTGGGGGTGGGTGTTGGATTTGAATTATTCATGATACCCAGCTGCCTTAACACTGAACACATACCCACTAAATAAACGCCTAATCTTCCCTGCTAAGACACAATCTGTGTATGATGCTAAAGTACAAAACACAGTATATAAACGATACATTTCTGCTTTAGTAAGCAATCTTAAACAACTAAAATTGTTGAGGAAAATGGCTTTTGTGATTATATTTTGAAAAGACAAGGTGTCTGTATCTTATTTTTAAAGCATAAGCTTGTTGAAGGACATCAACTGATAAATTTACCCTGTTATAACTATAGGGATGATAGTTTCTTCAAATTTAACATCAAAGACAGAGTCAGATTACCTTTGTTTTTTGACATTGGAGATGGAGGTTGCTCTGTAAACACATCTAGTGAAGGGGATTCAGTGTGGTCAAAATCTTTGTCCATGGCTTCTATGAGACTGGTGATATCTGAATCTTCTGAGCTGTGTCTTAAATTGCTGGCACATTCTGGGTGGGAAGGGTGAGCAAGTGGTGGAGGGGACACGGAGCTTTCGGAACGATGCTCCATTTGTTGAGGCACTGTTGGTGGAGGTGGGGAGTGCTGCTCCAGCAGGACCTGACTGTGGTGCTGGTTCTGCTTTGCTCCTTTGGACCTTCTGCCTGCTGTATGACTCTGTGTTACTGAATTTGAATCCAAGACTAGGGTACCTGTTCTGTTAGCAGACTGTGTAGAAGTCCTGCTTGTAATGTTTGAATTGTTTTTAGATTTGAAATTTTCAACATCAGCTGAGTTTCTATTGCTGTGCAGATGAACTGATGGATTACAGTGCTTATGATTTCCTGAAGTGGATCTGGATGAAGAACCTCCCGTTCCATAGATTCCCCTACCGGAACTGTGATTGGTGTCGGATCCAAGACTGCTCAAGCTGAAAAAGGGCCAATTCTTATCAGAACATGTGGATCAAAAATGTTCTCCTGCTTTAAAAGAACTACACTAAGGAATTAGGGCTCAGAGTTCTTTACTGATTAATAACGTACAGCAGTATTTAGCAGGAGGAAAAACATACAGCATGGAGTCTAACAGTTGGTGAATCAACATTTCACTTCCATATGAAATTAATACATAGCATATTTTTCCTCCTCTAAAAATTTTTATTATTTATTTTTAACATTCTATTTTTTTCTTTAAAATCTGAGTTCCAAATTCTCTCCCTCCAGCCCCTCTCCCTTCCATCGAGAAGTCAAGCAATATATCAATTATACATGGGAAGACATGCAAAAGATATTTCCATATTAGTGTGGCATACTGTATATTATAATATATATTATATATATTACCGAATAAAAATAATGATCTTCCATAGTCAATTTATCACGAATGGAAATGAAGGTAATCTCCAAAACAACAAAAGTATTCTATCTACCTAAAGAATTGTGAGCTTTTAGTTACTGGCTTTCAATACATTTGCCAACATTACAAAAATGTTGTCTCTGGAATGGGTGTTTGGTAGCTGAATGGCACTGTAAAAAGCAATTTAATAACCAGAATTGGATGGGGGTTTTTTCCCCCCTTTTACAACGATAACGAAAACAATAAAAATTTCCATACAGTACCTACTATGTTCCAGGCTATTTTCTTTGCAAATATTATCTCATTTAATCAGGTTTTATGAGCATTTATGTAGGAAGGATTTATTGCTGCTATGAACTTACTTTCCTTCAGATGAAATACCAACAATTCTCCTGAGATCAAACGGTCTTCCCATATCAAAGGGAGGGTTTGAAGCCTCAAATGACAGACGCCTTCGAAATGGCTCCCAAATTCCTTGAGCTTCTAAATAGGCCGTTCCAATTACCAAGAGAAAGAGTACACTGCAGGGGACCAAAAAGTTGTAGAATCAATATTGTCAATATCAGAATGAAGAAATTTAACAGTATAAATAAAGCAAAGGCATAATAACTTGGTGGTAAATCAATTTTATAGCACAAAAAATGCTGCCTCTATCGGTCTCTGCTGAGTGAGATGAAAAGATAATATACAAAAAAAATTATGTATTAATTAAAGATTAAAGGCATATATCTATTTTACAGTTAGATTAAATGGAATTCTGATAAAGGTTCATTTTAAGGGTGACTTCTCCACGAGATTTATTTATTTATTTTTGCTGAAAAGAAGCTTTGGATCTAGCTAATTCTTTTTCTGCTTCTCTTTTATATAAAATTAACTAATCAATTTAGCAACCCAGCTTATCTCTCAATAAAAGATTCTGTAAAAGAAAAATAAAATAAGACAGAGGGGAAATTTTTGGCTTTTAACTATTTTCTTTCAAAATCATTATGTACAAATTATTTTAGTAATTCCAACTAATGGGGCTGAAATGATAATGTCTTTTTCAGAGACAAAGCTATGCTTAATTATCATTTATCTGTTTATTTTTTATGTAGGGCAATGGGGGTTAAGTGACTTGCCCAGGGTCACACAGCTAGTAAGTGTCAAGTGTCTGAGGCTGGATTTGAACTCAGGTCCTCCTGAATCCAGGGTTGGTGCTTTATCCACGGCACCACCTAGCTGCCCCGCTATGCTTAATTATCAAAGATGTATGACAATTGGTGGTGGGAAAAATTCCTTTTAGTTACTGCCCTATGATCATCAAATTCTAACCTATTGCAAAAAGCATATGGCAGAGTACCTCATTATTCCTGAGATGATTATGTACAGTGCCAATTCCCAGTTGGGTCTGGGCAAGGCTTCTGCACATGTTGCTAACATATGATATGGAAGGGATGCATTCAGTATAAAAGTAAATTCGGAGCCACAAGCCGTTATAAACTTCAGTTCACGAATGACCCGGGAGGCAGTGAAATCAGGTGTAAACCTAAAAAAAGAATGACAGCAATAAGGATTAATGTATTTTAAATATGATACCACTTAACAATTAAAATTCTAAACTAGTCCCATGATAGTCTTTTAATAGGAACATAGCATGGAAGTTTGGGGAGAGAGAATTAAAGTTAGAGCATTATCAGGGTCCAACACAGTAATGAATCCAGACAAATCCTGCCTGTTCTTTATTTGTGTCTCTTGAATTGGTCTCCTCAATTGTTTTCAACTATTGTTGCTGTAGTCTAGAATCTCAGTGATTCAAGCTAGACCCACTGTGATCATTTCTTAACTAGTTGTCTTATTTTGGGCCTCTAACCAAATCAATCTCCCTGAAACACTGTTACATAGATATGATTCTGTTTAAAAACCTTGATTAATTCTCTACTATTCAAAGAATAAAGTTCTAGTTTCTTACCTGGCCATCACAGGCCCTATGTAATCTGGTTGGAGTTTTTCTCTCCAAACTTTATGTCCCTGAAATAAGTCTTCTGACTAAAAGTCATACTTAACACAGGTCTTTCTACATCACTAGTTGTAAGTTAACCTCTATTAAGAGAGAAAACAACTCTTAAAAATTTAATCAGAAGAGAGACTCAATCAGCTGGAAGAAATACCACACATTACTACTGTGCTTGATGGAAAAATCAATGATCCTGTATGTGACGCAAATTCTATGCGCAAGCAGCAAAAATCCACTGTTAATTATAATACAGTGATGAACTGTACAAACATTTATGGGACATTTCAAGACTTCAATTAGTGAGAAAATGCTTCTTTTAAACTTAACCAGAAATTACTTACAATATAACAATGTCTTTAGAGGCATTGGCACCTAGTACAAACTCTTGACAATTGACAACTTTAAATCCATATCCTTCACATGCATAGCCACTAATTTCAATGGACTTTACATTAATTTGAAGTTGTCCGGTATTCTCAACTTTGAATGTTCTCTTCAGTGTGAAATTTGGTTCTTTTAATTTCATCTCTAAACAAAACAAGACAAAAATAATCATGACTTAGAAGAATTCTTGCCTCTTTGTGATTTGGATTTTTAACATTTAGCAAATGACTTTATTGTGTTTTAAGGTTTAAAGTATAATAATACTACAAAATGAAATGACTAAATGATTATTTTCACAAGGAGGTATTTTTTAAGAGAAATTTTAAATAATAGCAAACCCATCGAATTTCTCTTAGAAATAATTCTTCAATCCAAAAATAATCCAGTCACAAAAGTCAAGATTTGAAATTTTGTCATAGCATAACTCAATTTATATTTAAACTTAATTTCAAAGGCCATTTCTAGACCAAATCCAAAGAAATTTTTTAGTTTTGAAAACAAATGAGGGATTGACTTCTACATCTTTAGTTGATATTCATATCAACATATACAAACATACCAAACTTCATGATGAGGTACTAGAAAAGTTTCAATCCATGTGTGCATTTGGAATTTTATGTAATACTCACTATCTGAACAATCTTTCAGTAATGCTTCTGTAATTTTAAACCGTAAGGAACTTCCTGGACCTGGAGGCTTGCCTGCAATCCTCATGTTTTCAGTTGTTCCTTGTCCTTGTACCATTAGTGTATCCACCACAGTTAAATTATTTCTATATAAGAACAAAAATTATGTATTCTTTAAAATTAAAAAAATCTACATATTTTTTTGACTGATAATTTCACAAATCAATATTCTGAAATAATGAAAAAAGAACCATGCCAAATTTACAATTTATAAATTTACCACTTATTTAATAAAAACAGCAAGGGTTTCTTATTGTTCAAACTGTATCACAAGGTACATAAAGGGTGTAGTTTAGAAAAAGATTTTAATCACACTGTAGACCTATCCTGGGAGGCCTTTTGCATATTTTTTGACTTAATGACAAACTCATTTCTGAAACAAATTATATGTAGTGTAGAATTCATTCAACTCTCACAGAGACATACCTGATTATGATTAATGAAGCAACAGTTTTGTTGAGGACTGGTGTAAATTTTACTTTGACAGATTTTTTTTCTCCAGGTTTTAAAATTATATTTAAAACAGAATGTCGGGACAGTCCTTCAGAAAAACCAGTTGTACTTTGCAATGGATGACCCTTTAATCAATCAGTAAGAAAACAGTTTTAATATAGTCAATAGATTTAAAAAATTAGTTTTATACTACAGCTTAATATATTTACTTATATACTTTTTAGCAACTGAACATTTATTTTGTCACTATTATATACTTGCAGATGCTGTCTAGCTGACAAGGGAAGGTGGAGAATTTTATAGTGAACATCTAAATCTCTACATATTTAGACACAGATGGATTGTGTCCAAAATATTCAACAGCAGCTAGGCAGAATAGTGGCTGAAGTGCCAGACCTGGAGTCAGCAAGATCCTAGATCTTGACTGCATGACTCTAAGCAAGTTACTTAAGCTTCTCTGTCACTTTCTTCAATTCTCAATTGGGGATCACAACAGCACGTACTTTGCAGGGTTCTTGTGAAGAACAACTGAGGTAGCACATGTGTATTGTTTTGTAAGCATTAAAACACTATATAAATATTAGCTTTATTATTATTTCATAAATACTCTATTTCAGCAGATTTGACATCTTTCCAAATAGAGCCAAAAGAGCCTCCTTCATCTAGCATTATAGAACCCTAGAGCTGGGAGGAATGTTAGTCATCAAAGTGCTATGTAAATGTTTACTTGTTAATTATTAATAATAATATTATCACTATCAACATAATGAATATATATTAACAAAATAAGTCACAACAAAAGAGCACACAGATATTGTTTTCTAGTTTAATTGGTAATCACTATCAACTTCAATGGTATCCTACTTCCCTTGAAGTAGATATCATAGATGTAGGTGTAAGGAACCTTAAGTGTCACTGAGTCCCAACTCTTCATTTTTATGTCATGAAACTGAGGACCAAAAGGTCACCTAAGGTCACACAAACAGTAAATAGCAGAGCTAGACTTTGAACCTCTATCTTGACTATTGTATCGTGCTGTCTCAGATCCATTTGAGGTGCTTCATGTTGAGTATATTAAGTAGTTATCTCAGCTCAGAGACACTAGAAATTACTATGAGTTAGAGCACTTGGAAAAGGTTTATTGGAAGAGGTAATATCCGACCAGTTGTAAGACGGGTAAGATGTGGTTCAGTAGAGAAGGGGAACATACCAGGTGAGGAGATCACTGTGAGCAAAGGCATATTGTGGGGATAGTAATCCAACAGTGCAGAACACTCAAATATTTATTGAATGCTTATTTATATGCAAAAGGTTCAGGCTGGGAATTAGTGGCACATAAAGTTTTAAAGTTATGGAGATAAGATATATAAGTATGTGTGTATGTATATATACACGCAGAGATATACACATAAAAATATATTGTATGTATGATATGAATGTGTGATGTATGACAGAAATATTAGAAATTTTCAGACAAAGTCTTAAATAATGAAACAGGAAACAGGTATAGATCATGAACTTTTATATATAGACGGAATTTCTGAAAGGAAACAAACAACTTTCTTACTGTAATTTTGGATGATATTTTACTAATCTAACTTCTAATTTTTAATTAATTTAAATGAGAAATATATAAATGGATCCATCTAACCAGCAATTCCCATGGTACTTGATGTTTTCCCTAAGTCTTCAACATTGCATTTTTCTTCAAGATAGTGACATAAAAGATTACTACATTCTACCCTCATGTAATTACTATCTAGTCTTTCCCGCTCATTAGTTTATAAATTTATCCTTGTTTCTTAATTTCTTTAGTTCACTTTAAGACCAATAATATTTTTCTCTTACATGTTGTGTAGCAACCCCAGATACTTTGATTTTCTTAGAATTTTCTTATGAATGTTAAAGACTTACACAGTTTCTGAAGACTTGGAATTCTAATGTTCTCAAATCTAGATTTGCCATTTTACTCAAGTTAAACCTAAAATAAAAATACACATTACTTTATAAATAGCATCATAATACAACAACTTCAAATGAAGAACTATTTATTAAGCTCACACTTCCAAATATCTATTTTATTTGTAGGACAGATATTGCAGATTAATAAAAATATAAAACTGCCAAATTTGAGACTTGCTCTTATATTTCTTGACAGATTCAGGTAGACATTTCTATCACATTTTTTGGCCTCCGCCTAAAAGTTCCAGTAGAACATAGGACCAAGGGGGCAGCTAGGTGGTGCAGTGGATAAAGCACCAGCCCTAGATTCAGGAGGCCCTGAGTTCAAATCCAGACATAGACACTTGACACTAGCTGTGTGACCCTGGGCAAGTCACTTAACCCTCACCACCCCGCCAAAAAACCCCAAAACAAAACAAAAATATTTAAAAAGAACATAGGACCACATCTTTAGAGCTGAAGGGCACACTGGAGGTAATAGGAAACTGAGGCCCAAGGTTATAAAACTAGTAAAGAGCAGAGATGAGAGCTGAACCCAGGCCATATGACTACAAATTAAGTGTTCTTTACCCTGTACTGTATTTAAGTTAATTTTATCCCTCTAATCAACACCTGCTTCCTTTACTTTCAATACAGTACTAAATTTCCCCAAAGAGTTCCAATACTACTATATAGGGATAGAGTCATGGATATAGGCCTATGATTTCTCTTGGTAAAGGGAACTTTTGAGTAAGAAAATTCCCTCTAATAATGCAGGTCAGCACCTTTGCCATTCATAGCTTTAGGGAATTGCTCCAGGCCCCTTGAGGTTAAGGGACATAGCTACAGCTAGTAGGTGGCAGAGGTGGGACTTAGGACTGGCTTTGAGGACAGGGTCTATCCATTATGTCAGGGTACCTCTCACTAAGAAGAGAGCTTAATTACTTAAACAAGGTTTACCTTTCCAGTAGTTTATCTACAAAGGCTGAGGGATTAGAATACAAAGCCATGGGAACGAACTGAACATGAACAGGAACATCTGCTGGGTTTTCTAAAACAATTTTTTCTTCCTAAAACAAAATAATATAAGGTCAAACTTAGGATTTCTACTAATTACAGGAAGGCATAGATATTCTGTAACCAAGTTTTCTAATTCCAAAAGCAGTGTCACTCTGAATACTTACCGAAGAGCTATTTATATTTGTAAGTGGGAAACTCAAAAATCGAGGTGAACTAAGTATAGACGGCCAGGACAGCTCTGCAGTAATTTTTGATGCTACATTTTTCTGAAGGTCTGTATCCACTTCAAACATGGTGGTCAATCTAAAAAAAAATTTTGGAACATACCTTAAGGCTAAAATACTTGAATTTCCTGAGTGCGAGGAATTATATCTTACTAAAATTTGTACACTTGGGAAATTTAACTCTCACCTGAAAATACAGGCTTATTTTGCCCTCTAATCTTTTCGACTGCTTTAATGCCCTTTTAGGCTTTATCTCTTTTAACATTTTAACTGTATAACAATTTTGCTGTATCTCATTTCCCTTTAGTCTGCTATATTGTTTCAAAGTTGAATCTGTCCAAAAGTTATAAATCTTGAAAATACTATTAAGGATACTATAACACTCTTAAAATTGAAAATTTTTTCAATGTATTCTCAGTAAATGCAAAGCATAAAATTGTACTAATAACTATTCTAAGTAAGGTATCAAAAAAAAAAAAAGGTGGGGGGGGGCAGCTAGGTGGCACAGTGGATAAAGCACTGGCGCTGGATTCAGGAGGACCTGAGTTCAAATGTGGCCTTAGACACTTGACACTTACTAGCTGTGTGACCTTGGGCAAGTCACTTAACCCTTGTTGCACCACCCCCCCCCCCCCCCGGAAGGCATAAGATGTGTGCCATAAATTCCATATATTCCAATGAGGAGCTATGTATCTTTAACTGAATAGATTTTAATTAGTATGGGCTATTGTAATTCCTATAAAATCTTGTCTTTCTAGATTAGGGACCAAGACATGAGGATAGAGGATACAGAGGCAGTTTTGGTAACAAAAGGAAAAAGTCAGCTATACTCCCTGGAACCTAAGCTTTCTTCTCAGTATTAAAAACATTACAGGCAATAAATATGGGATCCTATTAGCCAGATAATGGTGGTGGTGGTAACTGTACAAGATTAATGTGATCTTTTCAGCAGTATTCAGAAAGGCCTCAATTTATGGGTGGATTCAATTTCAAAAGTTCATTTACAAATCAGTTGTATGAAACTCAGAGCACTTTCCCCCATATTAATAATGTTATAAATGGTGTTTAGATTCCAAAGCTAATTTACAAACATCAATTTAATCCATAATGTAGAGGCTATAGTGCTATTACTCTAACCATACCCTTTTAAAAATGATCATGTGTATATTTTATTTGCCAATATAAAGGCAGGAGTAGGGAGAATGCTACACACCTGGCACGACTGATACTAAATTAAGAGTGATGGGATGGTATTAGGAGATCGTTGGGGCTCTGAAAGCAATTGGGATGGGCACATGAGAGGAAATGAAAAGAGCAGCTCTTTATGGTGTAACAAAATACTGTTTTCAAGAAGGTGTCAGTTTTTTCCCCGTCAAAAGCAGGTTTGAACTGTGCTGGGATTTCACTGCGAAAACAGAAAACCTGGGGGAATGAGAGTTGTCAGGAGAGGTGGCTCAGAAGCCCTTTTTATTCTTAATAAACACTCGCACATTCTATTCAAACTGTGGAACTGAAATGGAACACTTAAAAAAAAATCAAAGTATGTTCAGTTTGTTCTTTGTAGGGGAAAATGACCAATAAAAACCTTTTTGAAGATACTGTCTCTGGTAGATGCAGCTATTTAGGTTGAAGCATAGTTGTTACTTTATAGGAGGACAATATCAAATACCTTTCTTAAGTTTTTTTTTTTTTTTTTAGGGCAATGGGGGTTAAGTGACTTGCCCATGGTCACACAGCTAGTAAGTGTCAAGTGTCTGAGGTCGGATTTGAACTCAGGTATTCCTGAATCCAGGGCCGGTGCTCTATCCACTGTGACACCTAGCTACCCCCTTCCTTTAGTTTTAATGATGAAGATAGGGGACAGGAGGAAATAGGAGGGAATATTCTTGATGAACATTAGTCAAAATGACAACTTACTTCCTTAACTATTTTTAAAAATTGGATGTTAATTTCTCAGTTTATAAAATAATTCAAAAAATCAAATGATGTAGTAAAGAAAATAACCATTTGTGCTCAAATACCTATTGAGAATTAGGATAATTAGAACAAAAGGACTCACTTGTGACCTGCATTGTCTTTTATTCCTGTCCATGTCCTGAATAAGTTTTCATGCAAATCCCAATCAGAATCCCATATGTCTTCTTGCATTGCTAGGCCATGTTGTATTTTAGGTTCAGCTAAAACAAAGTCAATTTATTTTAAATTACAAACACACACACATATACGCATGCACAAAAAAGAAATCATAGTCTTTCATGTAATTTTTGTAAACATGGTGGGGGTGGGTGAGTTGGATGAAGAAACAATCAGTTTTTTGCTAGAATTAATGGTTACTTACATTTGGACAGAAAAGGCAATCCAACATAGCAATGATCCCCACACTGTAAACTAGGATCAAAATAAATATTTGCTATCTGTAAATAAAAAAGAGAACCAATTATTATTAAAAACTAGGTTAAACCCTAAAGAAATGCAAACCACCTGTAGAATACAAAAAGAAAATATTAAGCTAAAATGATTCTAATGATTCAATAAATAAGTTTACAAACCTTAGATTTTTTCCCTGGCTCTAATTCTTCTTTATTGCTCTTCAGTCGCTTGTAGTAAAATCGCACATCTTCTGACAATGAACGTATATGCTGTATTTTTACCTTCTGTGAGAAGGAACTCATAACATTTAAACTTTGATGAACTATTTTACCCTGGAGTTAGAAAAAATAACTCATTAGTAAAGTACTGTACTTTTTTTTTTCAATGCATACATACTTTAGAGGAGACTGGCATATATTTGCCCAAGAAACCAAAAACCAAAGAATATTTAGAAATCAACAAAATCTATAAATCAAGTTTGTAAATGGAAAAATAAACAACTTTTCAAAGTGATAGTAAGCTAAGAGAATTTAAGCAGTTAAAAAAAACCAGCTGCAAATCACATTCTGTTTAGTATTGTGACAGCAAAAATTGGAATAGCTATATGGCATTAAGCAGTAAGTCAAGATATATTCCATTCAAAGGAAAAATACATTTCCTTTCGGTGACAAAATATAATTACTGTACAGATAAACTGACTAGAGATTGTTAGGATAAAATTTTCAGATATTCTGTTGAATCAGTGCATGTTATACTACTGAAGAAGGGGAAATACCAAAGATATTATTCCCTTATGAGCCAGCACCTTTTTTCCCCAAAACAGGTTTCTGCCTTCTAAGTTGAAGTGAAGCTAATGACAGTAATCCCGTTTCACTCTCTATTCAACATTATCAGATCCCATGTCTAATTTTTGGTTCAATAGTAGACTAAGGAGAACGAATAGGAAGAAAAACAGGTGAATGACGCTCTACAATAAGGAAGCATGGACAAAACTACCTATTCCAAGTCATTGTAAACAAACAAGGATCACATTTAAAAGAATTTATAGACAGTAAACTTCACTCATCCGATAATGGGTAGCTTGAAGTATTGCCTACTTCCAAGTTACCATTAGTATTATCCAACAAGATGGTTTTAAAGACGTTTTTAGAAACTAATAAAGTACATTTAGAGTTAAAAATAAATCTGGTCCTATAAGCCAGGAATCAGAGCTATTCAGATTTTTAATTTGGACATTAAAACAAAGCATCTTGTTTCTACGAAGAGGTTTCTTTACTGCTTCCATCATGAGTGTACTTTTTCTTCCTAGTATTTCCTTGTTGAGGTTAAAGAAACAAGGGGAGGAAGAAAACCTTTACTTTGAGGTGAGATGAATTAAACAAACATTAGGAAGAACCAGTGGTCTTACCATAGTTAGGAATCTAGCATGAATTAGGAAATGGAGTGGAGAGGAGGGATGGGGGTTACAGGACATAGTTAAGGCCAAAGATTAAATTCTGTATAATGCTGAATTTGATCAAAATTTTTACTTTGGGTCTGCTGAATTCTGAATTAATATTTTAAAAAATTCTTCTTAAGCATAATGCATTTTCCCCTAATTTGAATTTCTTCTACCACAAAATTAGTTCAACTTGTAAAAGGCACAGTGGTAAATTGTTCGGGAAGGCTAGGATATATATTTTAAATGAATTATCTTACTGGAAAGGAGGGTGGAAGAACGATGTGCTTTGGGGAACAAGTCAAGGAACCCACTGCAATTACAGCCTTCACAGGAATTGTTAAGATCTGTGGGAGAAAAAAAGTAAAATACAGAAAAAATGTATTTAGTTTTAGGTTTGCCTTGACCCTTGCAACATGATGATTAAAGATGAATTCAGGAAAACTAGGAAAGGAATGGAATAGCATAAAGTAATCTTACATTCATTTTCTTTGGCAAAATTTTAATGTATTAAGAAAATCATTAATCATTTGGATCTAACAGTGTATAACTACCCAAAGAAAGTAGGACTATTTCAAAGCCCTTAAAAATTTATCAGAAATATATCAAGATGCTCAATAAAAAGCATTACTTTAATGTATCACATCAAACCCTACATATTCAACCTTTCAAGGATATAATGATTCTTTATGATGATTAGTCAGACTGGTTTATTTAAAAATCAAACACTATTTTGAGAAGACAAATCAAGACCCAGTATCTTGCTTTCATCCTTTTCATAAGTACAGCAGAGGAGAAATAACGTTTCAGCTATCATATCAGATCTAGCTAAAGCATTTCAGTCTAATGAAATTTAAGAAAGATGCTATATATTATTCCTTTTCAAATGCAGAAATAATATACCATGGCATTTTTCTAAATTTTTTTTCATAATTAAGAGCTTTGGGTTTTTGAATAAATATATGCTAATTTATCCTGACGTGTCAATAGGGCATAATTTCTCAGGGAATTGCAAAATATAGTTAACCTGGAGATAAGGAAAGAATAACATAAAAACCCAATTCAGAAAAATCCCTTGGACACTTAGCATTACCTCATAATCTGTTGTTATCTGTATGGCTCCATCATGAATTCCTTCAAGTTCTTTTGCAATTAATTTGACTCTGAATACAGCAAAATAGCCAGAAGTTAATATTACCTGTATGTGGAAGAAATAAGATGGATAATTAGCCCTTCTCAGCAGATTCCTCCACCAAAGTCAGTAAGAATGCTACAATGATCACTTGAATTTGAACCTTAAAATATCAGATTTAATATGTGAAAATGACTTTTATGGGGTGCTTACTTGTACTTATATACACAGCCTAAACACAGAACAGGACCTCACAGTGGTATAAACTTCAAGAAAGAGGTTATGTACTATTACAGGTAAATGGCTATACATTCATTATTTAAAGACCTCTCAGTCCTCTGCCCCAAAAGAGTAAAGCTAGTTTTATATGAAAATTCTGACAAGAATACTTCTAAAATTCCAATTTCTGATTTTGTCAAATGACTTTTGCTTAAATTCACTAAAATCTCAGTAATTCCTTTATTTAATAAGAGACCTTTGGTAAGAACTTCCAAAAGCATTGCTCTCAGAGCCTTGCTAATGTTTTTTTTGGTTTTGTTTTGTTTTGTTTCTTTTGTGGTATCTCAAACACCCACGATACCAGATAATGGATAGGTGGTAATTTAAATTGTACTTTCACTTTTTTACTGTCCAGCTTAGTAAAAAAAGGATGAGGTGGCACTACTGTTCAAAACGGTAACTTCCACTCTTCTTTAACCATTTCAGCATCTAAGTATTAGTGTCAGGATGAGATGAGGTGTGTTCATGTATATATGCATATGTGTATACACACCCACACATATATCAGGCATATGATTAACTAGTTCTTCTGTTTTTTTTAGTGGCATTGTTACATTTGTATAATGGGAAGACAAAAAGGTTTGGTAGTGACAAATGTGGAGGAGAAACTATAGCAGTCATATAGCTCATGCTATGACACCTAATTCCCAGTCCATTGGCTACATTAGCACTATGCTCTAAGCAGCTCAGCTAATCAGATACAAGTAGCACTAAATCAATGAAACCCTTTTCACCACCTTTCAGGAGAAGGATCTAACAGAGATTTAAATGACAGTTCAAATTTTTCCTTTGCTATACTACTTTTCATGTTACAGAGAATGAATAGCCTTACTTCTTATACAACTTTTTATTTTAAGACAGCACCATCAAATAAGTATTAGTCAAAGTGTTCAACATGTGTATAAAAGTCTTATTTGGGAAATTTAAAGCCTCACATTAAATAAGAAGTAATAAAAGTGTACTTACTGATGACTGATCTGGTACAGGGGAGTTTTCCAATTCTGGAAGGATTGAGAGAACAGTGGTTCTGTTGCCTTTCTCCGTAGTTAAAAGTTCTATTGTTAGACCATCTCCTATAACATGCCAACTTTTAATAGCCAACTTGAAAGAAAATAAAAATAAAAAGTAATGATTTCACTACCAAACTGTGAAAACTTAAAATTTTTCCTTAAGGAAAAATAAGATTCCTTACCTCAATTGGATTGCTGTTTATGATCGCAAATAACATATTACTTGCTTCTGTAGCACTAAGTATGCCAAAATCTATGAAGCGTTCCTCCATTTTGGGGGACAACACAAAGTACTAGAAGAATTGAAAAACACGTTAAGGCTTAATAAACATTTGTTGAAGTTCTAAAACACAAATATTTACAGAATATAATAATTATGCTTATCAGATATATAATCAAGAGAAATAAAGTGGAATCATAAAGCTATGCAAAATCCTTTTTTTCCTACATGGATGCTATAATTCAGAAGAACTTCATAAGGTGAAAAATTATACAAACCAGAAGGGAAAACTCTTACAAACCTAGTTAGTTATCTTTTTGTTCTTGTTTGCATATGCAAATAGCAATATCAGGGTGTGAAGATACAGGGAGAATATAATGCAAATTTGAGATAGTCAAGCATTGAATATGTAAAGTTACATATAAATAAAAATGGGTAAGACGTGATAAAATGTCACAAACTCCTATTGATTTTCATGCTGAAAACCTCACTTTCTACCTAGATGTTCTTTGGCACTCCAAATTAAGTATATCCAAATAAATCAGCATTCCCTTATAACTTGCCCTTGCTCCTAACTTTGCTAATTCTATTAATAGCACCACTATTTTCTAGTGACAGACTTAAGACCTCTTTCCTCTCTTACTTCTTAATATTCATTAGATTATAGGATCATAGACAGTGCTAGAAGATAGCAAAAGGGTGATCTAGTTCAGTTTCTTTATTTTACAGATATGGAAACTGAGGCCCAGAGAGGTTAAGGCCTTCCTTAGTCACACAGGCAGTAATTAGCAATGTTATAATTCAAATTTAGTACTTCTGATTTCAAATCTGGTGCTCTTCCCACTGTACCATGCTGCCTTCCCAGCTGTCTGACGATGAAATAATGAAAATCATTTATAAACACAGTGTGCAAAACATTGGGGAAATAACCGGAGAGGCTAAGATGGTTTCTGCTTACATTTATACAAGCAGGAGGTTTCAGCTGCAAATCAGATGGAAAGGCCCAATGGTTCTTTTTTTTTTTTTTTGGGTGAGGCAATTGGGGTTAAGTGACTTGAGCCTGAGGTCGGATTTGAACTCAGGTCCTCCTGAATCCAGGGCTGGTGCTCTATCCACTGTGCCACCCAGCTGCCCCCACAATGGTTCTTAAGGTAAAGTGGTAAAGCAGATGGTAAGGCCTCTTCTTCAATGTCTTATCACTGATAAATCCCTGTTCTTGATGTTGAACTATGTGATGATGCTAAGAACTTTTGTACCAACAATCCCCCCCACACTCCCCGAGTCTTTAGTAACTGGTTGCTGAGGAAGTAGAGGCTACAACATCACTGGAAGCAATTATCAGAGTGACCCTCCACAACAGTTGCTTCCCTGGATGATGCTCTGGTGGGGGGAGGAAGAAAGGGGCTGAACTGAAAGAAGAGTAGATTGTCTGTAGGTTCTTACTATTTCCTGGGCTATCTCTATTGGGACCTAAGGGGACATGGTAGTAGAAATGGTGGCAGTGGTTTACCATGCCTGGCACATATTGCTCTTTTGTCTCCTTTGAAGTGCCTTGTTGCTTCAGATAGGCTGGCTTGCCTGCCTTATAAATGGCAAAAAATGTGATTTATAGGCTGCTCTGTCTCCTATGCAGCCCAAGGGGTCAGGCTTTCAATGATTCCCAACTTCTATTTCCTGTTCTCCCATTCCTATCTTTTTCAAACCTCCCATACCCATATCCCACTCCAACTCTGTCCACACCTTCCATCGTGCCCTCCTGCAATTCCTGTTGTAGAATGAATAAACTTCTGTTCATTTCCGACCTCTTTCTCTCATACTTCTCAAACTTACTTGCTCTTGTTTCTGAAATCTGGCAAGCCCTATATGACAATGCACCTGTTCTCTCCAGCACTGGTCATACCTTCCTTTATACTCTTTATACATTCGGCCTGGAAGGAGTCTGGGAATCGTCCATCTTCCTGATGCCACTTCCAGACTACCCCTTTTATCACCATTACTTAACAACTTGTCCTTTGAAGTTTACTTTATTAACACTTTTCACCTTATGCAGATCAAAGGAGCTGCTGCCCACTGGCCCCCACAGGTAATTCTCCCTTTTCTCAAGGAGTTTAGCACCACACACAAGATTTCCCTCAACTCTCCAATTCTTGACCATATTCTACTCAACTTAAACATTCAGGTTGATGCTTCCTTAAACATCTTAAACTTCTGAATTTCCTGATCTCCTTAAATCCCAACACCTACTGCACCACACTCAACTTCAGCTACACACAGGAACTGTCATGCCCTGGGTCAAACCATTAGCTTCTTTGATCAAAAATTCTCTATAATCTTCAGACCATGACTTCCTATCATTCACCTTCTTACTTCTCTTTAACCCTATTTTCACCTTCATGGCAAGCCTGACTCCCTCAGCCCCTCTGTCCTTTCTCAGGACATTACCTTCGCTCTGACTTCTTTCCTTTGCAATCTAAACCCAATAGTTAACAAATTCAACTCCCCACTATCCTCCCCCTATGAATTTCTTGCCCTCTTGTACTATGATGCTCATTCTTTGCCCTACCCCAGCCCTGGATTACTCCCACACTCTACCCACATGCTATGGAAGAGTTGGTGCTATTACATAACTGTGCTAACTATGCATACTACGTATTTATGTGACCAAAATTCTACTCTGCCCCCATTGTGGAAAGGCAATGCTGCTTCCTCCTGAACTGATTCTCTGTTTTACCCCCAACACTATTCCAAACCTCTTTTCTCCTCAATCCTCTCATATTTCCCTTTCCACTGAAAGGGGAACTGAGGACTTCACAACTATTTTACTAAGAAAAGTGACGTCATTCACAATAACTTTCATTTTTTCATCCCCAAACCCCTTAATATCATCTTCCCTCTCCCTTCTGTCTCTGGTAATGAAGTGTCCCTTCTATTTATCAAAGCCAAACCTTTGCACATGATTCTATTCCCTCGCATCTTCCCAAATTCCTTTAGTGGATTATACAAGCATTTGCAGTATGTGTGTGTATGCCCAGACCAAATTAAGAATGGTCACTCTATGGATCTTAGTTCTTACAGTTTTCAAAGTTATTTGTTTTCCCAGTATTTTTGTTAGTGTATAAATTGTTCTCCTGGTTCTGCTCATTTCATTCTTCATCAGTTTATAAGTCTTCAAAATTGTTTATGTGAATAATATTGATGTCATGAATATAAAATGTTCTCCTGGTTCTGATTACTTCCCTCTGCATCAGTACAATTAAGTCTTTCCATCTCTCTCTGAAATTGTTTCCTTATTTCTTACAGCACAATCGTATTCCATCACATTCATGTAACCACAACTTCTTCAGCTATTCCTCAATTGATGGGTACCTCCTTAATTCCTTTCCAGGCTGTAACCCTGAATCACCTCCACAGGACTTTTGTCTTCCATGCCATAGAAATCACTCCACGCCTCCTTACATTACAAGTTTACTTGGTCCCAGCCTCTCCCTTTGATTGGCTGGTTCCTCCCAGAGCCTAAGGAGGAGGCTCAGAACAACCATTTCATTCCTCTCCATGCTACACCCCTAATTCTTCACAGGTATTTTTTTTTTACCACCCTCCCAAGCAGGGTACCTTCATCTACCTCTATTAGAATGTAGGTACCTGAAGGCAGAGATTTTCTGCTTGTATTTGTATTTCCAGTATTTGAGTGCTAGGCACTTAGTAAGAGCTTAATAAATGCTTGTGGAACTGACTGACCTCATAGGTATAGGGAAATCCCACACAGACATGTATCTGCTCAGCTTTTGTTGTTGTTGTTCGGTCATTTCCAACTTTATGTGACTCCATTTGGGGTTTTTTGGGCAAAGATACTGGAGTGATTTGCCATTTCCTTATTCGGCTCATTTTACAGATGAGGAAACTGAGGCAAACAGGATTAAGTGATTTGGCCAGGGTCACACAGCTAGTAAGTGTCCTAGGATAGATTTGAGCTCAGGAAGATGAGTCTTCCTGACTCCAGGTCTGGCACTCTATCCACTGTGCCATCATGCTGCCCATGTACTCAGGAACTTTTAGTAATTAGATTTGCCTCAAGCAATTTGCATTTAAGTGACTTGCTTAGGGTTTTATAGTAGCATTGCCATGGGCAAAATGTGAACCCAGGACTTTCAGACTCAAAGACCAGCTCTATCCTTTACCTTTGACCTCCTATTCCTGAGAGTCACTTCTATACAGTTCATATCTTGTATTTAAATACTGCAAGGATCTTCTTTCTTTCTTTAATATGAACCAGAATCCTTTTATGCCTTAATGGCCAGTCTTTGAATTGTGAACAAAATTTTCATCACCAACCATAACCACCAACTATAGACCTAAATTTGAATCCTCCCTTAAACACTTAATGATAGCTGTGACCTTATAATAGCTGTGACCTTGGACAAGCTACTTGATAGCTATGTGACTCAGTTTTCTCATCTGTAAAATGGGGATAATAACACCTACTTCAAAGGTAGAATCAAAAGAGTTAAGATATGTAAAGTGTTTTGTAAACCTTAAAGTGCTATAAAGATGATAACTATTCATATTAGTTTTCAGTTTTTTGCCACCACAAAAAAAGCTGCTATAAATATTTTTGTATATATACACCCTTTTCTCTTCCTTTAGTCTCTTTTGGGTATAGGTCCAGTATGGGTCAAAGGGCACAAACTGTATAGTAACATTTTGTATATAATTCTAAATCACTTTCCAGAATTATTGCACCTATTCACAAATCTTGCAGCAATGCATCAGAATGCCTATTTTTCCACAATCCATCAATCAATAAATCCATATTCACTCCAACATTTATCATTTTCATCATATATGTCACTCCAATGGCTATAAGGCAGAATCTCAGTATTGCTTTAATTTTGTATTTGTCTAATTAGTAATGATTTAGAGTATTTTTTTTTTTGGTGAGGCAATTGGGGTTAAGTGACTTGCCCAGGGTCACACAGCTAGCAAGTGTTAAGTGTCTGAGGTCGGATTTGAACTCAGGTCCTCCTGAATCCAGGGCCGGTGCTCTATCCATAGAGTATTTTTTCATATGATTATAGACAGCCTGGACTTGTTTCTTTGAGAAAACTGTCTGTTCATATCCTTATACTATTTATCAATTGGGAAAGGATTCTTATAAATTTCAATCAATTCCTTAGATATCCTGGAAATGAGATCTTTTCAGAGAACTTGATGCCAAGATTTTTTCCTAGTTAATTGTTTCCCTTTTAATCTTTATTAAATGTATGCAAAAAAGCTTAATTTTTAAAATTAAGATTAGTCATTCTATTCCTTCTTAGTCATAAGCTTTTTTCTCATTCATACATTTAATAGGTATTATCTCCCACCCATATTTTTCTGATTTGTTTATGATGGGACCTCTTACATACAAGACATGCATCGATTTAGAATTTATCTTTGTATGAGGTAGGAAGTATTGTCTAAATCTAATTTATTCCACACTGATGTCTAATTTTTCAGCAATTTCTGCCAAATAGTGAGTCCTTATCCCAATAGCTGAGGTTTTTGTGTTTATTGAATTCTAGAGTATTAGCTATGTTTTTGTATGCTGTGTATATGATCTGTCCATAAAGTAATCTATTTTTAACCAGTGCAAATTGTTTAAAATTATTAATGCTTTGCAATATAGTTTATTATATTAATATAACTATATTATCATATAGAATTATAATTCTATATAATATCTAAATATAATTTATGTACAATTATATATAAATTATATGTTTAAAATTATTACTGCTTTGCAATAGTTTATTATATTAATATGTGTCCTAGCAGTACTAGGCTCCCTTCATTTGCATTTCATTTCATTATTTCTTTTGAAATACTTCACCTTTTAAAATTCTCCATGAATTTTATTTTTTTTCCTAATTCTAAAGTAATTCTTTGGTAGTCTGATTAGTATGACATTGAATAAGTAAATTAATTTAGATGCTATTGTTACTTTTATTGTAATGGTTCTTCCTACCTATGAGCAATTAATATTTTTTCTAATTATTTAGATCTGTTTTTTGTTCTGTAGTGTCTAGTTACAGTTATATAGTTCTTTTGTGTATATTGGAAGGTAGACCCTCAACTATTTTATGTATTTTGTAGTTTCACTTTCTAATTCTTTTCCTTAGTTTAAAAAAAAAATTATATAGAAAGGCTGATGATTTCTATGGATCGATTTTATAACCTGCAGGTTTGCTCACTGTTTCTCCAGAAGGCTGTCACCTCAAACAGCAACCCCTCCCCCCCAACATCTTTCTCCATGTCTTTTTTTTTTTTGGTGGGGCAATGAGGGTTAAGTGACTTGCCCAGGGTCACACAGCTAGTAAGTGTCAAGTGTCTGAGGCCGGATTTGAACTCTGGTACTCCTGAATCCAGGGCTGGTGCTTTATCCACCGCGCCACCTAGCTGCCCCCATCCAACATCTTTCTAATCTTCAATCTTTCTCTATGTCTTGATTCCTTCTCTTTTGCTTTCAAAAATGCCCAACTCTCTCTCATCTTTAAAAACAACAACAAAAGAAACTTCACTAGGTTCTACTAGCCCTTCAAGCAATCATCCTACATCTCTTCCCTTTCTTTCAAAATTATTGAAAAAGCTCAATCATTTGTGTACACACACACACACACACACACACACACACACACACACAGTGTATGTTGTAACCCTGTTGGAATGTAAGCCCCTTGAGAATAGATTGTTTTATTCTTTTTATCTGTATTCCTAACACCTAGTGTTCTGTCTTATTTTCTCCAGAAAAGTGCCCCTCTTAGAATCCCCTCTCCCATTAATGGTTTTTCCCAATCTAATGACAGTTTTGCTGATGCCTACTAACATAACTATATCTCTCCCAGCCTCAAAAAACTCTCACTTCATCCATCCCTGCTAGCCGTTTTTCTACATCCCTCCTCTTTATTGTGGATAAACTTGACGCCAGCTACAACCAGTGCCTCCACCATGTTTTCTCTCATTTTCTTCAAAATTCTCTGTACTCTGGCCTTATGATTCAATTGAAACTGTTCTCTCCAAAGTTTCCAATCATCTTTAATTGCTAAATCTAATTGGCCTTATTTCAATCCTCATCCAGCCTCTGACATTACTGATTGGCCTCTTTTCTTTGCTATTTTCTTCTCTCTAGGTTTTTGTGGTAGTGCTTTCTTAGTTTGCCTCCTAGTCTGACCGCTCCTTCTCAATCTTCTTTGGTGGCTCTTAATCTAGGTTGGACTGGACACCAAGTATGGGTGTCGTCCAAAGCTCTGCCCTAAGCATTCTTCTCTTCTTTTTCTATACTCCTTCACTTGGTGATCTCATCTCCCGTGGAGTCAAACATCATCTCTAAGGAGATTATTCTCAGATCTACTTGTCCTTAACCTTGCTCCTAATCTGCAGTCTCATATCTCTACCTGCCTATTGGATATCTCAAACTGGATATCCTGTATACATCTTACATTCAACATATATAACAATATGATCTTTATCCTAAAATCTTCCCCTCTTCCTAACTCTCCCTTTACTGTTGAGAAACCACTACTAACGACACTTGGGTTCTAATCCCTTTGTGATACTTGGGAGAATCCCTGTCATTTAATGTCTAGGCTCAGTTGCCTCAAACATCAACTGAAAGGGTGGACTATGGGATCTTCTTATACGATTCCTTGCCAGATGTAAAATTCCTAGAATTTTCCCCATATACTGTGCAGAATTACCACTTGGGTTGGCTATAGAACCGACAAGGTCCCGGACCGTATGGAATGACTGTACTTGGGAAAGAAAACAAGCCCAGCCAGGAATACAATTGCAAGAAGGATGAATGTCAATAAATGTCTGAAGGATCCTAATTTTGAATTCAGAAACAGAGGGTATGGAGTTTAGAACAATAAGATACTTACATCTAAAAGCCCTGTGTATACCCAGTCAGGTAAATTAAATTTTGAAGCATTGGTAATAAGTAAATATTGTTATCTATATGTATAGATGACGTTGAAGGCATAAAAATAGGGTAAAAATATTCTGATTCATTGGAGGTATTAAGACTGGTTTGCTGAAATTCTGTACCTGTAATACAGAGAGAGAAATACAATTTTATATATTAGTATCGCTTATCACTCTGTTATCCCGTGTCTTTTCTTACCCTTTTCTATGTCATATTTTTCTCATATGGTTCTACTCTTCTTCCTTTTCCTCCCCCAATTAAGATTACTAACACTCAGACTTACTTTAAACATTGTTTGGCTTCTTCTGGCGAACATCACATCATGAATGAGGATTGCAAACAGGAAAGTGTTTGTAAGATAAATTGTCTATTCTACAGGATCAGCAGGACTGTCCCGGATATGAAATAAATGTGGCAGCATGATCAAATCCCAAGTAACTATTTCCAAAGAAATAACACAACAAAAAGTCAATTTCCTTTTATCTGTTAGTTTTAAATCCAAGTTAAAACATATTCAATGTTTCTGAATTATCAGCATTCTATTCTTTATTTTTATGGGGGGCAGGGGGGTTAAGGCAATTTGGGGTATATGAGCTTGCCAGGGTCACACAGCTAGTAAGTGTCAAGTGTCAGAGGCTGGATTGAACTCAAGTCCTCCTGATCTAGGGCCAGTTGCTCTATCCACTGCGCCACCAAGCTGCCCTGTAATCAGCATTATATTCTTAAGAGTAGATATATAATTTTTGTAACCGATCATCTCTCTAACATATATATTTATCAATTACTTCTAGGCAACTTTTTTGCTGAAAATACTTATTACAATTTAGGTAAGCTACAAGTTTTCCATTAAAACTATTATTCTGGTACCAATTCACAAAAAGAAAAGATAATCTAGTTGTCTTTTAGAAACCACTAAGGCTTTTAGAAGGAATATAAGCCTTAGCTTTACTTATATCTTTCGCTTTAGCTTTAGGTGATCAAACTTTTAAAATTAAATCTTATTTTTTAGTTAATAAAAAATAAAATTTCCCTCATCTGCACAGGAGGAAAAAATATTTGAAATAAATATGCATAGTCAAACAATTAAATTTCTGATGCTATATTCAATAAATAAATGAGTCATTCTGCAACCTGGAACACCCTGCATCACCTCTTGTAACAAGATGAGTAGCATGCTTCATCATCAGTCTATTGGAATCATAATTGGTAACAAAAGATTTATATAAAATAATGTGGCAGAAAAAAAATTCAAATGGTCTAAACACTATGGAATTTTGTATTATTTGTTCTTATATGTCACTGAATCATTAAGATTTCTTTAAACTCAGATTTCAAAAAATGCTTATACATCCCACACACACTCATTCCTATTTTTCCTTTATGAAAATAAAAGCTTGTGTTGATGAAAGAGATAGGCAGGCTTTAGGAATAATATTTATGTGCAGATCAAGTGCAATTATACTATTTTCACAGAGGAATGAGAGAAGACACGCTACTTACAATGCAAAATGAATTAAGTAGGGTGAATGTAATGCAAGACTTACCCATCTAAAACATCTGCTTGATTGGAATTCAAGTTTAGAATAACTCTTCTCTTTTGCTTTAACAGTTATTTTTCCAGAAAACTGAGACAGTTCTTTACGCTTTTGATGCTGAAATGAAGCATAAAAATATCTAAAATAATCCCACTTCTTACAAAGGAAAGCCACCCAAGAATTTATGCAAAAACCCACAAGGTATTTTAACAGTCATATCTTGAATACTGGAAAGCTATAGAAAAAAGCTCAGCATACATAACAGATGCTTTTTAAAAAATTGTCAGTTTAATATAACTAGACCATAACTTCTTTTACACACAAGAGTAAGAAAATCTCTTGTTTTGCTTCAATTCAAAATAAAGCAGGTAGGTAGATCCACAAAATGGACATAGCAGCTATGTAAAATATACTCTGGTTTTGTTGTTGCCTGATAGATGTCTTGATTTTATTGAAACTAGAAAAAAAAACACATTCCATGTATAGCAGGGATTATCTATAAATAAAAATGGAGGTAGCATGGTTAAAGTGCCTAGCAGCATAGTAAGAGTTATGAAGTCCTGGGTTTCCTATTTTATCTGATACTAACTAAAAGTTTGAGTGTAGCCAAATCTTTCTCCATTAAGGCCAATGGATGATGTTATAACAATGGTAGATCTTGGAACAGCTCTAAATTTTACTAAATTACTGTTTCGGCAATTTATTGTGCAATTAAAAGAAAACCAATTTGTGAAACAACACTTAATTTTCTTTAGAACAAACCATTAGACACTTCCTTTACAACTAAATTACAAAATGTCATTATCTTCACCTTTTAGTAAATACTTTTCAGAAAACGTTCGATTATAAAATGTGATTCCCAACATTTGCAAAGGTAGCTGTGAAGTGTTTGCCACAAATGAAATTCTGTCACAAAGAAAATATATTAATTTAGGATACTCCTTTCATAGAGTTTAGAATTTGATTGGAAAAAACCAATTTCCATAACATTCTTTACTATTTTGTTTTTTAATTACTTACATGCCGATAGATTTTTCATTATTGGGTTCATTATTTTGCCATGGTTTGATGATGGAGGGTAACACCACCCTCCTAGTACTCTCAGGTGTACAACCTAGGAGTCATCCTGGACTCCTCACTATCATCTCAACCTATGCCCCCCCCCATCTCCTCCATCCAATCTGTTAACCAAGAATAATTGATTGGACTTTTGCAATCTCCTCTGACACTGCTATTTACTCTGGTGCAGTCCATTATCTTGGGCCTAAATTACTTCAATAGCTTGCTGGTGGATCTGTGTGACTCATAGTCTTTTCCCTCTCTAAGTCATCCTCTATTCTACCACTAAGTTATTTTCCTAAAGCGGAAGTCTGATCATATACCCCCACACTCAGGTAAACTCCAGTGATTTCCTCTTGCCTCCAGGATCAAATACAAAATGTTCTGTTTGGCAAAAAGTCCTTCACAATCTAATCCCACTGGATACCTTTCCAATCTTCTTACACCTTACTTCCCGACACAATACTCTTTGAGGTGACACTGGTTTGCCATGCCATGTTTCCATGAATAAGACACCTCCATCTCTCGGCTCTGGCTATTTTCTCTGGCTGTCATCAAACTACTGACCTCCCTGGCTTCCTTAAAAGTTTCGACAAAAATGCTACCTTCTATACAGGAAGCTTTCCTTTTATTCCAGTGTCTTCTCTTATTTCTTCTTTATTCTGTCTATAGTTTGCTTTGTAAATATTTGTTTGCATGTTGTCTTTTGCTTTATATCATAAGCTCTTTGAGGGCAGGGACTATTGTTTGCCTCTTTTTGTATCCTTAGTGATTAGTACAATGCCTGGCACATAGTAGGCACTTAATAAATGTTTACTGATTGATTGACTTATATCAGACTAATTATAATTGATTACAGAAAATGTAAAGAAAATTATAATTCATAAATTAACACAATATTGCTATCCATATTGGATGAATTTCCAGGAAACTGATTATATAATGTAAATTTGTTATAACAAACATTATTCAATTAATTTTTCTAAATTTCAAGGGTGGATTCTGGCAAGAAAAAAAAAGAACTTGGCCCCAAAATAATAAAAACATTATTTAAACATTCTATCATTTACTGAAAGAACAATCTATTCACATTTAATACTTTTTCAAAATTCTTTCAAGAAATTCCAGTTCAGTGTTGATTATTGCATTGGAACAAGTTATGGATTAAATTGGAAATAAGTTAGCAGTATTCCTTTATCAGTAGCCAGTATATTATTCATTATCACAAGAATGTGTTGGGGTCACGGATTACTAAAAAGTACCATAATAATGATTACCAAAGAAAAGTCTGAAATATTCCATGCATAAGACTTCCACTTCATCACCAAGTACCTCTCTGCCTCTGATTAAAGAACTTTCCTATTTATATTGATGTTAACAATATGAAGTATCTTAAGTGAAGTCACAACTTAGTTATTTTATTTTAGCAATAACTTAGGGGTTTCACACCTGGAACCTGGGTTGTTCTAGCATATTTCCCACCCACTCCCCAACTGTGATTTAATGGCCAAGATATGCAATTCCTCTTTTACCTTTTATGTATAGTACAGTATATTTTCATTCCCTTTATATAAGATCTCAATTATAGTAATTATGGGAAAAGTTCCCTATATAGTCTACACAGAAGAAAGAGAATAGCTGGTTTGTGAGGAACACAGGATGACAGTAGAAAGACAAAGAGCACTTTTCACCACTTCCTTATATTTTTTAATAGAAAAAACAACAAAAACACTTTACATAGTTTCCTATATTTTTCCAATATGAAGTAACCAAAAATCCAAAGCTCAATCCTTGGAAAACTTGACAAGTGCTCTATACTTTGCTTTAGATAAAAAGAGTGAGAGAGAAGTTAAGAGAGCACGTTGTAGAGGTCAGAATCCTGGCTGGATGTGCTAGGAAGTAAAAAATAAGGAACTTAGGTAGGCTAATTCTTGGAGACTGAGAAAGGGAATGATGTGGCTCAGTTGGAGATAAGATGATGTTGACGGGGTTTAGACAGGTAAGAGGCCCCTTCCCATTTCTATACCCTGCTTAAAAACCCTGGTTCAGTCTGCAGAGCCACCATTTGCTTGGGATTGATACCTGATCCCTCTGCTGGACAGGGGAGACGAGTGGAAGGGTGGGGGATTTCCCATTTCCATTTAAGGTATGGATAGATCTTCCTGGCACACCAAACTAGAATTCTGAATGCATGCTCCTACCAGAACACTGTTGCCCCAGCGGGGCCAGATGGCATAGTTCATCAGTAAAGATTACTTCATTATATTTTTGGGTTAATGGGCTTTGGTGGGCTAGTCTGGAAAACCCAAACTACAATAACATTGTTTCTCTATGGTGAAATTCGAGGGCCTTACAAGCAACATAGACTCATACAATAGCTTCTGGAAAACAAGGTAATCTCTGGAATAAATCTGCCTGGAGGACCCATCTCTCCTTGGTCACCGCCACTCCCCCAACATGTTTTCGGAAAGCCAGAGCCTGCAGATTCACTTTTCTCCCTACTGGAGCCATGTTGGCCTTGTTATCCTCCCCTTTCCAGACAGATCTGGAACCACTGAACCTTGATCAAATGAATTCCCTCACCCCAGGAATCAAATAGAATACTACCTACGTAGCACTCAAGGCTCTTCATAACCAGCCCTGGTCCCCCCCCCCAACCTTTCCAGTCTTCTTACACCTTACATACCCTCCACATTACTTTTGATTTTAACTGACCTCACTTGCTGTTCCCCCAAACATGATCCTCCATCTCTGGTTGTCCCTAGTGCCTGGAATACACTCCCTCCTCATCTCCCACATCCTGGCTTTCTTCAAATCCTAGCTAAAATCGCAAGATCCGATTAAGACTGAAAAGGGTAGAAGGTGGATAATTGTTGAAGGGATTCTGTAGGTGCCAAAGAGAACATTTCTGCATTTGATTCTTGGAGGCAAGAGGCAGGCCACTGGAAGTCTATTGAAGTAGAGGGAGTGACATGATCATGAATTGTGCTTCAGGGAAAATCACTTTAGTGGCTAAATGGGAGGATGATTACAGAAGATTACAGAGAAACTTGTGAGGTAGGCAGACTCACCAGCAGGTTACCTGTAGTAATCCAGCACAAGGTGATGAGGGCAGTGGGATTCAAGTGACAGTGATGTCAGAGAAGAGAAGACAGTAATCAGAGATACTGCAAAGGTGAAATCGGACAGGCCTCCTTTAGAGCACGAGGACTGTCTTTTGCTTTTGTATTAATCTCTAGCACTTAGTACAGTGCTCAACACATAGTAGGTAGTTCATAATCACTGAATAGTTATTTTTGTGGTTACATCTAACAAGGAATTTTTGTACAGTATAAGTCTTAAAATATAAGGAATCAGTTTATTAGAAGGTTTGCTCTACTGAGTCAAGTGATTTTTTTTTTCTGGGATTGGGTAAAATCAACAAGTAAACACAGTCAGATCTTAGATACTTTAGATTTTTTTTTCCAGTTAGTTATGTACCTGTGAAACTGTGCTATGCTATAGAAATTAGACTATGAAAGCTCCCTTTTCTCTTTTATTTTCATCAAGAATTCTATTTATCTGTAAATATCATTCATATGAAAATTTTCTAGAGATTAAAAATTTTGTGAAGACTTAAAAGCACGAATTGAGAAAATCAATTATATGCCCTATATGTTGAAACTATTTAATTTACATGTAAATAATGATTAAACAAGGTCAATTGTCTGTACTGAAATTTAATGTTAAATTTCAAGTAAAAGCAGTTACATTAAAAAAAAGAACAATTGCTGATGTCCTTTTGGTCACTTCTTGGTTCCATGATATTTGAGTCATGTGCTATCTTTACCTTTCTAGATAACTTGAAAATAGATTCTTTTAAAAAAATCACATGGATTTCTTCCATGTCTATTTATTTGATCTGATCAGTTATATTTTCCATACCAGTATCCCTTCCTCACATCACATATCAGGTAATGAGGAGTTAAGAATCCTAATGTGATAGTTACAAGGATATCTATGATGAGAATAGACCATGGCGAGAAAACTACTGAAAAATTGATTCCATTTTCCATCCATTGTTGTTTTCCCTCTGGTTTCATTTAGAAATACTTTTGAGATGATCTCACTGAAGTGGGTCACATACTAGACTTTTTTTCAGATTCATTTTCCCATGAAATATTGTTTTATGTCATGTTCTTGTTTAAAATCTTTCAGTTATTTTTACTACTTAAAAGAAATTGTTGGCCTTGACTACAGAACTATCAAAGAGTGACTAAAGAATTAACCAACTGTTTTGTTTCTGTTGGAAACATTACTTTAAGGTACATACATCATTCTTTCATAAATTATTCCAAAAGTCACAGATGGTTCTCAAGAAATATTCATAATGACTTAGAATGTCCCTAAAACAAACTTATTTAGGAAAATATCAGTTGTGTCTCCAATAGCATCAAATCCTGAAGGGTTAACACAAATAGTCTTTTTTTTTTTTTAACCCTGGTTAATAAAATAATTTTGGGGAAAAAAGCTGAATACTTACCATCAAAACTAATACTTGCAACTTTGGTGTATTTACTTTCAGAAGCTTTTAAGGTGACTGGCTTAAAGTTTACAGTAATAGCTTCATTTTGTGGTGTAGGTCGAATACTCTGTGAACAGAAACCAAAAAAATTAATTAGCATTCTTTTGGGCTAATGGGTTAGGTTGTTTTCAAAAGTTTTGCTCTAAAGAGTGGTAAACTGGAACAGGAAAAAAGAATAAAAATTTTAAAGATCAGCTCAAATGGTATAATTATTATTATTATTTTTTTGGTGAGGCAATTGGGGTTAAGTGACTTGCCCAGGGTCACACAGCTAGTAAGAAATGGAATAATTTTTAAAAAGCAACACTTCAAATTAATTATCATTTAAACATCTTTCTAAAATGAAATAATTTTTTTCTAACAGGCATAAAAGATTGGAGAGTATAAATCATTAATGAACTTTAAAGGGCCAAATGATGATCTGAATAACAGACTACAAAAATATAAATGTATTTTCCAAACCAATGCTTAATTCATTCTTTTTTTTTTGGGGGGGTGGGACAGTGGGTGTTAAGTGACTTGCCCAGGGTCACACAGCTAGTAAGTGTCAAGTGTCTGAGGCCAGATTTGAACTCAGGTACTCCTGAATTCAGGGCCAGTGCTTTATCCACTGTACCACCTAGTTGCCCCTTTAATTCATTCTTAACAAAAAATAATTAATGGGAATAATGTGACTGGGTTCTTTCTTTTGAATGTAATAAACAATTGAAAATAATAATTATGAAGTATAGGCATCCCCATGTTTAATGCCACTTCGTAATTCAAAATTTTATACAGTGGAAAAGTTCTGTCCTAGAAAAAAGTCAGAGAACTAGGTTTGAATTGCAACTCTCTCTGCAACCTCTAGCCAATAACTTCACTTCTCTGGGCATTGGTTTCTTCATGTGAAAATGAATGTTTCCATCTAGGTGATACGTAAGCCTCCCTCCAGCTATAATGTATTCATAGACTAGAAATCTATGAAGTACTTTTAAAAATTCTTCCATGGCTAACCCTTGAGAAGAGGAGCCAAGAAGAAAGAGTAGCTGGAAGTAGTAGCCATCTTGCCTGCAAATTTCTCCAGACAGATCTAGAAAATGCACCAGACCAAATCCCGATCACTTCTCACAGTAAGTCATGCTTCTAGCCCAAGTCAGTACAGAAGAGAGGTCTGTAAACAATGGGGAAGGAGTCTGACTAGGAGGATGGTTTGTGTAGAGGAGGTCCCAGTCCCATATGTAGGCATCTTGATGGAAATATTTGCCAGTAGTCAGCTGTGTTTCCTAGTACTCAGTTCTGGGTCAGAGATTCAGTGTGGAATGAGTAGGAAGTCTATGCTTGGGGGTAGTTTTCTGGGGTAAGCGACAATAGCAGGCCATAGGCAGTGTATTGAGAGAGAAGCAAGCTCAAGAGGCAAGTACCGGTGGTGTGGCTTGGACAAAAGATCTCAGTTCCAGTTTCTAGCAGTCTAAAATTTGTAAAGGAATAACCAGGGCAGCAGTCCTAGATCAAATGGAAACTTGAAGTTCTGCCTCTCTGAACCAATATAACTTACAACTGATTAATAATAGTGGTTAAGTCCAGCCACAGTCTACTGCTGATCAGAGACAAATCCAGATTAGGAACTTGCAGAATTCAGACTCAAGATGCACAGTGATAGTTTTTGCCCTGATAAGACCACTCTGGGAGCACTGAAAACTTGCAGGTCCCCATCCTCAACTGTCCCTGAGATCCTTGAACAACACTATGTTGAATACCTGAAGAAAGCAGCAATAAGATTAACCTAGGAAGGAGGCTGGTAGAAAGAATGAACAAACAAAAATTAATCCTAAAACAGGAAGTTATTACAGTGACAGGTATGCTAAAGATAGAAACCCAGAAGAAAAAATGACTGTAAAACATCTACAAGCAAAGGCTCCAAGAAAAACATAGCATGAGCACACATCCAACCAGAATTCTTGAAAGAACTTTTAATGATTTACAAAATGAAATAAGAGTAGGAGAAGAAAAAATTGAAAAAGAAATGAGAGCTATGGAAGAAAGAATTGGAAAGGGAACTAATAGCATGGCACAAGAAGTGCATGATCATGCCTAAGCAACAAACTCCTTGAAAATTACAATGGACTAAATAGATGCCACGGACTCTAGGAAACAAGATAAAACAAACTCAAAATACTGAAAAAATTTAAGAAAATGAAAGGTATCTAATTGGAAAACAAATGACTGGAAAAAAGACTGAAGAGAAAAAAATTTAAGAATCAGTAGACCACCTGAATGCCATGACCCAAAGCAAAAAAGACAAAAAGTGCAGACATATTTCAAGAAATCATAAAAGAAAAGTGCCAAGACCTCTTAGAACCAGAGGGCAAGATGGAAATCAAAAGAATCTACTGGTGATCTCCTGAAAATGAACACTCCCAGCAATAAAAAAGCCAAAATCAAGCACTTTCATATCAATAACAAAAATATCATAAACAGACCAGAAAAAACCCCAAGTAATGAAGAGCCAAAGTCAGGATCAAAAATGACAATAATATTATTACATATTAGGAAAATCAGCCTAGGACAGATAAGAAGCTCTCAACAATGAAATTCTGAACAAAGAGGAAAAAGGTAGATAGACAGGTAACTCACTATCCCACGTAATGTCATGTCCAGAAGATGAAGGGAACAGAGGATGACTATAAAAGTTCAGTCCAGTTTCTAAGAATCCTTTCTGGAGTGATAAAGCTTATAATGAGCTGAAGGTAGTAAAAAACCAAACCCCCACAAAATTAAACAAACTCCCCAAGCCTAACACCCACACAAAACCAAAACTAAGGATTAAAAATAGAGGTATAGCTATGTTGAGGAAAAGAGAAAGATCAAAGAAGGGATATTAAATATTAATTAGGATAATTGATTAAATAGGCTACATGGTGGGCATGGATGGGATGAAAATAGCTGATAAGAGAGAAGTACTTCTCAATTCTTATTTTGCTTCTGTTTTTCTGATCAAGGATAATGACTTTTGGACTGGAAAGTATATAACAAATACGGCTAATGGAGAGTTGATAGCCAGGTTAAACAAAGACATGAGTAAGCACCCAATTGCCCTTACTGAGCTCAAATCAGTTGGCTCAGATGAGCTACATCCTGCCAAAATGAAAGACTATGATTGCTGATCTAATGTCAGCTATAAGATAAATCTATATAAGTAATTAGCATTCTTATAGTGTTCCAAAAGTCTTAGTGCAGTTTTAAGCTATTATATTGTTTGGATCTTCTCATGAGCAATTCAATTTTTCTTCAATTTAGTTCTGTCATTATTTCTGCAAAGAGTATTTTATAGTTAAGATTCATATAATCCTTGAGTGAATCTTGATAGATACATTCCCAAGTATTTCATAGCTTCTGCACTTATTTTGAATTTTGAGACTTTGGGGACACACAGTATATATAACCAATGGAACCCAGCAAGATGAGCAAGAAGAAATTCTTTCCAAAACAGCTGTAGAAGGTATGAAATATCTGGGAGTGTGTCTACACTTATTCACTTAGGGACCATATGAATCTAACTACAAAAGACTCTATAGAAATATAGATCTAAATAACCGGAGAAACATTAATTGCTCATAGGTAGGTAGAGTCAGTATAAAAAAAAATTCCCTAAATTAATTTACTTTTTCAGTGCTACGTGCAACTCCCAAAAGATTTTGTAGAACCAGAAAAAATATTAAAATTCATTAAAAGGAGAAAGGTTAAGAATCTCAAGTATAACAATAAAAAAGTGGAAAAGAAGAGGATTTATCAATTCTATATCTCAAACTGTACTATAAAACAGTAATTATTAAAATGGCTTGGGCGGAGGGGGGGGGGGGAGGGAGGAGCTAGGTGGTACAGTGGATAAAGCACCGGCCCTGGATTCAGGAGGACCTGAGGTCAAATCTGGCCTCAGGTGTGTGACCCTGGCCAAGTCATTTAATCCTCATTGCCCCACAAAAAAGAAAAACAAAACAAAACAAAAAACCAAAAAGACTTGGTACTGGTTAAGAAATCAAGAAACTGCTAAGTGGAATAGATAGTGTTTGAAAAATTCAGCTATCTCCTCCACCCTGACCAGTTATTGGGAGAAGGACTCACTATAGGACAAAAACTGCTGGTAAAATTGGTCAGCAGTCTGCTAGAAATTGGGTTTAGACTAATACCTCATGTCATACATCAAGATAAGCTCCAAAAGGGTATCTATCTGTATATATGTATGTGTGTGTATATATGGAGAGAGTGTGTGTGTGTTTATATACACATATGTATACAGATATAAGAGGGCACATCATAAACAATTGTAAAGAGTAAGGAAGAAATTATTTCTCAGATCTATGGAATTTTTTGGGAAAAGTTCAAGACTAAACAAGTGATTGATAGTATCACAGAGGATAAATGGACAATTTTGATTATATAACATTCAAATGTTTTTATACAAACAAATCTAATAGCAAAAATTAGAAGGGTAATTGGGAAAAAATTCTTTGCAATAGATTTCTCTGATAAAGGGATCATTTCTAAGATATACAAGGAACTGATTCAAATGAATAAAACTAATAGTCTCCCCAGCAGAAAAATGGTCAAATGAAAGGAACAGGAAGTTTTCAAACTGATTGGCCATCATGTAAAGTGCTTCAATAGTAGCTAATGTTTATATTGGGCTTACTATGTGCCAGGCACTGTGCTGAGCACTTACACAAATATTATCTCATTTGCTCCTCACAACAATGCTGTGAGGTAATTGCTATTATTATGTCTATTTTATAGCTGAGGAAATTGAAGCAAATCTTAGTTAAGCAGTTTGCCCAGGTCACACAGCTAGTGAGTGTGTGAGGCCACATTTGAGGTCAGGTCTTCCTAATTCCAGGTCCAGAGATCAATCCTTTATGCATATTAGCCACCTTTAAATCACTAATAAGAGAAATGTATATTGAAGCAACTTTTAGGTTCTACTCACACTTATTCAACTGGCAAAGAAAACTACAGAGTTTAAAGCCAAATACTAGAGGGGACTGTGGGAAAATATGTCCACTAGGACACTGATGGTAAAGATGTGAATTACTACAACTAATCTGGAAAGCAATTTCGAATTAGACCCAGAAAGTTACCAAACTGGGCACTTCCTTTCACTTAGGTATGCCACTGCTAGGCTTATACCTAAAGAGAACTGAGGAAAAACAAGTAAAAGGACCTGTACAAAAATATTAATAGCAGATTTTTTTGTGGTAGCTAAAAATTAGAAATTAAGGGCATATCCTCTAATTGGGGGAAGACTAAACAAATTCTGCTATCTGAATGTGACGGAATATTACTGTGCAACAAGAAATGATGAAATAAAGAACTTGAGCTTTATGAACTGATGCAAAGCTAGCAGAACTACGAGAACAACGTATACAATGATAACACTACAGAGAAAAACATGAAAGACTTTAGAACTATAATGACTGGAATGACGCCACCTGCTGGAGACTTACTGTAGAAAAGTTCCACCATGAGGTGAAGGTCTCTGAGGGCAAGACCATGCGTCTTTGGTGTCAGTCAGGAAGTGACGTTTGCTTGTGGGAGGAAGAAGGGGGAGGCTGGCGCTCTGACTTTCTCTCTTTCCTGTGGACTCTGGCAGAGAGCGGAGCTAGGAATGCTCTCTCCCTTTAATAGATAGAGGAATCTAGGTCTTTCTCTCTTTACCAAATTCTTATTCTCCTTAATAAATGCTTAAAAGCCTAACTCTTGCTAAAGCTTATAATTTATTGGCGACCACTCATTAGATATTTTAGACAGTATAGCTAGAATTTTAGCCCTTACAGAACTCTGATCCACACAATTATAAACCAGAAGTACAAAAGAATGAAAATGAAGTGGCTTGCGCCACTCACCTACTAACAGAGATGTAATGAACTTAAAATATAAAAAAAGACATATTTCAGACACGGCTAATGTGGGAAGTTTATTTGCCATAATCTGTAGTTATGTATTGAAGAACTGTTTTGCATGGTTTAAAAGAAAAAATTTACTCAACAGAAGGAGTAGTGGGAGGGAGAATTTAGTTAAAAACTTACTTGCTATCTGAAAAATAAAAAGAATAGGCTATTTAAAAAAGACTATTGAGCATGATAGAAATACCTTAAGATTAGAGAAAGGCACATGTCCTGATTTTTTTAAAAAGGGAAGAAAACTGGAGTCAGCAAACTATAGGGCAATGAGCTTTTACTGGATCCCTTGCAGAATTCTAGAGTTCATATGTGGTGAGTGAACATCTTTTAAAAAAGTGATGACATGGGGCAGTTAGGTGGCACAATGGATAAAGCACTGGCCCTGGATTCAGGAGGACCTGAGTTCAAATCTGGCCTTAGACACTTGACACTTACTAGCTGTGTGACCCTGAACAAGTCACTTAACCCTCATTGCCCTGGAAAAAAAAAACACAAACAAAACTGATGACAAAGAGCCAGCTTGATTTTATCAAGAATAAGATATGCCAGACAAACTTTATTTCCTTTTTTGACAGGATTACTATATTACTAAATTAGGTCTATTCTATGGATATAGTTTATCTAGATTTTAGCAAAACAATGAAATCTCTGATGGTATTTGGTGGTAAAGAAGAGTCACATACAAGATGAGAGTATAACTAAATTACTGAAGAGGCTGAATGGTGAGATACAAAGGGTAATCATGAAATGGCTTGCTCTCAGTCTGAAAGGCAGAGTCTTTTGGAGTTTTTCAGGGATTTTATGCTTGGCCTTGTAGCATTTAGTATTTTTTATCAATGATTTGAATAGAGACAAAGAATACTTATCCTATTTGCAGATGACACATACTGGGGAGAGATACAGGGAAAAATATAGAAGGTCATGTTTAGATTTTTAAAAATCAGTTTTGTACACATAATATTAAATAGGTATGAGTAGATAAGTGTGAAAAAGAGTTGGTTATTAAAGTGGATTAAAATCAATACTAGCCAACAGTGTTATATGGCAGCCAAGAAATCTACTGCGACCTTATGTTCCATTAAAAGACATACAACTCCAACCAATTAGGAGATAATAATAGTCTAAGAACTCTACCTTGGGCAGACCGCACACGGAATACTGTGTTGTGTTATGGGCATACATTTTAGGAATGGCTGGAAAGTATCCAGGATGGTGAAGGGCTTCAAGGTCATTTTATATATATGGATTGGTTAAAGAATTGGTTATGTTTGGCCTTCAAAAAAGAAGATTTAGGAAGCCATGAGATTTGTCTCCAAGTATTTTAAGGGTTGTTCAAAGAGGTATTAAAACTTAGGGTTTTTTTGTCTGCAGGGGGCAGATATAGGAAAGATGAGAGGAAGTTGCAAAGATAAAAACATAGGCTTGATTTATAGAAAAAAATGTCTAATAATTAGGTTTATTCAGAAATGAATGGTCTGTCTCAAGTGATAATGTTCTTTACTGGAGATCTGAAAGTCTCTATGACCACTCATCAATTTAGGTATAATTACATTAAGTCCCCACTATATGCAAGGTATTTCACTAGGTGCTAGGAATACATACATAAATACATACACATATGATAATTGTCTTCTAAGAACTTACACTCAATGGATTTGTTCTATTATTTTTGTTATTAAAGTTACTGTATACTATTGAAAAGAAAACTAAAACTTACTGTTATTGGTACATCTTTTGTTCCTGAATTTAGTAAATGAAGGTTTAAAACTTTTGGCATATCTATAAAAACAATGGGAAAAAACACTGTATTTTAATATGATAATTCACAGTTGTTGTTGTTAACAAGTACCTTATTAAGAAACATCAAATGGGTTCTGCTCTAATAAAGCATATTAATATTTTTTAAATGAGTTCTAAATAGTCAGTTTTTTCAAAATCATTTTTTATACATAAGGGCATCACACTCTGCAAATCTTATCAGGAAGATCAGTTAATACTGTCAACTTTTTAATACAATATAATGCTGAAGGTTAATAATTGTGGAACAAACAATGTAGTAGCAATGTATCTAACCAAAAAAACCAATTCTTCATTCCTGAACAACTAAATTACAATATATAACATAAGAGAGACAATACTGGCCCATATGTACAACAACGGAATCCTTTGTTGATTTGAACATTCTCTGAATCTAGAAGTTAATTTTTTTTTAATTGCTCTTTAGATATGATTATCAAAACAAACAGTGAATTAAGAGAAAAAGATTATTTATTTTTTCAGTCAAGAAATACATGTAGCTTTGTTTATATTGCTCTGTGGACCTATTTTTCCCCCACTTAGAGAGCAAAGTTAATGATAACTGTACCTAAGACAGAAGTGTCAGTTAAAATATTTTGTTACTAAAAAAAAAAAAGAAACCCCAACCCCCAACTCCCTTCTCCCCACATTAGTTGTTTTGAGTCCCACAGAAGTTAAGAAAGTAAGATTCAGCTGCATGGCTTATTAAAATGTAGCAACATTAAAAATGTACTACTGTAGCCATTCTGCATTGCATAGGGCTATACTAAATAGTACCCATGAAAAGGTATGTTTTACCTTGTGTCCGCAGTGTACCAAAATCTAACATTTCAGTTGAGGAATAAATTCCAGGAGCTTAGGGAAAAGAAAAGAGACTGGTTATATTTATTTAATAAAAGCAACATAAATTGAAAAACTAGAAATTACTACAGTTTCCCACAAACCTGTGGTAACTTCAACTTCAACAGGAAGAATGATAAACTCTGTGCTGTCTGAAGCATTGGTTTTTATTCTAATGAAGGCTGTGTGATTGTCTGCTTCTCTAGATGAAAAACTGGCTCTCATCACTCCCTTCGTTTCATAGGGTGGGATTTCCTAATATAACAAACACATGCTAATGTAAACATAAAAGAATAAAGTCCTAAAAAGCACTGGTATTTTAAACTGATAATATTTAATATCATTGTAAAATCATCAAGGCAAAGAAACTAAGTGGCCCTAAAGTATATAATTAGTAGCAAAATTATCATGAAAATCACAAAGTATAGCACATCTTTAAAATCATTTGTTCTTTAGTATGCTAGTATTTAGGTATTTAAATTCAGATTTGGAGCTTTCAGTACAACAGAGACTCTAAACATAATAGTATATGAGCAGTGACCTGGGTATAAGGGATGCAAAACAGAACTGGGAAAGAGCATAAGGAGGAAGGGGAAGGAATGGAGGACAGAGAGAGGGTGGAGAAAGGGGGGAAGGAGGAAAGAGAGAGACAGAGACAATAAACAACGCCAGAAAGAGTAGCAGAGAAAGAGACAGAAACTTCCCACCAGTCCACAGCCCTCTCTTTAAATGATAAAATTAATGCTCCATTTAGCCTACTGTTTTCAAGAAAGATTACTTTCAACAACAATTTTTAGGAGGTAAGGTATAATAAAGTACTTTAGCACTTTATTGAGGAAACCTGAGGCTACCAGCATTTTCCCAGTATATACCATTGTTATAATTCAGTACAGTTCAAAGGTCTATACCAGACTGGCCAATATATGCAGTATCCATTGCCCAGTGTATTTATATTTAAACTGGGGTTTCTGACCCTTCATTCAAGCTGATTTAAACCCCCAGCAGATTCTACAAATAAAGCTCTGCCCTTGGAGGTTTTGAATCATGAGGTCTGAAGACCTCTGAGGTGCCTTTCAACTCTCCGATCCAAAGTAAAAGTCATCCATACATTTTTAGTTAGCTATCATTAGTCCTTAAGTAACTTTCTAGATCTCTCCCTCATCTAATAAGAAAACAACAACAGTTTAATCAGATTACACTGGGGAGAAAAGTACATTGTTACTTACCCATAATTTTCCAGTACCCCCTTGCTGACCTGTTGGAAGCTCTAGGTGGAGATCACCACCACTTGAATACATTTCTACTACCTATGAGGACAAATGAAGACTACATTTACATTCACCTTTAGTAGAAGAGATTTGTGAAAAGAGAAAAGTAAGTCTGATACTCTATCTTGAGGTCAGATAAAAATTCAGTAAAAGATATGGACTGTTATTAAGTTAAAACTATCACAACTATGTAAAAAGCACTGTGCTCTTGGTACTCAAGGTATCATAATTTAAAATGACAAGAACATGCACCACAATGTTCTCAGAAGCAGAATGAACAAAATGTATTCACAGAGAACTCCAATATTCATAGGATGTTAAGTATATAAAAAGCATAAATCAATAAGAAATGCAATGCTTTAGAGGGTCAGAAATACTTTTTCCTTGTTAAAACGGTTTATTTTTTGTCATCATTTTCTATTTTCAGTTTCAAGTTCTTTTCCTCCTCTCCCCCTCCCCCACCCACTTAGGGGAAAAAAAAAGATCCCATTACAAATATGTATAGTCATGCAAAACAAATTTCCTTATTAGCCATGTTCCAAAAAAAGAAAAAAAAGATAGAGAAGAAACTATGCTTCAGTCTGTACAGAGCCTATTAGTTCTTTATATGGATGTAAATAGAATGTTTCATTAGGAGTTGTTGCAATTGTGATTGGTCACTGCGATGTTGAGTTACTAAGTCTTTCAAAGCAGATTATTTTATAAAATGGCTATTATTGAATAAGTTGTTCTTCTGGTTTTGCTCACTTCACTCTGTGTCATTTCATACAAATCTTTCCAGGTTTGTCTGAAACCACCCATTTCGTCATTTCTTACAGCACAATAGTATTCCATCCCATCCATATATCACATCTTGTTCAGCCATAATCCAACTCATAGGCATTTTTTCAGTATCCAATTCTTGGTTCACGCAACACACACACACACACACACACACACTCTCTCTCTCTCTCACATCTTCTGCTATGAATATTTTTATACAAAGGAGTCCTTTCCCTCTTTCTTTGATCTCTTTGGGTTACTGACCTTGTATTAGTATCACTGGATCAAAGGATATGTATAGTTTAGTAGCTTTCTGGGTATGGTTCTAAATTGCTTTCCAGAATGGTTGGATTTGTTTACAATTCCATGAACAATACATCAGAGTACCTTTTAACCCACATCCTTTCTAGCATTAATCATTTTCCTTTTTTATAATCTTAGCCAATCTGAGCCAATTTGAGGTGGTACCCCAGAGATGTTTTAATATGCATTTCTCGAATTATTAGAGACTTAGGATATTTTTTTCCATATGGCTATTGATAGTATGGATTTCTTCATTTGAAAAACCAATTAATATCTTTGACTACTTATTAAAATTGACTCAGTTCTCAATATATTTTTAGAAATGAGACCTCTGATCAGAGAAAAATGTGGCAAAGAATCCCCCCCCCTTTCCTTCTAATTTTAGCTGCATTGGTTTTGTTTGTGCAAATGTTTTTTTTTTTTAGTTTTTGGTAATCAGAATGATCTATTTTAGCTCCTGTTAACCTCTCTATCTCATGTGGTCATAAATTTTTCACCCATCCATAGATCTGACATGTAATTTCTTCCATGTGGCACTAATTTGCTTATTGTATCACTCTTTAAGTCTAAATTATTTATCTATTTTGAACTTATTTTGATATATGGTGTGAAAGTTGGTCTGTGCTTAATTTCTGCCAGAATATTTTCTGGTTTTCCCAACAGTTTTATTCAAATGAGTTTTTGCTTCAATTGTTGCGCTCTTTGAGTTTATCAGACTCTTCTATTCCTTACTGTTCTCATTTACTTCTGTATATAGTTTATCTAATTTGTTCCATTAATCAACAACTCTATCTTACCTTGTATCAAACTGTTTTGACAATTGTAGTTTTCTAGTATAGTCTGCAAACTTATATTGCTTACTCCTCTTCCCACCTTCATTAATTTCCTTCAAATTCTTGACCTTTTATTGCTACAGATAAATTTTAAGAATTCTTTTTTAGTTTGATTGGTATATCACTGAATAAATAAATTAATTTAGGCGGTATTGTCATTTTTAATTATTTTGGCTAGGCCTGCCCATGAGAAAATAATATTTCTCCAATTATTTATATTTGTCTTTATTTGTGTGAAGTGTTTTATAATTGTGTTCATTCACTTCCCAAGTGTGGCTTGGCAAGCAGACTCTCAAATATTTCCTGCTGTCTGTGGTGATTTTAAATGGAATTTTTGCATCTATTCCTGCTAGGTTTTATTTGGTCACATACAGAAACGATGACATTTATGTGGGTTTATTTTAAATCCACAACAACTTCAGCAACAAAGTGGGTTGTTTTAACTATTTTTTTCAGCTGACTCTTTAGAGTTCTCTAGGTAAATTATATCAACTGCCAAGAGTGATGGATTTGTTTCCTTATTGCCTTCACTTATTCCGTCAATTTCTTTTTCTTTTCTTAGAAAGGCTTTTAGCTTACCCTCATTAAAGAAAATGCTTGCTCTTGGTTTTAGATAAATACGACTTAACATTTTAAGGAAAGTTCTGTTTATTCCTATGCTTTCTAGTATTATTTTTTTTTCCTTAAATGGGTGTTGTATTTTGCTATTGGCTTTTTTCTGCATCTATTAAAAGAATCATCAGATTTCTGTTGCTTTTGTGGTGTTAATATGGTTAATTATACTTACAGGTTTTTTTTTAAAATTAAACCAGGGGGCAGCTAGGTGGCATAGTGGATAAAGCACTGGCCCTGGATTCAGGGGGACCTGAGTTCAAATTCAACCATAGACACTTGACACTTACCAGCTGTGTGACCTTGGGCAAGACACTTAACCCCCAATAACCCTCCCCGCCCCCCAATTAAACTAGCCCTGCATTTCTGGTAAAAATCCAGCCTAGTCACACACGGTATATGACCTTTGTGATAAATTGCTATAATTCCCTCGCTAGATTTTTCCCCCATCAATATTCATTAGGGAACTTGGTCGATAGTTCTCTTTTTCTATTTTGACTCTCTCTGGTTTAGGTATAAAGACCATATGGTGTCACAGAAGGAAATTTAGTAGAACTTTACTTGTTTTTAAAAAGTTTATCTAATGGGGGCAGCTAGGTGGCGCAGTGGATAAAGCATTGGCCCTGGATTCAGGAGGATCTGAGTTCAAAGCTGGCTTCAGACACTTGACACTTACTAGATGTGTGACCCTGGGCAAGTCACTTAACCCTCACTGCCTGGCCCCCCCACCAAAAAAAAAAAAAGTTTATCTAGTATTGGAATGAATTATTCTTTAAATGTTTGGTAGAACTCCCTTATAAATCCATTTGATCTTGGGGCTTTTTTCTTAGGGAGTTCACTGATGGCCTGCTCAATTTCATTTTTTATGAAAGGATTATTTAACTATTCCATTTCCTGTTCTGTAAATTTCGATACCTTCTGTTGTGGCTGCCATTGAGGCTACAATAATGTTGCAGCCATGGCCATCCGCTACCCCATCCATGGCTGTGGGCCTCAACAAGGGCCACAAAGTTACCAAGAACGTTTCGAAGCCACTACACTGCTGCTGCCGTGGGCGCCTGACCAAACACACCAAGTTTGTGAGAGATATGATCCGGGAGGTGTGTGGGTTTGCCCCTTAGGAGAGGTGGGCCATGGAATTGTTAAAGTCCTCAAAGGATAAGCAAGCCCTAAAGTTCATCAAAAAAAGGGTGGGAACTCACACCTGAGGAAGAGGAAGAGAGAGGAGTTCAGCAACATCCTGGCAGCCCTGAGGAAAGCTGCTGCCAAGAAGGACTAAACTGGACCCTGCCTCTGCCTTTCCCCAATTACCCAATAAATTACCCAACAAAGATTTGACTAAAAAAAAAAAAATCGGATAACAAATTTTTGTAAACATCCATCTATCTCATGTAGACTGCCAGTTTTATTAATATATATTTGGGCAAAATAGCTCCTAATAATTGCTTTTATTTCATCTTCATTAGATGTAAATTCACTATTTTCATTTTTAGATACTAGTAATTTAGTTTTCTTTATTTTTAAAAATCAAGTTTAGCCATTTTTTTTCAAAAAAGCAATAGAAAGCTTCTTTAATTTAAATTTTGTTAATTTCTCTTTTAACTAATCTCAGTATTTCTATTTTGGTGTTTAATTAGGGGTTTTTATTTTGTTGGTTTAGGAAACATTTTAGTTGCATGCCCAATTCATTTACCTACTCTTCCTCTCATTTATTAATAAAAGTGTTGAGAGATACATTATCTCCAAAGTATTGCTTTGGTTGTATCCCAGAATTTTTGGTATGTTATGTCACTAATTTCTATTATCTACATGAAGTTATGAATTGTTTTCTATGAGGTTATTTGACTCACCTAATGATGTTTTCCATTTTTGTGTACTTTTCTTCTTTTTGAGAAATCTTGAACTAATCCAATTGCCTCCAAATGGTCACCTTAGCACAGACTTCTGTGTGAGGTCTGGCTGTCCTTCCCTCACTCAGTTTTCTTAAATAACATTTCTACTTCCTCATAGAGCATAATTACTGAGGACAAAAACAGTGGTTTCCACTGTCATTGATGACTACTGTAGCAAATGCTTACAAATTCACTGCACTGGTTTCCATTTGTTTGCCCTTTTCAGTGTCATCTATAATTGTTCTCCAAATGATTTAGCTTGACCTGGTCTCACACCAAGCTTTCTGTAGGCTTGTTTTCCCTTCAGTTGCTTTTCTGTGTTTTGTGAAGCAGTATTGTTTTCAATCATATATAGCATTTTGTAAATGAGATTTGTGTTAAACTGTGCTGCCATATTTCTTTGTTTAGCAAGGAAATTAAATGTTTGCTGACTGATGTGATTTCTGGGCCTATTTGCTCTTATCATTAGGATGACCATTTAAAACATGTTAAACTTACTCTAAGAAATGGTCAGGATCTTTACTTCAATTCATTTTCTATCTTCCAGAGTCAATAGTAGTTTGCAGCTGTTGTAATTACAAGTAATGTCTTTTTCTCATCTTTTTTCTTCCCACTGAAGTGATAAAGTAGTGATGAGGAACTTTACTTATCTCGGCATCTCTTGTAGTTCTCTCTCTCTCTCTTCCAAAAGCAGAACATTTGACAACTTTTTGACCTGTCTTAGTGATAATTTCATCCTTCCAAAAAGTAGAGGAACCAACATTCCTCTCACTAACAGGGAGGAAGTCCTTGTTGCTTTGATGGAAATGAGAGGGAGATGGGGTTACTTCTTAAGTATGTGATATGTATCCTAGATTATTGGGAAAGCAGATTTCACATGGTTCAGAGGAAAGCCAGGATTCTATAGAATAAAATATTATAAGGGAAGAATGAAAGATGTTCAAGAATGAAATTCTACAGAAGGGGAAACTATGGGATTTGTCTGAAAATACCAGTGTGAATGTATGGGGAATTGACCAACCAAGTTAGGATTTAAAAACTAAGTAAAGAAGAAGGAAACATCTTATAGCAGGTTATAGACGATGACTTTAATAGCATGATCCAATATTTTAAAAAAGTGTCAAGAATGCTAAAATTGAGAATGAACTGGTGCTGCTGAGAAGAGATAAGATGGGGGGGCAGCTAGGTGGCACAGTGGATAAAGAATGGGCCCTGGATTCAGGAGGACCTGAGTTCAAATCCGGCCTCAGACACTTGACACTTACGAGCTGTGTGACCCTGTGCAAGTCATTTAACCTTCATTGCCCGGGCGAAAAAAAAAAAGCTTAACAGAGAAGAGATAAGAAGGATCAAAGATGGGGTAGTATCCTTGTTTGGATGAAATGGGATGCTATAACCTGACCCCTAACAGAGAAAAGGAAAGGCTGCTTTCACATCCCAGCTGTTTCTGTTTTCTCTGCAAGGAATGAACCTTGCTTACTAGAAAATGAAAAGTAAACAGTGATAAACAGAGAGGTGATATCTTGGAAAGATGAGAGAATGAGAAAACATACATCTCCCAAGACACCTGGTTGAGATCAACTACATCCTCAGGTCCTGAAAAAACTAGTGAATGTGATTGTTAATTCACTGTTAGTGATATATAAAAAATCATGAGAAATGGGAGAAATACGATAAGATGGGAGAAGAGCCAATGTCCCCACTTTCAATAGATAGCCCTATCAAGTATGGCCACTGAGCTTGACTATGATTCCTAGAAAAATTCTAGAACTGATGAGCATCTAGAAAGAGAGAAGTGCATTCCAAAAAGCCAACATGGTTTCATCAAGAACAGGGGAGGTAAGATGAACTTAATCTCCTTTTCTGACAAGATCACTAATATGTCCTAAATGGTGGTGGTGGAGGGGGAAGAAATGTTAATAGAAAAACCACAGTTTTTTCTAGACTTTAAAAGCAAAGATTTTGATAAAGTATCTGGTAATATTCTTGTGGAGGAGCTGGAGAAATATGAATTAGATGATAGTGTAATCAGAAGAATCCATAATTGGTTGGATGCCTGGACTAAAAGAAAGTTGTTAATGGTTCAATGTCAGTATGGCAAGAAGTCTGCAGTAAAGTGTCTGAGATTTGTGCTCAGTCCAGTGCTAACATTTTTACCAATGACTTGAATAAAAGCACAGATGGTATGTGCACCAAGTTTGCCAATGACCCAAAGCTGAGAGGGGCAGCAAACACATTAGGAATGACAGTCAGGCTCCAAAAGGATCTTGATAAGCCTATCTTGATAAGTGCTTTATCCACTATACGACCTAGCTGCCCCCTAATCACTTCCTAAAGGAAAGACCCAAAGGAAAACTCCCAGAAATGTAATAGCCCAAACCTAGAACTTACAAAAAAAAAAAAAAAATGCTGCAAACATCCAGAAAGAAGCAGTTCAAACATTAAGGAACCACAGTCAGGATTACATAAGATGTGGCACATCTACAAAAATTCGGAGATCTTGGAATATAATATTTCAAAATGCAAAATATAAAAATGTACAACCAAGAGCACCTTATTCTGAAAAGTTAGGAGAGGCTTTTAATGGGATAGAGTACATTCAAGCATTGATGAAAAGATTGAAACTGGGAACTTCAGAAATGCAAACAAAAGAGTCAAAACCTAAAAAGGCAAACTTATTTGATCAATTTAAAGGAGCTGGTAAGATGAAAGGGAACCCCACCCCCCCAACAACAAATATCCCTTCAAAATCTTAATTCTTAGGGGCAGCTAGGTGGTGCAGTGGATAGAGTACTGGCCCTGGATTCAGGAAGACCTGAGTTCAAATCTGGCCTCAGACCCTTGACACTTATTAGCTGTGTGACCCTGGGCAAATCACTTAACTCCAATTGCCTCATCCAACCCCCCCCCCCCAAAAACCTTAATTCTTTCAAAGGGTATGAAAAAGTTAAATAAGAAAACAGAGGTCCTGGTGGGTAGACTAGTAGACCGATTCTGTTCTTAGTTTTAAGAAAGGAAAGAAAAGGAATGTAACAGTATAGAAAAGGAGGAATAAGGGAGTAGAACTTGTTGTTTCTCATAATGGGGTACCCATAACATTTTAATTAAAATAACTTTGAAAGATTTTTTTTTTTTTTTTTGCTGGGCAATGGGGATTAAGTGACTTGCCCAGGGTCACACAGCTAGTAAGTGTCAAGTGTCTGAGGCCGGATTTGAACTCAGGAACTCCTGAATCCAGGGCCGGTGCTTTATCCACTGCGCCACCTAGCTGCCCCCACTTTGAAAGATTTAAGAACTTGGATCTATTCAATGATCAACCACGCCTCCAGAGGACGGATGATGAAGTATCTACATCCTGATAGAGGGTTAATGAACTCAAGGTGCAGAAAGAGGCCAACATGTTTTGTCAGGAACATTATGTGAATTCTATTTGCTTGACTATGCTTATTTATTACTAGGGATTACTCTCCTCTTTCTTTAGGTTTTAATTGGGAGAGGAGTTTGGTGAAGAGGGAAGTAAGCAATAATAATGTCAAGAAAAAGGGACAGAAGGGAACAAAAAGAAATTCAGGAAGAAACACAGAGAGGTAGGACAGTTTTGAAAATAATGTGGAATTGTTATGTGCTTTTTTTTTTTTAAAGCAAGAATATGAAATGGAGATTCACAGTTTCTATGTAATCCTCTTTTAGTGTTCTGCTGGGAACAGTCAGATCTGCAATCACTTGTTTTGGAAAGGCAAATTTGTTCCAACATGATTGATATATCAGGGAAATCTGAGCAAAATTTAAATTTTATGTTTGTTTATGCACAATTTTGTTTGAGATAAAGTGAGAGAGCACAGAAAACTGCATTATTTCATAACAAATACTGACAAGTTGTAACATTCTCCCCCTTCCTCCCTGCCACCCTGGATGCCCACTTCCACAAGCAAACTTCAGGTTCTGTTTCAGTTAAAGAGCCATATTTATTGTGTATTTTCTGGTTTAGTAGGAGCTCTAGGTGGCTGAGGGCTAGTCTGACCTCTCCATAGCCCCCCGCCTTCCACCAAGGACCAGAGGTCTAAAGTATCAGTTAACCTACCAAGTCCCAAGTCATCAGATTGACAGTTGAGTCTCTGTGGGAACTGGGGTCACTATTTATTGTAATGTTTATATATATTTTTTTATCATTTAACATGTGTAACACTATGCCACCATTTTTATTAAATCAATGATAAAACTCCTAAATGCTGTGTTCCTAGCCCCATTGTGTCCCTAAACCTTGTGGATTTTATTGTGTTTTTTTTTTACCTAGTGGAATAATTTTTAAGAATGCATATATCGGGGTCAGCTAGGTGGCGCAGTGAATAAAGCACCGGCCCTGGATTCAGGAGGACCTGAGTTCAAATCTGACATCAGACACTTGACACTTACTAGCTGTGTGACCCTGGGCAAGTCACTTAACTCCAATTACCTCACTTAAAAAAAAAAAAGAATGCATATATCAAATTATAGCAGAACTGACTATATATGGAAATGCTTTTTGGGGGGTTTAGGCATGGACTAAAAAATTAAATAAAAAAAGAAAATTAAAGGAGATAAAGGGAAACTAACAACATGTATGCTTTAAGCAAGTTCATAGAAAAGTCTATGTTGGAACTGAGACAACAATACATTACTAATTTTGATTTCTGCTATTTATGTTTATCAAATTTACCTTGGAATAAGAATGATTTTTTTTGCTTTATATTTTCTTAAGTTTATGGGAATGTAAGACTGACCACATAATATAGCATAAAGATGAAGTATCAAGTTGAAAATATCTTATAGCTGAATATTTAAAATTTTGATTTTATGAGGACATCATTCATCTTCCTCCATGTCCTTCACTATATACTTTTGGAAAGTTCACTTTAAATCCACTAGATTAAATTTAACTCTTGCATACTAAAAATATAATAAGTTGTACACTAAGTGAACAGTACCAAGGCAAAAAAAAAGGACAAGCATATTAAAATGTTAAGAAAATAACCTTGCAGCAGCTAGGTGGTGCAATGGATAGAGTACTGG